>NC_041728.1:183475026-184075026 GCF_004115215.2 Ornithorhynchus anatinus | reverse complement strand
TATTATAAAGGTGATAGTTGAAGCCATGGAAGTGAATGAGTTCTCCAGGGAGGGGGTGCAGTTGGAGACTAGAAGGGGACCCAGAGCTGAACCTTGAGGGACCCCCACAGTTAAGGGGTGGGAGACAGAGGAGGAGCCCACAAAAGAGACCGAGAATGAGCGGCCAGAGAGGTAGGAGGAGAAGCGGGCGAGGACAGCGTCCGCGAAGCCAAGGTTGGATAACGTTTCCAGGAGTAGGGGGTGGCCCACAGTGTCCAAGACAGCCGAGAGGTCGAGGAGGATTAGGATGGTGTAGAGGCTGTTGTATTTGGCAAGAAGGAGTTAATAATAACAATAATGTTGGTATTGGTTAAGCGCTTACTATGTGCAGAACACTGTTCTAGCTGGGGTAGGTACAGGGCATTAGTAATAGTACTAGTAATAATGATAATAATGTTGGTATTTAATAATAATAATCATGTTAGTATTTGTTAAGCGCTTACTATGTTCAGAGCACTGTTCTAAGCGCTGGGGTAGGTACAGGGTAATCAGGTTGTCCCACGTGAGGCTCCCAGTTAATCCCCATTTTACAGATGAGGTAACTGAGGCCCAGAGAAGTGAAGTGACTTGCCCACGGTCACAGAGCTGACAAGGTGGCAGAGCCGGAATTCGAACCCACGACCTCTGACTCCCAAGCCCGGGCTCTTTCCACTGGGCCACGCTGCTTCTCCAATCCCTGGTGACCTTTGAGAGGGCGGTTTCTGTGGAGCGAAGGGGACAGAAGCCAGACTGGAGGGAGGCCAGGAGAGAATTGGAAGAGAGGAAGTGGAGACAGTGGTTGTAGACAACTTGCTCAAGTTCGGAGAAGAAAGGTAGGAGGGAGACGGAGCCATAAATGGAGGGAGTCATGGGGTTGAGGAAGGGGTTTTTTTCTTTAGAATAGGGGAAACGTGGGCATTAAAGCGGTGGGGAAGATGCCAATTAGGGAGGGAAGAAGGAAGGGGCAAGTGTTTTAATAATGTAATAATAACGTTGGTATTTGTTAAGCGCTTACTATGTGCAGAGCACTGTTCTAAGCGCTGGGGTAGACACAGTGTCATCAGGTTGTCCCACGTGGGGCTCACAGTCTTCATCCCCATTTTACAGATCAGGCAACTGAGGCACAGAGAAATTAAGTGACTGAGCTGGCATTCGAACTCATGACCCCTGACTTCAAAGCCTGTGCTCTTTCCACTGAGCCACAGAGGAGAAGCATAAGGAATGGGGTCGGATAAGCAGGTGGAGCGGGTGGATTTTGAAAGAAGGCAGGAAATCCGCTCTAGAGATACTGTTGGGAAAGGTGGGAGAGGTGAAGAAGGGGCAGGAGTGGAGGGACTGCGGAGGGGCAGGGGAGATTTTGGGGAGATCACAGTGGCATTAGTAATAGTACTAGTAATAATAATAATAATAATGTTGGTATTTGTTAAGCGCTTACTATGTGCAGAGCACTGTCCTAAGCGCTGGGGTCAATACAAGGTCATCAGGTTGTTCCATGTGAGGCTCCCAGTCTTCATCCCCATTTTCCAGATGAGGTCACTGAGGCCCAGAGAAGTGAAGTGACTTGCCCACAGTCACACAGCTGACAAGTGAAGCAGCGTGGCTCAGTGGCTCAGTGGAAAGAGCATGGGCTTTGGAGTCAGAGATCATGAGTTCAAATCCCAGCTCTGCCACTTGTCAGCTGTGTGACTGTGGGCAAGTCACTTAACTTCTCTGTGCCTCAGTTACCTCATCTGTAAAATGGGGATGAAGACTGTGAGCCCCACGTGGGACAACCTGATTCCCCTGTGTCTACCCCAGGGCTTAGAACAGTGCTCTGCACATAGTGAGCGCTTAACAAATACCAACATTATTATTATTATTATTATTATTAAGTGGCAGAGCCGGGATGGTAGAAAGATAAGCAGCGTGGCTCGGTGGAAAGAGCCCGGGTTTAGGAGTCAGAGGTCCTGGGTTCTAATCCCGCCTCCGCCACCTGCCAGCTGTGGGACTTTGGGCAAGTCACTTCACTTGTGGGTGCCTCAGTGACCTTATATGGAAAATGGGGATGAAGAATGTGAGCCTCACGTGGAACAACTTGATGACCTTGTATCGACCCCAGCACTTAGGACAGGGCTCGGCACATAGTAAGTGCTTAACAAATAGCAACATTGTTATTATTAATGGTAGCAGTAATACTAGCAGCAGTAGTAATAGTCAGAGCATAGTAATAACAGTAATAATGATGATGGTATTTGTTAAGCGCTTACTATGTGCTGAGCACTGTTCTAAGCGCTGGTAGCAGAAGTACTAACAGTAGTTGTAATAATACCAGTAGAATTACCAGTGGTAGTAATAATAATAATAATAATAAGTAATAGACAAGCAGCATGGCTCAGTGGAAAGAGCCCAGTCATAAGAGTCAGCGGTCTAATCCTTGCTCCGCCACCTGTCAGCTGTGTGACTTTGGGCAAGTCACTTAACTTCTTGGTGCCTCAGTGACCTCATCTGGAAAATGGGGATTAAGACTGTGAGCCTCACATGGGACAACCTGAATACCTTGTATCTACCCCAGCGCTTAGAACAGTGCTTGGCACATAGTAAGCCCTTAAAAAATAGCAACTTTATTATTATTATAATTCATTCATCCAATCGTATTTATTGAGGGCTTACTGTATGCAGAGCACCGTACTAAGTCCTTGGGAGAATACGATATAACAATAAGCAGATAATAATAGGAAGAGTAACTGTGGTATTTTTTAAGCACTTCCTATGTCCATTCATTCAATTGTCTTTATTGAGCGCTTACTATGTGCAGAGCACCGTACTAAGCGCTTGGAATGTACAATTCGGCAACAGATAGAGACCATCCCCTCCCAACGACGGGCTCACAGTCTAAACAGAGAAGCAGCATGGCTCAGTGGAAAGAGCACGGGCTTTGGAGTCAGAGGTCATGGGTTCGAATCCTGACTCAGCCACTTGTCAGCTATGTGACCGTGGGCAAGTCACTTCACTTCTCGGTGCCTCAGTTACCTCATCTGTAAAATGGGGATGAAGACTGTGAGCCCAACGTGGGACAACCTGATTCCACTATGTCTACCCCAGCGCTTAGAACAGTGCTCGGCACATAGTAAGCGCTTAACAAATACCAACATTATTATTAAACGGGGACCAGGCATTGTACTAAGCGATGGAGTGGATACAAAGGAACTGAGTTGGACGTCGTCCCTGTCCCATATAGGAGTCACAGTCTTCATTCTCATTTTCCAGATGAGGTAACTGAGGCCCAGAGAAGTGAAGTGACTTGCCCAAGGTCACACAACAGACAAGCGGCGGAACTGGGATTAGAACCCAAAAGTCAGACACACTCCCAGGCCCATGCTCTATCCACTGGGCCACGCTGCTCTCGGGACCAGTACCCTATTTATTTTGTAAATGAGATGTACGTCCCCTTGATTCTATTTATCTTGATGATGTCTTGTTTTTGTTTTGTTCTCTTTCGCTTTGCTGTCTGCCTCCCCCATTTCGACTGTGAGCCCATCATTGGGCAGGGATTGTCTCTATCTGTTGCCCAATTGCCCATTCCAAGTGCTTAGTACAGTGCTCTACACATAGTAAGCGCTCAATAAATACTATTGAATGAATGAATGAATAGTAGCAGTAGTGGTAATAATAATAATGGTATTTGTTAAGCGCTTACTATGTGCCAGGCACTGTACTAAGCGCTGAAGTAGATATAAGCAAATAGGGTTGGGCACAGTCCCTGCCCGATATAGGGCTCACAGACTTATTCCCCATTTTACAGATGAGGTAACTGAGGCCCAGAGAAGTGAAATGACTTACCCAAGACCTAGTAGTATGATTATTCTACTGCCCTTTGGCCTTCTCCTCTACCCGACCGCTATACTTTTCCATCTTTATTGACTCCCATGCCCTTTTCCCTAACATCTGTTTCAGGGATTTAACTCCCTCCTCAACGCCTTAGAGAAGCAGCGTGGCTCAGTGGAAAGAGCCCGGGCTTGGGAGTCAGAGGTCATGGGTTCGAATCCCAGCTCCGCCACTTGTCGGCTGTGTGACTGTGGGCAAGTCACTTCACTTCTTTGTGCCTCAGTGACCTCATCTGTAAAATGGCGATTAAGACTGTGAGCCTCATGTGGGACAACCTGATTACCCTGTATCTACCCCAGCGCTTAGAACAGTGCTTGGCATATAGTAAGCGCTTAACAAATACCAACATTATTATCATTAACGCCCCCTTCCCCCCAGCCCTCCTAGCCCTTGCCCCTAGTGACCTGACCACAAAATCTATCGGGAAAATTGAAATCGTCAAGCATGTTTTCCCTAAAATCTCCCTTGTTTTTTTCCCGTTCCCCCGCTCCCTCCAGCTCCTTCCTCTTGCCCCTTCTCTGACTCTCCCATCTTTTCCAGCAGCGTCTCAAAAGATGTCCCGCTTTCTCTCAAAATCCATCCCTTACTCTTTGCGTTCCTTGGCAGTTTATCAAAACACTCACCTCCTCCCTTCTTCCCTCCCTGACTGCCACTTGCAACCATTCACTCTCCAATGGCTTCTTCCCTGCTGCTTTCAAACAGAAGCAGTGTGACTTAGTGGAAAGACCCCGGGTTTGGAAGTCAGGGGTCGTGGGTTCTAATCCCGGCTCCCTCCTTTGTCAGCTGTGTGACTTTGGGCAAGTCACTTCACTTCTCAGTGTCTCAGTTACCTCATCTGTAAAATGAGGATTAAGAAAGTAAGCCCCACGTGGGACAACCTCGTTACCTTCTATCTCCCCCAGTGCTTAGAACAGTTCTTGACACATAGTAAGTAATTAACAAATACTACCATTATTATTCAAACCTGCTCATGTCTCCCCTCTCCTAAAAACAACCCTCCTTTGACCCCACAGCTCCCTCCAGCTATCGCTCCATCTCCTACCATTTCTCTCCAAGCTCCTCGAGTGAGTTGTCAACTCCCACTGCCTTCACTTCCTCTCCTCCTTGACCATCCCCCCCCCCCCCCAAAATCTGGCTTCCACCTCCTTCACACCACAGAAACCACCCTCTCAAACACCAATGATCTCCACCGTGCCAAATTCACTGGCTTTTACTCCAACCTAATCCTCCTTGACCTCTTAGCTGCCTTCGACACTGTGGCCCACCCCCTTCTCCCGGACACATTATCCAACTTTGGCTTCACGGACACCATTCTCTCCTGGTTCTCCTCCTGGCTCTCTGGCTGCTCATTCTCTGTCTTTTTTGTGGGCTCCTCCTCTGCCTCCCACCCCCTAAATGTGGGGGTCCTTCAAGGCTCCTTCTATTCTCCATCTACACCCACTCCCTTGGAGAACTCATTCGCTCCCACCGCTTCAGCTCCCATCTCTACGAGGATGATTCCCAAATCTCCCTCTCCAGCCCTGATCTCTCTCTTTCTCTGCAATTTCACATTTCCACCTGCCTTCAGGACATTTCCACTTGGATGTCCTCCCGTCACCTCAAACTTTACCTGTCCAAAACAGAACTCCTCATCTTCCCACCCAGACCCTGCATCCCTTCTGCCGCTTCCCCACTGGTGTAGACACCACCATCGCCCTCCCTGTCTCAGAAGCCCACAATCTCCTTTTGTGAGGGAAGGAACGTTAGCCTAGTTTATGGTGAGGAGTTTCTTTTTGATGTGGGGGTGATGGTCAACCACTGGAGGGTCTCGAGGCGTGGGCAGATGTGGACTGAATTGTTTTGTAGAAAAATGATTTGGGCAGCAAAGTGAAGTATGGACTGGAGTGGAAAGAGACAGGAGGCAGGGAGGTCAGCGTCTCTCTGTCTCTCCTGGGCTGGTCTTTCTCTGTTTTTTTTTTTTAATGGTACTTGATAAGCACTTATATGCCAGGCACTGTGCTAAATGCTGGGGTCAATACAAGATAATCAGGTGGGTTACCTGCCACTTGTCAGCTGTGTGACTGTGGGCAAGTCACTTAACTTCTCTGTGCCTCAGTTACCTCATCTGTAAAATGGGGATTAACCGTGAGCCTCACGTGGGATGACCTGATGACCCTGTATCTCCCCCAGCGCTTAGAACAGTGCTCTGCACATAGTAAGCGCTTAACAAACACGAATATTTTCTTTTTTTTTTGTGGGGCATTTTAAATCTTTTTTTAATGATATTTGTTAAGTGTTTACTTGTGCCAGTCACTGAACTAAGCACTGGGGTGGATACAAACAAAGCGGGTTGGACACAGTCCAAGTCCCACATGGGGCTCACAGTCGTAATCCCCATCTTACAGATGAGGGAACTGAGGCACAGAGAACTCAAGTGACTTGCCCAAGTTCATACAGAGGACAAGTGGCAGAGGTGGGACTGTCTCCACCTCTTTTGTTTCTTCCCCCTGGACTTATCTGCGCATAGTAAGCGCTTAACAAATACCAACATTATTATAATTATTATCTCTTTCTCTCTGGACTTTTCTCTTTGTCTCTGGCCCTGTCTGCCTGTCTCTCTCTCTAGGCTTGTTGCTCTGTCTCTCTAGACTTTTCTCTGTCTCTTCCTGGGCATGTCTCTCGAGCTCTGGCCACTCCAAGGGGACTCGGGCTGCCGATTGGCATCTTTGGCCTTTCAATCCGGCTCTCTCTTTCCCATCCTCTTCCCACGAGCCCCGCAAACCTTCCACCCCCAGTGGGTGCTCTGCAGACCCCCGCCAAGGTACAGAGTGGTGAAAGTCTGCCGCAAGTGGGGAGGGGATGTACCTAGAGTGTCAGCTCGTTGTGGGCAGGAAATGTGTCTATTCATTGTTTTAGTGGAAAGAGCACGGGCTTGGGAGTCAGAGGTCATGGGTTCGAATCCCGGCTCTGCCACTTGTCAGCTGTGTGACTGTGGGTAAGTCACTTCACTTCTCTGAGCCTCAGCTGTAAAATGGGGATGAAGCCTGTGAGCCTCACGTGGGACAACCTGATGACCCTGTATCTACCCCAGCGCTTAGAACAGTGCTCTGCACATAGTAAGCGCTTAACAGATATCAACATTATTATTATTATATTGTCCTTTTCCAAAGTACAGTGCTCGGCACACAGTCGGCGCTCAGTAAATATGATTGAATGAATGGAGCGCGCTGTGGTGGGGAAGGGATGGAGCGCGCTGTGTAGGGGAGGGTCTGGAGCGCGCTGTAGAGGGGAAAGGATGGAAAGTGCTGTAGTGGGGAGGAGCTGGAGCGCGTTATGGTGGGGAAAGGATGGAGAACGTTGTGGGGGGGAAGGGTTGGAGCGCGTTGTGTTGGGGAAGGGATGGAGCGTGCCGTAGTGGGGGGCTGGAGAGCGTTGTAGTGGAGAAGGGATAATAATAATAATATTAATACTATTGGTATTTGTTAAACACTTACTATGTGCCAAGCACTGTTCTAAGCCCTGGGTAGATACAGGGTAATCAGGTTGTCCCATATAAGGCTCCCAGTCTTCATCCCCATTTTACAGATGAGGTAACTGAGGCCCAGAGAAGTGAAGTGACTTGCCCACGGTCACACAGACGACAAGCGGCGGAATCGGGATTAAAACCCATGACCTCTGACTCCCAAGCCCGGGCTCTTTCCACTGGGCCACGCTGCTTTTCTAGGAGCGCTCTGTGTAGGGGAGGGGCTGGAGCGCGTTGTGGTGGGGAAGGGAGGGAGCGCGCTGTAGTGGGGGGCTGGAGCGCGCTGTTGTGGAGAAGGGATGGAGCGCGTTGTGGTGGAGAAGGGATGGGGCTCGTTGTGGTGGCGCGGGGATGGAGTGCGATGTGGTGGGGAGGGGTTGGAGCCCGTTGTAGTCGAGAAGGGATGGAGCGCGCTGTGGTAATGCTGATGATGGTACTTGCTAAGTGCTTACTACGTGCCAAGCACTGTTCTAAGCGCTGGGGTAGATACAAGATCATCAGGTTGTCCCAGGTGGGGCTCACAGTCTTCACCCCCATTTTACAGAGGTGGTCACTGAGGCCCAGAGAAGTAAAGTGACTTGCCCAAAGTTACACAGCTAAGTGGCAGAGCCGGGATTAGAACCCACGACCTCTGACTCCCAACTCCGGGCTCTTTTCACTAAGCCCCGCTGCTTCTCTAGTAGTGGGGAAGGGACTGGAGTGCGCTGTAGTGGAGAGGGGATGGGGCGCGTTGTGGTGGGGGAAGGGCCGGAGAGCGCTGTGCCGGGGGCGGGCGAGAGGTGGGGGGCAGGGGTAGGTCTGGAGGGTGCTGTGGGAATGGGAATGATGGGCCACTTGTCAGCTGTGTGACTGTGGGCAAGTCACTTCACTTCTCTGGGCCTCAGTTCCCTCATCTGTAAAATGGGGATTAACTGTGAGCCTCACGTGGGACAACTTGATGACCCTGTATCTCCCCCAGCGCTTAGAACAGTGCTCTGCACCTAGTAAGCGCTTAACAAATACCAACATTATTATAATTTGTTAAGCGCTTACTATATGCCTAGCACTGTTCTAAGCACTGTGGTAGATACAAACAAGGTAATCAGCTTGCCCCACGTGGGGCTCACAGTCTTAATCCCCATTTTCCTGATGAAGTAACTGAGGCCCAGAGAAGAATAATAATAATAATAATGTTGGTATTTGTTAAGCGCTTACTATGTGCACAGCACTGTTCTAAGCGCAGGGGTAGATGCAGGGTCATCCGGTTGTCCCACCTGAGGCTCCCAGTCTTCATCCCCTTTTGACAGATGAGGTCACTGAGGCCCAGAGAAGTGAAGCGACTTGCCCAAGGTCACACAGCGGACAAGCGGCGGAGCCGGAATTCGAACCCACAAGCTCTGACCGCCAAGCCCGCGCTCCACTAAGCCACGCTGCCGTGGGGGCTGGGGGAGGGTCTGGAGCAGGCTGTGTGTGGCGGGGAGGGGTGGTCTGCCAGCCGCTCGGCCCCCTGCCCGCTTCCAAATGGGCAGAAGGGATTCCTGGCAGAGCAGCTGCGGGCTGAATTGGGCGGTGGGCTCCCGCAGCACGGCCCCCCCGGCAACGCCCGCCAGCCTTGTGCCGGGGCCCCCTGCGCGGACATTAGTGGCACCGCGGGGACCCCGCTGGTCAGTTCGGAATCCTTGCAAATCTCCAGCGGTTGTGCCCATCCACCTCCATATCACATAGAAGCCCCCCACCATTGACTTTAAAGCTCTCCCTCAGCTCGCCCCCTCCTCCCTCACCTCCCTCCCGTCCTTCTCCGTCCCAGCCCGCACACTCCGCTCCTCTGTCGCCGCTCACCTTCTCCCTGGGCCTCCATCTCTCCCGTCTCGCCTCCGACCCCCGGCCCACGTCCCGCCTCTGGCCCGGAACGCCCTCCCTCCTCGAATCCCACAGACAACCATTTTCCCCCCGCTTCAAAACCTTACTGAAGGCCCATCTCCTCCGAGAGGCCTTCCCGGACTAAACCGTGCTTTTCCTCCTCTCCCACTCCCTTCCGCGTCGTCCTGCCTCGCTTCCTTTGCTCTTCCCCCCTCTCTCCCCACCCCATAGCACTTATAATAATAACGATAATAATGATGCTGATATTACTATATGCCAAGCACCGTTCTAAGCTCTGGGGTGGATACAGGGTAATCAGGTTGTCCCTCGTGGGGCTCACAGGCTTCATCCCCACTTGACAGATGAGGGAACTGAGGCCCCGGAGAAGTGAAGTGACTCGTCCAAGGTCACGCAGCAGACAAGTGGCGGAACTGGGATTAGAACCCATGATCTCCTGACTCCCAGCCATTACCCTATGCTGCTTCCCACGGTGTCCCTTAAGAACGCCCGTCCCCCCGACCGGGACCCCTCCCCACTTAATCCCCTTCCCTCATCCCACTCCCCCAGCCGTTGCAGGCAGAGCTTGCCCTGGCGAGTCCCCCCTCCGGCCTCTTGGCCGCCCCTGATGCCAACCAATCTTGTGTTTGGCTTTGCGGGAAGCGGAGGGAGCTGGGAAGGACCCCCAAGGATCAAGGATCCCCGGGTGGGCGGGGGCAGGTGGAATGGGTTGAGAGGCCGGGAGGGTTGAGTTGGGGGTCCCAAGAGCATGACGGGGGAG
Source organism: Ornithorhynchus anatinus (assembly GCF_004115215.2). Lineage (NCBI taxonomy): Eukaryota > Metazoa > Chordata > Mammalia > Monotremata > Ornithorhynchidae > Ornithorhynchus > Ornithorhynchus anatinus. The sequence continues at coordinate 184,065,025 of NC_041728.1, read as the reverse complement.
GGGTGGGCGGCAGGCAGGGGACTACAGGTGGAAGAGGTTCCCTTGAGAAGCAGCGTGGCCTAGAGGATAGAGTAAGGGCAGGGAGTCCTCCACTTGTTTGCCATATGACCTTGGTTAAGTCACTTCTCTTCTCTGGGCCTCAGTTTCCTCATCCGTAAAGTGGGGATTAAGGCTGTGAGCCCCGTGTGGGACAGAGACTGTGTCCAACCCAGTGTCCCTCTAGACTGTAAGCCCGCTGTGGGTAGCGATTGTCTCTCTTTATTACTGTAGTGGACTTTCCAAACGCTTAGTCCAGTGCTCTGCACATAATAATAATAATGAGGGTATCTGTTAAGCGCTTTCTCTGCGCCAAGCACGGTTCTAAGCACTGAGCACTGTTCTAAGCGCTCAATAAACGTGAGTGAATGAATAATCTTGTACCTACCCCAGCACTTAGAACAGTGCCTGGCACGTAGTAAGCGCTTAACTAATACCATTATTATTATTATCGTTGTTACCGGGATAGTCGGCTTCTGGATCAGGAAAAATTTCTGGAGCCGAGGACTGGCCCTCCCTGGCCCTCCTGTTCAGTCGGGCTTGAAACGGATTTGAAACAGAGGAGGAGCGGGAAGAAGGGGGTGAGGAGGGAGAGGAGGAGGAGAAATCGGAACACCGCTTCATCCACCAATCCCGGATGATGGGGAATGGGGCTAAATCTCTCCCCGGAAGGCCGGGAGAGGAAGGGGGTGCTGACCGCTGATTGGCTAAGGGTGGTTAGAATTCCAGGTTTTCTCTCCCAGCCTTCAGTCTCGACTATCCCACTTCCCACCTAGTGACCTAGCCCCATCCTCTCCAATTCCAGGAGATGAGACCCCAAGGAGGTGGATTTCTGCCCCCCCTTCCCATTCCCGAGGGGATCTCCTTCCCTCCTCCCCCACCATATGCAGAGATAGACAGGGGCCAACGAGAGTGATCCGGGGGACGGATAGAGCAGTCGGATGGAAACAGGACACTGCAGCCTGGGATGGAGTAGGCCTGGAGTTTATAGAAGCAGCAACGGTGGACAGGGTGGACACGATGTTCCCCAAATCCCCTCCCCCCAGGACGAGGGACCCCCCCCCCCAACTGGAGCTTCAGCAGGGGCAGAACCAAAGAGGAGACCTCGGTGTCCCCGGATCACGTCGGCTAACCGGCTCCACTGCTGGAACCTGAACCTCCGTACGCTACTGATGGAAATCCAGACATCAGGTTCACCTGGTCCATCTCAAACCCACCCTCCCCTGCTGGCTCTAACTGCCCTCTCCACCTCCCGGCAACATTATTTCTCCATCCCCATTGATTCCCATTTCCACCCAACAACATTAGCGGAAAGGCTCAGTGGAAAGAGCCCGGGCTTGGGAGTCAGAGGTCAAGGGTTCCAATTCCGGCTTTGCCATTTATCAGCTGTGTGACTTTGGGCAAGCCACTTAACTTCTCTGGGCCTCAGTTACCTCATCTCAAAAACGGCGATTAAATCTGTGAGCTCCATGTGGGACGACCTGATTACCTTGTACCGACCCAAGCGCTTAGAACAGTGCTTGGCACATGGTAAGCACCTAACAAATACCATCAGCAGCGTCATCATCTTTCTCACTGACTCTCATCTTCTCCCAGAATCATCATTTAGAGAAGGAGCGAGGCTCAGTGGAAAGAGCCTGGGCTTGGGAGTCAGAGGTCATGGGTTCGAATGCCGGCTCTGCCACTTGTCAGCTGTGTGACTTTGGGCAAGTCACTTAACTTTTCTGTGCCTCAGTTCCCTCGTCTGTAAAATGGGGACGAAGACTGTGAGCCTCATGTGGGACAACCTGATTACCCTGTATCTCCCCCAGCGCTTAGAACAGTGCTCTGCACATAGTAAGCGCTTAACAAATACCAACATTATTATTTCTCCTTCCTCATTGACTCCCATCTCCTCCCAGAAACATTACTTTTGCCTCCTGAGGTACAGGGTCATTAGGTTGTCCCACGGCGGTGGTGGGGGCTCACAGTCTTAATCCCCATTTTACAGATGAGGGAACTGAGGCCCAGGAAAGGGAAGTGACTTGCCCAAAGTCACACAGCTGACAAGTGGCGGAGCGGGATTAGAACCCACGACCTCTGACTCCCAGGGCCGGGCTCTTTCCACTAAGCCACGCTGGACTCCCATCTCCTCCCAACAACATTACTTTTCCTTTTTAAATTCACTTGGATCCATGGCCTTTGGGCATTTGTTATAAGCCCCACCCTTAAACCCCCAGCACTTCTGTACATATGTATAAATTGCATATTATAAATGATTTATTTATATTTGTGTCTGTTTCCCCTTCTAGACGTGTCTGGCAGCTCTGTTATATTGGACTCTCCCAAGCACTTACTACAGTGCTCTGGAAATACTAAGCGCTCACGGGCTTGGAGGCAGAGGTCATGGGTTCGAATCCCGGCTCTGCCACTAGTCAGCTGTGTGACTGTGGGTAAGTCACTTCACTTCTCTGTGCCTCAGTTACCTCATCTGTAAAACGGGGATGAAGACTGTGAGCCTCAGGTGAGACAACCTGATGACCCTGTATCTCCCCCAGCACTTAGAACAGGGCTCTGCACATAGCAAGCACTTAAATACCAACATTATTATTATTATTAAATTGACTGACTCCCATCTCTTCGTAGCAACATTTCTCCATCCTTATTGACTCCCATGCTCGTTCCCCATGCCAGCTGTTGCAGACATTTAACTCCCTCTTCAAGCCCGCTGCCCACCCCGTGCCCCACAAACCTCCCGCCGCCTAATCTCTTGCCCCTAATGACCTTGCCACGGACTTTGTGGAGAAAATTGAAACCATCTGGCGTGATCTCCCTAAAATCTCCTCTGTAGTCCCTCCCTCCTCCCGCACCCTCTTTGACGCTTCCATCTTTCCCAGCAATAGCAATCAGGGGTATCTACTGAGTGCTTTCTGTGTGCAGTGCACTCTACTAAGCACTAAGGAGAGGACAGTGCAATAGAGTTGGTGGACAGGTTCCCTGACCATAAAGAGCTTACGATCTAGAGGGGACACAGGTATTAAAATAAAGTTATGGACATGTACTTAAGTACTGTGAGGCTGAAGGTGGGCCGAATATCAAGTTCTGAAAGAGGCAAGATCTAAGTTCAAGAAATGACACAGTAGGGAGGTGGGGGGAGGGGAGATGAGGGTTTAGTTGGAGAAAACATCTTGGAGGAGATGGGATTTTAAGAGTAATAATGGCGGTATTTGTTAAGCGCTTACTATATGCAGAGCACTGTTCTAAGCGCTGGGGGATACAAGTTGATCAGGTTGTCCCACGTGGGGCTCACGGTTTTAATCCCCCTTTTACAGATGAGGTAACCGAGGCACAGGGAAGTTAAGCGACTTGCCCGAAGTCACACAGCCGACAAGCGGCGGAGCTGGGATTCGAACCCATGACCTCTGTCTCCCAAGCCCGGGCTCTTAGGAAATCATAGAGGTAAAATAGGAGGGGGTGAGCTGATCGAGTGATTTTAGGCCAACAGCTAGGAGTTTCTGTTTGATACGGAGGTGGACGGACAACCGCAGGAGGCTCTTGAGGAGTGGAGAGACGTGGGCTGAACCTTCTTGTAGAAAAATAACCCGAGCAGCAGAGTGAAATACGGACTGGAGTGGGGAGAGACAGGAGGCAGGGGAGTCAGAGAGGAGGCTGTTACAGGAATCAAAGCGGGGTAGAATAAGGGCTTGGATCCGCATGGTAGCAATTTGGATGGAGAAGAAGGGCGGATTTTAGTGATGCTGTAAAGGTAGAACCAATAGGATTTGGCGACAGAAGAGACTTTCCATCTCCTTTCAAAATCCACCCCCTCCCCTTGGGCCTCCATCCCCATCCAAAATACTTTCCCCCTCCCTTCTTCCCTCCCTGATCACCATCTTCAACTATTCACGCTCCACATTCTCCTTCCCCACTGGTTTCAAACATGCTCATGTCTCTCCTACCCTAAAAACAAAAAACAAACCCCTCCCTCGACCCCATGGCTTCCTCCAGTTATCACCCCATCTCCCTCCTACCTTTTCTCTCCAGATTCCTTGAGTGAGTTGTCCACACCTGCTGCTTTCACATTCCTCTCCACCAGTTCTCTGCTTGACTCCCTCCAATCTGGCTTCCGTCCCTTTCGTTCCACAGAAACCGCCCTCCCAAAGGTCACCAATGTTCTTCTTCTTGCCAAATCCTCTGGCCTCTACTCCATCCTAATCCTCCTCAACCTCTGAGGCGGTCTTTGACGCTTTGATGCCGTGGACCACCTCCTTCTCCTAGACACATTATCCAACCTTGGCTTCACCGACACTGTCCTCTCCCGGTTCTCCTCCTCGCTCTCTGGCCACTCCGTGTCCTTCGTGGGCTCCTCCTCTGCCTCCCACCCCCTCACTGTGGGGGTCCCTCAAGGCTCAGTTCCCGGCCTCCTATTCTCCATCTACACCCTCTCCTTGGAGAACTCTTTCGCTCCCGTGCCTCGACTCCCACCTCTATGCGGATGATTCTCAAATCTCCCTCTCCAGCCCTGCTCTCTCTCCTTCTCTGCAATTTCACATTTCCTCCTGCCTTCAGAATATCTAATAATACTGATAATAATGACGATGGCATTTGTGAAGGGCTTACCATCAGCCAAGCACTGTTCTAAGCGCTGGGGTAGATAGTAGGTTAACAGGTTGTCCCACGTGGGGCTCACAGTCTTAATCCCCATTTTACAAATGAGGTAACTGAGGCACAGGGAAGGGAAGCGACTTGCTCAAAGTCACACAGTCGTCAAGGGTCGGAGTTGCGATTAGAACCCGCGACCTTTGACTCCCAAGACCGTGCTCTTTCCACTAAGCAACACTGCTTCTCTACCGGGATGTCCCGCCGACACCTCAAACTTACCACACCGAGACAGAGCGCCTCATCTTCCCCCCCACCCGTTCTCTCCTCCTTGAAGACAACACCACCTGTCGTCGAAGACAACACCACCCCCTGCCCTGCTTCACAAGTCCGGGATACTGACATTATTTTGACTCATCTGTCCCCTTTCATTGACATATTCAATCTGTCACCAGATGCTTTCAGTTCTATTTTCACCACATTTCCAGAATCTGTCCCTTCCCCTGATCCAAATGCTTATCCTATTCCACCTCTTCTACTGCATCAGCCTCCTTGCTGATCTCTCCCCACTCCAGTCCATAATTCACTCTGCTGCCCGGAACTTTTCCCTAAAAAGTCATTCCGTGCACGTTTCTCCTCAAAAACCCCCAATGATTGTCCATCTATCTCTGCATCAAGCAGAAACTCCTTATCATTAATTTAAGGCACACGATCAGTTCTCTCTCTCATTAATTTAAGGCACACGATCAGTTCTCTCCCTCCGCCGTAACCTGGGTCACTGGGAGAGAGTCATCGGATGGTGCGTTCTGTGCTCCGCGCACAGTAAGTGCTCAAGAAATGCCGCTGAGTGACTGAGAAGGGAGAGAGTTAGGGGTGTTGGAAGCAGCGTGGCTCAGTGGAAAGAGCACGGGCTTTGGAGTCAGAGATCATGCGTTCGAATCCCGGATCTGCCACTTGTCAGCGGTGTGACTTTGGGCGGGTCGCTTCACTTCTCTGTGTCTCAGTTACCTCATCTGTAAAATGGGGATGAAGACTGCGAGCCCCACGTGGGACAACCTGATTCCCCTGTGTCTACCCCAGCGCTTAGAACAGTGCTCTGCACATAGTCAGCGCTTAACAAATACCAACATCATTATTATTCCGGGGGAGAGTCAGGGATGGAGAGGGGAGAGTCGGGGGGCGGGATGGTCCACGCTGGGACAGTGGGGGAAAGTCAGGGAGTGGGATGGTCCATGCTGGGACACTGGGGAAAAGTCAGCGTGTGGAATGGTTCCTATGGTGTTGACAGAGTCCCGGGTGGACGGACCTGGGGCGGACGGACCCTACGGTGAACGGGCCCTGGAGTGACCCCGGTATTTCCACTGCCGAGATGCTGAAGGCTTACTTACCTCTAGATGCGTCCAGGCCTGGTTCCCCTTTCTGTCCTTTGTCACCCGGGATCCCGTTGGCCCCCTGAAGTCCGGGGGCCCCATGGGCCCCAGAAAGACCTTCGAGTCGGAGAGAACAGCCGTGAGAATCTCATCAGTTAACCCTCCCCCCGCCGCTCCCACCCTCCGCGCCGAGGCCGGAGTCGCGTTCCCCACTCGTCTCCCGGCTGCTGGGCGATTCGGGGAGGTGGCTGTGCCTCTCTGGGCCGAGACTCTCCACTTGTACACAGACCCTGGCCCCACCTGTGCTGATATGAACTTGATCTGCGGCCTTTGGACATTTGATGTTCACCCCAACTCCGCAGCCCTTATGTACCTAGCTTTAAATTATATAGCGTACATTATAAATGACATTTATTCATAGTAATGTCTGTCTCTCCCTCTAGACTTTAAGCCCGTTATGGGCAGGGGATGTTTCTGTTGAGTCATTCATTCATTCATTTGTTCGTATTTATTGAGCGCTTACTGTGTGCAGAGCACTGTACTAAGTGCTTGAGACGTACAATTAGGCAACAAATAGAGACAATCCCTGCCCACAAAAGGCTCATAGTCTGGGTGTGTGTGTGTGTGTGTGTGTGAGAGAGAGAGAGAGAGAGATAAGGCTTTGGAGTCAGATGTCATGGGTTCGAATCCCGGCTCTGCCACTTGGCAGCTGTGTGACTGTGGGCAAGTCACTTAACTTCTCTGTGCCTCAGTGACCTCATCTGTAAAATGGGGATTAAGACTGTGAGCCCCACGTGGGACAACCTGATTCCCCTGTGTCTACCCCAGTGCTTAGAACAGTGCTCTGCACATAGTAAGCGCTTAACAAATACGAACATTATTATTATAATTCTGCTGTATTCTACTCTCCCAAGCACTTAGAACAGTGCTCTGCATATATTAAGCGTTCAATAAATATCACTGATTGGCTGATTGATTGATAGAGCGCAAGCCTGGAATTCAGAAGGACCTGAGTTCTAGTCTGTGGTCTGTTATCTGCTAAGTGACCTAGGGCAAGTTACTTCACTTCTTTGGGTCTCAGTTCCCTCATCTGTAAAATGGGGATTAAAACTGGGAGCCCCATATGGGATATTCATTCATTCATTCAATCGTATTTACTGAGCACTTACTATGTGCAGAGCACTGGACTAAGCGCTTGGAATGTACGATTCGGCAACAGGTAGAGACATTCCCTGCCCAATAACGGGCTCACAGTCTAAACGGGGGAGACAGCAAAACAAAACAGAACAAAACAAGAAGTCTGGCGTAAATATCATCAAGAGAAATAGAATCATAGAGATATACACATCATTAACAAAATGAATAGAGTAATAAATAATATATACAAATATGCACAGTGCTGTGGGGAGGAGAAGGGGAAGAGCAGAGGGCGGTGAAAGGGGAATGGGGAGGGGAGGAGGAGCAGAGGGAAAGGGAGGGCTCAGTGTGGGAAGGCCTCCTGGAGGAGGTGACCTCTCAGGAGGGCTTTGAAGAGGGGAAGAGAGTTGGTTTGGCAGGTGAGAGGAGGGAGGGCGTTCCAGGTCAGCAGGAGGACCTGGGCCAGGAGTCGACGGCGGGACGGGCGCGAACGAGGGACCGTGAAGAGGTGAGCGGCAGAGGAACGGAGTGTATGAGGTGGGCCGTAGAAGGAGAGAAGGGAGGTGAGGTAGGAGGGGACAAGGGGATGGACCGCTTTGAAGCCAAGAGTGAGGAGTTTTTGTTTCATGCGAAGGTTGATAGGCAACCACTGGAGGTTTTTGAGGAGGGGAGTGACAGGCCCAAAGCTTTTCTGTAGGAAGATGAGCCGGGCAGCGGAATGAAGAATAGACTGGAGTGGGGAGAGACGGGAGGAAGGGAGATCAGAGAGGAGGCTGATAAAATAATCCAGTCGGGATATGATGAGAGCTTGTACCAGCTTGGATGGAGAGGAAGGGGCGGATCTTGGCGATACTGTGAAGGTGAGACGGGCAGGTGTTGGTGACGGATTGGATGTGTGGGGTGAATGAGAGAATGGAGTCAAGGTTGACAGTGAGGTCGCGGGCCTGGGAGACGGGAAGGACGGTTGTGCCATCCTCCGTGACGGGGAAGTCAGGGAGAGGACAGGGCTTGGGAGGGAAGATAAGGAGCTCAGTCTTGGACACGTTGAGTTTGAGGTGGTGGGTGGACATCCCGGTGGAGACGTCCTGAAGGCAAGAGGAGATACGAGCCTGGAGGGAGGGGGAGAGGACGGGGCGGAGATGGAGATTTTGGTGGCATCTGCGTAGAGATGGGAGTCAAAGCCGTGGGAGCAGATGAGTTCACCGAGGGAGTGAGTGTCGATGGAGAACAGAAGGTGACCGAGAACTAACCCTCGAGGAACCCCGACGGTTAGGGGATGGGAGGGGGAGGAGGAGCCCGCGAAAGAGACCGAGAACGAACGGCCAGAGAGATAAGAGGAAAACCGGGAGAGGATGGAGTCCACTGAAGTCAAGGTTGGATAAGGTGTTGAGGAGAAGGGGATGATCGACAAGGTCAAAGGCAGCTGAGAGGTCGAGGAGGATTAGGATAGAGAAGGTGCCGTTGGATTTGGCAAGAAGGAGGTCATAGGTGACTTTTGAGAGGGCCGTTTCGGTGGAGTGGAGGGGGCGGAAGCTAGATCGGAGGGGGTCCAGGAGAGAGTTGGAGTTAACGAATTCAAGGCAGCGAGTGTAGATGACACGTTTAGGAGTTTGGAAAGGAAGGGCAGGAGGGAGATAGGACGATAACTGGAAGGGGAAGTGGGGTCAAGCGAGGGTTTTTTTAGGATGGGGGAGATGGGCCTCCCGGGCTCCATCCATTACGCCACACTGCTTCTCCCATGTGATGATGACTGTGAGCCCCAGGTGGGACAAGAATTACATCCAGACTGACAAACTTGCATATACCCCAGCGCTTAGTACAGTGCCTGGTACGTAGTAAGACCTTAACAAATACCACGATTATTATTATTATTATTATTACTGCTGCTACTATTCCTGCTACTATATGAGAAGCAGCATGGCTCAGTGGCAAGAGTCCGGGCTTGGGAGTCAGAGGCCGTGGGTTTTAATCCCGGCTCCGCCACATGTCTGCTGTGCGACCTCGGCCAAGTCACTTAAACTTCTCTCTGCCTCCGTCACCTCATCTGGAAAATGGGGGTGAAAACTGTGAACCCCACGTGGGACAACCTGATTACTTTGTACTTACCCCAGTGCTTAGAACAGTGCTTGGCACATAGTATATGCTTAACAAATACCATTATTATTATTATTATTATTTCTGCTGTTGTTACTCCAAATACACACACACACACACACTCCTAGCCAGACACATCTGCTTTATCATACAAGCCCTCCTGGCTTGGTTTCCGGGGGTGACTCAATTCCGGTAAAGACACACTCTTATGGCTGCTGGAGGACAAGAATAATAATAATAATAGTAAGTAATAATAATTCTGGCATTTATTAAGCACTTACTATGTGCCAAGCACTCTTCTAAGCGCTGGGGTAGATAGAAGGTCGTCAGGTTGTCCCACAAGAGGCTCACAGTCTCAATCCCCATTTTACAGTTGAGGTCACTGAGGCCCAGAGAAGTGAAGTGACTTCCCCAAGGTCACCCAGCAGACAAGTGGCAGAGCTGGGATTAGAACCCATAACCTTCTGAGTCCCAGCCCCGTGCTCTATCCACTTCACCATGAAGTGCTTAACAAGTACCGAAATTAGAGAAACAGTGTGGTTTAGTGGAAGGAGCATGGGCTTGGGAGTCAGAGGTCATGGGTTCTAATCTTGACTTTGCCACTTGTCAGCTGGGTGACTTTGGACAAGTCACTTAACTTCTCTGTGCCTCAGTTACCTCATCTGTAAAATAAGGATTAATAAGGAGCCTCAAGTGGGACAACCTGATAACCTTGTACCTATCCTGGTGCTTAGAACAGTGCTTGGCACATAGTAAGCGCTGAACAAATGCCATCATCATTATTATTATTATTAATAATAATAATCCTCTAGCAAACTTTCCCCGACAAAGCCCTCGTTTCCTCACTTAATTTGTCCTTCAACTGCCACTTTGGCAGTTCCTCGTCACCTAAGCAACTTGGATATTTTCAACTCCCTTATAGCAGTTATATACAAATAATTCGAGTATTTTTGCCTCTCCCTGTCTGTCATTTAATGTGGTTTCTGTCTCTCTCTGTAGGCCATGTACGGTAATGTCTGTGTCCCCCGTCTGACGTTTACTACAGTGTCCGTCTCCACCTGTCGGACATTTAGATAGTGGCTTAGTGGAAAGAGCCCGGGCTTGGGAGTCAGAGGTCATGGGTTCTAGTCCCGCCTCCGCCACTTGTCTGCTGTGTGACCTCGGGCAAGTCACTTCACTTCTCTGGGCCTCAGTTACCTCATCTGGGAAATGGGGATTAAAGGTGTGAGCCCCGTGTGGGACAACCTGATTACCCTTTATCTACCCCAGTGCTTAGAACAGTGCTTGGCACATAGTAAGTGCTTAATAAATACCAAAATTATTATTATTATTATTTATTGGAGTGTCTGTCTCCCCTGTCTGACATTTACTGTAGGATCGGTCTCCCCCATCTGTCTTTTAGTGCAGTGACTGTCTCCCCTGTCTGTCATTTGCAATACGTGTTTCCACCGTCTATCTTTAATTATAATGCCTGTCTCCCTTTGTCTGTCATTTATCATAGTGTGTCTCCCCCATCTGACATTTATTGTGGTGTCTGTCTCCCCCTGACTGTCATAATAATAATAATAATAATGATAATAATGGTATTTGTTAAGTGCTTACAATGTGCAAAGCACTGTTCTAAGCGCTGTTTCAAGGTGACCAGGTTGTCCCACGTGGGGCTCACAGTTTTAATCCCCATTTTATTCATTCATTCATTCAATAATATTTATTGAGCGCTTACTATGTGCAGAGCACTGTACTAGGCGCTTGGAATGTACAAATCGGCAACAGATAGAGACAGTCCCTGCCCTTTGACGGGCTTACGGTCTAATCGTGGCTTAGTGGAAAGACCCTGGGCTTGGGAGTCAGAGGTCATGGGTTCGAATCCCTGCTCGGCCACTTGTCAGCTGTGTGACTGTGGGCAAGTCACTTCACTTCTCTGTGCCTCAGTGACCTCATCTGTTAAAGGGGGATTAAAACTGTGAGCCTCACGTGGGACAACCTGATTACCCTGTATCTCCCCCAGCGCTTAGAACAGTGCTCGGCACATAGTAAGCGCTTAACAAATACCAACATTATTATTATTATTATTATTATTATTAATCGGGGGAGACGGACAGAAAAGACCAACAGCAATAAATAGAATCGAGGGGAAGAACATCTCATTAAAACAATAGCAGATAAATAGAATCAAGGTGATGTACATCTCATTAACAAAATAAATAGGGTGATGAAGATCTATACAGTCGAGCGGACGAGTGCGGTGCCGAGGGGATGGGATGGGAGAGGGGGAGGAGGAGAGGGAGGGGGGAGAAGAGGGTTTAGCTGCGGAGAGGTGAAGGGGGAGTAGAGGGAGCAGAGGGAGAAGGGGAGCTCAGTGTGGGAAGGCCTCTCGGAGGAGGAGAGCTCTCAGTAAGGTTTTGAAGAGGGGAAGAGAATGAGTTTGGCGGAGGTGAGGAAGGAGGGCCTTCAGGGACAGCGGGAGGACGCGGGCCGGGGGTCGACGGCGGGACGGGCGAGACCGAGGGACGGCGAGGAGGTGGGCGGCGGAGGAGCGGAGCGTGCGGGGTGGGCAGGGGAAAGAGGGAAGGGAGGAGAGGTAGGAAGGGGCGAGGGGATGGACAGCCTTGAGGCCGAGAGTGAAGCCTGGAGTGAGAGAGTGAGAAGTGCCCCATTTTACAGATGGGGCAACTGAGGCACAGAGAAGTCAAGTGACTTGCCCAAAGTCACACAGCTGACAAATGGCTGAGCCGGGATTTGAACCCATGACTTCTGACTCCCAAGCCCGGGCTCTTTCCACTGGGCCACGCTGCTTCTCTTATACATTGTAGATTCTGTCTCCCCGTGTCTGACATTTAGAGTAGGGACTATCTCCCCGTCTCTGTTGTATTGTAGGGTCTGTCTCCCCCCGGTCTGGCATTTAACGTGGCTCAGTGGAAAGAGCACAGGCTTGGGAGCCAGAGGTCGTGGGTTCGAATTCCTGCTGTGCCACTTGTCAGCTGTGTGACTGTTAGCAAGTCACTTCATTTCTTTGTGCCTCAGTTCCCTCATCTGTAAAATAAGGATTAAAACTGTGAGCCTCATGTGGGACAACCCGATGACCCTGTATCTACCCCAACGCTCAGAACAGTGCTCCACACATAGTAAGTGCTTAACAAATATAGCTATTATTTTATTATTATCCCCGATCCTACCAATTATTCAGCACTTGGTATTTATTGAGCTCCTACTGGGTGTGGAGTGCTGTGCTGAGCACTTGATTAGACTGTAAGCCCATCAATGGGCAGGGACTGTCTCTATCTGTTGCTGATTTGTACAATCCAAGTGCTTAGTACAGTGGTCTGCGCATAGTAAGCGCTCAATAAATTCTATTGAATGAATGAACTGCAGGAGGAAGACACCCCGCTGCCCCCCCCCCCCCCGCCCTCCAGGAAAACAGCAGAAGCGATGTGGCCTAATGGATAGTGCCCAGGCTTAGGAGTCAATCAATCACTGGCATTTATTGATCACTTACTGTGTGCCCAGCACCGTACTAAGCAGTCTCAGAGGACCTGGGTTCTAATGCCGCCTGTGTCACCTGTCTGCTGCGTGACCTCGGACAAGTCACTTTGCTTCTCTGGGCCTCACTTCCCTCATCTGTAAAATGGGGATTGGATCCCTGTTTTCCTTATACAGTGAACCCCATGGGGGACAGGGACTGGGTCCGATGTGATGATCTTGTATCCATCCCAGTGCTTGTCACATAGTAAGCGCTTAACAAACAGCACAGTTCTGAGAGAGGAGACAGCTTGGCAGGGGGCCGGGGAGGTGGGGGGGGGGTGCTCACCGGTGGCTCCTGGGGCTCCTTTCGGGCCTTGGACTCCTGGATCCCCCCTGAGGCCGGCCGGGCCCTGGATCCCACGTGGCCCGGTCTGTCCAGGTTGTCCTGGTCGTCCTGTGGGGAGAGAGAGATGGGGGGTGTGAGTACAGGGGCTGGGGAGGGCTGGGGGTGGGATGGACCGGGCTGGGGCTGGGTCAAGTTGGGGCTGGGCCAGATTGGGGCTGGGTTGGGCCTGGGGCTGGGGCTGGGCTTGAGTAGGGCTGAAACTGGGCTGGGGCTGGGCTGGGACTGGGATGGACCGGGCTGGGGTTAGGTCAGGTTGGGGCTGGGCCAGATTGGGACTGGGGCTGGGCTTGGGTAGGGCTGAAACTGGCTTGGGGCTGGGATGGACCGGGCTGGAGTTGGGTCAGGTTGGGGCTGGGCTGAGGCTGGAGCTGGGGCTGGGTTGGATTGGGCTCGGGTCAGGGCCGGGGCTGGGCCAGTCTGGGGGTGGACTGGGGCCGGGCCAGGCTGGGGCCGGGCCGGCTGGGGCTAGGCCGGAGCTGATCAGTCCGGGGGCCGGGCGGGGACTGGTCCGGGGCTGGTCTGAGCCGGCCGGGCCTGGACTTGGGTGCACCGGAGCTGGTCTGGGCCGGAGCCGGCCCAGGCTGGGGCTGGGCTTTGGGGGTGAGGTGGGGGGACGGGGCTGCTTCTCGGTGCGGGGATCAGTGAGGGCAAGCTGGGGGTGCAGGGGGGAAGCGTGGGGTGCGTGGGATTAGGGGCGGAGGGGAGTTCAGGTGGGGGTCCGCACCGAGAGGGCCTGGGCTCTGCCGTTACCTATCTCACCCTTCACCCACGTCCTGCCTCAAGCCTGGAACACCCACCCTCCTCATCCCATAGTCGATGACTCCCCCGCTTCAAAGCCTCCCACCTCCTCCAAGAGGCCTTCCCTGACTAAAGCCTCCTTTCCTCTTCTCCCGTCCGCATCGCCCCGACTTGCTCCCTTTCTTCATCCAAAACAAACGAAGGGACAGCTCACCATCGGACTCGTCAGCCAAACAAATATCGGCATTTACCGAACGTCTACCATGCACAGACCACAGTACTTACTGCTTGGGAGAGTGCAACAGGGTTAGTAGCTATGATCTCTGCTCACAACAAGCTGACGGTAAAATGGGTGCAGAGTGTTAATAATAACAATAATAACTGTGGTATTTGTTAAGAGCTTACTTTGTGCCAGGGACTGTACTAAACGCTGGGGCGGATGCAAGCAAATCGGGTTGGACACAGTCCCCGTCCCACGTGAGGCTCACACTCTGAATCCCCATTTTACAGATGAGGGAACTGAGGCCCAGAGAAGGGAAGTGACTTGCCCAAGGTCACTCAGCAGACAAGTGGCGGAGCCCGGGTTAAAACCCGTGACCTCCTGTCTCCCAGACCTGGGCTCTATCCACTCCGCTTGGGGGAGCACAATAGTTAGTAGACGTGATCCCGGCCCTCAAGGAGCTTCCAGTCTACTGTGTGCTGAGCACTGTGCTGAGAACTTGTGAGAGCACAATAGAGTCAGTAGGCACCGCTCCTGCCCTCAAGGAGCTTCCAGTCTAAGTGATGGGAAAGCACTTTGGGAGGATATAAGCCGCGCGCACACACCCCGGGTATTCCGATAATATAAGGACGTACCTGGATTTCCATCCTTTCCAGGGGCTCCATTATCTCCTCGAGGACCTGGACAGGGGGTGGCGAAGGGGGGGCGAGAGAGCAAAAGAGAGGGAGAAAGAGAGGGTGAACTGTAGAGACTCCTTAGACATGAGCAGGGCTCAAAGGAGACAAAGCAACAACGTTCTCCTCCTGCTCCTTCTCTCCTTCCTCTCCCTTCTCCTCTTCCTCTTCCTTCTCCTCCTCCTTTCCCTCCTCTCCCTCCTCCTTTCCTTTCTCCTTTCCCTTCTTCTTTCCTCCTCCTTCTCCTCCTCATCGTCCTCCTTTTCCTCCTCGTCTCCCTCGTCTCCCTCCTCTCCCTCCTCCTCCTCTTCCTCCTCCTTTCCCTTCTCCTTTCTCTTCTCTCCTCCTCCTTCTCCTCCTCATCTCCCTTCTCTCCCTCCTCCTCCTTTCCCTTCTCCTTCTTCTCATCATCCTCCTCGTCCTCCTCTTCTCCCCCTTCCTCTCCAACTCCTTCTTCCTTCTCCAACTCCTTCTCTTCCTCTCCCTCCTCCTTTCTCTTCTTCTTCTTTCCTCCTCCTTCTCCTCCTCTCCTTCCTACTCCTTCTCCTTTCCCCCCCGCCAACTCCCCTGGGGGGAACATGGCTGTATGGCCTCAGTTTACCATGGCAGGTGGAACCGAGGGGCCCGGGGCCTGGAGACATGACCTGAGGTCAGATAGCTTGGTTCAGTGACCACGGGGTGGGGTGGGGAGGGGGCTTGACCAAGTTTGGCTTGAATTCACCCAGTAAAACTGCCCTGATGCTGCCTGTGACTTATCTTTGTATAATAATAATAATAATAATAATAATGTTGGTATTTTTACGAGATGTTCTTCCCCTTGACGCTGTTTAGTGCCATTGTTCTTGTCTGTCCGTCTCCCCCGATTAGACTGTAAGCCCGTCAGACGGCAGGGACCGTCTCTATCTGTTGCCCACTTGTTCATCCCAAGCGCTTAGTACAGTGCTCTGCACATAGTAAGCGCTCAATAAATACTATTAAAATACTATTGAATATTTGTTAAGCACTTACTATGTGCAGAGCACTGTTCTAAGAGCTGGGGTAGACACAGGGGAATCGGGTTGTCCCACGTGGGGCTCACAGTCTTCATCCCCATTTTACAGATGAGGAAACTGAGGCACAGAGAAGTGAAGTGACTTGCCCACAGTCACACAGCTGACAAGTGGCAGAGTTAGGTTTCAAACTCATGACCTCTGACTCTAAAGCCCGGGCTCTTTCCACTGAGCCACATTTGTATGTTTTTGTTTCACGGCCTGATTGATAGAGCACGGATCTGGGAGTCAGAAGGACCTAGATTCTAACCCCGGCTCTGACACTTGTCTGCTGGGTGAACTTGGGCAAGTCGTTTCACTTCGCTGTACCTCAGTTTCCTTATCTGTAAAATAGGAATTAAGATTGAGACCCATGTGGGACAGTGACTGTGTCCATCCCGATTTGCTTGTATCTACCCCAGTGCTTAGTACAGGGCCTGGCACATAGTAAGAGAGAAGCAGCCTGGCCTAGTGGAAAGAGTATAGGCCTGGAAGTCAGAAGGTCATGGGTTCTAATTCTGACTCCACCACTTGTCTGCTGTGCGACCATGTGCAAGTCACTTCATTTCTCTGGCCTCAGTTACCTCATCTGTCAAATGGGCATTGAGACTGTGAACCCCATGTAGGATAGGGATTGTGTTCAACCTGATTAACAAGCCCCAGTGCTTAGAACAGTGCTTGGCACATACTAGGCCCTTAACAAATACCGTCATTATTATTAATAATTAAAATATTATTATTAGTGAGAAACTAGTGTTTCCAATGGCGTGAACAGGGTAGGGGGTGGAGTAGGGGCTGGGATAGGCAGGTGGCAGGGCAGGAGACCCGAAAGTGATCCACCGATGGAGAGGGGGTCATTGTGTCCTTGTAGAAATTCATTCATTCATTCAATAGAATTTATTGAGCGCTTACTATGTGCAGAGCACTGTACTAAGCTCTTGGAATGTACAGTACGGCAGCCGATAGAGACAATCCCTGCCCACTGACGGGCTTACAGTCTAATCGGCAGAAATAAGGCAGTGGGATGGTGAAGGTAATATGGGGATTAGAGAAATGGGGCAGCGGGGTGGCAAAAGGATTTTGGGGATTGGAGAAATAAGGCAGTAGGGTGGTGAGGGATTGTGGGGATTGGAGAAATAAGGCAGCGGGGTGGTAAGGGCATGCTGAGGATTGGCAAGTGGGTTCGTGAGGGTATTGTGGAGATTGGAGAAATAAGGCCTTGGGCAGTTGCTTGTGGGAAAGGACTGGTGTATGGAGGAATTCGGGGGTGGGGCTTGGGTGTACCCTCCAGGGGGGTTCCCTCCCCCCCCCCCACTCTGGGGTCACTGTACCAAGCTATCTGACCCCAGGCCCAGGCCAGAGCCCAGGGCCACGTTTTCAGGCCCTGTGACCCTTGGCTCTGCCTGCCATGGTAAACTGAGGCCATATAGCCACGCCCCTGCATTGGGGTGGAGGAGGAGGAAGAAGAGAAAGAGGGAGAGAAGAAGGAGGAGGAGGGAGAGGAATAGGAGGATGAGGAGGGAAAGGAAGCGGAGGAGGAGGGGAGGAGGAGGATGAGGAGGGAGAGAGAAGGAGGAGGAGAGGGAAAGGAGGAGGAGAGGGAGAAGAGAAGGAGGAAAAGGAGGAGGAGGAAGAGAAAGAGAAGGAGGAAGAGGAGGAAGAAGAAGAGAAGGAGGAAGAAGAGGAAAAGAGGAGGAGGAAGAAGAAGAAAAGAAGTAGGAAGAAGAGGAGGAAGAAAAGGAGGAGGAGGAAGAGGAGGAGAAGGAGGAAGAAGAGGAGGTAGAAAAGGAGGAGGAGGAAGAGGAGAAGGAAGAAGAGAAAGAGGAGGAGGAGGAAGAGTTGAGCAGGGAGAGGAGGATAAGGAGAAGGAGGAGGCCCAGAGCCCCTCAAGGACTGTCCCCAAACTAGGGTCGGGCTAGGGCCAGGGGTGGCGTGGGAAGAAGGTGTCCCGTCCGAGGCCAAGCCGGGGAAGCGCCTACCTGTTGGGCCTGGTGCTCCCGAGGGCCCCTGAGGACCTGAAACGCAAGGCACAGTTCGTCAGTGGCTGGAAGGCCTTGACCTGTCCCTCAGGAATGGCATGCTCCCCCATCCCCATCCCTAAAGTGCTCCTGCCCCTCCTAGAGTGCTCCGCCCCTCCCCACCCCCATGTCCATCCTAGAATATCCCTGTCCCTCCTGGAGGGATTCTGCCCCTCCTGGAATGCTTCTTCCTCTCCTAGAGCATTTCTGCCCTTTCAGAAGTGAGGCTGAGGAAGGGTGGACTGAAGGGAGCAGGGGGATAATCCCAGCCGAATGGTCACTGCAAGACCTCTGGGCCTGAACATCCAAGGGCTGGCTCTGCCCTGGTTCTCCCTCTACTCACCCACTCCCTCGGAGAACTCATTCACTCCCACGGCTTCACCTACCACCTCTATGCGGATGAAACCTAAATCTCCCTCTCCAGCCTCGATCTCTCTCCCTCTCTCTGGCCTCGTACTTCCTCCTGCCTTCAAGACAATTCTACTTAGTAATCCTCCCGTCACCTCAAGCTTCACACGTCCAAAATAGAATTCCTTATTTTCCCATCCAAACCCTGTCTTCGCCTGATTTTAGATGGCACCACCATCCTTCTTGCCTCACAAGACCGTAACCTTGCCATTAACCTTGACTCCTCTCTCTCATTTAAACCACATAATCTGTCACTAAATCCTCTCGGTTTCACCCTCACAACAATCACTTACCCTCTCCCACCTTGATTACTGTATCAGTCGCTTTGCTGACCTCCCTGCCTCCTGTTTCTCTCCACTCCAGGCCATATTTCACTCTCCTGCCCAGATGATTTTGCTACAGGAATGTTCAGGCCATGTTTCCCCACTCCTCGAGAACCTCCAGTGGTTGCCCATCCACCTCCTCCTCAAACAGAAATTCCTCACCATTGGTTTTAAAGGCCTCCATCACCTTGCCCCCTCCTGCCTCACCTCGCTACTCTCTTACTACAACCCAGCCCACACACTTTACTCCACTAGCTCCAACCTTCTCGATCTTGTTCATCTCGCCGCCGACCCTCATCCACATCCTGCCTCTGGCCTGGGTTGCCTTCCCTCCCTGCATCCGACAAACAATGACTCTCCCTTACTTCAAAGCCTTATTGAAGGCACATCTCCAGGCCTTCCCTAACTAAGCCCTCTTTTCCTCTTCTCCCACTCCCTTCATTCATCCCCCTTCCCAGCCCCACACCACTTATGTCCATCTTGTCTTGTCTTATGCCGTCGAGTCGTCTCCGACCCATAGAGACGCCATGGACACGTCCCTCTGAGAATGCTTCCCCTTCATCTGCAATCAATCTGGTAGTTATCCATAGAGTTTTCTTGGTAAAAATCCGGAAGTGGTTTCCCATCGTCTCCTTCCGTGCAGTAAACTTTAGTCTCCACCCTTGACTCTTTCTCATGCTGCTGCTGCTCAGCACAGGGGAATCTTGACTTGTAGCAGATGGCCTTTGACTCGCTAGCCACTGCCCAAGCTAGCAGTGGAATGGATATGCCTCTGCTTGACTCTCCCTCCTGTAGTCGAGACTGGTAGAGGACTGGAAACTCTCCAGGAATGACCTTGAGAGGATACTTATGTGCATATCTATCATTTATTACTTTTTATTCATGTCTGTCTCCCCCTCTAGATTGTAAGCTCGTTGTGGTCAGGGAAAGTATGTGCTTATTGTTCTATCGTACTCTCCCAAATGCTTAGTTCACTGCTCTGCACAGAGTAAGCGCTCAACAAGTATGATTGATTAGTTGCTTGACCTCAGTGCACCGGAGGGTACCTGGGACCAGGGTGAGATTGTCCAAGGCTTGCATCAGGTCTCCGTGACTGGTCCAGATGTCTTGGACTTCCTTCTCTAGGGTCTGGAGCCTCGCCCTCTCTCCCGCAAAGGTGGGAGATGGGGGGTTGTAATGGGAAAGCAAGTAGGAGAAGGAGGGACTCCTTCCCGTGGGGAGAGGGCCGAGGTCCTGCCCGGAGAGGTGGGAAGCATTGGGGAACAGGGATTCTTCCACAGCCCTGGACCACTCTTGCTGGACTGTCATTTTCTCCTGCAAGTGTAAAACTGGACCGGAGGCAGGGAGGGCGTTAGATTCATTCATTCACTCAATAGTATTTATTGAGCGCTTATTATGTGCAGAGCACTGGACTAAGCGCTTGGAATGAACAAGTCGGCAACAGGTAGAGACGGTCCCTGCCCTTTGACGGGCGCACAGTCTAATCGGGGGAGACGGGCAGACAAGAACGATGGCAATAAATAGAGTCAAGGGGAAGAACATCTCATAAAAACAATGGCAACTAAATAGAATCAGGGTGATATACATCTCATTAAACAAAATAAACAAAATAAATAGGGTGATAAAGATATATACAGTCCAGCGGACGAGTACAGTGCCGAGGGGGTGGGATGGGAGAGGGGGAGGAGGAGAGGGAAAGGGGGAGAAGAGGGTTTAGCTGCGGAGAGGTGAAGGGAGGGTAGAGGGAGCAGAGGGAAAAAGGGGGGAGCTCAGTCTGGGAGGGCCTCTTGGAGGAGGTGAGTTTTAAGTAGGGATTTGAAGAGGGGAAGAGAATTAGATGGTGGGACCGGCCCTCCCCCAGGTGACCCCGGCCCTGGGGAACTTCCTTTAGGTCTTGGAAATGAGGGTATCCATCCATCTACCCATCCAACCATCCATCCACCCAACCGTTTGTCCATTCATCCATCTACCATCCACCCAACTGACCACCCATCCGTGCGTCCACAAGTCCACCCCTCCACCCATCCATCCACCCATCATCCAACCATCCATCCACCCCCCCCACCCCACCCCCAATCCATTCATCTATCCATTCATCAACCAACCATCAACCATCCACCCACCCACCCATCCATCCATCCGTCCACCCACCCACTCACCCATCCATCCCACTCAAGTCCAAAGACATCGGCAGAGGGGGAGCCTGCCTCCCCCGACTCCCGCTTTGGCTCTCCGACCGAGACGAAGAGGAAGACATACCTTGGGCCAGCAGTAATCCCAGGCCTGCCGTCAGCAGGACGAGGTAGAGAGTGACAGCTGCGAAGAAGCGGTTCTTTCCACTGGGACGCTTTGGGTTTGGCTCTAAAATGGGACAAACGGTCACAGAGGCCTAGCTCAACATAATAATAATAATAGTGATGGCATCTGTTAAGCGCTTACTATGTGCAAAGCACTGTTCTAAGTGCTGGAGAGGATACAAGGTGATCAGGTTGTCCCACATGGGGCTCACAGTCTTAATCCCCATTTTACAGATGAGGTAACTGAGGCACAGATATTGTGACTTGCCCAAAATCACACAGCTGACAAGCGGCTGAGCCGGGATTTGAACTCATGACCTCTGACTCCCCAGCCCGGGCTCTTTCTATTGAGCCACGCTGCTTCTCTTAGCATCCGGCTCAGGGAGCAAACAGAGGCTTAGCACGGCATCCCACAAAGTGAGAACGCCGGGGACATTGGTGTGGGCTGAGAATGAAATAATCCCTTCCCCCAACAGGCCCCGTGGGAGCTGTGGGTCTCCCCAACAATAAACTCCCAGAGTGAGTTGCCTACACCTGCTGCCTCCACTTCCTCTCAGTCCCCTCCAACTTGACTTCTGTCTTCTTCACTCCAAGGAAACCACCCTCTCTAAAGTTCTCAGTGACCTCCTTCTGGCCAATTCCAACGGCCTCTACTCCATCCTGATCCTCCTCGACCTCTCAGCTGCCTTCGACACGGTGGACCATTTCCTTCTCCTTATCCGAACTTAGTTTCACGGACTCCGTCTTCTCTTGGTCCTCCTGTTATCTCTCTGGCCGCTCATTCTCAATCTCCTTGGCGGGCTCCTCCTCCCCCTTCCACCCCCTCACTTTGGGGGTCCCTTGAGGCTCAGTTCTGGGTCCCCTTCTATTCTCCACCTCCACCCACTCCCTTGGAGAACTCATTTGCTCCCACTGCTTCATCTCTATGCGGGTGATTCCCAAATCTCCCTTTCCAGCCCCACCCTCTTTCCTCTTCATTCTCTTTAGTTCCTCCTGCCTTCCGCACATCTTTACCTGGACGTCCCGCCTGCACCTCAAACTTAACATGTCCAAATCAGAACTCCTCATCTTTCCACCCAATCCCTTTGAGCCTCCAGAATTTCCCATCACTGTAGGCAACATTACCATCTTCCCCATCTCTCCAGCCCACAGCCTTGGCATTTTCCCTGGGACATCAGATAAGTGGGCAGGTTGAAAGCAGTGGGGAAGGAGCCACTGAATCAATCAGTGGTATTTCTTGAACCCTTATAGGAGCTTTATTCATTCAATTTATTCATCGTATTTATTGAGCGATTACTGTGTGCAGAATCTCCTTCCCCTCCTTCGAAGCCCATATCATTCGCCTCTACCACCCACTCCAGTTACTTGTCGCCGTCATCTACCGCCCTCCCGGTCCCACCTCCGACTTCTTCGACCACCTTGACCCCTTTCTCACCTTCCTCCTCTCCTTCTCTCTGCCCACTCTGATCCTTGTAGACTTCAACATCCATACGGATGTACCCGACGACTCCTCTGCCGCCCGCCTGCTATCCCTCCTCGACTCTGCCGACCTCCTCCTCCACCATACCGCGCCCACTCACCGACTCGGTCACACCCTCGATCTCGTCATCTCCTACCGCTGCGCTATCTCCTCACTCACCGACTCTGAAATCCCTCTCTCTGACCATAACCTTCTCACCTGCCTCATCTCTCACACTCCCTCCCCCTGCAGATCTTCGCTACGGCCCCACAGAGACCTCCGCTCTCTCGATCCCATCCGTCTTTCCAATAGCATCTCTCCTCACCTTGCCGCCCTGTCCTCTCTTCCCACTCTCGACGATCGGGTCTCCGCTCTCAACTCCACCCTCTCTACTCATCTCGACTCTCTGGCCCCCCTTTCCCTCCGCCGCTCTCGCTCCACTAACCCACAGCCCTGGTTCACCTCCTCCGTCCGCCTCCTACGCTCCTATGCTCGAGCTGCCGAGCGCTGCTGGCGAAAGTCCAAGCACCGAGCCGACCTCACACACTTCAAATTTATCCTTTCCTGCCTTAACTCTGCCCTCTCCTCCGCCAGGCAAAGCTTCTTCTCCTCCCTCATCGACACCCATGCCCGTCACCCCCGCCGATTGTTCCGGACCTTTAACTCTCTCCTTAGGCCCCCTGTTCCTCCCCCTCCCCCATCTCTCACCCCTAATGATCTGGCCACCTATTTCCTCACGAAAATCAACACGATCAGGTCTGAGCTCCCCAAAGTCACCCCTCCGCCTCTCCCCTTCCCCCCAACGACCCCCTCCCCTACTTTCCCATCCTTCCCTGCGGTATCCTCAGAGGAGATCTCCTCCCTCCTCGCAAGTGCCACCCCCTCCACCTGCGCCTCGGACCCCATTCCCTCTCACCTTCTTAAAACCATCGCCCCTGCCCTCCTCCCTTCCTTAACGTCTATTTTTAACCACTCGATCTCCAAGGGCTCCTTCCCCTCTGCCTTCAAACACGCCCACGTCTCCCCCATCCTAAAAAAACCCGCTCTCGACCCCACTTCCCCCTCCAGTTATCGTCCTATCTCCCTACTACCCTTCCTTTCCAAAATCTTAGAACGAGTCGTCTACAATCGATGCCTAGAATTCCTTAACTCCCATTCTCTCCTAGACCCCCTCCGATCTGGCTTCCGTCCCCTCCACTCTACCGAGACTGCTCTCTCTAAGGTCACCCGTGACCTCCTTCTTGCCAAATCCAATGGCTCCTACTCCATTCTGATCCTCCTTGACCTCTCTGCTGCCTTTGACACTGTCGACCATCCCCTCCTCCTCCATACCTTATCTCACCTCGGCTTCACGGACTCTGTCCTCTCCCGGTTCTCCTCTTACCTCTCTGGCCGATCATTCTCGGTCTCCTACGCTGGAGCCTCCTCCCCCTCCCATCCTTTAACTGTTGGAGTTCCTCAAGGGTCAGTTCTCGGCCCTCTTCTGTTCTCCATTTACACTCACTCCCTCGGTGAACTCATCCGCTCTCACGGCTTTGACTACCATCTCTACGCAGATGACACGCAGATCTACATCTCCGCCCCTGTTCTCTCCCCCTCCCTTCGGGCTCGCATCTCCTCCCGCCTCCGGGACGTCTCCACCTGGATGTCGGCCCGCCACCTAAAACTCAACATGAGCGAGACTGAGCTCCTCATCTTCCCTCCCAAGCCCGGTCCGCTCCCAGACTTCTCCATCACCGTGGATGGCACGACCATCCTTCCCGTCCCGCAGGCCCGCGATCTCGGTGTCATCCTCGACTCGTCCCTCTCGTTCACCCCACACATCCTATCCGTTACCGAGACCTGCCGGTTTCACCTCTACAATATCGCCAAGATCCGCCCTTTCCTCTCCACCCAAACGGCTACCTTACTATTACGGGCTCTCGTTATATCCCGGCTAGACTACTGTGTCAGCCTTCTCTCTGACCTCCCTTCCTCCTCTCTCGCCCCGCTCCGGTCTATTCTTCACTCCGCTGCCCGGCTCATCTTCCCGCAGAAACGATCCGGGCATGTCACTCCCCTTCTTAAACAACTCCAGTGGTGGCCTATCGACCTCCGCTCCAAACAAAAACTCCTCACTCTAGGCTTCGAGGCTCTCCGTCCCCTCGCCCCTTCCTACCTCTCCTCCCTTCTCTCTTTCTACCGCCCACCCCGCACGCTCCGCTCCTCTGCCGCCCACCTCCTCGCCGTCCCTCGGTCTCGCCTATCCCGCCGTCGACCCCCGAGTCACGTCCTCCCGCGGTCCTGGAACGCCCTCCCTCCTCACCTCCGCCAAACTGATTCTCTTTCCCTCTTCAAAACCTTACTTAAAGATCACCTCCTCCAAGAGGCCTTCCCAGACTGAGCTCCTCTTCCCCCTCTACTCCCTCTGCCATCCCCCCTTTACCTCTCCGCAGCTAAAGCCTCATTTTCCCCTTTTCCCTCTGCTCCTCCACCTCTCCCTTCCCATCCCCACAGCACTGTACTCGTCCGCTCGACTGTATATATTTTCGTTACCCTATTTATTTTGTTAATGAATTGTACATCGCCTCGATTCTATTTAGTTGCCATCGTTTTTACGAGATGTTCTTCCCCTTGACGCTGTTTAGTGCCATTGTTCTTGTCTGTCCGTCTCCCCCGATTAGACTGTAAGCCCGTCAAATGGCAGGGACTGTCTCTATCTGTTGCCGACCTGTTCATCCCAAGCGCTTAGTACAGTGCTCTGCACATAGTAAGCGCTCAATAAATACTATTGAATGAATGAATGAATTGTACTAAGCACTTGGAAGGTGCAATTCAGCAATAATTCCCTGGCCCACGTCCTATCTCTGTTCTAGAATGCCCTACCTCCTCACATCCACCAAACTAGCACACTTCCCTCTTTCAAAGCCCTACTGAAAGCTCACCTCCTCCAGGAGGCCTTCCCAGACTGAGCCCCCCTTTTCCTCTGCTCCTCCTCCCCTCCCCATCACTCCCACTCCCTCCCTCTTCTCTACCCCCCTCCCCACGGCTCTTGTGCATATATGTACTTATTTATAATTCTATTTATTTTATTAATGATGTGTATATTTCTATAATTCTATTTATATTGTTGCTATCAATTCCTGTCTACTTCTTTTGTTGTCTGTCTCCCCCCTTCTAGATTGTAAGCCCATTATTGGGTAGGGGTTGTTTCTATTTGTTGTCCAGTTATACTTTCCAAGCGCCTAGTGCAGTGCTCTGCTCGCAGTAAGCGCTCAATAAATACGATTGAATGAGTGAATGAATGAAATAACAATAAAGAGAGACAATCCCTGCCCACACCAGTCTTACAGTCTAGAAGGCGGAGATGGATATAAAAATATTTGCAACTGAAATGATCACAATCAATAAATAATAAATTGATCAGTATTTATTAGCCCATTAGTATTAAGGGGGTGAAAATAAGTTCATGAATGAGGCCTAAGGGGAAAGATATTGAATCTGAGAGTCAGGAGACTTTTGGGTTCTAATACTGGCTTTCAAGAGGCCTTCCCTGATTAAGTCCTCCTTTCCTTTTCTCCCTCTCCCTTCTGTCTCACCCTTCCACTTAGGCTTGCCCCCTTTATTTAGCCCTCCTTCAGCTGCACAGCACTTATGTCCATATCCCTGATTTATTTATCGATTCATTCATTCATTCAGTCGTATTTATTGAGCACTTACTGTGTGCAGAGCACTGTACTAAGCCCTTGGAAAGTAGAATTCAGGAATAAAGAGAGATAATCCCTTCCCTCACCGGGGTTACAGTTTAGAAGGGGAGAGACAGACATCAAAACAAGTGAACAGGCATCGATATAAATAAATATCGATGTCTGTCGCCGCACTAGGCTGAAAGCTCCTTGTGGGCAGGGAATATTTCTACCAAGTCTGTTATACTGGACTTTCCCAAGCACTTAGTATGGTGCTCTGAACATAATTAGTGCTCAGTAAAAAGCTCTGATTAATTGATTTCCACTAGACCACACTGCTTTTCTAAGCCTCCACCACCTAGCCTAAATTTTATGGACCAATCAGTCATCTCTTGAATTGGGAATAAATAAATATGCCCCGGTATTTATTTATTTTTACCCACTCCCAGCCCCAAGCACTTGTGCTTATAGCCACCGTTTATTTCTTCATCTGCCTCCTCCTCTAGAAAGTAAACTCCTCTACTTCCAGTGGCAGAGAACATGTTTTACACACTCTGTTCTAATGTCCTCTCCCAAGCACTCAGACCAGTGCTTTGCACACTGTAAGTGTTTGGTAGATACCATCGATTGACTGCTAGATTGGATCCACCACCTGCCTGATATGAACTTGGAAAGGTCACTTCACTTCTCTAAGCCTCAGTTTCTTCATCCGGAAAATCAGGATTAAATGCCTGTTCTCCCCCTCCCATAGACTGTGACACTGCAGATGAAATTCCTCTGCTTCTCTCCGATGTCTCCCTCATCCTGCCCCTTTGTCTCTCCCATCTTTCCCAGCACTATCTCAACGGGAGATCTTCCGCCTCCTTTCCAAATTCCTTCACACCTTGTCAAAACTTTTGCGGTCTCCCTTACTCCCTCCCCGACTGCCATCTTTAACTATTCACTCTCCGGGGGCTTCTTCCCCACTGCTTTCAAACATACCCATGTCTCCTCTGTCCTAAAAAAAACCCCTCGCTTGACCCCATGGTTCCCTCCAGTTATTGCCCCATCTCCCTCCTACCATTTCTCTCCAAAGTCTTGAGCGAGTTGCCTACACCCACCGCTTCCACTTCCTCTCCTCCAATTCTCTCCTTTACCCCCTCCACTCCGGCTTCCGTCCCCTTCGCTCCACAGAAACTGCCCTCTCAAAGGTTACCGATGACCTTCTCGCCAGATCCAACGGCCTCAACTCCATCCTAATTCTCCTCGACCTCTCGGCTGCCTTCGACACTGTAGGCCACCCCCTTCTCCTGGAAACGTTATCCAACCTCGGCTTCCCGGACACTGTCCTCTCCCGGTTCTCCTCCTACCTCTCCGACCGCTCCTTCTCCGTCCCCTTGATGGGCTCCTCCTCTGCCTCCCACCCCCTCACTGTGGGGGTCCCTCGAGGCTCAGTTCGGGATCCCCTTCTATTCTCCATCTACACCCACTCCCTCGGAGAACTCATTTGCTCTTACGGCGTCGATTGTCACCTCTCTGTGGATGATTCCCAAATCTACTTTTGGGAATGTAGAATTTAGTGTCATTTATTCACTTAATCATATTTATTGAGCGCTTACTGTGTGCAGAGCACGGTACGAAGCGCTTAGTGTCAGAAGGACCTGACTCCGCCACTTGCCTGCTGTGAACTTGGGCGAGTCACTTTAACTTTTCTGCGCCTCAATCACCTCATCCGCAAAATAGGAATGAAGACTGTGAGCCCCATATGGGACATGGACTGTGCCCAACAAGTATCAACGCCAGCACTTAATGCAGTGCCTGGCACATAGTAAATGCTTAACAAATACCATTAAAAAAAGCTAAATCACCAGCTCTGATCTCTCCCCTTCTCTGAGATCTCTCATTTCCTCCTATCTTTAGGCATCTACTTGGATATCCTGTTGACACTTCAAACCTAACGTGTCTAAAACAGAGCTCCTTATCTTCCCACCCAAACCCTCTCCCTGCCTTGACTTTCCCATCACTGTAGACGACACCACCATCCTTCCTGTCTCACAAGCCCGCAACCTTGGCCTTATCCTTCGCTTCTTTCTCTCATTCAACCCACCTATTCGATTTATCACCAAATCCTTTCGGTTCAACTTTTACAACATAGCTAAAATCTGTCCTTTCCTCTCCTGGTACCACGTTAATCCAAGCCCTTATCCTATCCCGCCTTGACTCTTGCCTCGGTCTCCCCACTAACCTCTCTGCCTCCTGTCTCTCCCCGCTGTAATGCATACTTGATGATAATGAAGATGATGATGATGGTATTTGATAAGCACTTTCACTGTGTCAAGCCCTGCGTGATTCTATTTATTGCCATTGTTCTCGTCTGTCCGTCTCCCCCGATTAGACTGTAAGTCCGTCAAAGGGCAGGGACTGTCTCTATCTGTTACCGATTTGTACATTACAAGCGCTTAGTACAGTGCTCTGCACATAGTATGCGCTCAATAAATACTATTGAATGAATGATTGAATGAATACTTAGCACCGGGGTAGGTACAAATTAATCATTTTGGACACAGTCCCTGTCCCACTTGGGGCTCACAGTCTAAGTGAGAAGCAGCATGGCTTAGTGGAAAGAGCCCGGGCTGGGGAGTCAGAGGTCTTGGGTTCTAATCCCGGCTCCGCCATTTGTCAGCCGTGTGACTTTGGGTACGCCACTTCACTTCTCTGCGCCTCAGTTCCCTCATCTGTAAAATGGGGATGAAGACCGTGAGCCCCACGTGGGACAACCTGATGACCTTGTATCTCCCCCAGCGCTTAGAACAGTGCTCTGCACATAGTAAGCGCTTAACAAATACCAACAATATTATTATTATTGTTATTAAGTACACCACTCTGCTGTCCAGATCATTTTTCCCCACTCCTCAAGACCTCCAGTGGTTGCCTTTCCACCTCTGCATCAAATAGAAACTCCTCACCAGCAGCTTTAAAGCCCTCCACCAGTTCACAAGAGAGCTGGGGCAACTGGAAGATCGGATGGGGAGAGTGGAGACGGTGGGCTTGGGAGGAGGAGAGACAGAAGGCAGGAGAAGAGGAAGAAAAAAGATGGTGTTTTTTAAGTGCTTACTAGGAGCCAAACACTGAGAAAAGAGAGAGGGAAGGGGAGGAGCAGAGACATCATTCAAGGGAGAGTGGAGACAGTGGGTTGGGGAAGGCGGAGACAGAGGGCTGGGGAGAATGGAGACAGTGGGTGGGGGAGAGTGGAGACAGCAGGGTGGGGAGAGCAGAGACAGAGGGCTGGGGAAAGCAGAGACAGAGAGCTGGGGAGAGTGGAGACAGTGGGCTAGAAGACCGGAGTCAGCAGGCTGGGGAGACCGGAGACAGTGGGTGGGGGAGAGCGGAGACAGCGGGGTGGGGAGAACAGAGACAGAGGGCTGGGAAAAGCAGAAAGCAGAGACAGAGAGCCGGGGAGAGTGGAGACAGTGAGCTAGAAGACCAGAGTCAGCAGGCTGGGGAGAGCGGAGACAGTGGTCTGGGGAGGAGGACAGACAGAGGGCCGGCGAGGAGGAGAGACAGTGAGCAGGGAAGAGCGGAGACAGCAGGCTGGGAAGACCAGAGACGGCAGGCTGGGGAGAGTGGAGATAGTGGGCTTGGGAAAAGCAGAGGCAGAGACCCGGAGATAGTAGGCTGGGAAAAACAGAGACACAGGGTGGGAAAAGCAGAGACAGAAGGGCGGGGGAGAGCGGAGATAGTGGGTAAGGGAGAGGGGAGACAGCATGCTGGGGAGGGCAGAGATCTCTGAGGCTGGGAAGCACCAGAGACTATGGTCAGACCTGTCCGTGACCCCTTCTCTTATTATTATTTACATGGTAGTTGTGAGCCACATGGAGCTCACAGTCTTAATCCCCATTTTACAGATAAGGGAACCGAGTCCCAGAGAAGTGACTTGCCCAGGGTCACACAGCAGCGAAACGGCAGAGCTGGATTTTGAACCCACATCCTCTGACTCCCAAGCCCATGCCACGCTGCTTCACGCTGCTTCGATCGCCACCTTCACCAGCTCCGCCCCCAAACACCTCAGCTAGCGCAGTGCTTGGCTCAGAAGGCGCACACCACAGATTCCATTAACATTAATAATAATAACGTTGGTATTCGTTAAGCGCTTGCTATGTGCCGAGCACTGGTCTAAGCGCTGGGGGAGATACAGGGTAATCAGGTTGCCGCGTGTGAGGCTCACAGTCTTCATCCCCCTTTTACAGATGAGGTAACTGAGGCACAGAGAAGTGAAGTGACTTGCCCACAGTCACACAGCTGCCAAGTGGCGGAGCTGGGAGTCGAACCCATGACCTCTGACTCCCAAGCCCAGGCTCTTGCCACTGAGCCACGCTGCTTCTACTTACCGTGGCTCAATATTTTCCCAAGTAGAGTTATTTTATTATTTATCCAGTGATTTCAACCCGCTCCCTGCTGGCTCTTCAATCTATCTCCTGCTCTTCCGGTCTGTAAATGATGCCCATCTTTCTTTTTGTCACCCCTTTAGAGTGGAAGCTCTTTGAGGGCAAGGCGAGGCCTGACATATTCATTTGTTCAATCGTATTTATTGAGCGCTTACTGCGTACAAAGCACTGTACTAGGCGCTTGGGAGAGTACAGCAGAACAATAAACTGTAAGCCCATCATAGGGCAGGGACCGTCTCTATCTGTTACCGATTTGTTCATCCCAAGCATTTAGTACAGTGCTTTGCACATAGTAAGCGCTCAATTAATACTAGTGAATGAATGAACACATTCCTTGCCCACAGCGAACTTACAGTCTAGAGGCGCAGATTATGACTTCTCTTTCAGTCTCTGCAGGTCTGACTTCAGGGCTCTGCACACTGTAGATATTCAGTAATCGATCAAAAAATCAATCAGTGATACTGATTGAGCATCTGCTAATAATAACTGTGGCATTTATTAAGCACTTACTATGTGCCAGGCACCGTACTAAGCACTGGGGTGGACATAGGTAAATCGGGTTGGACACAGTCCCTGTCCCACATGGGGCTCACAGTCTCAATCCCCATTTTTCAGATAAGGGAATTGAGGCCCAGAGAAGTGCAGTGACTCACCCAAGGTCACACAGCAGTCAAGTAAAGCAGCATGGCCTAGTGGTAAGAACAGGGGCTTGGGAGTCAGAGGTCATGGGTTCTAAACCTGAGTCCATCACTTGTCTGCTGTGTGACCTTGGGCAAATCACTTAACTTCTCCGTGCCTCAGTTACCTCATCTGTAAAATGGGGATTGAGACCGTGAGCCCCACGTGGGTAAACCTGATTACCTCGTATCTCCCCCAGCGCTTAGAACAGGGCTTGGCACATAGTAAGTGCTTAACAAATACCACAGTTATAATGATTATCATTACCATTATTATCAAGTGGTGGAGCCGGAATTAGAACCCATAGCCTTCTGACTCCCAGGCCAGTGGTCTATCCACTACACAATGCTGCTCCTGTGCTCAGTGTGTAGAGCGCTCTACCAAGTATTTGGGAGAGAATAATAATAATAGTAATACTTTTTAAGCACTTACTATGTGCCAAGCACTGTTCTAAGCACTGGGATAGGTATAAGATAATCAGGTGGGGCACAGTCCCTGCCCCACACGGGGCTCACGATCTTAATCCCCATTTTACAGATAAGGGAACTGAGGCACAGAAAGTTAAGTGACTTGTAGGTCAGGGAGTGTGTCCAACCCGATTGGCTTCAATCATTCATTCGATCGTATTTATTGAGCGCTTACCGCGTGCGAAGCACTGTACTAAGCTCTTGGGAGAGGGCACTACGACAACAAACTGACACATTCCCTGCCCGCAGCGAGCTCCCGGTCTAGCCTGTATCTCCCCCAACTCTCGGTACAGTGCCTGGCCCACAGTGAGCGTTTAACAAATATCTTAAAAAAGAAAAAGAACTTACCGTACATCTGGAGCGGAGCCATGCCCGAGAGGAAGGTGGTGACTCGGTCTGGCTCAGGGAAGGCGGTGGTCTGGACTGACCCAGCGAAGGCGGTGGTCGGTGCTGCCCCAGGGAGGTCCTCTGGGTCACCCGTGACCTCCTCCTTCAGGATCCCTCGCGTGTCCATGGCGGCGGGCGGGCGGACCAGGGGTGAGTGACCCAGGCGAGCGGCCCTCGAGGGGTGGCTACTCCCCCGTCCCGTGACCGTCCGGTATTTGTACTGGTGCCGGACCACCGCCCGCCCTCCCCAGCTTGGACGTCAGGAACTCGCCCATGACTTCCCGCTGAGGTCGGAGTTCAGCCACTTCTCGAAAGTGTCCGGCCCCTGGTGGCCCGGCCCCCCGCCCCTGGTTGGGGGGATGGGGAGACTGGAACAGAACCAGAAGCAGAGCGTGGCATCTTGACCCAGAGATTTGCCCAGGTCGGGAAGCCACCACTGGCAAAACCTGATTTCCCCGGTGCCGCGGAACGAAATTCACCTGGCCCCTGGCCCGGCCTAGGGGGAGGGAAGCTAGTGTGGCCTGGAGGGGAGAGAGGGTGGGGAGCCTGAGGACCTGGATTAAAGACCCATCACCAACCCTGTCCTGCTGCGTGACCTTGGGCAAGTCACTCAACCTCTCTGGACCGCAGTTTCCCCCTTATTATTATTCATTCAGTCATATTTATCGAGCGCTTACTGCGTGCAGAGCACCGTACTAAGGGCGTGGGAGAGGACAATGTAATAGTGATTATAATTGCGGTATTCGTTAAGCACTTGCTATGTCATGGGTTCGAATCCCGGCTCTGCCACTTGTCAGCTGTGTGACTGTGGGCAAGTCACTTCACTTCTCTGGGCCTCAGGGACCCCATCTGTCAAATGGGGATGAAGACTGTGAGCCTCACGTGGGACAACCTGATGACCTTGTATCTACCCTACCGCTTAGAACAGTGCCCTGCACACAGTAAGCGCTTAACAAATACCAACATTATTATTATTATGGCTAACTGGACAGAGCAAGGACTTGGGAGTCAGAGGTCATGGGTTCTAATCCCGGCTCCTCCGCTTGTCTGCAGTGTGACCTTAAACAAGCCACCTAACTTCTCTGTGCCTCAGTTACCTCATCTATAAATGGGGATGAATGATGATGATGATGATGTTGGTATTTGTTAAGCGCTTACTATGTGCCGAGCACTGTTCTAAGCGCTGGGGTAGATACAGGGTAATCAGGTTGTCCCACGTGAGGCTCACAGTTAATCCCCATTTTACAGATGGGGTAACTGAGGCACAGAGAAGTTAAGTGACTCGCCCACAGTCACACAGCTGACAAGTGGCAGAGCTGGGATTTGAACTCATGACCTCTGACTCACAAGCCCGGGCTCTTTCCACTGAGCCACGCTGCTTCTGAAGACTGTGAGCCCCACGTGGGACAACCTCATTACCTTGTAACTACCCCAGCGCTTAGAACAGTGCTTGCCACATAGTTAGTGCTTAACAAATACCATAATTATTATTACTATTATTATATGCCAAGCACTGTTCTAATTACTGGCGTTGTGGTCTTAGGCTGTCCAGTCGCGTCCGACCCATAGCGACGCCATTGACGCATGTGGAAAGATCACGGTCTTAGGAGTCAGAGGTCATGGATTCTAATCCCGGCTCCGTCACCTGTCAGCTGTGTGACCCTGGGCAAGTCACTTAATTTCTAGGTACCTCAGTTCCCTCATCTGTAAAATGGGGATTAAGACTGTGAGCCTCCCGTGGGACAACCTGATTACCCTGTATCTACCCCAGTGCTTAGAACAGTGCTCCACACATAGTAAGTTTTTAACAATTACCAACATTATTATCTCTCCCAGAACGCCCCACTTCCATCTGCAACCGTTCTGGGAGTGGATCCATGCGGTTTTCTTGGGAAAAATCCGGACATGGTTGACCACTGCCTCCTTCCGCGCAGTAAAAGGAGTCTCTACCCTCGCCTCTCGCCCGTGCCGCTGCTGCTCAGCAAAGGTGAGTTTTGACTTGTAGCAGATGGCCTTCCAACCGCTAGCAAGCAGAGAAGCAGCGTGGCTCAGTGGAAAGAGCACGGGCTTTGGAGTCAGGGCTCATGAGTTCGAATCCCAGCTCTGCCACTTGTCGGCTGTGTGACTGTGGGCAAGTCACTTAACTTCTCCGTGCCTCAGTTCCCTCATCTGTAAAATGGGGATTAAGACTGTGAGCCCCACGTGGGACAACCTGATTCCCCTATGTCTACCCCAGCGCTTAGAACAGTGCTCGGCACATAGTAAGCGCTTAACAAATACCAACATTATTATTATTATTATTCTTAGAAGCAGCTAGAGAGGCAGCGTGGCTCAGTGGAAAGAACCCGGGCTCGGGAGTCAGAGGTCATGGGTTCGAATACCGGCTCCGCCACTTGTCAGCTGTGTGACTGTGGGCAAGTCACTTCACTTCTCTGTGCCTCAGTGACCTCATCTGGAAAATGGGGATGAAGACTGTGAGCCTCACATGGGACAACCGATGACCCTGTATCTCCCCCAGCGCTTAGAACAGTGCTCTGCACATAGTAAGCGCTTAGCAAATACCAACATTATTATTATTAGCCACTGGCAAGCTAGGAATGGAATGGGTAGGCCTCTGCTTGACTCTCCCTCCTGTAGTCGTGACTGGTAGAGGACTGGAAACTCTCCAGGTGCGTCCCTGAGAGGGGAAGTACTGGGGTAGATATGTGGTAATCAGGATGGACACAATCCCTGTCGCACCTGGAGCTCACAGTCCTAATCCCCATTTTACAGAGGGAACTAATGCACAAAGAAGTAAAGTGACTTGCCCAGGGTCACGCAGCAGACATATGGCAGAGTCAGGATTAGAAACCCCATCCTCTGACTTCCAGGTCCATGCTTTTTTTCACTAGACCATGCTGCTGCTTCCCATTTTTATTATTATTATTATATTTGTTAAGGGCTTACTATGTGCCAAGCACTGTTCTAAGTGCTGGGGTAGATACAATCTGGTCAGAAACAGTCCCCGTCTCACATGGGACTCGCAATCTAAGTAGGAGGGATGACAGGTATTAAATCCTCATTTTTCACAGTGGAGGAAACTGAGGCCCACAGAAACAAAGTGACTCACCCAAGGTCACCCAGCAAGCAAGTGGCAGAGCCGGGATTAGAACCCAAGTCCTCTGACTCCCAGGCCCTCTATTAGGTCATGTTGTTTCCCATGAAAGAAAGAGAATAGAAGCAGCATGGTGTAGTGGATAGAGCGGGCCTGGGAATCAGAAGGTCTTGGGTTTTAATCTTAGATCCGCCACTTTTCTGCTGTGTGACCCTGGGCAAGTCACTTCACTTCTCTGGGCCTCAGTTTCCTCCACTGTGATAAATGAGGATTCAATAACGGTTATCTCTCCTACTTAGACTGTGAGTCCCATGTGAGCCAGAGACCGTGACCCACCCGATTTGCTTGTATCCACCCCAGGGGTTAGTACAGTGCCTGGCACATAGTAAGTGCTTAACGACTATCATCATTATTATTATTACTACTAATTTTCAGTGTGGTCTAGTGGAAAGAGCTCAAGGGTGGGGAGATCTAGATTTGAGTCCCGGCTCTGGCCCTGGCCTGCTGGATCTAAGGGTCCCACTGGCACTGCTTAAGGTCAAATTCAATATAGTAATAATAATAATGATGGTATTTGCTAAGTACTTACTATGTGGTAAGCACTGTTCTAAGCGCTGGGGTAATAATAATAATAATAATAATGATGTTGGTATTTGTTAAAAGCTTATTATGTGCAGAACACTGTTCTAAGCGCTGGGGCAGATACAGGGTAATCAGGTTGTCCCACATGAGGTTCACAGTTAATCCCCATTTTACAGATGAGGGAACCGAGGCCCAGAGAAGTTAAGTGACTTGTCCACAGTCACCCAGCTGACAAGTGGCAGAGCCGGGAGTCGAACCCATGACCCCTGACTCCGAAGCCCAGGCTCTTTCCAAGATCATCAGGCTGCCCCGCATGAGGCTTACAGTCTTAATCCCCATTTTCCAGTTGAGGTCACTGAGACCCAGAGAAGTGAAGCGACTTGCCCAAAGTCACACAGCTGACACGGGGTGGAGCTGGGATTAGAACCCACGACCTCTGACTCCCAAGCCCGGGCTCTTTCCACAGAGTCACGCTGCCCCTCAATATCACGGACCGGATCACGGACGGTGAAGTGTCGGAATGTGGTCGGTCTCGGAGCGTCGAAACCCCAGTCTCCTTCAGGCGTCCACTCTGGGCAGGACACGGGAGGAGATCGAGCCCCGGCCGGGAGATTGCCCAAGAGCCGCTGGGTGGACAGCCGGGATCGGGAGCCGGGAAGATGGAGGGAGCGTTCTCGGGATAGGGGGCCAGCGGGCTCGGATGGGGCCGCGGCCCAGGCGGGTGGCGGGGGCCCGTGGCCGAGGACGGAGCGGACCGGGTCGCTGACGCCAACTGGAGAGCCCCTCTCTGCTTCCAAAAGCTGCACACACCTAGATGGGCGAGGAGGCCGAAGAGAAAATCGTGCCCACATCATATACGATGATGCAACGAGGGACGGACCTTTTGTGTGTCCTGTGTGACTGTGGGTCCTACATGGGCCTTCTCGGCCACATAAGTTGTTACGAAAGCAGTGTGGCTCAGTGGAAAGAGCCCGGGCTTGGGAGTCAGAGGTCATGGGTTTGAATCCCGGCTCTGCCGTCTGTCAGCTGTGTGACCGTGGGCAAGTCACTTCACTTCTCTGAGTCTCAGTTACCTCATCTGTAAAATGGGGATTAACCGTGAGCCTCATGTGGGGACAACCTGATGACCCTGTATCTACCACAGTGCTTAGAAATAGTGCTCGGCACAGGAGTAAGCGGCTTAACAAATACCAACATTATTACAAGTGCTCCTAGAGGACTGTGACCATTAGTGCTGGCTTCTCCAAGGCAAGAAGGCAGAGGTAGCCCCTTTCTACCTCTCCTCCCTTCTCTCTTTCCACTGCCTCCCCGCACGCTCCGCTCCTCCGCGCCCGCCTCCTCTCCGTCCCTCGTCTCGCCCGTCCCACGTCGGACCCCCGGGCCGCGTCCTCCCGCGGTCCCGGAACGCCCTCGCTGCCTCACCTCCGCCAAACTGATTCCCTTCCCCTCTTCAAAACCCTACTTACAACTCACGCTCTCCGAGAGGCCTTCCCAGATTGAGCTCCCCTTCTCCCTCTACTCCTCTACCGACCCCCCCTTCACTCTCCGCAGCTTAACCCTCTTTTCCCCCCCATTTCCCTCCGTTCCTCCCCCCTCTCCCTTCCCCTCCCCTCGGCACCGTACTCGTCGCCGGCTCGACCGTATATATTTCATCACCCTATTCATTTTGTTAATGAAATGTACATCGCCATCGTATCCTATTATCCGCCATCGGTTTTTACAGGATGTTTCCCCTCGACTCTATCGCCATCGTTCTCGCCGTCCGTCTCCCCCGATTAGACCGTAAGCCCGTCGAACGGCAGGGACTATCTGTTGCCGACTTGTTCATTCCAAGCGCTTAGTACAGTGCTCTGCACATAGTACGCGCTCAATAAATACTATTGAATGAATGAATATACACACACAAATCCACACATACACACATGCCCCACCACAACTACGCAGCTCCAGGGCTCTGACCACCACAACTCCCCGGCTCCAAAAATAATAATGATAACTGTGGTATTTCCAAGTGCTCACTATGTGCTACACACTGTACTATGCACTGGGGTGGATACAAGCAAATTGAGTTGGACATAGTCCCTGTTCCGCATGGGGATCGCGGTCTTCATCTCCATTTTACAGATGAGGTAATTGAGGCCCAGAGAAGTGAAATGACTTACCCAAGGCCACACAGCAGGCAAGTGGTGGAGTGGGGATTAGAACCCATGACCTTCTGACTTCCCTTCCCTCGCTCTAACCACTAAGTAAGGCTGCTTCCCAGGGCTCCAGGACTCAACCCACCACAACTGCCCGGCTACAGGATTCCGACCACCACAACATCCTGGCCCCAGAGCTCTGACCACCACAACTGCCCGAGCCCGGGGTTCTGACCACCACAACTTTGTGGTTCCGGGGTGCTGACCACCACAATTTCCTGTCCCCAAGACTCTGACCATCACAACTGCTCAGCCCCAGGGCTCTGACCACCACAACTGCCCGGTTCTAGGACTTTGACCACCACAACTTCGTGGCCCCAGGGCTCTGACCACCACAACCTTGTGGCCCCAGGGCACTGACCACCACAATTTCCTGGCCCCAGGACTCTGACCGTCACAAATGCTCAGCCCCAGGGCTCTGACCACCACAACTGCCCGGTTCTAGGACTTTGACCTCCACAACTTGTGACCTCAGGCTCTGACCACCACAACCTTGTGGCCCCGGGGCACTGACCACCACAATTCCCTGGCCCCAGGACTCTGACCATCACAACTGCTCAGCCCCAAAACTCTGACCACCACAACTGCCTGGCCCCAGGCCTCTGACCACCACAATTTCCTGGCCCCAAGGGTCTTTCATTCAATTGTGTTTGTTGAGTGCTTTTTTATTTCCTGGCCCCAAGGCCCCAAGGCTCTTTCATTCAATCGTATATATTGAGTGTTTATTGTGTGCAACTAAACGCTTTGGGAAGTACAATATAACAATAAATAGAAACAGTTCCTGCCCATAATGAGCTCAAGGCCTAGAGAGAGGAAGACAGACATTAATAGAAATAAATAAATGACAGCTATGGACATAAGTGGTGTGGGGCTGGGACAGAGGATGAATAAAGGGAGCAAGTCAGGGCATCGCAGAAGGGAGTGGGAGATGAGGAAAAGCGGGGCTTAGTCTGGGAAGGCCTCTTGGAGGGTCTTCAATAGGGCTTTGAAATGGGGGACAGTCATTGTCAGATTTGAGGAGGGACAGTGTTCCAGGCCAGAGGCGGGACATGGGTGAGGGGTCAGCGGTGACATAGATAAAATTGAGGCACAGTGAGAAGGTTGGCATTAGAGGAGCGAAGTGTGCGGGCCGGGATGGATTAGGAGAGTAGCGAGGTGAGGTGGGAGGGGGCAAGGTGATGGACGGCTTTAAAGACGATGGTGAGGAGTTTTTGTTTGATGTGGAGGTGGATGAGTAACCACCAGACTTTCTTGAGGAGTGGGGAACCATGGTCGGAAAGTTTCTGTAAAAAAATCATCTGGGCAGCAGAGCGAAGTATGGACTGAAATGGGGAGAGACAGGAGGCTGGGAAGGTCAGAGAGGAGGCTGGCACAGTAATCAAGGTGGGATAAGATTAGACGGCAAGCCCGTCATTGGGCAGGGATTGTCTCTATCTGTTTCCGAATTGTATGTTCCAAGCGCTTAGTACAGTGCTCTGCACAGAGTAAGCGCTCAATAAATACTATTGAATGAATAAGAGCTTGGGTTAGCCGGATAGGAGTTTGGATGGAGAGGAAAGGACAGATTTTAGTGATGTCGCGAAGGCTCTGACCACCACAACAGCCCGGCCCCAGGACTCTGACCACCACAACTTCCCAGCCCCAGGGCTCTGACCGCCACAACTGCCCGGCCCCAGGACTCGGCCTGCCGCAATTTCCTGGCCCCGGGGCTCTGACCACCACAACTTTCTCCCTCTGGCCATAGATCTGACGACGCGTCTCTCTCCCTATCTGCAGTCTTGTACTTCCTCCTGCCTTCAGGATATCTGTATTTTGATTTCCTGCTGTCACCTCAATCTTAACATGTCCAAAACAGAGTTCCTCATCTTCCTACCCAAACCCTCCCCTCCCCATGACTTTCCCATCACTCTAGACAGCACCACCTGTCTCACAAGCCCGTAACCGTGGGCTCCATGACTCCTCTCTGCCATTCAACCCACGTAATCGATCCATCACTAAATCCTGTTGGATTGATGTTCACAACATCGCTAAAATCCTCCCTCCATCCAAACTGCTACAACTTTAATCCAAGCACTTATCCTGTCCCGGCTTGATCACTTTATCAGCCTCCTCGCTGACCTTCCAGCCTTCTGTGTCTCCCCACTCCGGTCCATACTTCGCTCTGTTGCCCGGGTCATTTTGCTACGAAAACGTTCAGGCCATACTTCCCCAATCCTCAAGAACCTCCAGTGGTTGCCCATCCAACTGCGCATCAAACAGAAACCCCTTACCATTGACTTCAAAACAGTCAATCAGCTCGCCCCCTCCTACCTCACTTCACTGCTCTCCTACTTCTACCCAGCCCAAACATTTTGCTCCTCTACTACTAACCTTATCGCCGTCCCTCGATCTTGTCTATCTGGCCGCTGACCTCTCGCCCACATCCTGCCTCTGGCCTGGAACACCCTCCCTTCTGAAATCTGACAGAAAATTTCTCTGCCCCCCACTTCAAAGCCTTACTGAAGGCCCATCTCTTCCCAGAGACCTTTCCTGACTAAGCCCTCCTTTCCGCTTCTCCCACTCCCTTCCGCATCACCCCGACTCGCTCCCTTTATTCATCCCCCCTCCAAGCCCCACATCACTTACGTCCATAGCTGTAATTTTATTTATTTCTATTAATGTCTGTCTCCCGTCTAGACTCTAAGTTTACTGCGGGCAGGGAATGTATCTGTTTACTGTTGTACTCTCCCAGGTGCTTATTAATAATAATAATAGTAATAATGACATTTGTTAAGCACTTACTATGTGCCAGGCACTGTACTAAGCGCTGGGGTAGGTACAAGGTAATCAGGTTGGACCCAGTCCCTGTCCCACACGGGGCTCACAGTCTCCATTCTCATTTCACAAATGAGGTAACTGAGGCCCAGAGAAGTGAAGTGACTTGCCCAAGGTCACACAGCAGACAGATGGCAGAGTCAGGATTAGAACCTACAACCTCTGACTCCCAAGCCTGTGGTCTTGACACTAGGCCACGCTGCTTCTCTACGGTGCTCCGCACACAGTAAGCGCTCGATGAATACAACTGATTGACCGACCGACTGAAAACGGCCCGGCATCAGGGCTCTGACCACTGCAACTGCCTGGCGGCGTCCAGACCTGGCCTCGGTGGGGGGACGGGAGAGGGAATTGACCACTGTGGACTGGGACAGGGGTGGGAGGGCAGGATCCCCGTGATACCATGTCCCCCCACCCACCGTCCGTTCTGTCTTGCTTTCCTGGAGGCTTTCCAGGCAGGCTTCCTCCCAAAAAGGAGAAGAGAAAGAGAGAAGTGCTGTGGGTGGGGACTCTCGTCTCTGGAGGAGTTGGGGCTGGGTTAGGGGCTGGGGTTGGGGTTAGGGGCTGAGGTTGGGGCTGAGAATTAGGGGCTGGGCGTGGGAGTTTGGGATAAGAATGGGGGGCTGGGGCTAGGGCTGGAGCTAGGGGCCGTGGTTGGGGTGGGAGTGGGTTGAAGACTGGGGGTTTGGAGTGGAGTCTGGGGGTGGGGTCTTGGGCTGGCAGGTGAGGGTTTGGGACGGGGTCTGAAGCTGGGGCAGGAGGGGGCTGGGGGCTGGAGCCTGTGTCTGGGAGCTGGGGGGACGGGGGCAGATAGGGCTGGGGTTGTGCGCTGACCCCCTTCCCCCCCCCCCCCACGCCCCAGCTCTCATCGCCCCCTCCCCCTCGTTCAGGAGGTGAGATCCTGGGGCAGGATCCAGGGGGTTTCCAGGGCCAAAGCAGGAAGGTGGATGTCCGCTTGGCCCTGAGGGGTTGAGGGGTGGGGGGTGGGCACTGGGCAGGGGGGTGGTGGAAGAGGGGCCGCGGGAGCAGAGGAAGGGGTGAGGGAGAATGGGGCTGGAGGACCGGCCCGGGAGAGGAGCGGGAGGGGGCCCACCGGGTGCGCCGGTCAGTTCTCCGGTTCGCGGAGGGCCCACCAACCCCCTCAATCAATCAATCGATCATTGGTCTGTATTGAGCACTTGCTATGTACGGAGAACTGTAATAATGATAATAATAATGGTATTTGTTAAGCCCTCACTAGGTGCCGGGCACTGTACTAAGCACTGGGGTGGATCCAAGCAAATAGGGTTGGACACGGTCCCTGTCCCACTTGGGGCTCTCTGTCATCTCCATTTTCCAGATGAGGGAACTGAGGCCCAGAGAAGTGACGTGACTTGCCCAAGGTCACATGGCAGACACGTGGCAGAGCCGGGATTAGAACCCATGACCTTCTGACTCCCAAGCCCGTGCTCTATCAGGTTGGACACAGTCCCTGTCCCACGGGGGACTCCCAGTCTCAATCCCCATTTTATAGATGAGGTAACTGGGGCACAGAGAAGTGAAGTGACTTGCCCAAGGTCACATAGACACATGTGCACATGGCAGACTCAGAATTAGAACCCAGGTCCTCTGACTCCCAGGCCCACAAAGAACACAACCACATAACAGACATATTCCCTGCCCACTCCCCTAGGGAGAAGCAGCACGGTCTAGTGGGTAGAGCCCAAGGTCTGGGAGTCAGAGGACCTGGGTTCTAAAACCCGTGCTGCTACCTGCCTGCTATGTGATCTTGGCAAAGTCATTTCACTTCTCCATGACTTAGTTCTCCTGTGGTGTTTCTTTCTTTCTTTCTTTTTCTTTCTTTCTTTCTTTCTTTCTTTCTTTCTTTCTTTCTTTCTTTCTTTCTTTCTTTCTTTCTTTCTTTCTTTCTTTCTTTCTTTCTTTCTTTCTTTCTTTCTTTCTTTCTTTCTTTCTTTCTTTCTTCCTTCCTTCCTTCCTTCCTTTCTTCCTTTCTTCCTTTCTTCCTTTCTCTCTCTCTTTCTCTCTCTCTTTCTCTCTCTCTTTCTCTCTCTCTCTCTTTCTCTCTCTCTCTTTCTCTCTTTCTTTCTCTCTTTCTTCCTTTCTTTCTCTCTCTCTCTCTTTCTTCCTTTCTTCCTTTCTTTCTCTCTTTCTCTCTTTCTTTCTCTCTCTCTCTCTTTCTCTCTCTCTTTCTCTCTCTCTTTCTTTCTCTCTTTCTTTCTTTCCGCTACTGTGTGCAGAGCACTGTATTGAGTGCTTGGGAGAGGACAGTACAACAATAAACAGACACATTCCCGGCCCATAATGAGTTTACAGTCTAGAGGCAGGGAGAAAGGCATCAGTACGGATAAATAAAGTACAGATATGTACGTAATGTGATGGGATTGGATAGTATTTGTTAAGTGCCTACTTAAGTACTGAGTTCAAGGGGAAGTGGAAAATACAAGCAAATGAGGTTGGACACAGTCTCTGTCCCTCCAGGGGCTCACAGTCTTGATCCCCATTTTCCAGATGAGGGAACTAAAGCACAGAGAAGTGAAGTGACTTGCCCAAGGTCTCCTGTTCTCCCTCCTACTTAGACTGTGAGCCCCATGCCGGACAGGGACTGGGTCTAATTCACTTACGTCTACTCCAGTGCTTAGAAAAGTATTTGACACATAATAAGTGCTTAATAAATACTATTTAAAACCTCCCAAAACACAGCGCAAGGACAAGACAACAATTTGTCTGGTTCTAATATCATGGGGAACACTGAAGTCCTGAAATCTGGCCACAGGCAATCATCATTCATTCTATCGTATTTATTGAGCGCTTACTGTGTGCAGAGCTCCGTTCTAAGCACTAAGGAGAATGCAACAATAAACAGATACGTTTCCTACCCACAACAAGCTTGCAGTCTAGAGGAGGTGATGGACATTAATATAAATAAATGACAGATATGGGCTTAAGCGGTGTGGGGCTGGGAGGGGGGATGAAGAAAGGGAGCGGGTCGGGGCGACGCAGAAGGGAGCGGGAGAAGAGGAAAGGAGGGCGCAGTCAGGGAAGGCTTCCTGGAGGGGATGGGCTTTCTATAAGGCTTTGAAGATGAGAGAGAGTCATTGTCTGTGGGATTCGAGGAGGGAGGGTGTTCCGGCCAGAGGCGGGACGTGGGCCGGGGGTCGGCAGTGAGATAGAGGAGATCATGGTACAGAGAGAAGGTTGGTGTTAATAATAAATGTCGGTATTTGTTAAGCGCTCACTACGTGCCGAGCACTGTTCTAAGCACTGGGGTAGATACAGGGCAATCAGGTTGTCCCACGTGAGGCTCACAGTTAATCCCCATTTTACAGATGAGGTAACTGAGGCCCAGAGAAGTGAAGTGACTTGCCCACAGTCACACAGCTGACAGAGGAGCGGAGCGTGCGGGCTGGGCTGGAGGAGGAAAGCAGCGAGGTAAGGTATTCATTCATTCATTCAATAGTATTTATTGAGCGCTTACTCTATGTTCAGAGCACTGTACTAAGCGCTTGTTATGTACAATTCGGCAACAGATAGAGACAATCCCTGCCCACTGACGGGCTTACGGTCTAATCGGGGGAGACAGACGAGAACAATAGCAGTAAATAGAATCAAGGGGATGTACATCTCATTAACAAAATAAATAGGGTAATAAAAATCTATACAAATGAGCAC
Source organism: Ornithorhynchus anatinus (assembly GCF_004115215.2). NCBI lineage: Eukaryota > Metazoa > Chordata > Mammalia > Monotremata > Ornithorhynchidae > Ornithorhynchus > Ornithorhynchus anatinus. The sequence goes on along the minus strand of NC_041728.1, from coordinate 184,020,799 downwards.
AGTGCCGAGGGGAGGGGAAGGGAGAGGGGGAGGAGCGGAGGGAAAGTGGGGGAGGGTTTAGGAGGGGGCGACCTGATGAACGGCTTTGAAGCTAATGGTGAGGAGTTTCTGTCTGATGCAGAGGTGGATGGGCAACCACTGGAGTTTCTTGAGGTGTAGGGAATTAGGTTCCTAAGGTTTTTGTAGAAAAAAAAATCAGTCCATCCGTCAATGGTGTTTATTTATTTTATTTATTTTGGAGGGGTAATTGTTAAGTGTTTACTATGTGCCAAGCACTGGTTCCAAGGGCTGGGATAAATACAAGGTAACCAGGTTGGACACAGTTCCTGTCCCACATATTGTTGGTATTTGTTAAGTGCTTACTATGTGCCAAGCACTGTTCTAAGCGCTGGGGTAGACATAGGGGAATCAGGTTGTCCCACGTGGGGCTCACAGTCTTAATCCCCATTTTACAGATGAGGGAACTGAGGCCCAGAGAAGTTAAGTGACTCGCCCACAGTCACACAGCAGACAAGTGGCAGAGCTGGGATTCGAACTCATGAGCCCTGACTCCAAAGCCATGTTCTTTCCACTGAGCCACGCTGCTTCCACGCTGCCTTCACATGGGGCTCACAGTCTTAATCTCTGTTTTCCAGACGAGGGAACTGAGGCCCAGAGCAGTGAAGTGACTTACCCAAAGTCACACAGCAGACAGGTGGCGGAACGGGGATTAGAACCCACGGCCTTCCGACTCCCAGTCCGGGGCTCTATCCACTAGGCCTCGCTGCTCACTTATTCATTCATTCGATAGTATTTATTGAGCGCTTACTATGTGCAGAGCACTTGGAATGTACGATTCGGCAACTGAGACAATCCCTGCCCAATGACGGTGCAGAGCACTGTACTGAGCGCTTGGGAGAGTTGGTACTCGGTTGGTAGACACATTCCCTGCCCACAGTAAGCTTGCAGTCCTAGAGGTAGTCGGGGTGTTAAAAATAAATGGTTCCATAGCAGGTCTTTATTGACGAAACATAATTAGGCGAAATCTTGCTCCCTTTATTCCATCCCCTCCCAGCCCCACAACACATATGGCCATATCTGTCATTTATTGATTTATATTCACGTCTGTCTCCCCCTCTAGACTGTTAGAGAAGCAGCGTGGCTCAGTGGGAAGAGCACCGGCTTAGGACTGAGAGGTCATGGGTTCTAATCCCGGCTCCGCCACCTGTCAGCTGCGTGACTTTGGGCAGGTCACTTAACTCCTCGGTACCTCAGTTACCTCAATCTGTAAAATGGGGCTTAAAAGTGTGAGGCCCCACGTGGGACAAGACCTGATTATCCTGTATCTACCCAGCACTTAGAATAGTGCTCAGCACATAGTAAGCACTTCACAAATTACCAACATTATTATTATTAAGCTGATTGTGGGCAGGGAATATGTCTGTTTTTTGTTGTATTGTCCTCTCTCAAGTGCTTAGCACAGTGCTCTGCACATAGTAAATGCACAATAATTATGATTGAATGATTGAAAATGTCTGGGCTAGAGTAGAGAATCAGCAAGGTGAGGTAGGAGGGGGGCAAGCTGATGGACGGCTTTAAAGCCGATGCTGAAGCGATTCTGTTTAATGTAGAGGGAGACGGGCAACCAGTGAAGGGTCTTGAGGAGTGGGGAGATGTGGACTGAACGTTTTTGTAGAAAGATGATCCGGGCAGCAAAGTGTAGTTTGGATCAGAGTGGGGAGAGACAGGAGGCAGGGAGGTCAGCGGGGAGGTTGATACAGCCATCGAGGCAGAAGATAAGTGCTTGGAACAATATGGGAGCAGCTTGGACGGAGAGGAAAGGATGGATTTTAGCGATGAAGTGAAGGGACATTCATTCATTCATTCAATTGTATTTAATAATGTTGGTATTTGTTAAGCGCTTACTATGTGCCGAGCACTGTTCTAAGCGCTGGGGTAGACACAGGGGAATCAGGTTGTCCCATGTGGGGCTCACAGTCTTAATCCCCATTTTCCAGATGAGGTAAATGAGGCAGCGAGAAGTTAAGTGACTCGCCCACAGTCACCCAGCTGACAAGTGGCCGAGCCGGGATTCGAACCCATGAACTCTGACTCCAAAGCCCGTGCTCTTTCCACTGAGCCACGCTGCTTCTCTGCTTTATTGAGTGCTTACCGTATACAGAGCACTGTGCTAAGCACTTGGAAAGTACAGCTCGGCATCGAAATAGAGACACTCCCTACCCAACAACGGGCTCACAGTCTAGAAGCAGTGTGGCTCAGTGGAAAGAGCCTGGGCTTGGGAGTCAGAGGTCGTGGGTTCTAATCCTGGCTCTGCCGCTTGTCTGCTGGGTGACTTTGGGCGAGTCATTTTACTTCTCTGTGCCTCAGTTACCTCATCTGTAAATAGGGGACTAAGACTGTGAGCCCCACTGGGACAACCTGATCACTTTGTATCTCCCCCAGTGCTTAGAACAGTGCTTTGTACATAATAAGCGCTTAACAAATACCAATATAATTATTTTTAGAAGGGGGGGAGACAGACAACAAAACAAAACAAAACAAGTAGACAGGCATCAATAGCATCAATATAAATAAATAGAACCAGAGATAAATGCACATCATTAATAAAATAGAGTAATAAATAAGTACAAATATACACAAGTGCAGTGGGGCGGGGAGGGGGGTAGAGCAGAGGGAGGGAGTCGGGGCGATGGGGAGGGGAGGAGGAGCGGAGGAAAAGGAGGGCTCGGTCTGGGAAGGCCTCCTGGAGGAGGTGAGCTCTCAGAAGAGCCATGAAAGTTGAACTGACTGGACTGCAGTCCCGCTTCTGCTGTTCTCTCACAATGGAAAGATCCCAGGCTTGGGATTCAGAGGACCTGGGTTCCAATCCCGGCTCTGCCACTTGTCTGTCGTGTGACCTTGGACAAGTCACTTCACTTCTCTGGGCCTCATTCCCTCATCTGTAGAATGGGGATTAAATCCTACTCCCTCTTTCTTAGCCTGGGAGCCCCATGCGGGACATGGACCGTGTCCAACCTGATTAGCTTGTACCTACCCCAGCACTTAGTGGAGTACTTACCATATAGTCAATCAATCAATCAAATTTATTAGTGTTTAATAAGTACTATTAAAAAAAAAAGAGAAAAAAGTTCAAGTGTTTCCCATCAGGCTTGGAAGAATCCAGATGGAGGGTCTCCGGCTGAAGCAGCGTGGTGTAGTGGATGGAGTGTGGGCCTGGGAGTCAGAAGGTCATGGGTTCTAATCCCAGCTCTGCCACGTCTGCCGTGTGACCTTGGGCAAGTTACTTCTCTGTGCCTCAGTTGTCTCATCTGTAAAAAATGGGGGTTAAGACTGTGAGGCCCCTTGGGCAGAGACCGTGTCCAACCTCATGAGTTTCTATCTACCCCAAGGCTTAGAACGGTGCTTGGCTCATAGTAAACGCTCAACAGGTACCATAATAATAATAATGTTAATGTCTGGCTCCCCCTCTAGACTGTAAGCTCACTGTGGGCGGGGAATGTGTCTATTGTTCCACTGAACTCTCACAAGCGCCTAGTACAGTGCTCTGCACACAATAAGTGCTCTCCCAGACCCGATCCCCCGACAATCCCCTCCTCCCTTGGTCTTCCCCTGCTCACGTGAACAGATTGGAGCCTGTGGAGGGCTGTTACATCAGCGACCTGGTTTTATTTCCTCAGCTTCCCTGGTCTTTCCCCCATTTCACAGATGAGGAAGCTGAGGCCCAGCGCAGCTCAAAGACTTGCTTTTGAATGGCATTTCCTCAGCGCTTACTGTGTGGCAAACCCAGCCCACACACTTTGCTGCTCCTCTAACACCAACCTTCTCAATGTCCCTCGATCGCGCCCATCTCGCCGTTGACCGCTCGCCCACGTCCTGCCTCTGGCCTGGCACGCCCTCCCTCCTCGAATCGCAGACAGTGACTCTCCCCATCTTCAAAGCCTGTGCTTAGAACAGTGCTCGGCACATAGTCAGCACTTAACAAATACCACAGTAATAATAATAATACCTGAAGGCCCATCTCCTCCAAGAGGCCTTCCCTGACTGCGCCCTCCTCTCCTCTTCTCCCACTCCCTTCTGCGTCGCCCTGACTTGCTCCCTTCATTCATTCCCCGCTTCCGGCCCCACACCGTTTCATTCATTCATTCAATCGTATTTATTGAGCACTTACTGTGTGCAGAGCACTGTACTAAGCACTTGGAAAGTATGATTTGGCAACAGATAGAGACAATCCCTGCCCAGCAACGGGCTCACAGTCTAAAAGGGGGACTTTTTGTCCCCCTTATGTCCATATTATTTTATAAGCAGCGTGGCTCAGTGGAAAGAGCGCGGGCTTGGGAGTCAGAGGTCACGGGTTCTAATCCCGGCTCCGCCGCTAGTCAGCTGGATGACCTTGGGCAAGTCGTTAACTTCTCTGGGCCTCAGTTACCTCAACTGTCAAATGGGGATTAAAACTGTGAGCCCCACGTGGGACAACCTGAGCACCTTGTAACCCCCAGCGCTTAGAACAGTGCTTTGCACATAGTAAGCGCTTAACAAATACCCTAATTTATTCATTTATTTTATAATGTCTGAATTATGTCCATTTTACGTCCATATCCGTCATTTATTTCTATTCATGTCTGTCTCCCCCTCTGGATTGTAAGCTCTCTGTGGGCAGGGAAATGCCTGTTATATTGTTCTATTGTCTCCCAAGCGCTTAGTACAATGTCTTGCACACAGTAAGCACTTAATAAACATGATCTACTGACTGAATGACTGTCTTGTTGGAAGAGCTGGGGTAGTTATAAGCGGATCAGGTTGGATATAGTCCCTGTCACTTATGGGGCTCAAAGTCTAAGTAATAATAATAATTGTGGTATCTGTTAAGTGTGTACTGTGTGCCAAGAACTGTACTAGGCGCTGGAGTAGATACAAGATGATAATAATAATAAAAATGATAATTGTGGTATTTGTTAAGCGCTTACTATGTGCCAGGCATTGTACTAAGCACTGGGGTGGATACAAGCAAATTGGCTTGGACACAATCCCTGTCCCAAGTGGGGCTCACAGTCTTAATCCCCATTTTACAGATGAGGGAACTGAGGCCCAGAGAAGTCAAGTGATTTGCCCAAGGCCATACAGCAGACAAGCGGCAGAGAGGGGATTAGAACCCATGGCCGCCTCATTCCCAGACGCGGGCTCTACCCACTACACCAAGTTGCTTCTCTATCCGATCCTATATGGGGCTCTCAGTCCAAGTAAGATGGCGAGCCCTTTTGCTGATTAAGGGAAATGACTTGCCCAAGGTCACAACGCAGACAAATGTTGGAGCCGGGATTAGAACCCAGGTCCTTCTGGCTCCAAGGACTGGGTCTCCGGACTTCCAGCCCGGCGGTCTCTCCGCCACCTTGGTGCCACCCTTCTGCTGCCTGGGACGGGGCTGTTTGGGCCAGAGTCGGGGGACGGGGGATCCCCAAGATTTCCGCAGGAAAGGTCGAGTGGCGTTGTCTTGACTGTCGCCGAGAGGCGTTCCACCGATGATCAGGCCCACAGATTCATTCATCCGATCGTATTTATTGAGCCCTTACTGTGTGCAGAGCACTGTACTAAGTGCTTGGGAGAGGACGATACAACAATAAACATATTTCCTGCCCACAGTGAACTTACAGTTTAGAGGGGAGAGACCGACATGAATAGAAATCAATAAATGACAGATGTGGATATAAGTGCTGCGGGGAGATAAATCGTCCTGTAGATGGTTAGTCCTGGAGGTGGCCAGTCCTGCAGGTGGTCGGTCCAGCAGACGGACAATCCGGGAGGTGTGCAGTCATAATAACGTTGATATTTGTTAAGCGCTTACTATGTGCCGAGCACTGTTCTAAGCGCTGGGGTAGATACAGGGTCATCAGGTTGTCCCTCGTGAGGCTCACGGTCTTCATCCCCATCTTACAGATGCGGGAACTGAGGCACGGAGAAGTGAAGTGACTCGCCCACAGTCACACAGCTGACAAGTGGCGGAGCCGGGATTCAAACCCACGACCTCGGACTCCCAAGCCTGGGCCCTTTCCACTGAGCCACGCGGCTTCTCTAGCATGCGAATGTTCAGTCTGGCAGACGGTTGGTCCCACCCACGGTCAGCCCGACGGATAGAGATGGAGAGGCAGCGTGGCTCAGTGGAAAGAGCACGGGCTTTGGAGTCAGGGCTCATGAGTTCGAATCCCAGCTCTGCCACTTGTCGGCTGTGTGACTGTGGGCAAGTCACTTCACTTCTCTGCGCCTCAGTTCCCTCATCTGTAAAATGGGGATTAAGACTGTGAGCCCCACGTGGGACCACCTGATCCCCCTCTGTCTACCCCAGCGCTTAGAACAGTGCTCGGCACATAGTAAGCGCTTAATAAATACCAACATTATTATTATTATTATAGATAGTCCTGCAGATGGTCAGTCTGACAGGGGGACAGTCCAACAGGCAGACCGTCTGGAAGGTGGTCAGTCGCACAGATGGTTAGTCCCTTTGACAGTCTTACGGATGGTCAGCACTGCAGACGGTCAGTCCAGCAGACGGACATTCCAGCAGGCGGAGAGTCACGTAGGCGGTCGGTCACGCAGGTGGACCCGGCAGATGGACGATCCCGCAGACGGTCAATCTGGCAGTTTGCCGTTCGAGCAGGTGGACGGTCATCATAATAATGTTGGTATTTGTTAAGCGCTTACTAGGTGCAGAGCGCCCTTCTAAGCGCCGGGGGAGATACAGGGTCATCAGGTTGTCCCACCTGGGGCTCACACACTTTAATCCCCATTTTACAGATGAGGGAACGGAGACAGAGAGAAGTGAAGTGACTCGCCCGCGGTCACACAGCTGACAAGGGGCAGAGCCGGGAGTCGAACTCATGACCTCTGACTCCGAAGCCCGGGCTCTTTCCACTGAGCCACGCTGCTTCTGTAGGTGGTCAGTCATGCAGGTGGACACGGCTGGCGGGCAATCCTGCAGATGATAGACTCTATCCCTACACACAAAGGGTTTATAGTCTAGAGGGAGAGACAGACATAGAGATAATTAATAATAGTAATTATGGTGTTTGTTAAGCACCTACTATGTGCCAGTTACTGTACTAGGCGCTGGATAATTGTGGTATTTGTTAAGCTCTTATTATGTTAAGCTCTTATTATTATCTTATTATATTTTATTGCTACTGTCCTTGTCTGTCCGTCTCCCCCGATTAGACTTTAAGCCCGTCAAAGGGCAGGGACTGTCTCTATCTGTTACCCATTTGTACATTTCAAGCGCTTAGTACAGTGCTCTGCACATAGTAAGCGCTCAATGAATACTATTGAATGAATGAATGTGCCAAGCACTGTTCTAAGCGCTGGGATGAACACAAGGTAATCAGATTGTCCCACGGGGGGCTCACACTCTCAATCCCCATTTTACAGATGAGGTAACTGAGGGACAGAGAAGTTGAATGACTCGCCCAAGGTCACACGGCAGACAAGTGGCAGAACCGGAATTAGAACCCACGACCTCTGACTCCCAAGCCTGTGAGCTTGCTACTAGGCCAGGCAGCTGCCAATCAATGGTATTGATCTGTGATTTTCTTTATTTGTATTGATGTCTGTCTCTCCCCCTGTAGCCTGTGAGCTGATGATGATGATGTTGGTATTTGTTAAGCGCTTACTATGTGCCGAGCACTGTTCTAAGGACTGGGGTAGACACAGGGGAATCAGGTTGTCCCACGTGGGGCTCACAGTCTTAATCCCCATTTTCCAGATGAGGGAACTGAGGCACAGAGAAATTAAGTGACTTGCCCAAAGTCACACAGCTGACAAGTGGCCGAGCCGGGATTCGAACCCATGAACTCTGACTCCAAAGCCCGTGCTCTTTCCACTGAGCCACGCTGCTTCTCTGAGCTCACTGCAGGTGGGGAATGTCACCGTATATTGTTGTATTGTACTTTCCCAAGCGATTAGTACAGTGCTCTGCACACAGTAAGTGCTTAATAAATTAATTGAAATAAATGAATGAATGACCTGTGTGCACAGCACTGTACTAAGCGCTTGGAGAGTACAATGCAACAGAATTGGTAGATTCGATCCCTACCCACACGAGAAGTAGCACGGCGTAGTGGATAGAGCAGAGGCCTGGGAGTCAGAAGGTCATGAGTTCTAATCCTTGTTCCACCACTTGTCTGCTGTGTGACTTTGGGCAAGTTGTTTCACTTCTCTGGGCCTCAGTTCTCTCATCTGTAAAATGGGGTTGGAGACTGCAAGCCCCACATGGAACGGGGACTGTCTCCAACCCGATTTGCTTGCATCCCCTCCGGTGCTTATTTCAGGGCCTGCCACATATTAAGGGCTTTAAAAAATCCAAAATTATTTATCATCATTAACGAGCTTACATTCTAGGGGACAGTCCGTGAAGATTGCTCCCTGACGGTGGAGCCACGTGGATTCGGTCTACAGCGTGGCTCAGTGGCAAGAGCCCGGGCTGGGGAGTCAGAGGTCGTGGGTTCTAATCCCAGCTCTGCCACTTAGCTGGGTGACCGTGGGCGAGTCACTTCACTTCTCTGTGCCTCAGTGACCTCATCTGGAAAATAGGGATTAACTGTGAGCCTCACGTGGGACAACCTGATGACCCTGTCTCTACCCCAGCGCTTAGAACAGTGGTCTGCACCTAGTAAGCGCTTAACAAATACCAACATTATTATTATTATTTACACCTAGACTATGAGCTCATTGTCTGGATCGTGACCTCACTGTGGGCAGGGAATGTGCCTGTTGCTTGTTGAATCGTCCTCTCTCAAGCGCTTAGTACAGCGTTTTGCACCCGGACAGCGCTGATTGAATGAACTAGGGGTTCCCCTTGAGGGAAGAACTGCCTGGGTGTCCTCCTTCTTCAGTCATTCATTCAAATGCGTTTATTGAGCACTCACTGTGTGCAAAGCGCTGTACTAAGTGCTTGGAAGAGGATAATACAATAGACACATTCCCTGCCCACAACGAGTCCACCGTCTAGAGAGGGAAACAGACATTAATAGAAATAAATAAATACATCAGCGATATATACAGATAGTCTTATCTTCCGTCTACGCTGGGGATTCCCTGAGGCCAGGGTCCGGTCTACCCCGTCTACACCGGGGGGTTCCCGAGGCCAGGATTGTGTCATTTCTGTCTATACCAGGGGTTCTGTAAGGACTCCCCGAGGGAGAAGCTGTTTCCCATCCTGTCTACACCCAAGGTGGCCTGAGGCTAGGGTCATAATAATAATAATAATAATCGTCATCATCATCATGATGCTATTTGTTAAGCACTTACTATGTGCCAGGCACTATACTAAGCGCCGGGCTGAATACGAGCAAATTGGGTAGGTCCCTGCCCCACGTGGAGCTCACGATCTCAATCCCCTTTGACAGATGAGGTCACTGAGGCACCAGGAGAAGTGAAGGGATTTGCCCAAGGCCACACAGCAGACAAGACACAGCCGCAGTCCCTCTAGACGGTGAGCTTGTGGTAGGCAGGGGATTGTCTGTCTTTATTGCAGTATTGTACTTTCCCACGCACTTAGTACAGTGCTCTGCACACAGTAAGCACTGAATAAACACGATTGAATGAAAGAATGAATGAATGAAATGGCAGAGCCGGGATTAGAACCCATGACTTTACGGCTCCCGGGCCCGTGCTCTATCCCCTACGCCACGTTGCTTCGTGGCTATCCCGTCAACGAAGGGGGGTTCCCTGAGGCTAGGGTTGAGAAGCAGCACGGTGTAGCGGATAGAGCACGGGCCTGGAAGTCAAAAGGTCCTGGGTTCTAATCCCAGCTCTGCCACTTGTCTGCTGTGCGACATTGGGCAAATCACTTCACTTTGGGCCTCAGTTAATTCATCTGTAAAATGGGGATTAACACTGGGAGCCCCATGTGGGACAGGGACTGTGTCCAACTCCATTTGCTTATATCCACCCCAATGCTTAGTGCAGTGCCTGGCACACGGTAAGCACTTAATAATAATAATAATGATAATGTTGGTATTTGTTCAGTGCTTACTATGTGCCGAGCACTGTTCTAAGCGCTGGGGTAGACACAGGGGAATCAGGTTGTCCCACGTGGGGCTCACAGTCTTCATCCCCATTTTACAGATGAGGTAACTGAGGCACCAAGAAGTTAAGTGACTTGCCCAAAGTCACAGAGCTGACAAGTGGCCAATCCGGGATTCGAACCCATGACCTCTGACTCCAAAGCCCGTGCTCTTTCCACTGAGCCACGCTTATTATTATATTAAGGTTTCCTTCCGGTCAGGGTCATGTCTACCCTGTCTACAGCCAGTGTCCCCTGGGGCCAGGGCCATGTATAATTTTCTCGCTCCCAGGGTTCCTTGTGGCCGGGGTCACGTCAATCCTGTCTACACTGGGGGTTCCCTGAGGCCGGGGTCATTTCTATCCCATCTAAACCCAGGATTCCCTGAGGCCGTGGTCTTGTCTACCCTGTCTACACTGGGGATTCCCTGAGGCCGGGGTCTTGTCTACCCTGTCTACACTGGGGATTCCCTGAGGCCGGGGTCTTGTCTACCCTGTCTACACTGGGGATTCCCTGAGGCCGGGGTCATGTCTACCCTGTCTACACTGGAGATTCCCTGTGGTTGGGGATGTTTCTAGCTCATCTACACCCAGGGTTCCCTGAGACTGGAGTCCTGTCTATCCTGTCAACACCCAGGTTCCCTGAGCCCGGGGTCGCATCCAACCTGTCTACACTGGGGGTTTCCTGAGGCTAAGGTCATGTCTGCCCTGTCTACACTGGGGATTCCCTGAGGCCGGGGTCGTGTCTACCCTGTCTACACTGGAGATACCCTGTGGTTGGGGATGTTTCTAGCTCATCTACACCCAGGGCTCCCTGAGACTGGAGTCCTGTCTATCCTGTCAACACCCAGGTTCCCTCAGACCAGGGTCGCATCCATCCCGTCTACACTGGGAGTTTCCTGAGGCCAGGGCCGTGTCTACTCTGTCTACACTGGGGATTCCCTGAGGCCGGGGTCATGTCTACCCTGTCTACACCCAGGGTTCCCTGTTGTTGAGGTTGTTTGTATCCCATCTACACCCAAGGCTCCCTGAGACTGGAGTCTTGTCTATCCTGTCAACTCCCAGGTTCCCTTAGCCCGGGGTCGCATCCAACCTGTCTACACTGGGGGTTTCCTGAGGCTAAGGTCATGTCTGCCCTGTCTACACTGGGGATTCCCTGAGGCCGGGGTCGTGTCTACCCTGACTACACTGGAGATACCCTGTGGTTGGGGATGTTTCTAGCTCATCTACACCCAGGGCTCCCTGAGACTGGAGTCATGTCTATCTTGTCAACACCCAGGATCCCTGAGACCGGGGGTCGCATCCATCCTGTCTTCACTGGGGGTTTCCTGAGGCTAAAGTCATGTCTTCCCTGTCTACACTGGGGATTCCCTGAGGCCGGGGTCGTGTCTACCCTGTCTACACTGGAGATACCCTGTGGTTGGGGATGTTTCTAGCTCATCTACACCCAGGGCTCCCTGAGACTGGAGTCATGTCTATCTTGTCAACACTCAGGATCCCTGAGACCGGGGGTCGCATCCATCCTGTCTTCACTGGGGGTTCCCTGAGGCTAAGGTCATGTCTACCCTGTCTACACTGGGCATTCCCTGTGGTTGGGGATGTTTCTAGCTCATCTACACCCAGGGCTCCCTGAGACTGGAGTCCTGTCTATCCTGTCAACACCCAGGATCCCTGAGAGCGGGGTTGCATCCATCCCGTCTACACTGGGGGTTCCCTGTGGCTAAGGGCATGTCTGCCCTGTCTACACTGGGGATTCCCTGAGGCCAGGGTCGTGTCTACACTGGGGATTCTCTGAGGCCGGGGTCGTGTCTACCCTGTCTACACCCAGGGTTCCCTGTTGTTGAGGTTGTTTGTATCCCATCTACACCCAGGGCTCCCTGAGACTGGAATCCTGTCTATCCTGTCAACACCCAGGTTCCCTGAGATCAGGGGTCGCATCCATCCCGTCTACACTGGGGGTTTCCTGAGGCTAAGGTCATGTCTGCTCTGTCTACACTGGGGATTCCCTGAGGCCGGGGTCATGTCTACCCTGTCTACACTGGGGATTCCCTGTGGTTGGGGATGTTTCTAGCTCATCTACACCCAGGGTTCCCTGAGGCCGGAATCATGTTTACCCCACCTCAAGCTGCTATTTGGAAGTCAGCCAAGGTTATTGGAAGAATTTTCTCCGCTCAACTGCACGAGTTTGAATCTCTCATTCATCCCCCCCATCCCAGCTCACTGCACTTACATCCAGATCTGTCATTTATTTATTGATATTCGTGTCCGTCTCCCCCTCTAGACCGTGAGATCACTGTGGGCAGGGATGTGTCTATTTATTGTTCCATTGTGCTCTCCGAAGCGCTTAGCACAGTGCCCTGAGAGTCAGAAGGACCTGGGTTCTAATCTCAGCTCCACCACTTTTCTGCTCTGTGACCTTGGGGAAGTCACTTCACTTCTCTGGGCCTCAGTTTCCTCATCTGTAAAATGGGGATTGAGAGTGTGAGCCCTGTGTGGGACAGGGACAGTGTTCAACCCAATTATCTTTTATCTACCCCCAAGCTTAGTACAGTGCCTGGCACATTGTAAGCACTTACCAAATACCGTGAAAAAAATCAATCGACAATATTTATTGAGCACTTACTGTGTGCAGAACACTAGACTAAGCACTTGGGTGAGTGCAGCAGTGTGGCCTAGGGAAAAGAGCCAGGGCCTGGAAGTCAGGGGACCTGGGTTCTATTCCCGGGTCCACTTTTTTTTCTTAATGATATTCATTAAGCGCTTACTAAGTCCCAGGCACTGTACTAAACCCTGGAATAGAAACAAGATAACCAGGTTGCACACAGTCCATGTCCCACGTGGGGCTCGCAGTCTTTTCATTCCCCATTTTAGGGATGAGGTGACTGAGGCACAGAGAAGCGAGGTGACTTGTCCAAGGACACCCAGAGGACAAATGGCAGAGCTAGGATTAGAACTCAGGTTCCCTGTTTCCTAGGCCTGGACTCTTTGCCCTGACTGTGTGATCCCGGGCAAGTCATTTCACTTCCTCTGTGCTTCAGTTTCCTCATCTGTAAAATGGAGAATCAAGATCGGTTCTCCGTCTCACAGAAACTGTGGAATGGGAACTGTGACTGACCTAATTCAATCAATCAATTGTATTTCTTGAGTGTTTACTGTGTGCAGAGCACTGTCCTAAGCACTTGGGAGAGTAAAATATGGCAGCATAACAGACTCGTTCCCGCCCACAGTGAGCTGACAGTCTGGAGGGGGAGACAGACACGAATAGAAAGAAATAAATGAAGGATGTGGACATAAGTGGTGTGGGGCTGGAAGGGGGAGATGAATGAAGGGAGCGAGTCAGAGTGGGAGAAGAGGAAAGGAGGGCGCAGTCAGGGAAGGCCGCTTGGAGGAGGTGGGCCCTCAGTAAGGTTTTGAAGGGGGGAAGAGTGGAATATGAGGAAACAGAGGAGATGGAGGGACAGGGAGCAGGTTGGTGTTAGAGGAGCGGAGTCTGCAGGCCGGGCTGGAGGAGGAGAGCAGCCAGGTGAGGGAGGAGGGCGCGACCTGATGGATGGCTTTAAAGCCCATGGTGAGGCGTTTCTGTTTGATGCGGAGGTGGATGATGATTATAGTATTTGTTAAGTGCTTACTATGTGCCGAGCACTAAGTTCTGGGGGAGAAACAAGGTTATCTTGTACCACGTGGGGCTCACAGTTTTAATCCCCATTTTCCAGATGAGGTCACTGAGGCCCGGAGAAGTGACTTGCCCGAAGTCACACAACTGACAAGTGGCGGAGCCGGGGTAAGAAGCCACGGCCTCTGACTCCCAGGCCCGGAGGTTCTTGAGGAGGGGGGAGACGTGGCCTGAACGTTTTTGTAGAAAAACGAGCCGGGCCGCAGAGTGAAATCTGGACTGGAGGGGGGAGAGACAGGAGGCAGGGAGGTCAGCGAGGAGGCTGGTACGGTCATCCAGGCAGGAGAGGAGAAGGGCTTGGGTTAACATGGAATCGGTTTGTATGAAGAGGAAAGGGCATAACGGCATAACAACAAATAGACACATTCCCTGCCCTCAACGAGCTTACAGCTTAGTGCTTGGGACTGTGATAATAATAATAATAATGTTGGTATTTGTCAAGCGCTTACTATGTGCCGAGCACCGTTCTAAGCGCTGGGGTAGACACAGGGGAATCAGGCTGTCCCACGAGGGGCTCACAGTCTTAATCCCCATTTTACAGATGAGGGAACTGAGGCCCAGAGAAGTGAAGTGACTCGCCCACAGTCACACAGCTGACGAGTGGCCGAGCCGGGAGTCGAACCCATGACCTCTGACTCCGAAGCCCGGGCTCTTTCCACTGAGCCACGCTGCTTCTCAGTGCAAAACACTGGAATCGGCAGACGAGATCCAATCGATCGATTGTATTTATGGAGCGCTTACTGTGTGCTGAGCATTGTACCGAGTGCTTGGGAAAGAAGAGAATAACAGTCGGTAGACACATTCCCTGCCCACGAGAAGCTTACGATCTAGAGGGGGAGACAGACAAAGAAATAAATTCAGATGGGGAAATGAGAAGCAGTGTGGTCTCGTGGATAGAACCCGGGTTCTAACCCCTGATCTGCCACTTATCTGCCATGTGACATTGAGCGAGTCGCTTCACTTCTCTGAGCCTCAGTTACCTCATCTGTAAAATGGGAAACAACACGGTGAGCCCCGCGTAGGACATGGACTGTGTCCAACCTGATCAGAAGCAGCGTGGCTCAGTGGAAAGAGCATGGGCTTTGGAGTCAGAGGTCATGAGTTCGAATCCCAGCTCTGCCACTTGTCAACTGTGTGACTGTGGGCAAGTCACTTCACTTCTCTGTGCTTCAGTGACCTCATCTGTAAAATGGGGATTAAGACTGTGAGCCCCACGTGGGATATCCTGATTCCCCTGTGTCTACCCCAGCGCTTAGAACAGTGTTCTGCACATAGTAAGCGCTTAACAAATACCAACATTATTATTATCTTGTTTCTATTCCAGGGCTTAGTGCAGTGCCTGGGACATAGTAAGCGCTTAATGAATATCATTAAAAAGAAAGTGGTAGACCTGGGAATAGAACCCAGGTCCCCTGACTCCCAGTCCCTGATTCTTTTCCCTAGGCCAAAGTGCTTCATTCACCCAAGTGCTTAGTCCAGTGCTTTGCACACAATACGTGCTCAATAAATACTGCTGATTGATTTTCTCATGGTAAGTGCTTACGGTGTGCTAAGCACTGTACTAAGCTTTGGGATGGATAAAAGATAATGGGTTGGACACTGTCCCTGTCCCACCACAGGGCTCACAGTCATAATTCCCATTTTACAGATGAGGGAACTGAGGTCCAGAGAAGTCAGATGACTTACCCAAGGTCACACAGCAGGCAAGCGGCAGAGCCGGGATTAGAACACTTGACCTGCTGACTCCCAAGCCCATCCTCTATCTTCTAGGCCATGCTCCTTCTCTGTGCCTCAGTCACCTCATCTGTAAAATGGGGATTAAGACCGTGAATCCCATGTGGGACAGGGACTGGGTCCAACCTCATTAGCTTGTATCTACCCGAGAGCTCAGTACGGTGTCTGGCACATAGTAAGCACTTGACAAATACCATAAAGTGCCTGGCACATAGTAAGTGCTTCACAAATACCACGCAAAAGCACTTAATAAATAGACCGGTGATTATTTGTCACAGAGCACGGACCCGGGAGTCAGATGGACATGGGTTCTATTCCTGGCTCCACCACTTGTCTGCTGTATGGCCTTGGTCAAGTCACTTCGCTTCTCTGTGCCTCAGTTACCACACCCGTAAAATGGGGATTAAGACTGTGTGCCCTATGCGGGACAGGGACTGTATCCAGCTCGATTTGCTTGTAGCCACCCTAGGGCTTGGCACAGTGTCTGGCACATAGTAAGTGCTTAAGAAAACGAAAGCTCCTCCCCGGTGGCTTTAAAGCATTCCATCAGCTTGCTCCCTCCTACCTCACCTCACTTCTCTCCTTCTACAACCAAGGCCACACACTCCGCTCCTCTAGTGCTAGCCTCCTGACCAGGCCTCCATCTCGCCCGTCTTGCCCGACCGACCCCCGGCCCGCGTCCCGCCTCTGGCCCGGAACGCCCTCCCTCCCCAAATCCCCCAGACAACCACTTTGCCCCCGCTTCAAAGCCTTACTGAAGGCCCATCTCCTCCAGGAGGACTTCCCAGACTAAGCCCCGCTTTTCCTCATCTCCCACTCCCTTCTGCGTCGCCCCGACTTCCTCCCTTTGCTCCCCTCATCCCTCCCGGCCCAAAACACTTATGTCCATCTCTTTCATTTTAATTATCCCTCTGCTCTTTCCCCCTCCCCTCCCCACAGCACTTATGTCCCTATCTGTCATTTTATTTAATAATAATAATGTTGGTATTTGTTAAGCGCTTACTATGTGCCGAGCACTGTTCTAAGCGCTGGGGTAGACACAAGGAAATCAGGTTGTCCCACGTGGGGCTCACAGTTTTAATCCCCATTTTACTGATGAGGCAACTGAGGCACAGAGAAGTTAAGTGACTTGCCCAAAGTCACACAGCTGACAAGTGGCAGAGCTGGGATTATGAGTACAGATGTCTGTCTCCCCAGCTCTAGACTGTGAGCCAGTTGTGGTCAGGGAATGTCACCGTTTATTGTTGTATTGTACTTTTCCAAGCGCTCAGTTCAATGCTCTGCACACAGTAAGAGCTCAGTGAATATGATTGAATGAATGAATGAGTGAATGAAATGCCTATTATTATTATTATGAACGGGCTTTGGAGTCAGAGGTCATGGGTTCGAATCCCTGCTCTGCCACTTGTCAGCTATGTGACTGTGGGCAAGTCACTTCACTTCTCTGTGCCTCAGTTACCTCATCTGGAAAATGGGGATTAAAACTGTGAGCTTCACGTGGGACAACCTGATTACCCTGTATCTACCCCAGATCTTAGAACAGTGCTCTGCATGTAGTAAGCGCTTAACAAATACCAACATTATTATTATTATTATTATTATTAGTTTCCCTTCGACCGTCGGCTCTGCAGGAGAAAATGTGCAGTAGCGAGAAATAGCCACACGGTGGCGCCAGATCTCAGCTCTGGCTTCCAGGGGGAAAATAATGATGATAATTAAGTGCTTACTCTGTGCCAAGCACTGTTCTAAGCGCTGAGCACTGTTCTAATAATAATAATAATAATGTTGGTATTTGTTAAGCGCTTACTTTGTGCAGAGCACTGTTCTAAGCGCTGGGGTAGACACAGGGGAATCAGGTTGTCCCACGTGGGGCTCACAGTCTTCATCCCCATTTTATAGATAAGGTACTGAGGCACAGAGAAGTGAAGTGACTCGCCCACAGTCACCCAGCTGACAAGTGGCAGAGCCGGGATTCGAAACCATGACCTCTGACTCCAAAGCCCGGGCTCTTTCCACTGAGCCACGCTGCTTCTAAGTGCTGGACAATAATAATAATAATAATAATAATAATAATAGCGATGGTATTTGTTAAGCGCTTACTCTGTGCCAAGCACTGTTTTAAGCGCTGGAGCACTGTTCTAAGCGCTGGGCACTGTTCTAAGTGCTGGATAATAATAATAATAGCGATGGTATTTGTTAAGCGCTTACTCTGTGCCAAGCACTGTTCTAAGCGCTGGAGCACTGTTCTAAGTGCCGGGCACTGGTCTAAGCGCTGGATAATAATAATAATAATAGTGATGGTACTTGTTAAGCACTTACTATGTGCCAAGCACTGTTCTAAGCGCTTGGGATAGAGAAGCAGCGTGGCTCAGCGGAAAGAGCCCAGGCTTGGGAGTCAGAGGTCATGAGTTCGAATTCCGGCTCTGCCACTTGTCAGCTATGTGACTTTGGGCAAGTCACTTCACTTCTCTGGGCCTCAGATACCTTATCTGTAAAATGGGGATTAACTGTGAACCTCACGTGGGACAATCCGATTAGCCTGTATCTCCCCCAGCGCTTAGAACAGTGCTCTGCACATAGTAAGCGCTTAACAAATACCAACATTATTATCCAAGGTGATCGGGTTGTCCCACGTGGGGCTCACAGTCTTCATCCCCATTTTCCAGATGAGATAACCGAGGCCCAGAGAAGTGAAGTGACTTGCTCAAAGTCCCACAGCAGACAAGTGGAGGAGCCTGGATTAGATAGAACCCACGACCTCTGACTCCCAAGCCCGGGCTCTTTCCACCGAGCCACGCTGCTTCTCTATAATCCATCAGTGGTATTTACTGAGCGCTTACTATGTGCCAGGCGCTGTACTAAGCGCTGGGGAGTGTACAGTACAACAGAATCGGCATTAGGGGAAGGGAGACTCCTTGCTTTTGCATCTCTGCCTTTGGGAGGGCCCTTATCCCCAGTCAATCAATTCACATTCACTCATTCAATAGTATTTATTGAGCGTTTACTATGTGCTAAGTGCTTGGAATGTACAATTCGGCAACAGATAGAGACAATCTATCAATGCTATTTACTGCTTACTGTGTGCAGAGCACTGTACTAAGCACTCAGAAGAATCCACTATAGCAGAGTTGGTAGACACATTCCCTGCCCGCCACAGGCTTTCAGCGTAGAGGGGAAGACACATTTTATATAAATAAATAAACGGTGGATATGGATATAAGTGCCATGGGGCTGAGGGAGGGGGGAATAAAGGGAGCAGATCCAAGTGCCAAGAAGACGCAGAAGAGGAAAGGAGGGCTTAGTCCCGGAAGGCCTCTTGGAGGAGATGGGCCTTCAATAAAGCTTTGAAGCAGGAAGGAAAGTGGTTGTCTGTGGGATTCGAGGAGGGAGGGCGTTCCGGGACAGAGGCGGGACGTGGGCCGGGGGTCGGAGGCGAGACGGGAGAGATGGAGGCCCAGGGAGAAGGTGAGCGGCGACAGAGGAGCGGAGTGTGTGGACTGGGTTGGAGGAGAAGAGAAGGAGGTGAGGTAGGATGGGGCAAGGAGATGAACCGCTTTAAAGCCGATGGTGAGGAGTTTTAGCTTTGTAAGGAGGTGGCTGGGCAACCACTGGAGATTTTCGAGGAGGGGGGTGACATGCCCACAGCCTTTCTGTAGAAAGAGAATCTGGGCAGCAGAGTGAAGTCTGGACTGAAGCGGGGAGAGACAGGAGGCTGGGAGGTCAGAAAGGAGGCTGAAGCCGTCATCCAGTCAGGATGGGTCGAGTGATTGCAGTAACGCGGTACAAGATGAGGGAACTGAGGCACAGGAAGGTTAAGTGACTTGCACAAGGTCACACAGCAGCAAATAGTGGAGCCGCGATTAGAACCCAGGTCCTCGCGCTTGAAAAAGTACCGTAGAGATAGGGGATACAATGCCTTCTCTCGGGGAGCTTCCAGTCTAGTGTGTGCAGAGCTCTGCGTTGGGCACTTGGAAGAAGACAATAAAGTTAGCAGACATGACCCCTGCCTCAAAGACCTCATAGTATACTATGTGCAGAGTGCTTTTTTATTTTCAAATTTGAATGCTTATTATTCATTCAGTCTGATTTATTGAGTGCTTACTGTGTGCAGAGCACTGAACAAAGTGCTTGGGAGGGTACAATTCAGCAACAGAGACAATTCATTCATTTAATCGTGTTTATTGAGCGCTTACTGTGTGCAGAGCACTGTTGGAAAGTACAACTTGGTGACAAAAAGAGACAATTCCTGCCCACGATGGACTCACAGTCTAGAAGGGGCGAGACAGTCATCAAAACAAGTAAACAGGCAAAATTAGCATCATTATAAATAAATACAATTGTAGATTCATACACATCATTAAGAAAATAAATAGGATTATAATTATAAATATGTACATATATACACAAGTGCTGTGGGGTGGGGAGGGGGATAGAGCAAAGGAAGTGAGTCGGGGCGATGGGGAAGGGATAAATAAAAATTTATTCATTTGTGCTAAATGCTGGGTTAGATACAAGATGATCGGGTTGGACACAGTCCCGGTCCCACGTGGGGCTCACTGTCTCAATCCCCATTTTACCGATGAGTAAACTGAGGTACGGAGAAGTAAAGTCACTTGCCCAAGGTCACCAAGCAGCCAAATGGCGGAGCCGGAATTAGAACCCAGGTCCTCTGGCTCCCAGGCCTGAGCTCTTTCTTCTAGGCCAGGGTACTTCTCTAAAAGCGTTTTACTGAACACTTAGCAGAGTACTATAGATCTCTACCCTCAAGGAGCAGCGTGGTTCAGTGGCAAGAGCCCGGGCCTGGGCGTCAGAGGTCATGGGTTCTAATCCCGCCTCCCCCACTCGTCAGCTGGGTGACTTGGAGCAAGTCACTTCACTTCTCTGGGCCTCAGTTAACTCATCTGTAAAATGGGGATAAAGACCGTGAGCCCCATGTGGGACAACCTGATGACCTTGTAACAACCCCCGCACTTAGGACAGTGCTTAGCACATAGTAAGCACTTAACAAATGCCATTATGATTATTATTACCGTGTACTCTGTGCAGAACACCGTGCTGAGCCCTTGGTGGAGTACGATACAGCTGGTAGATACAATTCCTGCCCTCAAGGAACTTAGTCTACTGTGCGCAGAGCACTGTGCTGAGCCCTTGGTGGAGTCCAGTAGAGTTAGTGGACATGATTCATTCATTCGATCGTATCTATCGAATGCTTACTGTGTGCAGAGCACTGTACTAGACGTGATCCCTGCCCTCAAAGTCTCCTGTGTGCAGGGCACTGCGCTGAGCACTTGGAAAGCCCGTCAAAGGGCAGGGACTGTCTCTATCCGCTGCCGATTTGTCCATTTCAAGCGCTCAGTACAGTGCCCTGCACATAGTAAGCGCTCAATAAATACTATTGAATGAATGAAAGAAGACAATAGAGTTGGTAGACTTGATCCCTGCCCTCCAGGAGCTGACAGTCTACTGGGTGCAGAGCACTGTGCTGAGTGTTTGGGACAGATGGCAGAATGATAGAACAATCTCTGCCCTCGAGGACTTGCCCTCGAGGACTTGACAATCTACTGAGTGCAGAGCACTGGCCTGAGCACTGGGGAGAGGACCAAAGAGTTAGAAGACATGATCCCTGCCCTGCGTAGATTAGAACTCAAGTCCTTCTGACTCCCAGGCCCGTGCTCTATCCCCTAGGTCAGGCTGCATTCAGATTCGCAACCCATATAGACACACGGCATTCATGTATGACACATACGTGACAGCGTGGCTCAGTGGAAAGAGCCCGGGCTTGGGAGTCAGAGGTCATGGGTTCGAATCCCGGCTCTGCCACTTGGCAGCTGTGTGACTGTGGGCGAGTCACTTCACTTCTCTGCGCCTCAGTTCCCTCATCTGGGAAATGGGGATTAAGCCTGTGAGCGTCACGAGGGACAACCTGATGACCCTGTATCTCCCCCAGCGCTTAGAACAGTGTTCGGCACATAGTAAGCGCTTAACAAATACCAACATTATTATTATTATTATTATGACACACAGTAGTCCTCTAGACGGTAAGCTCGTTGTGGGCAGGGAACATCTTTTCCAACTCTGTTGTATTGTCCTCTCCCAAGTGCTTAGTACAGTGCTCTGCACATAGTAAGTGCTCAACAAGTATGATTGATTGATACACACAATGCATGTGACACACATTTTTAAAGGTCTTGGTTAAGCACTTTGTGCCAGGCACTGTAATAATAATAATAGTGTTGGTATTTGTTAAGCGCTTACTATGAGCAGAGCACTGTTCTAAGCGCTGGGGGAGATACAGGGTCATCAGGTGGTCCCAGGTGAGGCTCACGGTCTTCATCCCCATTTTACAGATGAAGTCACTGAGGCCCAGAGAAGTGAAAGTGACTTGCCCACAGGTGGCAGAGCCGGGATTCGAACCCATGACCTCTGACTCCCAAGCCCGGGTACTTTTCCCTGAGCCACGCTGCTTGCTGTACTAAGCGCTGGGGTAGATACGAGGTTGGGCACAGTCCCTGTCCCCCATGGGGCTCGCAGTCTTAATCCCCATTTTATAGTGGAGGTAACTGAGGCACAAAGAAGTGAAGTGACTCGCCCAAGGTTCCACAGCAGACAAGCGGTGGAGCCTGGATTAGAACTCAGGTCCTCTGACTTCCAGGCCCGGGCTCTAACCACTAGGCCTTGCTGCACGGACATACAGTGTGTGTCCAAAGACCCATGACATCCAACATGCTCATCGCCCCCTAACACACACACACAAGTCCAAAATACACACATGCGTCTATTCGATTGTACTTATTGAGCGCTTACTGTGCGCAGAGCGTCGGAGAGGACAGTACAGCAATAAATGGACCCATTCCCTGCCCACAATGAGTTTACAGTCTAGAGAGGGTAATCATGAATAATTATGGTATTGTCAGCTGTGTGACTGTGGGCAAGTCACTTAACTTCTCTGTGCCTCAGTGACCTCATCTGTCAAATGGGGATGAAGATTGTGAGCCTCACGTGGGACAACCTGATGACCCTGTATCTACCCCAATGCTTAGAAGAGTGCTCTGCACATAGTAAGCGCTGAACAAATACCAACATTCTTATTAAAGCGTTTACTATGTGCCAACCACTGTTCGAAGCACTGGGATAGATAAGATTAGAGATGTTAGCGTGGCTCAGTGGAAAGACCACGGGTTTAGGAGTCAGGGGTCATGGGTTCTAATCCCGACTCCGCCACTTACCACCTGTGTGACTTTGGGCACGTCACTTAACTTCTCGATGCCTCAGTTCCCTCATCTGTAAAATGGGGAGTAAGACTGTGAGCCTCACGTGGGACAACCTGATCACCCTGGCTCTACCCCAGAGCTTAGAACAGTGCTCTGCACATAATAATAATAATAATAATGTTGGTATCTGTTAAGTGCTCACTATGTGCCGAGCACTGTTCTAAGCGCTGGGGGAGATACGGGGTCATCAGGTTGTCCCACGTGAGGCTCACAATCTTCATCCCCATTTGACAGATGAGGTAACTGAGGCACAGAGAAGTGAAGTGACTTGCACACAGTCACAGAGCTGACAAGCGGCAGAGCTGGGATTCGAATCCATGACCTTTCATTCTTTCAATAGTATTTATTGAGCGCTTACTATGTGCAGAGCACTGTACTAAGCGCTTGGGATGAACAAGTCGGCAACAGATAGAGACGGTCCCTGCCGTTTGACGGGCTGACGGGCTGATCGGGGGAGACGGACGGACGAGAACGATGGCGATAGATAGAGTCGAGGGGAAGAACGTCTTGTAAAAACCGATGGCAACTTGACTCCCAAGCCCAGGCTCTTTCCACTGAGCCACGTTAAGCGCTTAACTAATACCAACATTATTATTATTATCATACGAGGTGATCAGGTTGGACAAAGTCCCCGTCCCACATGGGATTCCTAGTCTCCATTCCCATTTTCCAGATGAGGGAACTGAGGTCCGGAAAAGTGAAGTGACTTGCCCAAGACCACACAGCAGACACGTGGGGGAGTCAGGATTAGAACCCATGACCTTCTGACTCCCAGGCCCCAGGGTTCTAGCCACTACAACAGCTGCTTCTGGTGCACACAGATCACGAAGATTCACAGGAATGATTCAACCTGAAAATTCCAGTGTGATCTTCAGCCGGGATAAACGCAGGGTTTTCCATTTTTTAATTCAATGGTATTTATTGAGCGCTTACTGTGTGCAGAGCACTGTACTAAGCGCTTGGGAAAGCATCACACAACAATAAAGAGTGAAAATGCCTGCCCACGCCGAGCTTTCCCGGGGTCTGGGCTGTCTCTGCCCCTGGGCCTGGTGTGAACCTTCATTCAGTCATTCATTCAGTGGTATTTATGGAGCGCTTACTGTGTGCAGAGCACTGTACTAAGCGTTTGGGAAAGCACCACACAACAATAAAGAGTGAAAATCCCTGCCCACACCGAGCTTTCGCGGGATCTGGGCTGTCTCTGCCCCTGGGCCTGGTGTGAACCTTCATTCAGTCATGCATTCAGTCGTATTCATGGAGCGCTTAAGGTGTGCCGAGCGTTTGGGAAGTCCAATTCGGCACAGATAGAGACCATCCCTGCCCAACAACCAGCTCACGGTCTAGAAGGGGGAGACAGACAACAAAACAAGTAGACAGGCATCAATGGCATCAGAATAGATCAATAGAACCAGAGATAAATGCACATCATTAATAAAATAAATAGAGCAATAAATCTGTACAAATATAGACAAGTGCTGTGGGGAGGGGAAGGGGGGAGAGCAGAGGGATTGGGGGCGATGGGGAGGGGAGAAGGAGGGGAGGGAAAGGGAGGGCTCAGTCTGGGAAGGCCTCCTGGAGGAGGTGAGCTCTCAGAAGGGAGCAGAAAAGTTGTGAACCACCCCCCTCCCCAATTCATTCCCCCGCCATACACTCCCACCTCTTGTCTCCTCTTCCCTCCCTCCTTTCCTTCCGCCTTTTTTCCGCCTCCCCTCCTTCCTTCTTTTCCTTCCCCCTTTCTCCCGTTCCCTTTCCCCCTTCTCCCTTTCCTCCCTCCCCCAGCCTTGTCCCACCCTTCCCCCTCCTCTCCTCCCTCTTTTCCCCCCTACCCACCCCTTTCCCACTCCCCCCCTTCCTCCCTCCCCCCAGCCGTCTCCCTTCCATCCCCCCCTCTCTCCCCGAAGACCACAGGCCTGGGAGTCGGAGGTCACGGGTTCTAATCCCGACCCCGCCACCTGTCAGCTGTGTGACTTTGGGCAAGTCACTTCACTTCTCTGGGCCTCAGTGACCTCAGTAAAATGGTGAAGACTCCCAGGCCTGGGCTTTTTCTTCTAGTCCAGGGTACTTCTCTAAAAGCGTTTTACTGAACATTTAGAAGAGTACGATAGATCTCTACCCTCAAGAAGCAGCGTGGTTTAGTGGCAAGAGCCCGGGCTTGGGCGTCAGAGGTCGTGGGTTCTAATCCCGGCTCCACCACTCATCGGCTGGGTGACTTTGAGCAGGTCACTTCACTTCTCTGGACCTCAGTTAACTCATCTGTAAAACGGGGATAAAGACCGTGAGCCCCACATGGGACAACCTGATGACCTTGTATTTACCTCAGCCCTTAGAACAGTGCTTGGTACGGAGTAAGTGCTTACCAAATACCATTATTATTATTATTATTATCATTATTATTATTCCCCTTCCTCCCTCCCCCCAGCCTCGTTCGTCCCTCCCTCCCTCCCACTAGAGAAGCAGCGTAGCTCAGTGGAAAGAGCCCGGGCTTGGGAGTCAGAGAGCATGGGTTCGAATCCCGGCTCCGCCACTTGTCAGCTGTGTGACTCCTGGGCAAGTCACTTCACTTCTCTGTGCCTCAGTGACCTCATCTGTCAAATGGGGATTAACTGTGAGCCTCCCGTGGGACAACCTGATGACCCTGTATCTGCCCCAGTTGCCATTGTTTTTACGAGATGTCCTTCCCCTCGACTCTATTTATCGCCATCGTTCTCGTCCGTCCGTCTCCCCCGATCAGACCGTCAGCCCGTCAAACGGCAGGGACCGTCTCTATCTGTTGCCGACTTGTTCATTCCAAGCTCTTAGTCCGGTGCTCTGCACATAGTAAGCGCTCAGTAAATACTATTGAATGAATGAATGAATGTTCTGCACATAGTAAGCGCTTAACAAATACCAACATTATTATTATTTTTATTGCTTTATTATTATTATTATTATTATTTCCTCCCTCCCTTCCCGGTCTCCCAATTTGCGATGACCAGAAACTTTTCCCCTGCAGGTGGCGATGGCGGCCGCCAGGTGGCGCGTTTCTCCCAGGAAAACCTGCCCAGGAAGGACCGGGGGCGGGGGGCGGAGAAGGGGAGGGGGAGGGGAGAAGGGGAGGGGGAGAGGAGGAGGGGGAGGGGACCCGGCGCCCCCTCCTCTAGACGCCCCCACCCCGCTCAGCCCCACTGCCTGACTCATGCTGGGGGTGGGGGGGAGGAAGAGGAGGGGGAGGGAGAGGAGGAAGAGGAGGAGGAGGAGGGGGAGGAGGAAGAGAGGAAGAAGAGGACGAGAAGGAGGAAGAGGAGGAGGAGGAAGGAGGGGAGGGGAGGAGGAGGAGGAAGAGGAGGAGGGAAGAAGAGTAGGGGAGGAGGAGGAGGAGGAGGAAGGAGGAGGAGGAGGAAGAGGAGGAGGGAAGAAGAGTAGGGGAGGAGGAGGAGGGAAGAAGAGTAGGGGAGGAGGAAGAGGAAGAGGAGGGGGAGGGAAGAAGAGTAGGAGGAAGTAGGAGAATGAGGAGGAAGAAGAGGAGGGAAGAAGACTAAGGGGAGGAGGAGGAGGAGGAGGAGGAGGAGGAAGAAGAGTAGGGGAGGAGGAGGAGGAAGAAGAATAGGGGAGGAGGAGGAGGAGGAGGAAGAAGAGTACGGGAGGAGGAGAAGGAGGAAGAAGAGTAGAGGGAGAAGGAGGAGGGAAGAAGAGTAAAGGGAGGAGGAGGGAAGAAGAGTAGGGGGAGGAGGAGAAGGAGGAGGAGGAGGAAGAAGAAGAGGAGGGAAGAAGACTTAAGGGGGGGAGGAGGAGGAGGAAGAGGAGAAGGGGGAAGCAGCCGGAATCCGTCCCCCTCTCGGTCCCCAGCTGTTTCACAGAGCAGGGAGCATCTCCCACCTCCGCCTGGGGGCCGGGGGCTGCTTAGATGGACGCAGCGGGGACGGACGGACACACGGACACCCCTGGGCCGGCGGGGTGGGGGTCGGCGGGGTGGGGGGCCGGGGGGCGGGGGGCCGGCGGGGTCCTCCAAGGGCGGGAGGAGGCCGGGGCCAAACGCCGCCAGACGGAGAGGCCGCCGCCGGCCCGCCGACACCACCTCCGCCCGGACCACCGCGAGCCCTCACCCTCACACACCCCCCCCAACACACGCACGACACACTCACACAAAGACCCACTGTCACCCACACTGACACACGGACCCCTCCCCTAACACAGGCCCGACACACAACCAGACGCACACTGGGACACAGACACGCACACGCAGCCACGTCCCCCAACACAGGGACAACACAGAGGCACCGGCACACAGAGACAAGCGTCCACTCTTGCACACGCAGACGCCTCCCCTAACACAGGCCCGACGCACACGCGCACACCTACACACGTCCATTCTTGCACATACGGACACCTCCCCTATCACCCGCACAGCACACACCCACAGACACACGTCCGCTCTTGCACCCACAGACACCTCTCCTAACACACGCACACAAAGACACCCGTCCACTCACGCCCGCGCAGACCCTTTCTCTAACACAGACACAATACACTCACCCACACGTGCACACACGGACACCTCCCCTAACACACGCACAGCACACACCCACCCACACACCCAAGCGCCCAGACATTCGTCCGCTCTTGCACACCCAGGCACACGTCCACTCTTGCACACCCAGGCCTTCGTTCTCCCACTCTCCCGCCCCCCACCCCGCCCCCTCCGGAGGCAGGCTCTGGTTCAGACGCCCACGGAGGAGGATCGGCGACCCCCGGGATCCCCCCACCCCCAAACCCCCTCTCCCGGTTTTGGGGGTTGGCTTGTCTGGATTCCGGGGATCCGGAGGTTTTTGGGGTTACCCCCAGCCCCGCACACCCCTCACGCTCACAATCCCGCACCTCGTCGCCCTCCACCCCAGCATTCATTTATTCAATCGTATTTATTGAGCGCTTACTGTGTGCAGAGCACTGCTCTAAGCGCTTGGAATCGACAGTTCGGCAACAGATAGAGACGATCCCTGCCCCACAACGGGCTCATGGTCTAAAAGCACCCAGACCCCCACTCCGGGCTGACCATCTCCCCCTCCTCCCCCGCCCCCCAGGCTCAGGGGGTCGCCCCCCGGCCTCGAACCCCCCCCCCCCCCGTCCCCACACAGTCACAGCCCCGCACGCTCGCGAACGCACAATCGCCAGGCCCGGGGGCTGCGGGTTCACGAGGTCGTGGGTTCTAATCCTGCCTCCTCCTCTTGTCGGCTGTGTGACCTTGGGCAAGGCGCCTCACTTCTCTGGGCCTCAGTGACCTCATCTGCAAAATGGGGAGGGAGTCTGAGAGCCCCAAGTGGGCCGGGGACTGCGTCCAACCCGATTGGCTCGGGTCCACCCGGCGCTTAGTACAGTGCCTAACAAATACCATCATTAGGACGATGATGATGATTAGTGAGGGGAGGCTGGCGCGGAGTGGGGAGGGGGGGAAGTTTGGGGTGAAGGGGGGAGATCCCCAGGTCCCCCCACGCACCCCGATATTGAACCACCTCCTGCCTACGGACACCTCGCTATACCCGGGGCGGCCTAGTGAAAGCTCCAGGTGAAATTCCAAACCCGGGGGTGGGAGGGGTGGGGGAGGGTCCCACCGTGTCCGGATCTGCGTGGGGGGTCGAGGAGGGGGTCCCTTGGTCAGCCAGGGGTCCCCCCCGCCCCCCCGTACCCGCCCCACCTCGGGGACCCCCGACGGAACCACGGTCCGGAGGGACCTAGAGACCCCCGGAGCTCGTCGGGGGCAGAGAACGTGCCTGCCAACTCTACTCTATCCTAGCGGACTCTCCCCAGCGCTTAGTCCAGTGCTCTGCACCCAGGAGGGGCTCGACAAATACCACAGTCCCCCCACCCCCAATAAAAACAGCCAGGAATGAGATCCGGACTCGTCTGGAGGGGACGGGGGGCGGGGGGCGGGAGGGGAAAGAGGGTGCATTTTTCTCGTCCTTTTTTTCTGTCTTCAAATTCCGACTTCTGGATTTTCTGTTAATGTTCCGACCTGCTCGCTTCCCTTGGCTTCCCACCCCTCGGCCCGGGGGGTTCCGGACAGGGGAGGAGAATGGGGGGGGGGAGGGGAAGAAAGGGGGAGGGAGGAGAGGAAGAAAAGAAGGGAGGGAGAAGAGGTGGGTTATTTTTTTTTTTCAAGAGCCATCGATCTTTCTAACCGAAAGGATTTTCCTTTATTCTCCTGTGATTTTTTTTCCACCACTTTCCGTCGTGTGTTAGGACGCGGGCCTGGTTCTCGCCCTGGCTTAGCCCGCGTGGACACGTGCCCTCCCTAGCCCGCGTGGACAGTTGCCCTCCTTGGCGAGCCGGAGGGCCTGGGAGGGGGCTTTGAACCCGTGGACCAGGGAGGGAGGAGAGTCCGAAGGGTCGGGGGTTATGGGAGAAGAGGAAGGAAAAAATGGGGAGGAAGAGGGGGTCGGGAGAGGAGGCCCAAGATGGAGTAGGGGGGTGGGAGGGGGGTCCAAGATTGTGGGGGGCGTAGGAAGGGGGCCCAATATTGTGGGGGCGTGGGAGAGGGGGCCCAATATCGTGTGGGGGATGGGAGAGGGGGCCCAAGATTGTGTGAGGGGGTGGGAGAGGGGGCCCAAGATGGTGTAGAGGGGGTGGGAGAGGGGGCCCAAGATAATGTGGGGAGTGGGAGGGGGGCCCAAGATTGTGGGGGGGGGGGAGGGAGAGGGGACCCAAGATTGTGGGGGTGGGTGGGAGAGCGGGAGAGATCATTTTTATTTTACTCTGGTGGGGTGAACCCCCAAACCTCAATCCCAACTACCGGCCTTGTCCTCTGTTTGCGCCTGGGCGTTGCTGAGCGGGGCAGCGAGGGGATTTCAGCGCCAAATGGAAAAATGTGGAAAACGCTACCCCAATCCCCCCTCTCCTCCCCCCCCCAAAAAAACCCCATCCGGTTCTGTGGTAGGGAAGCGGAGAAACAGACGGAGAAACGAGACAATTCTTTGACCAAAAAGTCGGGGGTCGGAGGGGGGCTGGGTGCTTTTCCATCTTGGTGTTGCCCCGCAGTTCGACAAGCGGGTCGGTCAGGACGCTCCCGACCCCCCCCCCCCCCCGCCGACCTCTCACCCCCGGTTCATCTGGAATCGAGTTCCTCGGGTGGGGGGTCCGAGGGGGGCCGCGGGACCCCCAAACTGCTCCCCATCTCCACGATTTCGCGTGTCCACCGACGGCGCGTCTATTTCCAGGCCCACGCACGTATGCACACACAAACACACAACACACACACACACACACACACAAAGAGGCTCCCGGGTGGAAAAGGGTTTTGGCTAGAGGGGACTAAGCCCCTCCGTCCCCGTCCCCCCCTTTTTTCTTCCCCAATTCCCGAATCTCTGTGGGGCCCGTCCCGATTTCGCTCTCCGGTGGCGGCCCGGATCTCCGGGGTCTGGGAAGGGGGGACGGACGGGGGGGGGGTGGGGGGGTCTCCGCCCCTTGGACGAGGCCGGGTCGGGGTCAATGTCCGGGGGTTTGTCCCCACTCCCCTTCCCCTCCCACCCCCCTCCCCGGAATCGGGGACCTGCGCTGACCTTACAGGCCGGGAGGGGCTGACGGCTTTGACGGGAAACAAAGCGGCCCGGAGGCCTCGAGGTTGGAGCAAGGCGGTCTCTCTTTTCCTTTTCTCTCCGTCCAATTCATTGGTGTCCGCTCCGCGAGGCCGGTGTGGTGATCCCTTACTCGCCCCGGAAATAGGATTATCGCCGAGGCGGCCCCGGGGGTCGCCCGACCCCTGTTACCATCCGCCCACCGCCCCCAAATAACCTCGCTTTTCCTCCCAGGGAAAGAGAAGAGATAGACGGATGGAACGAACTCTGCTTTGTAAAACACGCACAGACATACTCGCTCACACACACCACGCACCGCCTAGACACACGAACGACACAGACACTGGCCACTCGCCGATCCCTTTCACGCCCACGCCACAAAACACGCACATCCACGGAAACGTCTCCAC
Source organism: Ornithorhynchus anatinus (assembly GCF_004115215.2). Classification (NCBI taxonomy): domain Eukaryota; kingdom Metazoa; phylum Chordata; class Mammalia; order Monotremata; family Ornithorhynchidae; genus Ornithorhynchus; species Ornithorhynchus anatinus. The sequence goes on along the minus strand of NC_041728.1, from coordinate 183,990,120 downwards.
GCAAAGCGTTCACACAAACAACGCAGACCCTCGCCATCCGCCAATAACCCTCACGCCCGCACATCCACGGAAACAAATCCACGCATAGGATTCACGCAATGGTGCGCTCATCCACACGCACCACACTCTCGCCACAACATGCAGAGCCAGACGGTCGGAAAAAAAAGTCCACGCACTCACACACTCGTCCACCTAAAAGCAGACACGCCAACATCCACGGACGCACCTAGTCCCGCACGCCCGGAAAGTACGCATTCACACGCAAAACACGCTTCTCCGACAGAAAATAGACAAACGCGCATTCGGCACACACAAAGAAACATTCAAACTCTCTTGTGCGCACTCAGAAGGACACAGACACACACACGCACGATCCCTCACCCACATGGTCACACAATTCACGCCCTGGTTTTCGGAGAACGAATCTTCTCGCTCCGTCTCGGAGGGGATTTTGTCTCCCGTTTCCCCAACAACTCCGGGGAATCCACCGCCTCCCGACCCCCGGCTCGGTCGCCCCGCCAACGACGACCCCCTTAGCAGCCCTTTCTCCGGGAATCCCGGTTCGGGCTCTTCGGGAAAGTCCGGGAATTCGGTGTGCGGAGGAGGGGGAAACCGGGACGGGGAAACGATCTGGAGGGTCTTTTTCGGGGTGGGTGGGTGGAAAAGTGGGGAAGGAGCCCCCCAAGTTGGTCCTGGTGGTGGGCGGGAGGCCCGTCGCACCGGCACCCACGAACGGGTGGAGACACACGCACGACTACACTGTAAACCCATCGTGGGCAGAGATTGTCTCTCTTTATTGCTTTATTGTACTTTCCAGGCGCTTAGTACAGTGCTCTGCACACCGTAAGAGCTCAATAAAGACGATTGAGTGAACGAATGAAAGCTTATCCAGGCACAGATACACACCCACGCACCCCTGGATACACACACACGCACCATTACACATCCACGCTCACTCACCCACGGATACCCACTGCGAAACACCTGAACATTTAAACTCCAAGGATGCGGGGGGCCTCCTCTTCGGGCCGACCCCGACGTCCCCGATCAGAAAAGAAGCCCCCCAACCTTCCCACCCCCTCCGGGAGGGACCCCCGGGAAAACAGCCACAGCGGACCCCTCCCCCAAACGCGGGTGGGGCGTGGGATGGAGGGGGTTCAGTCTTGGTCTTCCGCTTTTTTTAATCCTCCCGACCGCACGGAACAGGGCCCGCGCCTTATGTTGTGTTGTGTTGTGAGTTCGGATCACACCCTAATTCGGGGCGGGGGCTGGGTTTGGGGGAGATACAAGGGGACGAGGTTTCGGGGGGCAGGAGGGGGAGGAGCGGAATCTTCAAAAGAAACACGGAGGCGGACGAGTTTCACCCACTCTCCCTCCCCCTCAATCCTTCTCCCCGGCCCCGGCCCATTCCTAGAGCGATTTCCAAATCCCTCTCCTGAAAAGCCAAAAATAAAAAATAAAAAAGGGGGGGTGGGTGGGGGGAATTACCGACGTGAAGCCGTCAATAAAGTCATTTCGGTAAATGGCGCCCTTCTCCAAAGGACCGCCGCATTATTCAGGTGGCTTTATCAGCAGCTGAGAAATTGCGTGAAAGATCCCGCTTCGTGGAGCGCGGGCCCCTCTCCATTTGATTAAGCGCCTTGCCGGTCGCTGGTGACAGCGCCGAATCCCGGGTTTTTATTCACAGTCCTGTGATGAACGCCAAGCTGATCAGGCGGAATGAAGAGTAATTAAAACCTATAAATTATCTTCCGCAGTCCTCTCTTGGAGTCGTCTCCTGCAGGCGAGATAAGGCGACGGACCTCCATTTAACGCGCTGAAAGGAAGCGCGCCGCACAAAGGCTTCGTGCCTAAATAGGGTATTGATAGTGTCCTAATTAGAATTTAATTAAGTATCCACGCTCGCTTGCGGGATAAAGATTTCAATTTTGCCAACTTATAAATATAAATAAAATCCATCTCCCCCCCCCCTCCCCCGGCTCCTCCCAACGGCCGGTGGATTTTGTAGTCGGGGGAGGGTCCCCCTCCCCCCCAAATTGATTTATTTCGGGGGAGGCGGGGAGGGGGTTTAGTCCCTGGAGGAGGGAGGGGGGAGTCACCTTCCCGGGCCGGACCCCCATCCGAGCCCCGGTGGCTAGCGACCCTCCCCTCGCCCCCTTCCTCTAATTCGGATTCAGGGCGACGTCCCTCGTCCCCCAACTCTCCTCTCTGCCCCCGTTCAGACCTGAATTCCTTTCTCCGAACCAAACTGAGAACGGGGAATGGGGGTGAGGGGAGAGGGGGAGGACCCTGGAAAAAAAAAAAGGGCTGATGGAAAAAATTCCTCAGCGCAGCAATTCTGGATCGGGAATTCCCCCCCCTTCCCCCTTTTTAAGGGAAGCTCTATGTGATATTGGGGGCGGGGGGCGCGTTTATTCTAATAGAGACGTCTGGGTGGGGGTCCGTCGGAGGCTGAGGGGATGGGGGTGAGGGCGGGAGATTGGGGGTGCGGGTGGGGGGGTTTATCCGCTGAAGGTGGTTAGGGTCTGGGCCTTTAGCTGAATCCGAAGAGACCGGCTCCCCTCGGCTAAGGACCAGAGAGATTTCTCTCCCAGCTTCCCGCCGGCCTGGCCTCTTCGGGTGTGAAGACCACCCCCGACCTCCAACACACACCTCTTTGGCTTTCCACGAGGGAACCCCCCGAGATGTGGGACCCCCACTTCTCCCCCGCCCAGCCCCGAGACGCCGGGGGCCCAGCCAGCGCCGTTCATTTCGGCCTGGGGTTACAAGGCGACCGCTCTCGCTATAAAACGGGTTTTGCCAAGAGGTTCTGATGGGCCCGAATCGGGAAACGCGCCCCGAAAGAGCCCTGGGTTTCGGGGAGCTGTTGCTGGCTGCGGGGGGGATTATGACTATTTCATCCCCCCAACTGTGGGCGTCTACTTGATGTCACCGGGGGGGCGAGGGGAAAAGGGGATTTTCGAAAAAACCCTCATCAAGATCCGCGTTTGGAGGGGGGGCGAGGGGGCGAGTGTCAGGTCCTAGCCCCCCAGACCCTCTCAGCGGGGGGGGGGATGGGGGAGTCGGGGAGACGAGATCGGGGGGTGATCCCTGGACCCCTTGATCTGAATCCGTGGCCCACCGCGAGCTCTCCATCTACCTCGCTTGCTGGGCCAGGTCCAGCGTCAGAACTGTCCTTCTACTCGGAAATCCGGAGATTGCGGGGGACACAAAAAAGACAACCCCCTCCCCCAGGAGCCCCCAGGACCTCTCCCTCCCCCGGACCCCAATCCCCCTCTGGCAGACCCCTAAACCACGCGTGGGACCGGAGGGGGACTCCCCGCCAGACACCCCACTGAAAAAATAGGGACCCTTCCAAGATATTCTGAAAAAAAAGAGGGGGCAGCGGGGGGGGGGGTCTCCCCGCAGGACATCCCCCTCCCCCTCTTTCTTTCCACACCCCCCCCACCCAGACATCCTCCCCCCTTCCACACATCCACACCCACGCACGGCACCTCCCGCACTCACAAACGATAACTCTTCCTACGTAGCCCAGTCAAGCAGGGAGAGCTTCTTTATTTTAGGGAGGGGGAGAAGGGAAGCAGAAAGTGTGTTTGGGGAGGGGGGAATCCGGGGAAAGAGAAGAAAGGGAGCGAGAGTTGACAGAGGGAGAGACAGATAGAGAGACAGAGAGGGGAGGGAGAGAGAACTAAGAAAAGTCCGTGCAGCCCGGATACACCCGAATTCTCCGCGCACGCAGCCATAATCCTACATTACTTGAACAAGTTGTTTATGGAGTTGATTTTATATTTGCCTTCTCTCTCCGCACCCCGAGCTGCGAGGGGAGTGTGTGTGTGGGGGGGGGGAGGATGGAGGGAGGTGGGAGGGGGTGGGGAATGATGATTACCCCCCCCCTTTTCCCCTCCCCCTCCTCAATTCTTAGTCCCATGGATTATTTATCGGAAAGTTGCAGGGCCTCCCATTGGTTGGCGTCACGGGTGTCAGCGACAACCTCTCCACGCCATTGGCTTTTCACACGTGCGCTCAGACTCACGTGCTTCCGGTTCGAATGCAAAAAAAAAAAAGAAAAGTATCTGGGAGATTTTTTTTTTCCCCTTTTTTTTTTCCTGGGGAGAGTTTGTGCAAAGATCCGTCGCTGTCTGGCAAAAAAAAAAAAATTCCCAGTCTGTAGGGTCGGAGATTCTTCTCCCCCCCGCCCCATCTCTCTCTTTCTAAATCTTTCCTCCCTCTCTCTGTGTGTCTCTTTCTCTGTGTGTGTCTGTCTCTTTTTCTCTCTCCCTCCTTCTCTCTCCCTCGATTAAAGGAGATGCCAACTTTGAGTCGTGGACGCAGTCAAGAATGACAGTTGGGGAAAGCGGCGAAACCTCTCACCCTGCTGATGGGAAGATGGGTAGATTTTAAAGACTCGTGTTCGGGGGCCTTTCCTCTCTATTATACAGAAGGACACTAGAAAAGGGAGGGGGGGCGTTTTCTTTCTAATTTTTTTGGTGGGATTTTTTTTTTTTGGTGTCGTTGTTGGTATGGCGCGTCTTCCTTTTTATTTTTACTTTTAGCCGTCCGATTGTAGAACGACTCTCTCTCCGCGTGACTCCATATCTGGATATCTACAAATTAGAGAGAGGACGGGGGGTGGGGGGTGGGGGGGTGGGTGTTTGGGGAAGAAGACCCGGAGGGAGACGGAGAGAGATCGGGCGATCTGGTCGATTTAAGACGGAGGAGACGGGGAGAAGGAGAAGCTAAACCAGACCCCCTTGGATCCGTGCGGGGTTTCTTTCTCTTTTTCCCCCTTCTTTTCTTTTTCTTTCCTTAATTTCTTTCCTTCTTTTTTCTTTCCTTTCTCTCTTCTTTCCTTCCTTCATTCTTTCTTTCTTTCTTCCTTTCTCTCTTCCTTCCTTTCTTCCCTTTCTTTCTTTCTTCCTTTCTTTCCTTCCTTCCTTCCTTCCTTTCTTTCCTTCTTTCTTCCTTCCTTTCTGTCTCTCTCTCCATCTTTCTTTTCTTCGTCTTTTTTTTCCTCCTTTCCTTCCCCCCTCTCCCCTTCTGGCACCCCTCCGACCCCTGTCTTAGTGCGGGGCGCGGGGGGAAAAGGAGAAGGTTGCGGTGAGTCGCTAGAGGATGGAAGACTCGGAACGTCAAAGTCCCCTAGATTCCGGCAGCGATGCGGAGAGCCTTCCCGTCTCCCCGCAACACACCCCCGCATCCCCCGCCGGTCCTTGCCTGCCCCTCGCTCCTCCCCAGCACCAGCAGCCCCCGCAGCAGCCCCCGCAGCATCCGCACCCGCCGCCCCCGGGGCATCACCGCACCACCAACTTTTTCATTGACAATATCTTGAGACCGGACTTCGGCTGCAAGAAACTCCAACAGCAGCAGACCCTGGAGGCGGCGGGAGGAGAAGAGGGAGGAGAAGGAGGAGGTCGGGGAGATGGAGAGAGGGGTCAGACCCCCGCCGGGAGAGACCCCTCCAACGCGGTGGGGACCAGGCGGGTCCCCGCGGCCTCCCTGCGCTGCCCGGGGGATGCGGACTGTTCCACGCCCGACGGCTCCCCGGGCCGGGCCTCCAAATCCCAGGACGGGAACGGGAGCGGGAGCGGGAGCGGTGTCAGTCCGGGAATCCCGGGGGTGAAGTTCGCCGACCCGGGCAATTCGGCCATTCTGCTCATGGGTTCGGCCAACGGCGGGGCGGTGGTCAAGAGCGACTCCCAGCAACCGCTGGTCTGGCCGGCCTGGGTCTACTGCACGCGCTACTCCGACCGTCCATCCTCCGGTGAGTGACCCCTCCTCCCCGGACCACCCCCCTTGACCCTCCTCCCCCCACCCCCAACTCCCTCCTTTCCACCCCCGGCCCCGGAATCCCCCACGAAACCTACATCCCCACTCAACTTCTCCCCGCCCCCCCCTTTTTTCTTTCTTTTTTTGGGAGAGGAAGGGGCTTGAAGCTGGGGAGCAGATGTCCGGCCCCGAGAGACTGGGAGTCCGTTGTCGGGCAGGGATGGTCTCTATCTGTTGCCCGATTGTACATTCCAGGCGCTTACTATAGTGCCCCGCACATAGTAAGCGCTCGATGAATACTACTGAATGAATGAGAGACGGAAGGGGGAAGGGGTTTGAAGGTGGGGGACACCGAGAGACGGAGCCCGTTATTGGGCAGGGATTGTCTCTATCTGTTGCCCAGCTGTACATTCCAAGCACTTAGTACAGTGCCCTGCACGTAATAAGCGCTCGATAAATACTACTGAATGAATGCGAGACGGAGGGGGAAAGGGGGTTGAAGGTGGGGACCCCGAGAGACTGTGAGCCCGTTTTGGGGCAGGGATCGTCTCTATCTGTTGCCGAATTATACATCCCAGGCGCTTAGTACAGTGCTCTGCACATAGTAAAGCGCTCAATAAATACTACTGAATGAATGAGAGACGGAGGGGGAAAGGGGTTTGAAGGTGGGGAGCAGAGGGGGAACCCCGAGAGGAGGAGGAGGGGACCCACGGCAGGGTGGGAGCTTTCCCCAGACAGGGAGAAGATTGGAGAGAGGGGGGAAAAGCCAAGGCCGGGAGCCGAGGCGTCGCGGGGTCTGGGGGCTTGGGGCAGTTGGGGTGGTCCGGGAGATGGGGAGGAGGGGAGGGGGTCCCCGAGACTTTTAGGGAGAAGGCTAATTAGTTCCCGGCCCTGGCAGGGGCAGGGAGAGAGGAGGGCCGAGGAGGAAGCCGAGGAAGAGCCAGAATTCAGGCCTAAAGAAGCCTCTGGATTCGAGGCCCTGGGGGGGTCTCCGTCCATCGCGGCTCCCCAGATTTTTGCGCGCCCCCCCCCCAAAGCTCGGGGGTGAGAGGGGGGGAATCTGGGAGACACACCTCCCCCTCCCGCCCCCCGAAGCGTGCCCCCTGGGGGGTCAATTCAGGACGGGGAGAGTCGTCGTCCCGCCCCGCAAGGACAGGCCCAGATGGTTAGAACAGTGCTTGGCACATAGTAAGCGCGTAACAAATACCATTATTATTTACGGTTTTTAGGGGGTCGGCCCGCGCCGGGACCCTCCCCTCCCACTCCGTCCGAGACTCACCCGGGGGGTCTCAGTGACCCCGAGCCGGGGAACTGGAGAGAGCCTGGATTTGGGGGCGGCGCGGGAGCCCCCCTCCGCGGACTCTCGACCCCTTTTGCCGGGATCCCGCGGAAGGACCGTCGTCTCCCCCTCCCTCCAGGACCCCCCAGGACTTTCCAGGCCCCCCAGGACCTTCCCCCCACCTAACGAAAGTCCGACCCCAGCGAGAGAAAGGGGCCGGACCCGACCGAAGTGACTCACCCGCGTCTGCTGGGGGAACTCTCCGGCTCAAACTCGCAAGGCCACCCGGATCTCAGCTTGACCCTCTGACCCTCGGACCCCTTTATCCCCGCCCCCCGCCCAGCCCCTTCCCCCCACCCTCCTCCTCCTTTCGGGTCGTCCGGGCCCCTCCCGGCTTTGGGAAAAACCGGGATCCGATATCACCGGGCCTGGGTGCGGGTTTGGAGGAGTGGACGAGCCCACGAGCGGATGGGCGAGTAGGCGAGGAGTGGGCGAGCGTGGGAGCCGCCCTCAGCCGACGATCGACCCACTGAACGTTGCGGCTCAGAACTCGGGGCGTGGGGAGGGGGTCCCACCACCCTCGAAGGCGAAATCCGCTGGGAAGCCCCCCGCAAATCCCTCCCACACCGGCCTGAAATCGGGGAGCCATTGGGCGGCCTACCGTGGCCCGTCCCGAGTCCGCCGGGCTCATGACGGACTTACGGGTCCCGTCGCCCCTTCCTTCTTTTACGGGGGGAATCATTTTTCCCTCCCGATCCCCTCAACCCTTATTCCCGCCTCACCCGCCTCAAGTCTGCTCGAAGACGAGCTTCTCAACCCTCTCTGACCCGCGTTCTGGCCGTCCGGATCCCCCCCCCCCCGTCTTAGCGCGCTCTACCAGGGCCTCGCCGAAACTGTTTTTTGGGGGGAGTGGGTTCGAAGACCCTGCATTTTTTTGCGGGAGTTGGGGGAGTCGACAGCCGGCGGCCAAGTCCTCGGACCCCGGAGCAAATTATAGTGTAGTTATGTCGTAGTTGCTACTATTTTCATTATTTTATTATTGTTTTGACCACCACCCTCATTTTTGTTATTATTACACCCAAATCCAGTGCGGATCGGACCCGAATGCGTGTACGGATGTTCACGGGGAAACCGAAATACAGATTTTCACGGAGAAACAAAAGTTAGCTAGCCATCGGGCTAATGGATGGGCGCGTTTATCTCAGCACATCTTCTCTCTCTCTCTCTCCCTCTTTTTCTCCAGGTATCTATGTGCGAATCCATATATTTCTCCGCGTGTCTAACCGCGACTCTGACGGCGGTGTCCGTGTACCTCTTTCTGTTTTCCCCCGTGTATCCTTTCGTATATTCGCGTCTCTAAGTCTGAATTTTTTTCTGAGTATCCATATGCTCTCCGTCTTCTCCTATCTCTAGATCTACCTACCGGTCATCATCTCTCTGTCTCCGTCTCTGTGTCCCTCCGTCTCCGTCCCTGTCACCGTGTACTTTTTTCGGTCTCTCCCGACGTCTCCACGCGTTTATTTGGGATTCGCTTTCTCCGTGTCGGCCGGTCCCATGATTATCCCCCTCTCTCTTCACTGGAGCCGGGACGGGCCTCGGGAATTTCGCCAAGGAGCCGTCTGGACTTCAAACTGGCAGGGAGCGGGTGGGAGAGGTTTGAGGGGTCCCCTCCGGGGCGATGGAGGTAGCGAGGACCGACCCCCCACCTCCCCAAAGGCGGGACGGTGGTGGACCCCCGGCCTGGGAGCGCGGGGGGTGATTTTTCGTTTGCGGGAGAAGCCGAAGCCGAATTGAATGCGGGCTGGGGTCTTTCTCCGGGACTGCTTGTGTGTGTGTGTGTGTGTGTGTGTGTGTGTTGGGGGTCTGAGGGGGGGAAACGCTCCCTCACTGAGTGCAGAGTACTGTACTAAGCGCTTGGGAAAGTACCATCCAGCTCTCTTGGCCAATATTTGGGGTGCGGAGTCGGAATCTGACGTTGGCCCTCGGGGCCTCGGCTTTCGGGAGGCTTTTCGGGGAGTTGCAGGGGTCTTGGGGTGGGCGCTGGACAGAGAGGGGACTACCCCGTCCCTGATTCCTAATTTTCCCTACCCCCTTCCCCACCCAGGTCCACAGAATTGGGGCGGGGGTGGGGCGGAAACACAGTTTTCGTTAATTCTAGGATTCTCCATAAAGCGAGGCTTGGGGGGCTGGGATGGAGGAGGAGGAGGAAGAGGAGGAAGGGGAGCTTGTTTAGACCCCCCCCCCTCAATTAGGTTCAGAGGCAATGCAGGGGTCGGGCGAAGTGGGGGGGGGGCGGGGGTCGTCTCTGTTTTAGTTTGCCTCTCCACCCGAATGAGAGACGGCCAGCTCGTCCTCTAGACTGTAAACTGGTTGTGGGCAGGGAATGTGTCTCTTTACCCTTCGTTCATTCAGTCGTATTTATGGAGCGCTTACCGTGTGCAGAGCACCGTGCTAAGCGCCCGGGGGAGGACGATACAATAATAAGAATTCTGGCATCTGTTAAGCGCTTACTATGTTCCAGGCACTGCACTAAGCGCTGGAGTGGATCGAAGCAAATCGAGTCGGAGCCGGTCCCTGTCCTCCGTAGGGCTCCCAGTCTCCACCCCATTTTACAGATGAGGGAATTTGAGGCCCAGAGAAGTCAAGTGACTTACCCAAGGTCACCCAGCAGACAGTTTGCTTCGATCTACCTCAGCGCTGAGTACGGACCCTGTGCCAGTAAGCACAGTAAAGCACAATAAAGCGCTTAACAAATACCATCATTATTCACTATTATTATTATTAATACCACTCTAAACCGGCCCGAAACGAGGTTAGTCTTAGCAGCGTGGCTCAGTAGAAGGAGCGCGGGTTTGGGAATCAGAGGACGTGGGTTCTAATCCCGGCTCCGCCACTCGTCTGTTGTGTGACTTGGGACAGACACTTCACCTCTCTGTGCCTCAGTTCTCTCATCTGTAAAATGGGGCTGAAGACTGTGAGCCCCAAGTGGGCCACCCTGATAACCTTGTATCTACTCCAGCGCTTAGAACAGTGCTTGGCATATAGTAAGCGCTTAACAAATGCCATCATTATTATTATTAATAGTAAGCGCTTAACAAACAGCATGGTGATTATTATTATTATCATCGTCCCTTCCCAAGCTCTTAGAACAGTGCTTGGCTCATAGTAAGCCCTTAACAAACACCGTGGCTATTATTATCATCGTCCTCTCCCGAGCGCTTAGAACTGTGCTTGCCACATAGTAAGCGCTGAACAAATCCCATTATTATTATTATTATTATCATCGGCCTCTCCCAAGCGCTTAGTCCAGTGCTCTCCACACAGTAAGCGCGGTCTCCAACCCGATTTGCTTGTATCCACCCCAGCGCTTAGTACACTGCTTGGCACCTAGTAAGCGCGTCACAAAATGATTATGATCCTCTAAGACTGTAAGCCCGGTGAGGGCAGGGATTGTCTCTATTGTTCGTATTTATTGAGCGCTTACTGTGTGCAGAACACTGTACTGAGCGCTTGGAAAGTACGATTCGGCAACAGAGAGGGACCATCCCTTCCCAACAGCGGGGTCGCAGTCTAGAAGCGGGGAAGACAGACGACAAAACAAAACCAGGGGACAGGCATCAGTTGCCGAATGCGACTTTCCAAGCGCTTAGTAATAACTGCCAGCCCGTTGTTGGGCAGGGATTGTCTCTTTGTGTTGCCGAATTATACATTCCAAGCGCTTAGCCCAGTGCTCTGCACATAGTAAGCGCTCAATAAATACCATTGAATGAATGAAGAAGAATAACGATGACATTTAGTTAAGCGCTTACTAGGGGCCAAGCACCGTTCTAAGCGCTGAGCCAGCGCTCTGCCCACAGTAAGCGCTCAATAAAGACGACTGACCGAAGAATAATAACGATGACATTTGTTAAGCGTTTTCTAGGTGCCAAGCACCGTTCTAAGCGCTGAGCCAGCGCTCTGCCCCCAGCAAGCGCTCAGTGAAGACCTCCAAATGGGCTGGGGATGGGCGTAGGGATTAATAATACTACTAATGATGATGATGGTAATTGTTAAGCGTGCCGGGCGCCGTCCTCAGCCCTCTGGCCGGGAAGGGGCCGGGCGACGACGGTTCCTTTCCCGGTGGCCACTGACCTCTCACTCTAGCCCCCCTCTCTCTGTGTCTCTCGTCCCGCACAGGACCCCGCACCCGAAAGCTGAAGAAGAAGAAGAGCGAGAAAGAAGACAAGCGTCCCCGCACGGCTTTCACGGCCGAGCAGTTGCAGAGGCTGAAGGCGGAATTCCAGGCCAACCGTTACATCACGGAGCAGCGGCGGCAGAGCCTGGCCCAGGAGCTCAGCCTCAACGAATCCCAAATCAAGATCTGGTTCCAGAACAAGCGGGCCAAGATCAAGAAGGCCACGGGCATCAAGAACGGGCTGGCGCTGCATCTCATGGCCCAGGGACTCTATAATCACTCGACCACCACGGTGCAGGACAAAGAGGAGAGCGACTGACCCCCTTCTTCCCACCCCCCGCCCCCCAAATCATCCCACCCTCTCGATTCTCCCCTCTCCCGTCCCCCTCCTCCACCCCCGCCTCTTTTTATGTTTTTTTTTCCAGCCCCCTCCCCCGGCTCCCACCGATCTTCCAGGGACAGAACGAAAAGACGAAGGAGAAAACCGGGAAGGGTCCCGGGAGAGGCCCGGGAACAAAGGGAGACACACAGAGACGGAGACAGAGACAGAGAGACTCGGACAGGTGCTACAAAATCCTCCCCATTGTCTCTCCCTCCGAACCCCCCGAAACGATCTCTAGCTAGCCAAACAGCGTATGACCTTGTGTATATTTAATTTCAGGTAAGAAAAAAAACAAACGACAACAAAAAACCCCCAACAAAAAACCCACCCCAACCAAACAACCGCCACGACGAAAAAAACGAATCCATCCCTCCAACCAGATAATCTGTTGTAGCGATCCTTTTGCTGGACGTCCGCTTTCTTCTTGATGATGATGATGATGATATTATTATTATTATATTATTATTAATAATTATTATTATTATTATTTACCTCCCATCCCGTCTTCCCTCGACCTCTCCTCCTCGGGTTGGTCCGAGCTTCCCTTCCCTGCCTTCGGAGCCCGGGATGGAGACGATTCGGTTGTTTTGACAGTTTTGATTTCTTGTGTGTCCTTGTTTTTCCAGGTCCTTTCTCCCCTTTCTCCCTCAACCCTGGCTCTTTTTTTTTTTCCTTTCCTTCTTCTCCACCCCCTTCGTCCTCTTCTTCTTCGATCGGTTTGGGATTTTATTTTATTTGGTTTGGTTTTTGTTCGTTTTTTGGTTTTTGGTTTTTTTTTTTTTTTTTTGGTTTTTGAAATCCGTGCCCGTCACACTGCGAGACTGAACCGCCGCTGCAAGCCAAAGATTTTCTTATGTTCCGAGAGCTGTAGTCTGAAATAAAGTGTGCACTGTGTGTTCAGAGCGCGGCGGCTCGGAGAGGGGGTCGGGGGGTGGGGTGGGGGAGGTATCGGGGGTCCGGGGGGATTTTGGGGGGTCTTGGGGGTGGGGGTCCCGGGGAAAGGCCCAGTTTGGGGGAAAGAAAGCCAGGAGGGAAAAGAGATTTTTCTAATCGGTTCCACCGCCTGAAAGGCTCCTCTCTCGGCCGGACCGCGCGCAGGCACACAAACACACGCACACACACTCAGGATGCACACAACACACACAACACACACACGCATACACAGAGTGTTTCCCTGCTTACACGATCAAGCTCTCTCCGACACACAAAAGCACACTCCTACACCGCCCAAGGATCTCGCCTTGGCATCCGTGCCTGCTCACGGCAGCGAGCTGGCACACGGACACACACACACACACTCAGGAGACCCCCCCCCCAACACACACACACACCACACAACACACATTCACACAGTGTCTCCCTCCTTCACAATCACGCCCACTCGGACACACACACAAACGCACACTCTTTTACCGCCCGTAGAAATCGCGTTGGCATCCGTGGAGGCTCACGTAGAGCTCTTGCACACGCACACACACACTCAAGATACACCCGACACACACACGCGCATTCACAGAGTGTCTCCCTGCGTACACAATCAGGCCCACTCGGGCACACAAACGCACACTCCTACACTGCCCATGGATATCGCGTTGGCATCCGGGCCTGCTCACGCAGTGAGCTTGCACACACACACTCAGGATACACCCAACACACACACACACGCATTCACCAGTGTCTCCCTGCTTACCCGATCAAGCCCTCTCGCACACACAAATGCACACTCCTACACCGCCCATCGCGTTGGCATCACACACACACACACTCACGATACACCCGACACACACACACGCATCCACAGAGTGTCTCCTTGCTTAAACAATCACGTCCTCTCGGACACACAAACGCACGCTCCTCCACCGCCCAAGGAAATCGCGTTGGCATCCGGGCCGCCTCACTTAGAGGTCTCGCACACGCCCATATACACACTCAGGATACACGCCACACACACCTACGCATTCACATAGTGTCTCCCTGCTTACACAATCGCGCCCACTCGGACACACGCAAATGCACACTCCTAGACGGCACACAGAAATCGCATTGGCATCCGTAGAGCGCTTGCACACGCACTCACACGTACACTCAGAATACTCCCAACACACACACACACACACACACGTTCATAGAGTGTCTCCCTGCTGACACAATGACGTCCACTGGAACACACACAAATGCACACTCCTCCAGCCCACAGAAATCGCATTGGCATCCGTGCACGCGCGCGCACACAACATATACACACTCACATGCCTAGCTGTGTGACCTTGGGCAAGTCACTTAACTTCTCGGTGCCTCCGTTGCCTCATCTGTCAAATGGGGATTAGAAAACTGTGAGCCCCACGTGGGACAACCCCATCACTTTGCGTCGCCCAGTGCTTAGAACAGTGCTCTGCACATAGTAAGCGCTTAACAAATACCACGATTTTTTAGAATGTCTCTTTGCACAATCACACCCACTCGGACACACACAAATGCACACAAGAGAAGCAGCGTGGCTTAGTGGAAAGAGGCCGGGCTTGGGAGTCAGAGGTCGTGGGTTCTAATCCCGGCTCCTCCACTTGTCTGCTGTGTGACCTTGGGCAAGTCGCTTCACTTCTCTGGGCCTCAGTGACCTCATCTGGAAAAATGGGGATTAAAAAATGGGAGCCCCACGGGGGGACAATCTGACGACCCCGTATCTCCCCCAGCGCTTAGAACAGTGCTCGGCACATAGTAAGCGCTTAACAAATGCCAACATTATACACACACTCACATTCGTAGTCTGTTCCTCTGCTTACACAATCAGGCCCACTCGGACACACACAAATGCACACTCGTAGGCTGCACACAGAAATCGCATGGGCACCTATGCACACGCACAGACACACCCAGACACACAAGCAGGCACACAGCCGTTAATGATCACGCGTTCTCCCCCGGGCAACTCGAAACTCTGACGCTCCCGAGAACGTCCAGTACAGAGTCAGGCGGGTGACCCGAGTCAGGCGGGAGCGGGGGGGGGATGGAGAGGGGTGGGGGGCTCACAACGAAGGGGGACCCTCCTCCCCCGACCCCCTTTCGCCCATACTTTCCCTGCCCCCTCCATCCCCCTCCCCGCCAGGCCAGCGCGGGCCCGCGCAGGACTGGATTTGTGCGTGAGGGCGGAGGTGTTGGTGTTTGTTAAGCGCTTCCTCTGTGCCGAGCACTGTTCTAAGCGCTGGGGGAGATACAGGGTCATCAGGTTGGCCCACGGGAGGCTCACGGTCTTCATCCCCATTTGACAGATGAGGGAACTGAGGCCCAGAGAATAATGATAATGATAATGTCGGTATTTGTTAAGCGCTTACTCTGTGCCGAGCGCTGTTCTAAGCGCTGGGGGAGATACAGGGTCATCAGGTTGTCCCGCGTGAGGTTCACGGTCTTCATCCCCATTTGACAGATGAGGGAACTGAGGCCCAGAGAATAATGATGATAATGTTGGTATTTGTTAAGCGCTTACTATGTGCCGAGCGCTGTTCTAAGCGCTGGAGTAGATACAGGGTCATCAGGTTGTTGGTATTTGTTAAGCGCTTACTCTGTGCCGAGCACTGTTCTAAGCGCTGGGGTAGATACAGGGTCATCAGGTTGTCCCGCGTGGGGCTCACGGTCTTCATCCCCATTTGACAGATGAAGGAACTGAGGCCCAGAGACGTGAAGTGACTCGCCCACAGTCACACAGCTGCCAAGCGGCAGAGCCGGGATTCGAACCCATGACCTCTGACTCCCAAGCCCGAGCTCTTTCCACTGAGCCACGCGCGTACGTCTGTGAAGGCAGGAATGTGTGTGTACCCGCGTGCGTGTGAGCCGTGGATCTCTATGTGAGCGTGGGAAGGTGTGTGTACAACAGTTGGGGTATTTGTTAAGCGCTTGCGAGGTGCCAGGCACTGTACTAAGCGCTGGGGTGGATCCAAGCAAATGAAGCTGGACACCGTCCCTGACCCCCGTGGGGCTCACAGTCTCCATCCCCGTTTCACAGAGGAGGGAACTGAGGCCCAGACAAGTCATGTGACCTGCCCCAGGTCCCACAGCAGCCAAGTGGCGGAGCTGGGATTAATAATAATAATAATAATAATAATGGTAAGGGCTTATTACGTGCCAAGCACTCTTCTAAACGCTGGAGTAGATACAAGGTAATCAGGTTGTCCCACGTGGGGCTCCCAGTCTTCATCCCCATTTTACAGTTGAGGTCACTGAGGCCCAGAGAAGTGAAGTGACTTGATCAAGGTCATACAGCAGACACGTGGCGGAGCCGGGATTAGAACCCACGACCTCTGACTCCCAAGCTCGGGCTCTTCCCCTCGGCCTGTCGTCTCCCCGCTGGAGAGATCTCTCCCTCTTTCTTTCAACGCTCGTTTTCTCTCTCTCTCTGCCCCTTTGGGTGTCTCTGCTATCTCCCCGTCTCTGTCTCTGTCTCCCTCTGTCTCTGGGTTCTTTTATCTCTCCGTCTCTCCCCCTCTGCGAATCCCTCGACCAAATCTTTATTTCCGCTTCTCTGTCTCCCGATGTCTCTCTGTCTCTTCCCTCACTCCATCTCCGTCTCTCTCATGGCCTAGGGGCAACAGCCCGGGCTTGGGAGTCCGAGGACATGGGTTCTAATCCCACCTCTGCTACTTTGCAGCGTGACCTTGGGTCAGTCACTTCACTTTCCTGGGCCTCAGTTCCCTCATCTGGAAAATGAAGCCGGTGAGCCCCCCGGGGGACAACCTGATGACCTTGTATCTACTCCGACGCTTAGAACAGTGCTTGGCACATAGTAAGAGCTTAACAAATAGCAACATTATTAGAACGGTGCTCGGCACAAAGTAAGCACTTAATAAATACCGTCGTTATTAATCGCTTCTGGGTCTCTGTCAGTCCCTATCTCTCTCCCTCCTTCTCTCCCTCTTTTGGGGGGGTCTGTCTCTGTTTTTAGGGTGGGGAGTCAGAGGACCTGGGTTCTAATCCTGGCTCTGCCACTTGTCTGCCGTGTGACCTTGGATGAGTCACTTTACTTCTCCTAGGGAAGCAGCACGGACTAGCGGAAAGAGTTTAGGGCTGGGAGTCCGAGGCCCTGGGTTCTAATCCCGGATCTGTCACTTGTCCGCCGTGTGACCTTGGATGAGTCACTTTACTTCTCCTAGAGGAGCAGCATGGTCTAGCGGAAAGAGTTTAGGGCTGGGAGTCAGAGGACCTGGGTTCTAATCCCGGCTCTGCCACTTGTCTGCCGTGTGACCTTGGACGAGTCACTTCACTTCTCCTAGAGAAGCAGCACGGGCTAGTGGAAAGAGTTTAGGGCTGAGAGTCCGAGGACCTGGGTTCTAATCCCGGCTCTGTCACTTGTCTTCTGTGGGACCTTGGATGAGTCACTTCACTTCTCTGGGCCTCGGTTATCTCATCTGTAAAATGGGGGTGAAGACTATGAGCCCCACGCATGGTATAGAGGATCGAGCCCGGGCCTGGGAGTTAGAAGGTCAAGAGTTCTAATTCTGGCTCCACCACGTGTCTGCTGTGTGACCTTGGGTGAGTCATTTCACTTCTCTGTGCCTCAGTGACCTCATCTGTCGAATGAGGATTGAGACTGGGAGCCCCACGTGGGTCAGGGACGGTGTCCAACCTGATTTACTGGTATCCACCCCCGCGCTTAGTACAGTGCCTGGCACATAGTAAATGCTTAACAAATACCACAATTATTATTATTATTTTTCATAATAATAGTAACACATAAGTAAACATTTAACAAATACCATCATTATTATTAGCGCAGAGATGAAGACTGTGAGCCCCACGCGGGACAAAACCCGTGTCTAACCCGATTATCCTGTATCTACCCCAGCGCTTAGAACAGTGCTTGACACATAGTAAGCACTTAATAAATACCATCATTATTTTATTAGGCCATGCATCTTCTCACCGCAGGCGGGGAATCAATACTATTGATGGATCGACAACATGGTCTAGTGGCTAAAGCGAGGGCCTGGGAGTCAGAAGGTCATGGGTTCTAATCCCGGCTCCATCACCTGCCTGCTGTGACCTTGGGCGAGTCACTTCACTTCTCTGGGCCTCAGTTCTCTCATCTATAAAATGGGGATGGAGACTGCGAACCCTACGTGGGACAAGGACTGTGTTCAACCTAATGATAATAATAATAATGTTGGTATCTGTTAAGCGCTTCCTCTGTGCCGAGCACCGTTCTAAGCGCTGGGGGAGATACAGGGTCATCGGGTCGTCCCACGTGAGGCTCACAGTCTTCGTCCCCATTTTCCAGATGAGGGAACTGAGGCCCAGAGAAATGAAGTGACTCGCCCACAGTCACCCAGCTGACAAGTGGCAGAGCCGGGATTCAAACCCATGACCTCTGACTCCGAAGCCCGGGCTCTTTCCACTTTGCCACGCTGCTTCTCTAACCCACCCAAGCGCTTAGTACAGTGCTTGGCACATAGTACGTGCTCCATAAATACGACTGAATGAATGAGTGAATGAACCACAGCATAATATCAAAGATGAAAAGCGGGGGAAAGAAAATGAAGAAAAACGATCAGGCAGATTTTTTCCGGCTTCACTTTCTCCCTGGCTTGGTGTCTCTGTGCTTCTGCCTCTTTGTCTCTGTATCTCTAACAGTAATGAGAATAATCATGATAATAATAATAAAAAAATAAATGGTGGTATTTGTTAAGCGCTTACTATGCACAAAGCACTGTTCTAAGCACTGGGGGATACAAGGTGATCAGGTTGTCCCACCTGGGGCTCGCAGTTTTAATCCCCATTTGACAGAGGAGGTCACTGAGGCACAGAGAAGTGAAGTGACTTGCCCGAAGTCACACAGCTGGCCAGCGGCAGAGCCGGGACTAGAACCCACGACCTCTGACTCCCAAGCCCGGGCTCTTTCCACTGAGCCACGCTGCTTTGATGATAATAATAATAATAACGTTGGTATCTGTTAAGCGCTTACTCTGTGCCAAGCACGGTTCTAAGCGCTGGGGGAGATACAGGGTCATCGGGTCGTCCCACGGGAGGCTCACGGTCTTAAATCCCCATTCGACAGATGAGGAAACTGAGACACCGAGAAGTGAAGTGACTTGCCCAAAGTCACTCAGCTGACAGGCGGCGCAGTCGGGATTCGAACCCATGACCTCGGACTCCCAAACCCGGGCTCTTGCCAAATTTGTGAAGTGCTTCCCATTTGCCAAGCCCTGTGCTAAGCACTGGGATAGATACAAGGTAGTCGGGTTGGACAGAGGACACGAGCCCAACTCTGCTGCTTGTCTGCTGTGTGACCTTGGGCAAGTCACTTCACTTCTCTGGGCCTCAGTTCCCTCATCTGGAAAACGGGGATCAAGACTGGGAGTCCTAGGCGGGACAGGGACTGTGTCCCACCCGATTAGCTCACATCCACCCCAGCGTTTGGTACAGTGCCCTGTACCTAATCAGCTCTTATCAAATAGCATAATAATGAGCAAATGCCATAATAATTAATATTTAATCAAGAACTAATTTCCCCCACCTCCTCAGAGAAGCAGCGTGGCTCAGTGGAAAGAGCACGGGCTTGGGAGTTAGAGGTCATGGGTTCGAATCTTTGCTCTGCCACTTGTCAGCTGTGGGACTGTGGGCAAGTCACTTAACCTCTCTGTGCCTCAGTTACCTAATCTGTAAAATGGGGATTAAGACTGAGTTTCACGGGGACAACCTGATTCCCCTGTATCTCCCCCAGCGCTTAGAACGGTGCTCGGCACGTAGTAAGCGCTTAACAAATACCAACATTGTCCTCCTGCCTCGGTTCCTCTGGCTAGGAGGGCCTGATCGGGGCTGGAGCGCTTAACAAATGCCAACATTATTATTATTATTATTTTTAATCCCGACTCTCCCACCTGTCTGCTGGGTGACCTTGGACAAGCCACTTAACTTCTCTGGGCCTCAGTTCCCTCATCTGGAAAATGGGGATTGAAGACAGGGAGCCTCATGTGGGACCACCTGAAGACCTTGAATCTACCCTAGCGCTTAGAACAGTGCTTGGCACAGAGTAAGCGCTTAAAAAATACCATCATTACTATTATTATTATTATTCACCCCACCCCTGAAACAAAAAAAGGAAACAGGCCAACAGCCCGTGTACACGTGTGTGCCACGGAAACCTACGTGTCAAATCCCGGCTCCGCCACTTGTCAGCTGTGTGACCGCGGGCAAGTCACTTCACTTCTCTGGGCCTCAGTGACCTCATCTGGAAAATGGGGATGAAGACTGGGAGCCTCACGAGGGACAACCCGATGACCCCGTATCTCCCCCGGCGCTTAGAACGGTGCTCTGCACGTCGTAAGCGCTTAACAGATGCCAAGATTATTATTAAAGTTGCACGGGCAACTTTGTCCCTTCATCGAGAGAGACAAGCCACCAGTGGACCCGTCATCCGCTCAACTGTATATATCTTCATCATCCTATTTATTTTTGTTTATTTTGTTTCATGAGATGTACATCACCCCGATTCTATTTATTTGCTATCGTTTTAATGAGACGTTCATCCCCTCGATTCTACCTATCGCCATCGTTCTCGTCCGTCCGTCTCCCCCGATTAGACCGTGAGCCCGTCGGAGGGCGGGGACCGTCTCTATCCGTTACCGACTTGTCCATCCCGAGCGCTTAGTCCGGTGCTCTGCACATAGGAAGCGCTCAATAAATACTATTGAATGACTGAATGAATCAGCTAATCACAGCACAGTAGATTGGAAGCTCCTTGAAGGTAGGGATCAGGTCTACCTACTCTACTGTCCTTCTCTCAAGCGCTCAGTACAGTGCACTGCGCACAGTGGGTGTTCAATCAATATTCATTAGGAGAGTTTCTTCCTTTCGTTCTCTCCTTTCTCTGTCTCGGTCTCTCCGTTTCAAAGTTTCTGTCTCTGCCTCTCTCTGAATTTGATCCTACCTCTACAGCTGACTCTCTGTCTCTTAATTTTTTTTTATAATAATATTGGTATCTGTTAAGCGCTTACTATGTGCAGAGCACTGTTCTAAGCGCCAGGGTAATCGGGTCGTCCCACGTGAGGCTCACAGTTAATCCCCATTTTACAGATGAGGTCACCGAGGCACAGAGAAGTGACTCGCCCACAGTCACACAGCTGACAAGTGGCAGAGCCGGGAGTCGAACTCGTGACCTCTGACTCCGAAGCCCAGCTCACTATGTGCCAGACACTGTACTGAGCACTGGGGTAGATGCAAGCTGATCAGGTTGGACCCAGTCCTTGTCCCACCTGGGGCTCAGAATCTGAATCTCCATTTTACAGATGAGGGCACTGAGGCCCAGGGAAGTGAAGTGACTTGCCCAAGGTCACACAGCAGACAGGTGGCAGAGGTGGGATTAGAACCCAGATCCTTCTGATCTTCCGACCTGTGCTTCTTCCACCGAGCCATAGAGCTGTAGTCCCCTGCCTGTTTTGGGGGGTGTGTGTGTGTGTGCTGTGTTTATAATAATAACAATAATAATTACGGTATTTGTTAAGTGCTTACTATGTGTCAGGCGCTGTACTAAGCGCTGGGGTGGAGGCAAGCTGTTTGCTGTGTGATCTTGGGCAAGTCACTTCACTTCTCTGGGCCTCAATTCCCTCATCTGTAAAGTGGGGATTGAGACCGTGAGCCCCACGTGAGACAGGGACTGTGTCCAAAACGATCTGCTTGTATCCACCCCAGCGTTTAGTACAGTTTGAGAAGCGGCGTGGCTCGGTGGCAAGAGCCCGGGCTTTGGAGTCCGAGGTCGTGGGTTCGAATCCCGACTCTGCCACTTGTCAGCTGGGTGACTGTGGGCGAGTCACTTCACTTCTCTGGGCCTCAGTTCCCTCATCTGGAAAATGGGGATTGACAGGGAGCCTCACGTGGGACGACCCGATTCCCCTGTCTCTACCCCAGCGCTCAGAACAGTGCTCTGCACGTAGTAAGCGCTTAACAAATACCAACATTATCATTATTACAGAGCCTGGCGCGTACTTAAGCGTGGAACAAATACAATTATTATTATTAGTGGGTTGGACACAGTCCCCGTCCCACGTCTCAACCCCCATTTTCCAGATGAGGCCCAGAGAAGTGAAGTTCATTCATTCATTCATTCATTCAATAGTATTTATTGAGCGCTTACTCTGTGCAGAGCACTGGACTAAGCGCTTGGAATGGACAAATGGGGAACAGATAGAGACAGTCCCCATTACTAGGCTTACGGTCTAGTCACTTCACTTCTCTGTGCCTCAGTTCCCTCATCTGTAAAATGGGGGTGAAGACTGCGAGCCTCACGTAGGACAACCCGATTTCCCCGTATCTCCCCCAGCGCTCAGAACAGTGCTCTGCGCATAGCAAGCGCTTGACAAATACCAACAGATGCCAACATTAAGCGGGGGAGACGGACGGACAAGGACAATAGCAATAAATAGAATCGAGGGGAATGAAGTGACCGGCCCGAGGTCACGCAGCCGGCGAGTGGCGGAGCCGGAATTAGAACCCACGACCCTCTGACTCCCGGGCCGGGGTCCTCTCCACTACGCTGCGCTGCCGCGGCCTAGGCAGCGAGACGGAGGCTCAAATGATTTCCAGACAGGAAGGAGAAGGGAAAGGGGCGGGAGCGAGGCCTGAAGAAATAGGATATGTGAGGATCGTACGTAAGTGCTTAGGGGTTTGCGACTACTTAAGTGCTGAGTTGGTTTGGAAGTGTTGAAGTGGCAATTCGGGAATATAAACTAGGGAGATTAGCTCTTCATGGGGGAAAGGTCTCCTGGGGGAGATGAGATTTCAGGAGGGATTTGAAGACCGGGAAGAGCCGGAGTCCGTCTCACGTGAAACGGGAGGGAGTTCTGCGACGTTAGCCTTGACTCCCCTCTCTCATTCAACCCACATATTCAATCCATCACTAGATCCTGTCGGTTCGACCTTCACGACGTCGCTGAAATCCATCCTTTCCTCTCCACCCAAACGGCTCCCGCCTTAATCCCGACGCTTATCCTCCGCGGCCCTGATGACTGTATCAGCCTCCTCGCTGACCTCCCGGCCTCCTTCCCCGCGTCAGTCCGTTCCTCGCTCTGCTGCGTGGATCGTTTTTCCGCAGAGACGCTCCCCACTTCTCCAGGTCCTCCAGGGGTGGCCCGCCCACCCCCATGTCGACCAGAGACCGGTCACCGTCGGCCGTAAAGGCGTCCATCGGGTCGCTCCCTCCTGCCTTAGGAGAAGCGGCGTGGCTCCGTGGAAAGAGCCCGAGCTGCGGAGTCAGAGGTCATGGGTTCGAATCCCCGCTCTGCCACTCGGCAGCTGCGTGACTGTGGGCAAGTCACTTAATTAATGTTGGTATTTGTTAAGCGCTTACTACGTGCAGAGCGCTGTTCTAAGCACTGGGGTAGATACAGGGTCATCAGGTCGTCCCACGGGAGGCTCACAGTCTTAATTCCCATTTTACAGGTGAGGTAACTGAGGCACAGAGAAGTAAAGCGACTTGCCCACAGTCACACAGCTAAGTGGCAGAGCTGAGATTCGAACCCATGATCTCTGACTCCCAAGCTTGGGCTCTTTCCACTGTGCCCCGCTGCTCTGGGCCTCAGTTCCCTCATCTGTAAAATGGGGATGAAGACTGTGAGCCCCCACGTGGGACAACCTGATCACCTCGTAGCCCCCCAGCGCTTAGAACAGTGCTTTGCACATAGCAAGCGCTTAACAAATACCATTATAATTATTAGAATGTGAACCCGTTGTGGGGCAGGGATCGTCTCTATCTGTCGCCGACTTGTCCATTCCAAGCGCTTAGTACAGTGCTCTGCACACAGTAAGTGCTCAATAAATACCCCTGACTGAACGAATGATTGAACGAAGGGGTGGATACAAAATAGTCAGGGCGGACCCAGTCCCTGTCCCGCACTGGGGCTCACAGTCTTAGAGGGTGAGAGGGGGAGAAGAGATATTTTATCCCCTTTTAACAGCTGAGGACACTGAGGCCCAGAGAAGCTAATCGATCAGTAATATTTATTGAGCGCTTACTGTGTGCAGAGCACTGTACTATCAATTGTATTTATTGAGCGCTTACTACAGCAGAGCACTGTACTGGGCACTTGAGAGAGTACAACGCAACAGAATCAGAGGGCATGTTCCCAGCTCATAACGAGTCTAGAGGGGGAGACGTTCATTAAAATGAATAAATAAGGCATTTACAGTCTATAATTTAAAGATACGGACGTGAGCTCTGTGGGATTGGGAGTGGAGGGTGGCGGGTATCAAGTATCCAGAGGACACTAGGCTCTTGGGAGAGTCCTACGGGACAGAGGTGGTAGACGTTCATTCATTCACTGAACTGCATTTATTGAGCGCTCGCTGCGTGCAGAGCACTGTACTGAGCACTTGGGAGAGTCCGCTAGAGCACTAAACTGACACATTCCCCGCCCGCGACAAGTTGACAGTCTAATTTACTTGTTCTGATGTGTATATGTATCTCTAATTCTATTAATTGATACTGATGCTACTGATGCCGCTTCACTTGTTTGGATGTGTATCTATAATAACAATGATGACGGTGGTATCTGTTAAATAATAATAATAATGTTGGTATCTGTTAAGCGCTTACTATGTGCCGAGCACCGTTCTAAGCGCTGGGGTAGACACAGGGGAATCGGGTCGTCCCACGTGGGGCTCACAGTCTTAATTCCCATTTTACAGATGAGGTAACTGAGGCACAGAGAAGTTAAGTGACTTGCCCAGAGTCACACAGCTGACAGGTGTTAAGCGCTTACGGTGTGCGAAGCACCGTTCTAAGCGCTGCGGGGGGGGGGGGAATTCAAGGTGATCAAGTTGTCCCACGCCGGGTTTATAGTCTTAATCCCCATTTTACAGATGAGGTCACGGAGGCAAGTGAAGTGACCTGTCCAAAGTCACACAGCTGACAGGTGGCGGAGCCGGGATTAGAACTCATTCAGTCAAGAGTATTTATTGAGCGCTTCCTCTGTGCAGAGCACCGGACTAAGCGCTTGGAATGGACAACTGGGCAACCGAAAGAGACGATCCCTGCCCATTGACGGGCTTACGGTCTAATCGGGGGAGACAGACAAAAACGGTAGCGATAAATAGAATCGAGGGGATGTACATCTCATTAACCAAATGAATAGGGTAATAAAAATCTATACAAATGAACGTTTCTAAGCCCCGGGGTAAATACAGGATAGTCACTTCACTTCTGTATGCCTCAGGTATCTCACCTGTAAAATGAGGATTGAGACTGCGAGCCCCACGTGGGACAGGGACTGTGCCCTACCCAACTTGCTTGTATCCACCCCCTCGCTTAGTACAGTGCCCGGCACACACAGTATGCGCTTAACGAAATACCACAACTATTATTATTATTACCACATGGAGCTCACAGCTTAAATGGGAGGAGCATCAGGTATTCAATCCTCATTTTGCAGATAAGGGAAGCTATGTGACCGCCCCGAGAACACACAGCAAGCAAGTGGCAGAGCGAGGATTAGAACTCAGAACCTGACTCCCAGCCCCACGCTCTTTCCACCGGGTTATTATTACTAGAGCTCTCAGGCAATCAAACTCCCAAAGTGCTGCATGCTGTCCAATCCAAAGAGTAAAAACAAGGCAGATCAAGATGGGTTCTTATCTTCGGAAACGCATGCAAGTATCACCACCCACTAGGCAGCGTGGCTCAGTGGAAAGAGCACGGGCTTTGGAGTCAGAGGTCATGGGTTCGAATCCCGGCTCCGCCACTTGGCTGTGTGACCGTGGGCGAGTCACTTAACGTCTCCGGGCCTCAGTTCCCTCATCTGTAAAATGGGGATGAAGACTGTGAGCCCCACGTGGGACGACCTCATTCCCCTATGTCTACCCCAGCGCTTAGAACGGCGCTCGGCACATAGGAAGCGCTTCACAAATACCAACATTATCATTATCCCAGCTCCGCCACTCGGCGGCTGTGTGACCGTGGGCGAGTCACTTAACGTCTCCGGGCCTCAGTTCCCTCATCTGTAAAATGGGGGTGAAGACTGTGAGCCCCACGTGGGATGACCTGATTCCCCTGTGCCTACCCCAGCGCTTAGAACGGCGCTCTGCACATAGTAAGCGCTTCACAAATACCAACATTATTATCATTACTAGGCCGCATCGCTTCAACGCTGCTCACACAAGTCACGGAGAAATCATACTTTAATACCCTGCCAATAATATCAGTGCTAATAATGTTAATAACAATAGTGATGACCCCCAAGCCCGGACTCTAATTCTATTTATTTCTAATGATGTTATCGATGCCTGTTTACTTGTTCTGCTGCCTGTCTTCCCCCTTCTAGATTGTGAGCCCACTGTGGGCAGGGATTGTCTCTCTTGGTTGCCGAACTGTGCTTCCCAAGCGATTAGTACGGTGCTCTGCCCACAGTAAGCGCAGCGTGGCTCAGTGGAAAGAGCCCGGACTTGGGAGTCAGAGGTCGTGGGTTCGAATCCAGACTCCGCCACTTGTCAGCTGTGTGACTGGGGGGCAAGGCACTTCACTTCTCTGGGCCTCAGGTA
Source organism: Ornithorhynchus anatinus (assembly GCF_004115215.2). NCBI lineage: Eukaryota > Metazoa > Chordata > Mammalia > Monotremata > Ornithorhynchidae > Ornithorhynchus > Ornithorhynchus anatinus. The sequence goes on along the minus strand of NC_041728.1, from coordinate 183,964,005 downwards.
CCGCATCTGTAAAATGGGGATTAACTGGGAGCCTCCCGTGGGACAACCTGATGACCCTGAATCTCCCCCAGCGCCGCTTAGAACAGTGCTCTGCCCATAGGAAGCGCTTAACAAACACCAACAACTTCCCTGTGCCTCAGTTACTTCATCTGTAAAATGGGGATTAAGACTGTGAGCCCCATGTGGGACGACCTGGTCACGTTTGTATCCTCCCCAGCACTTAGAACAGTGCTCTGCAGATAGTAAGTGCTTAACAAATACCAACAACAACAACAGAAATAAATACGATTGAATGAGTGAATGGAGGGGGAATAGAAAGAAATAAATGAGGGATGTGGACATAAGTTGTGTGGGGCCGGGACGGGGGAATGAAGAAAGGGAGCGAGTCGGGGCGACGCGGAAGGGAGCGGGAGAGGAGGAAAGGGGGGTGTAATAATGATGTTGGTATTTGTCAAGCGCTTACTCTGTGCAGAGCACCGTTCTAAGCGCCGGGGTAGATACAGGGTCATCGGGTCGTCCCACGTGAGGCTCCCAGTTAATCCCCATTTTCCAGATGAGGTCACTGAGGCCCGGAGAAGTGAAGCGACTCGCCCACGGCCCCACAGCTGACAAGTGGCAGAGCCGGGAGTCGAACTCATGACCTCTGACTCCGAAGCCCGGGCTCTTTCCCCTGAGCCACGCTGCTTCTAAGTGCTGGATAATAATAATAATAATAATAATCGTGTAGTCAGGGAAGGCTTCTGCAAAATGGGGATTAACTGTGAGCCTCCCGTGGGACAACCCGATGACCCCGTATCTCCCCCAGCGCTTAGAACAGTGCTCTGCACATGGTAAGCGCTTAACAAATACCAACATTATGAACATTAGTATTCTCGGAGGAGATGGGCCTTCAGTAAGGCTTCGAGGATGGGGAGAGCGCCGGTCTGTCGGATAGGAAGGGGGAAGAGGGCGTCCCGGGCGCGGGCGAGGGGTCGGGGGTGAGCTAGGCGAGATGGAGGCCCCGTGAGTAGGTTGGCATGAGAGGAGCCAAATGCGCGGGCCGGGTTGGAGGAGGAGAGCGGAGGGGTTGAGTGACTTGGCCAAGATCACACGGCATGGGAGAGGCTGAAGGCAGGGAGGTCAGGGAGGAGGCTGAGCCCCAGAGTGGACCAGCCTGGGCTCGGCGGCTTGGAAGGAGAGGAGGGGGCCGAGGGTTGGAGGTTCTGTGGAGCAGAAGTGGGTGGGAACTGGAGGTGGGGGAGACGGAGGGGGTCGAGTTTCCTGGGGCGGGGGATTCCCGCTGGAGGTAGGGGGGATTCCCGGACCGCCCCGGGGCCTCCTGGAGCGACAGTGAGGGATGTTTGGGAGGCGGAAGGGGGTTTGGGGGATTCCTGGTCTTGTGGTCCTCGAAGCTGTTGCCCCAACCCTGGGGCCTAGAGCAGGAGCTACCATTCATTCATTCATTCATTCATTCATTCATCCTTCATATTTATTGAGCGCTTACTGTGAGCAAAACACCGTATTAAGCGCTTGGGAGACTCCAATGCAACAATAAGCAGACACATTCCCCGCCCCCAACGAGCTGACCAGCCCTCTCGGCGTTCGCACTCGCTCTCACGCACGCACACAAGTAACCACGGTTCATTCATTCACTCAATAGTATCTATTGAGCGCTCACTGTGTGCAGAGCACCGTACCAAGCGCTTGGAACGAACAAGCCGGCAACAGACAGAGACGGTCCCTGCCGTCTGACGGGCGCACGGTCTAATCGAAGCGTTCTGCAGGCAGTAAGCACTCGATAAATGCAACTGAATGAGTGAACAGTAATTACGGTATTCGGTAAGTGCTTACTTTGCGGGAGACACTGTACTAAGCGCTGGGGCGGACACAAGCAAATCGTGTCGGGCACCGTCCCTGTCCCACGCGGGGCTCACGGCCCCCGTCCCCATTTGACAGATGAGGGGACTGAGGCCCAGAGAGGGGAAGTGACTCGCTCAAGGTCACACGGCAGACGCGTGGCGGAGGCGGGATCAGAACCCATGACCTTCTGACTCCCAGGACTGCGTTCAACCCACTACACACGCCGCTTCTGCGGACACTCCCCCTCCCACAAACACGATATTCTCATCCACTCGGAAAGTCGGCGCTCGCCTTCGTAGTCGTACACGAACACACGCGCACCGCATTCACGCGGTAACCGAACCCCAATTTTTTGGCACGTTGGTATTTGTCGAGCGCTTACTATGTGCCAGACACTGTTCTAAGGGCTGGGGCAGCTCGTCGGGTTGGACACGGTCCCTGTCCCACATGGGGCTGGCGCTCTTAATCCCCGTTTTACAGATGAGGGAACTGAGGCACAGAGGGGTGAAGTGACTAGTGCAGTGACTTGCCCAAGGTCTCCCAACAGACAAGTGACAGAGCCGGGATTAGATTCCAGACCCTTCTGGCTCCCAGGCCCGAGTTCTACCCACTAGGCCACACCGCTTCAACGCTGCTGACGTGAGGCCCAGTGAAATCGTACTTTCATCCATTCATTCAATAGTATTTATTGAGCGCTCCCTAGGTGCAGAGCACTGGACTAAGCGCTCGGAATGGACAAATCGGCCACAGATAAGAGACCGTCCCCGCCCGCTGACGGGCTCACGGTCTAATCGGGGGAGACGGACGGACGGGAACGATGGCGATAAATAGAATCGAGGGGATGAACATCTCATTAAAACAACAGCAATAAATAGAAGCAAGGTGATGTACATCTCATTAACAAAACCCTGCCAATAATATCAATGCTAATAATGCAATTACTAATTCAAATAATACCGTGATCCCAGTGTGGGACAGGGACTGCATCTGATCTGAAGCAGCGGGGCTCAGTGGAAAGAGCCCGGGCTTGGGAGTCGGAGGTCACGGGTTCTAATCCCGGCTCCACCACTCGGCAGCTGGGTGACCGTGGGCGAGTCGCTTCACTTCTCTGGGCCTCCGTTCCCTCATCTGTAAAATGGGGATGAAGACTGCGAGCCCCACGTGGGACAACCTGACACCTTGTATCTCCCGCCATCCCGGCGCTTAGATCACTGCTTTGCACATAGTAAGCGCTTAACAAATACCAATATTATTATTATTATTGTTAATAATAATATAGTGCTTGGGACATTCATTCATTCATTCAATCGTATTTATTGGGCGCTTACTGTGTGCAGAGCACTGGACTAAGTGCTTGGAAGGTACAATTCGGCGACAAATAGAGACAATCCCTACCCAGCAACGGGCGCGCGTTGTAAGTTATTATTGTTAGAATATAATTAGAATATAATACGGATAATAGTATTACAGATAACACCAATGATACCGCTAATAGTACTAATTATTGAGAGCCTACCCAGTCCAAAGCACTGCGCTATGTACTAGGGAAAGTGCAGAACTAGCATACTCTTTAATAAATTAATTATTGGAACACTGAGGTAATTGCGTGATCACCAGACACGTCTTTGACTCGTAGGGGGCTCACGACTGTAATAATAATAATAATAACATGTTATAATAATAACATAATAATATTTTATAATAATAATATAATGATAATATTATAATAGTAGTGTGTGTGCAGGATGCACGTACACGTGTGTACATGCTGAGAAGCAGCATGGCTCAGTGGAAAGAGCCCGGGCTTGGGAGTGAGAGGTCATGGGTTCGAATCCCCGCTCTGCCCCTTGTCAGCTGGGTGACGGTGGGCGAGTCACTTCACTTCTCTGGGCCTCAGTTCCCTCGTCTGTCAAATGGGGATGAAGACCGGGAGCCCCACGTGGGACGGTCGGACGGCCCCGTATCTCCCCCAGCGCTTAGAACGGTGCTCTGCACATAGTAAGCGCTCGACAAATACCAACATTATTATATATGCGTGTGCATATACATGTATGCATGCGTGCGCGTGCTAACGTTTGCCCGCCCGTCTGGGCGAGGGCGGAACTTCCTTTAAAATTCCCACACCCTTCGGGAAGTGACCTCGGCCTCTCGGGGAACCCGCATTCCCACTGGGAATCCCAGAGACGCTGGAGACCTTGGCCTGGTGGTGGAGGTGGTGGTCGGAGCCCAAGGTGTGAGAAGCGGCGCGGCTCAGTGGAGTCAGAGGTCCTGAGTTCGAATCCCGGCTCCGCCCCTTGGCAGCTGTGTGACTGTGGGCGAGTCACTTCACTTCTCTGGGCCTCAGTTCCCTCATCTGGAAAATGGGGATTAACTGGGAGCCTCACGTGGGACGACCCGATGACCCTGTATCTACCCCAGCGCTTAGAACGGTGCTAGGCACATAGTAAGCGCTTAACAAATACCAACATTATTAAGGTGCGGACTACGTCCCACCCGATTTCCTTGTATCCATCCAGCGCTTAGTACAGTGTCTGGCACATAGGAAGCGCTTAACGAAGACCATAATTGTGATTATTATGAGAAGCAGCGTGGCTCGGTGGAAAGAACCCGGACTTGGGAGTCAGAGTTCATGGGTTCGAATCCCGGCCCTGCCACTTGGCAGCTGGGTGACCGTGGGCGAGTCGCTTCACTTCTCTGGGCCTCCGTTCCCTCATCTGGAAAATGGGGATGAAGACTGCGAGCCCCACGTGGGGCAACCTGATTTCTTTGTGTCTACCCCAGCGCTTAGAACAGTGCTCTGCACATAATAAGCGCTTAACAAGTACCACCATAATTATTATTAGGGAGTCAGGACGAACCGACGGACAGACAGACCCTTTGCCGCGACCCTCAGTTTTAATAATAACGATAAAGATGATGAATGTGGTATTTGTTAAATGCTCGTTTGTTTGCCAGGCACTGTGCTAAACGCTGGGGTGGATACAAAGAAACTGAATTGGACACAGTCTCCGGGGCTCATGTGGCTCGGTGGAAAGAGCCTGGGCTTGGGAGTCAGAGGTCATGAGTTCGAATCCCAGCTCTGCCCCTTGTCAGCTGTGTGACTGTGGGCGAGTCACTTCACTTCTCGGTGCCTCAGTTCCCTCATCTGGAAAATGGGATTTAAGACTGTGAGCCCCACGTGGGACGACCCGATTCCCCCTGTGTCTCCCCCAGCGCTTAGAACAGTGCTGTGCACATAGTAAGCGCTTAACAAATACCAACATTATTATTAACTTCTCTGTGCCTCAGTGACCTCATCTGTAAAATGGGGATGAATACTGTGAGCCTCACGTGGGACAATCTGATGACAACCCGTATCTTCCCCAGCGCTTAGAACAGTGCTCGGCCCATAGTAAGCGCTTAACAAATACCAACATTATTATTATTAACCCGTGACCTTCTGACTCCCAGGCCCGGGCTTTATCCGTGCTCTCTCACAGTGTCTGGGATCGTGGGCCACTGGGGGTGGGGAGGTGTGTGGTGTGTGTGTGTGTGTGGGAAGCAGCGTGGCTCAGTGGAAAGAGCCCGAGCTTGGGAGTCCGAGGTCATGGGTTCGAATCCCCGCTCCGCCACTTGTCAGCTGTGGGACTGTGGCCGAGTCGCTTCACTTCTCTGGGCCTCAGTTCCCTCATCTGGAAAATGAGGATTAACTGTGAGCCTCACGGGGGGCAACTTGATGACCCTGTATCTCCCTCAGCGCTTAGAACAGTGCTCTGCACATAGTAAGCGCTTCACAAATGCCAGCATTATTATGTGTGTGTGTGTGTGTGAGACACGTACACGTTTGACAACATAAGATTTGATCTGGGGCTCTCCCTTACCCCTGACCCAACCCTCCCCGCTCCAAGAGAGTGTTCGATCTTAGAGACTTCGCTGCTCTGTGCCTCAGTTTCCTCATCTGCAAAATGGGAATTCAATCCCCGTCCTCCCTCCAATTTAGATTTTAAGCCCCGTGCAGCCCCGATGATCTTCGATCTCCCCCCGAGCTTCGTACAGGGCTTGGCACACAGTAAGCACTTAACCCCGGCTCTTGTGTCCATATCGGTCATTTCTGTATATTTTGCCTGTCTCCGCTGCAGACTGTGAGCTCGTTGTGGACAGGGAGTGTGTGTGTTGTAGAAGCGGCGCGGCTCAGTGGCAAGAGCCCGGGCTTTGGAGTCAGAGGTCATGGGTTCGAATCCCGGCTCGGCCACTTGTCAGCTGTGGGACTGTGGGCAAGGCACTTCACTTCTCGGGGCCTCACTTCCCTCATCTGTCAAATGGCGATGAAGACTGTGAGCCCCACGTGGGACAACCTGATTCCCCCGTGTCTCCCCCAGCGCTTAGAACAGTGCTCTGCACATAGTAAGCGCTTAACAAATACCAACATTATTAGTGTCTTCTCCCAAGCGCTTAGTACAGTGCTTCGCACTCTGTAAATACGGTTGAATGAATGAGTCGTGATTATGCTGTCTCGTTTTTGTCCATCCGTCTCCCCCAATGTGAGCCCGTCATGGGGCAGGGATGGTCTCTCTGTTGCCGAATTGTTGGTATTTGTTAAGCGCTTACTGCGTGCCGAGCACTGTTCTAAGCGCTGGGGGAGATACAGGGTCATCAGGTCGTCCCACGTGAGGCTCCCGGTCTTCATCCCCATTTGACAGATGAGGTAACTGAGGCCCAGAGAAGTGAAGTGACTCGCCCGAATTGTCCATTCCAAGCGCTCAGTACAGTGCTCCGCACATAGTAAGCGCTCAGTAAATGCTACTGAGTGAATGAATGAACAGATTCAGCAACAAATAGCGACGATCTCTGCCCACAGTGGGCTCACCCTCTAAAAGGGGGAGACAGTCATGTTTCTTTGCCCTGCAAAACCAGAGCAGCATGAGAAGCAGTCTGGCATAATGGCTAGAGCCCGGGCCTGGGAGTCGCGAGGTCCTGGGTTCTAATCCCGACTCCGCCACTTGTCTGTTGTGTGGCATTGGGCGAGTGGCTTCCCTTCTCTGGGCCTCAGTTCCCTCATCTGGAAAATGGGGGTGGATACCGTGAGCCCCACATGGGACAGGGACTGTGTCTAACCCACTTGGCTCGTATCCATCTCAGCGCTTAGTACAGTGCCCGGTACATAGGAAGCGCTTAACAAACACCATCATTATTATTATTATTAAAACTTCCACTTAGGAGGAGCTGGTCATTCATTCAATCGTATTTATCGAACGCTCCTTGTGTGCAGAGCACTGTACTAGGCGCTGGGGAGAGGACAGTTGAACAATAAACAGACACCATCCCTGCCCACGGTGACAACCTGAGAAATTTCGAGCTGCTCGTGGCATGGATAAATTATTATTAATATTATATAAATATATATATATATATATATATCCCCCTTCCTGCAAATAGACGGTCCAGGCCGCGATTCTGGATTATGATTTGTATTATGAAATGCTTATCAAATGTTTTTCCAAAGATGAGTTTAATTTTAATTAAATAAACCTTTCTCAAGAGAAAGCCCTCCCCTCCCCCCGCCCCGCACCCGACTACTCTTTTGTACCCAGAGGCGAAGCGTACTTGTTGATTTTAATTATTTTTCGTCGTTACCCAAACATCTCCGGGTTTCTCTTTGTCCAATTAAATCGCAGACACGGGCTCCTTATACACAATATGTTTAATATTTAATTTTAATTAAATTAATTAAATTGTTTATTTAATTTCACGGGCATCATTGTGCGTGGAGGGATGCAAAATTTATGATGGGAAGGAAGAGTTTGGGGGAAGCTAATTATGGGGGGGGAAGGAGCCCCGCGGGGGGGGGGGGGGCTTCAGTCGGAGTCTGAAGGAGGAAAGGGGTCTATTTGCCCCAGGAGGAAGGATGGAGGTGGGGAGGGGGTGTGATCTGCACCCCACCTTCTCCCATCTCCCCAAATTGGAGGGTGCAGAGAAACCGGCAGGCCCGACTATTCATTCATTCATTTTTACTGAGGGCTTACGGTCTGCAAAGCGCTTGGGAGAAGCAGCGTGGCTCAGTGGAAAGAGCGCGGGCTTAGGAGTCGGAGGTCACGGGTTCTAATCCCGACTCCGCCACCTGCCAGCTGCGTGACTACGGGCAAGTCACTTGACTTCTCGGTGCCTCGGTTACCCCATCTGTAAAATGGGGATTAAGGCTGTGAGCCTCATGTGGGGCGACCCGCTGACCCCCGGATCTCCCCCAGCGCTTAGAACGGTGCTCGGCACATAGTAACAGATATCGATATTATTATTATTATTATTGGAAGAGGCCAATATGACAGTGGACAGACCCATTCCCTGCCCACAGTGAGCTGACAGTCTAGAGGGGAGACAGGAGGGAATAGAAATCAATAAATTCCAGAGATGGACGCGTGAGAAGCAGCGTGGTGTAGTGGGTAGACGCCGGGCCTGGGACCCAGAAGGACCTGGGTTCTAATCCCGGCTCCGCCGCTTATCAGCTGGGTGACCACGGGCAAGTCACTTCACTTCTCTGTGCCTCAGTTACCCCCTCTGTAAAAAGGGGATGAAGACTGTGAGCCCCACGTTGGACAAGCTCATTACCTTGCATCTCCCCCAGGGCTTAGAACAGTGCTTGGCACATAGTAAGCGCTTAACAGACACCAGCATTATTATTATTACTACTAGAGGGGGAGACAGGCGTCAATAGAAATTAATAAATGACGGACCCATGGATGTGTGAGAAGCAGCGTGGTGTAGTGGGTAGAGCCCGGGGTTGGGAGTCAGCAGGTTATGGGTTCTAATCCCTGCTCCGCCCCTTGTCTGCTGTGTGACCTTGGACAAGTTGCTTCATTTCTCTGGGCCTCAGTTCCCTCATCTGGAAAATGGGGATTAAGACGGTGAGCCCCACGTGGGACAGGGACTGTAGCCAACCTGATGAGTGTGTCTCTAATATATATCATAAAAAATTAAAATAAATTTAAAAATGGCCTGCTGCGTCACGGCCTAGTGGATAGAGCACAGGTCTGGGAGTCAGAAGGACCTGGGTTCCAGTCCCGGCCCTGCCGCTTGTCTGCCGCGCGACCTGGTCAAGTCACTTCGCTTCTCTGGTCCTCAGTTCCCTCATCTGTCAAATGGGGTTAAGGCTGTGAGCTCCTTATGGGATGGGAACTGTGCCCAACATGATTACTATGCGCCAAGCACTGTTCCAAGCAGTGGGGTAGATACGAGATAATCAGATTGTCCCCCGTGGGGCTCCCAGGCTTCATCCCCATTTTCCAGATGAGGTCACTGAAGCCCAGAGAAGTGAATTGATTTGCCCAAAGTCACCCAGCTGACGAGTGGGGGAGGCGAGATTAGAACCCACGACCTCTGATTCCCAAGCCCGCGGTCTTTCCACTAAACCACGCTGCTTCTCTAACATCCCATGTTGGGGGGTCTCAACCCTGGACCTCCTCAGGAGTGGACCCCCCTCCGTCCCCAGGGAGAAGAGAAGCAGCGTGGCTCAGTGGAAAGAGCCCGGGCTTTGGAGTCAGGGGTCACGGGTTCGAATCCCGGCTCGGCCACTCGTCAGCTGTGTGACTTGGGGCGAGTCACTTCACTTCTCGGTGCCTCAGTGACCTCATCTGTAAAATGGAGATGAAGACTGTGAGTCCCACGTGGGACAACCTGATTCCCCTGTGTCTACCCCAGCGTTTAGAACAGTGCTTGGCACATAGTCTAATATTAATTTATTGACATTAATATTATTGACTGTCGGCAGACCCCCAGCAGCCTTGTAATTACACACGACCCCGCGGACGCGCACAACTCCGACTCTGTGGAAATACCCTCGCTTCCATGGACATACCTGCACCTCCACGGAGATAAATGGCCCTCCGAGGAAATACACACAAACCCATGGAAATACACACATCGTGGAAATACACATACCTCCGTGGAAATCCATGCACCTCCACGGATGTACATGAATCTCCGTGGAAATCCATGCACCTCCAGGGAGATGCACACATCTCCACGGACATACACAACACATACACACACACACACACACACAAAGACAGACACACACCCCTCCGGGAACATACACACATCTCCATGGAAAGTCATATACCTTCAGGGACATACACCCACTTCCATGAAAATACACAACACGTGCACACCTCCCCTCTCCCCCCATTAAAATCCACACACCTCCATGGAAATACACATACTTCCATGGAAATACATGCACCTCCAGGGAAATATAAGCACCTCCAGGGACATACACACACTTCCATGGAAATATACAACTCACACACACACACACACACCTCCGAGAACATGCACACACCTCTGTGGAAATACTTGTATCTCCATGGACAAACTCACACCTTCATGGAAATACACATACTTGCAAGGAAATATACCCACCTCCATGGAAATATACAACACACACACACACACACCCCTCTGAGAACGTGCACACACCTCTGTGGAAATACTTGCATCTCCATGGACAAACTCACACCTCCATGAAAATACACATACTTGCAAGGAAATATACCCACCTCCATGGAAATACATCCAGTTGCACAGACATATACACACCTTCTTGGAAATACACATACCTCCATGGCAATAAACAAACCTCCAGGGAAACGCATACACCTCCACGGATAGACACGTACCCCCCCGACATACACGCACCTCCTCGGAAATACACATATCTCCACGTAAATATACACACCTCCACAGAAATGCACACATCACAGGAATATGTGCATCTCCACCTCAACCCCCTTCTGACTTAGACCGTGAGCTCCACGCGGGACACGGGCTGCGTCCGACCCGATTCTCTTGCGTCTGCTTCGGCACTTAATACGGCGCCTGGCACATAGTAAGCGCTTAGCAAATGCCATAAAAAGAATACACACGCCTTGGTGGAAATACAAGCGATTCCACAGAAATGCACCCCCCTCCGTGGAAATCGACACGACTCCGTCGAAATAGACAGATATCTAAGGATTGGTCACATTGATTTCCTCTTTCTCTTTCCCCCTTGAGGTCACACGCTGGACTCATCTTCCCAAACATCCCACGCCTCCCCCTAACCTCTCTCTTCTCCCCCGACCCCGTCTGCCTCTCCCCCCATCTCAAAGAAGACAGGCCTTGCAGTCAGAGGTCGTGGGCTCTAATCCCGGCTCTGCCTCTTGCCTGCTGTGTGACCTTGGACAAGTCACCTCACTTCTCTGGGCCACAGTTTTCACATCTGTAAAATGGGGACTCCATTCCCATTCTCTCTCCCACTTAGACTGGCAGCCCGTTGTGGGACAGGGACCGTGTCTGACACGGTTCTCTTATCTAGTATAATAATAATGTTGGTATTTGTTAAGCGCTTACTCTGTGCAGAGCACTGTTCTAAGCGCTGGGGTAGACACAGGGGAATCAGGTTGTCCCACGTGGGGCTCACAGTCTTCATCCCCATTTTCCAGATGAGGGAACTGAGGCCCAGAGAAGTGAAGTGACTTGCCCACAGTCACCCAGCTGACAAGTGGCAGAGCGGAATTCGAACCCATGACCTCTGACTTCAAAGCCCAGGCTCTTTCCACTGAGCCACGCTGCTTCTCTTGTATCTCTCCCAGCGCTTAGTACAGTGTTTGACACATAGTAGCATGGAAATGGCATGGCGTAAGTGGGAAGCAGCATGGCGGAGTGGATAGAGACCGGGCCCGGGGCTCAGAAGGTCAGGGGTTCTAATCCCAGCTCCGCCACTTGTCTGCTGTGTGGCCTCGGGGAAGTCACTTCACTGCTCCGTGCCTCAGTTCCCTCATCTGTAAAATGGGGTTGAAGACCGTAGCCCCATGCGGGACAGGGACTGTGTTCAACCTAATTTGCTTGTGTCCATCCCTGCGCTTAGTACACTGCCTGGCACATAGTAAGTGCTTAACAAATACCATCATTATTATTATTATAGTAAGCGCTTAAAATACTATTTTCATTAATAATAGAGAGGGGAAGAGAGTGTTAATGATAATAATAAGTCCCTCTAGACTGTAAATCTGTTGCAGACGGGGAAAGTCACTCTACTGTTTTGTGGTACTTTCCCAAGTGTTTAGTACAGTGCTCTGCACACAGTAAGAGCTCAATAAATACGATTGAATGAATAATAATATCATTTCTCTCTCTGCTTTTCTGACCGCCTCCCTTGCTCTCTCCGTCTCTCGGTCTCTTTCTCTGTCCCTCCATCTCCCCCACCTTCTCTTCTATCTCTGTATCTCTTCTGCTCCACCGTGTCCCCCCCCCGAAAAAAAATCCCGCTTGGGAGAGACCCGCACCTGGTAGGGCCCTGTCTCCCCCCGCCCCCTTCCCGGGCTCTTGCCCCAACCTCGGGGAATGAAGCGGGAAGGGTTTAGAGGGGTGCCTTGGGGTGGATGAGATTTGGGATCGGGCCCCGGGCCACTGCAGATGGTTTTTGCCCCTTGCCCGTGTGAGGACCAGTTGGATTCGCTGGTCATGCGGGGTTCCCTTCACTGTCTAGGGCATCCCAAAGGCATCCACACCCCCAGGGCATCCCTTCTCTCTCTAGGGCACCCCAAGGGCATCCCTTCACCCCAAGGGCATCCACAAGCGAGTTCGCGTGCCCACAGAAAGCCTCAAGCGGGGTTCTCGGGGAAGGGAGGCTCCTAACTCCCAGGGGTGGCCAGTCTGAGGGCGGGGAGACACCCACACACCCACACTGTGTTGGAAGCTGGGCGAGGACCGAGGGAGGAGGAGACACAGGGCTGGGCACGCATTTACACACATGCACACACACTCTGTGCTGGTTGCTGGGGAGGAGGAGACACAGGCCCCGGCCTCGGGGCGGGGGGTGGGCTGCCAAAATGTTGGAGAACCTGGGCACAAATAATACACACGTGCACACAGACACACACGCAATCATACAGCGGACACTCGTCTCATTAGCAGAGGCTCCTCTGGGTTGCCCAGTTAGGAGACGTGATTCTGGAGGAGGGGAAGGAGGAGGAAGAGGAGAACGAGGAGAAAGGGGAAGAGGAGGAAGAGGAGGAGGAGGAAGAGGAGGACGAGGAAGAGGAGGAGGAGAAAGAGGAGGAGGAAGAAGGGGAGGAGGAGAATGAGGAGAGAGAAGAGGAGGAGAAAGAGGAGGAGAAAGAGGAGGAGGAGGAGGAGAATGAGGAGAAGGAAAAGGAGGAGGAGGAGGAGGAGAAAGGAAGAGGAGAAGGAGGAGGGGAGGAAGGAGGAAAAAGAGGAGGAGGAGGAGAAAGAAGAGGAGAAAGGAAGAGGAGGAGGAGGAGGAGGGGAAGAAGGAGGAAAAAGAGGAGGAGGAGGAGAAGGAGGAAGAGAAAAAAGGAGGAGGAAGAGGAGGAGGAGGAATAGGGTCCATAGGAGGCCTAGTGGCCTGGCAGATGGAGCACAGAACTGGGAAGTCAGGACTCCGGGGCTTTAGTGCCAACTGGCTGCAGGCTGCTAGTGACCTCGGGCAGTCTCTAAACCTCTCTGGGCCTCCGTTTTCCCATTTTCCCCTTTGTAAAATGGGGGTTGGATTTGTGTGTGTGTGTGTGTGTGTGTGTGTGTGTGTGTGTGTGTGTGCATGCGTGAGCTCCAGCAGAGCTAGGCAATGGTGGCTGGTCGAGGGAGGGAGGGAGAGGAGGAGGAAGAGAGGCTGGAATCCAGACCGGGCCCGAGGCAGGGGCATGGACGCGAAGACCCCTCAGGCCTCCTTTCAGAGGCCCACGGTATACTCCATCCGTGGAGGCCGGGAGGATGAGGGCGACCCCCCCAACCCCTCCCGGGAGGCTGGGGTCTTCATTAGACGCTGCTTGAGGGTGGTCCCGAGGGATCGGCCGGGGCGGGCAGGGCAGGGGCCGCGGAACCCGTGGGCCGGCCGGCTTCGGGGGCGCGTGGCCCGGCCGCCTCCTTTCGCTGTGGCAACCAGCTGCCGGGGAGAAGTCGGGAAAAACTGGGAGAAGCTGGATCCAATTTTTGGAAGGAAATGGGCCCTGGGGGGGGGGGGGGGGGAGTTTAAAGGCGCCAGAGACAAAGGAGACTCAACGGGACACGACCGGAGTCGGAGCCCAAGCAGGAGCCGGGAAGGATTCCGAGACACGCAGAGCCGAGACGGAGCTCCCACGCCTCTGCCAGAACTCGCCCAGCTGGTGGGGGCGGAAAGGGGACGGGACAAGGGTGGTCACTCTCACGACCACTCCCACCGACACTGATCCGGCCATTCCCACGCCGGTCCCCCGGTCACTCCTTCGGCCACCCCCACGGAAACTCCCAGGGCCGCTCCCGCAGTGACTCCCACGCCACGGCAACGCCTAGGGTCACTCCTTCGGCACGCTCGTGACCGCATCTCTGCCCACGCCCACACCCACTCCCGTGGTCGCTTCTTCGGCCACGTCCACGGTCACCCCCGGGACCGCTGCCTTGAGTGATTCCCAAGATCACACCTTTGGCCGCATCCACTCTGATGTCCACTTCCACGGCCTCCCCCACGGCCACTCCCGTGTCCGCGTCCACGGCCTCCGTCACAGAGAATCCCAAGGTCACTTCTCGGCCGCTCACGGCCACGTCTTCAGCCACACCCACTCCTCCACGGCCATCCCTCGGCCTCCCCCACGGCCGCTCTCGGGTCCACCCCCACGACCACTCCCACGGTGGCTCCCACAATCACTCCTTCGGCCCCTCCGCCGTCGCCCCTTTGGCCACGCCAGGTTCGCTCCCGCGGCCGCCCTCACCACCATTGGTAATAGTACTAATGATAATGGTATTTGTTAAGCGCTTACTTTATGCCAAGCGCCGTTCTAAGCTCTGGGGGAGATACAAGGTGATCAGGTTGTCCCGTGTGGGGCTCGCCGTCTTAATCCCCATTTTACAGGTGAGGGAATCCAGGCACAGAGAAGTGACTGGCCCAAAGTCACACAGCTGACAGGTGGCGGAGCCGGGATTAGAACCCATGACCTTTGACCCATCCCAGGGTGACTCCCGGGGCCATGTCCGCAACGAATCTCAGGACTTAAGGGAGTCGAAGTCCCGGGGCTTTGAGTTTCAAGAGGAGAGATTGCCTAAGATCACCGACGACCTCCTTCTCATCACACGAGAAGCAGTGTGGCTCGGTGGAAAGATCCCGGGCTTGGGAGTCAGAGGTCACGGGTCCTAATCCCCGCTCCGCCGCTTGTCAGCTGTGCGACCTCGGGCAAGTCACTTCACTTCTCGGTGCCTCAGTTCCCTCATCTGTAAAATAGGGATGAAGACTGGGAGCCCCACATGGGACAACCTGATCACCTTGTATCCCCCCCAGCGCTTAGGACAGCGCTCTGCACATAGGAAGCGCTTAACAAATACCAACATTATTATTATTATTATGAAAATAAACTGGGATTAGAATCCACGCCCTCTACCTATCAAGCCCATGATCTTTCCCACTAGGCCATGAGTGACTTTGACAGCTGTGTGTGACTTTGGGTCAGTCGCTTAACTTCTCTGTGCCTCAGTTTCCTCACCTGTCAAATGGGGATGAAGAGTGTGCACCCCAAGTGGGACAACCTGATGACCTTGTGTCTACCCCAGTGCTACGACAGAGAAACAACGTGGCTCAGTGGAAAGAGCCCAGGCTTGGGAGTCAGAGGTCATGGGTTCGTATCCCGCCTCCGCCCCTTGGCAGCTGTGGGACTGTGGTCGAGTCGCTTCACTTCTCTGGGCCTCAGTGACCTCATCTGTCAAATGGGGATGAAGACCACGAGCCCCACGTGGGACAACCTGATGACCCTGTATCTCCCCCAGCGCTTAGAACACTGCTCTGCACATAGTAAGCGCTTCACAAACACCAACATTATCGCGACAGTGCTTGGCACATAGAAAGCGCTTAACAAATGCTATTATTATTATTATTGTTTAATCACTTCATTGGTTGATTTATTGATTCCCATTTGGCGGCTGACCGCTCTCCCCTTCTTCGAAGGGATCGCACCTCCTCCGGGAAGACTTCTCGGATCAATCCGATTCGAGAATCGCCGTGGCCCAGGAGCCGGAGCCCGGGCCTGAGCGTCCGAGCACTTGGGTTCTAATTCCGGCTCCGCCCACTCGTCTGCTGGGTGACCTGGGGCAAGTCACTTCACTTCTCCGGGCCTCAGTTACCTCGTCTGGAAAAAGGGGATTAAGACCGTGAGCCCCACGTGGGACGTAGACTGTGTCCCACCGATTATCTTGTATGTATTCCACTCTGTGCCTGGCACATAGTAAGCGTGTAACAAATGCCATTAAGGAAAAAAAAAAGCTACAGAAACCCCCTCTCATCTCTCCTACCGCTTTTCCTGCCCATCTGCCGGCTCAAAAGTAATAATAATAATCATTCCGGTATTTGTTAGGTGCTTACTATGCGCAAGGCACTGTACTAAGCGGGGTTCGAATGCCGGCTCTGCCAGTTGTCGGCTGTGTGACTATGGGCGAGTCACTTAACTTCTCTGTGCCTCAGCGTGGCTCAGTGGAAAGAGCCCGGGCTTGGGAGTCAGAGGTCATGAGTTCGAAACCCAGCTCTGCCACTTGTCAGCTGTGTGACTGTGGGCGAGTCACTTCACTTCTCTGGGCCTCAGTGACCTCCTCTGGAAAATGGGGATTAAAACTGTGAGCCTCCCGGGGGACGACCTGATGACCCTGTATCTCCCCCAGCGCGTAGAACAGTGCTCTGCACCTAGTAAGCGCTTAACAAATACCAACATTATTCTTATTATTCTCTGTAAAATGGGGATCAACCGTGAGCCTCCCGTGGGACGACCTGATGACCCTGTATCTCCCCCAGCGCTTAGAACAGTGCTCTGCACATAGTAAGCGCTTAACAAATACCAACTAAGCGCTGCGGTGGAGCCAAGCATACAGGAGACGGGAAGGCCCTTGAGGGTGGGGATTGTGTCCACTCAACTCTCCTCTCTCAAGTGCTCTGCACACAGTAGACCGTCCACTCCTTGAGTAAAGAGTTCAAGCCTACTCATTCTACCGCCTCCTCCGAAGCCATCGGCCCAGCGCTCCGCACGGAGCCGACCGTCGGCCCCTCGGAGGGCGGGGATGGCGGCTCCCCGCTCCGTCGTCCAACTCCGCACCTAATAGACGCTCAATAAATACCCCTGACGGATCGATTTCAACAGCAGGGAAAAGAAGAAGTTGGGAGGAAAGCAGCGCTCTTGGATGGTGGGAACGAAATTCTCTCCAGACGGAGGCCGGGGGGGAGGGTCAGACGTCCTGGCCGTCTGCCGGCCTGCAATTTTCCACGCAGCCTGCGGAATCTTCCAACTCCGGACTCAGCTGCGTCCAAACGGCGTCTCCGCGGTAGGTATCGGATGAGTTTTCCTCGCCTGAGAGAGACGTGCTCTCCCAGCCGACCGCGTGCCGATCGAGGGATTTGGAAGACGAGATTCCCGGGAACCCCCTCTGCCTCCATCCCACGCGTTTGCACGACCGGGGTGGGATGCGAGGGAGGAGCGGGGAAGCGTCTTCCTTCAGAGCGCGTCTCTCTTGGTAGAACACGTCTTGCCCTTCGGAGAATCACTCGTGCATACGTGTATACGCGTGTGTGGGGGCGTTTATCGGATGGTATTCGTTACGCGCTTACTGTATGATCTGTAATTTATCTATATTGATGTCCTTCACCCCTTCTGATGATAACAATCATAACGATTTTGATATTTTTTAAGCGCTTACTCTATACCTGTAATTTATATAAATGTCTGACACCTCCTATAATAATAATAATGATATTAGTAATAACGACTGTGGTATTTCTTACGCGCTTACTACATACCTGTAATTTCTATTAATGTCGGTCGCCCCCTGTAATAATAATAATACTAGGAATAATGATCGTGGTATTTGTTAAGCATTTATTATGTGCCAAGCACTGTATTAAGTGCCGGGGTGTGGTATTTGTTAAGTGCTTACGGTGTACCAGGCACTGTATAAAGTGCCGGGGTGGATAGTAATTGTGGTTTTGGTTCAGCGCTTAGTATGTGCCAGACACTGTGCTAAGCTCTGGGGTGGCTATGAGGAAATTGAGTTGGACAAAGTCCCTGTCCCACGTGGGGCTCACACTCACTTGATTCTATTTATTGCTATTGTTTTTGTCTGTCCGTCTCCCTCGATTAGACCGTAAGCCCGTCACTGGGCAGGGACTGTCTCTATCTGTTGCCGAATTGCACATTCCAAGTGCTTAGTTCAGTGCTCTGCACCTAGTAAGCGCTCAATAAATACTATTGAATGAATGAATGAATGAATCCCCACTTTACAAATGAGGTAACCGAGGCCCCGAGAAGTGAAGTGACTTACCCAAGGTCACATAGCAGACAAGCGTGAGCTCACTGTGGGCAGGGAATGCATCTGTTTAGAGTTCTACTGCACTCTCCCAAGTGCTTAGTACAGTACGGTCAGCACTCAGTCAGTACAATTGAATGAATGAAAGTGCCAGGCACTGTACTAAGCGCTGGGGTAGATTCAAGCTCATCAGGTTGGACCCAGTCCCTGTCCCCCGTGGGGCTCACAGGTCTTAATCCCCATTTGACAGATGAAGGAACTGAGAGGCCCAGAGAAGTGAAGTGACTCACCCAAGTTCACAGAACGGACGAGTGGCGGAGCAGAGATTAGAACCCAGATCCTTCTGACTCCCAGGCCCGGGCGCTATCCAGTAGGCCTCACTTTGTGGGCTGGGTGTGAGCACGTTTATGCGGGCGATTATTCATATGTGCTTCATTCATTCATTCAATCGCATTTATTAAGCCCTTACTGTGGGCAGAGCACTGTACTAAGCGCTTGGGAGAGGACAATACAACAGTAATCACTGACCTTCCCCGCCCACAACGAGCTCACAGTCACTTAACTTCTCTGTGCCTCAGTTCCCTCAGCTGTCAAATGGGGATGAAGACTGTGAGCCTCACGTGGAGCCACCTGATGACCCTGTATCTCCACCAGCGCTTAGAACAGTGCTCGCACATAGTAAGCGCTTAACAAATACCAACATTATTATTATTATTAGAAGCGGGCAGGCCGACATCAGTACCAAGAGACGGGCTGCTTGGTCAAGTCGTGTCCCAGTTAAGGTTACAACCTCAGCTTCCTCCCGTCCCAGGCCGGACAGGACCGCGTGTGTTTGTGTGTGTCTTTGTGCGTCCATGCAACCCCACGACAGCCGCTGCAGCGAAATAACTCCGGCCGGTTTGGCGGGGGAGGGGCACGGCCTGCTGGCGTGGACAAGGCGGTCACACGGAAATCTGCGTCCAAAAATGCCAGGCACTGAGGTAATTTAGACCCCATTCATTCCTGATACAGTAATGTGAATTTTCCCACAACACAAGGTTTTTTAGGAACACGCTCCCCACGTATCCGTCCGGGCTCCGGACGCTGGTCTGTGCCGTGACTGCTTATCTTCGCTCTACCGACGGAGATTCCGGAACACTTACAGGGCGCGGAGCGCTGTGCTGAGCGCTTGGGAGGGCCCAGTAGAATAAGTGGACAATTCGTGCCCGCAAGTAGCCGACCGTCTACTGTATGATAATAATAATGTTGGTATTCGTTAAGCGCTTACTGTGTGCCGAGCACTGTTCGAAGCCTTGGAGTAGATGCAAGGTCATCAGGTTGTTGTCCCATGTAGGGCTCCCGGTCTTCATCCCCATTTTCCAGATGAGGTCACTGAGGCCAGGAAAGGGAAGTGATTTGCCCAGTCACACAGCTGACAATAATAATAATAATAATAATAATGATGATGTTGGTATTTGTTAAGCGCTTACTATGTGCAGAGCACTGTTCTAAGCGCTGGGGTAGACACAGGGGAATCAGGTTGTCCCACGTGGGGCTCACAGTCTTCATCCCCATTTTCCAGATGAGGTCACTGAGGCCCAGAAAAGTGAAGCGACTCGCCCACAGTCACACAGCCGACAAGCGGCAGAGCGGGGATTAGAACCCATGACCTCTGTCTCCCAAGCCCGGGCTCTTTCCACTGAGCCACGCTGCACGCGGAGCACTGTACCGAGCGCTTGGGAGGATCCGATAGCATGAATGAACACGATCCCCGCCCGCAGGGAACCGAGAGTCTACCGCATGGGGCCTCGCAGTTTTCATCCCCATTTTCCAGATGAGGGAACTGAGGCACAAAGAAGTGAAGCGACTTGCCCGAGGTCACATAGCAGACAAGTGGCAGAGCCGGGATTAGAACCCACGACCTCGGACTCTCAAACCCGGGCTCTTGGAAGAAGAGCACAAGAGGACCGACCTCAAGAAGTTAAGGCATCAGTGTTCTCGTCTGTCCGTCTCCCCCGGTTAGACCGTGAGCCCGTCAGAGGGCAGGGACCGTCTCTGTTACCGATTTGTCCATTCCAAGCGCTTAGTACAGCGCTCTGCACATAGTAAGCGCTCAATAAATACTATTGAATGAATGAATAAAATAGCACAACGAAGGTGAAAGATCCATCCCCGAGCACTGGAAACAGGGTATAACAGGTGCCATAGCTCTATCCCAGAGGGTTAGAAAGTCTGTTTTTCCCAAATTCTCAATAAACCCATCACCACCATCACCCCCACCATTATTACTGTCAATTATTCAATCGTATTTATTGAGCGCTTACTATGCGCAGAGCACTGTACTGAACGCTTGGAATGGACAATTCGGCAACAGATAGAGACAGTCCCTGCCCAGTGGCGGGCTCACGGTCGAAACGATTGGTATTTGTTGGGCATTTACTATATGCAGAGCTCTGTATTAAGCTCTGTACTGAGTACGGAAGCAGCGTGGCTTAGTGGAAAGAGCCCGGGCTTGGGAGTCAGAGGTCATGGGTTCGAATCCCGGCTCCGCCACTTGTCAGCTGTGTGGCTCTGGGCAAGACACTTCACTTCTCTGTGCCTCAGTGACCTCATCTGGAAAATGGGGATTAAGACTGTGAGCCCCACGTGGGACAACCTGATGACCCTGTGTCTACCCCAGTGCTTAGAACAGTGCTCTACACATAGTAAGCACTTAGCAAATACCAACATTATTATTATTATTATTATTTAATCCTAACTCTGCCACTTGTCTGCCGGGTGACCTTGGGCAAGTCACTTCACTTCTCTGGGCCTCAGTTCCCTCATCTGGAAAATGGGGAATGAGACTGTGAGCCCCATGTGGAGGAGGAGGCTCAGAGGAGGGAACTGAGGCTCAGAGAATAATAATAATCGTTAATAATGATGGTATTTCATTCATTCAATAGTATTTACTGAACGTTTACTATGTGCAGAGCACTGAACTAAGCGCTTGGAATGGACAATTCACCAACAGATAGAGACAATTCCCTGCCCAAAGACGGGCTCACAGTCTAGTATTTGTTAAGCGCTTACTATGTGCCAGGCACGGTACTGAGCGCCGGGGTGGATCCAAGCAAATCGGGTTGGACGCAGTTCCCGTCCCACGTGGGGCTCACGGTCTCGGTCCCCATTTTCCAGAGGAGGGAACCGAGGCCCAGAGAAGTGAGGTGATTTGCCCAAGGTCACACAGCAGACCGGTGGCAGAGCCGGGATTAGAACCCATGACCTTCTGATCCCCAGGCCTGGGTTTTTTCCACTAGGCCAGGCTGTTTCTTCTACTGCACTATTTCCGTTACTATTTCTGCGACTATTATCTCTGCTATTGCAATTTTTGCCCCACGTGGGACAGGGACTGCGTCCCACTGGATCGGCTTGTATCCACCCCAGCGCTTAGCACAGTGCCTGGCACATAGTAAGCACTTAACAAATGCCACGATTATTATTACTGGAACTAAATACTGTTCTAAGTAGTGCTACCTCTCCTACTGCTATTAATAATACTAATATTAATGACGGCATTTGTTAAGCACTTACTATGTGCAACGTACTGTATTACTACTATGATTAGAGAAGCAGCGGGGCTCAGTGGCAAGAGCCCGGGCTTGGGAGTCGGAGGTCGTGGGTTCTAATCCCAGCTCTGCCACCTGTCTGCTGTGTGACCTTGGGCAAGTCGCTTCACTTCTTTGTGCCTCAGTTCCCTCATCTGGAAAATAGGGATGAAGACTGTGAGGCCCCATACTGGGCAACCTGATGTCCTTATGTCCATCCCAGAGCTTAGAACGGTGCTCGGCACATAGTAAGCGCTTAATAAATCCCATAATTATTGATTATTATTACTATTATTAGAGAAGCAGTGTGGCTCAGTAGAAAGAGCTCGGGCTTGGGAGTCAGAGGTCGTGGGTTCTAATCCCGGCTCCGCCACTGGTCAGCTGTGTGACTTTGGGCCAGTCACTTCACTTCTCTGGGCCTCGGTGACCTCATCTATCAAATGGGGATGAAGACCGTGAGGCCCACGGGGGACAACCTCATCCCCCGCAGCGCTTAGAACAGTGCTTGGCACATAGTAAGCGCTTAACAAATGCCATCATCATTATTATTATTCTTTTTGCTGCTACTATGAGAGCTGCTACTGTTACTACTTCCGTCACTGCTACTTTTACTGGTAGTCCCTCTGTTACTGCTACCGTCCTCTTTCTTTCTACAGAAAGGCTCCGGGCCTGTCACTCCGCTCCTCAAAAACCTCCAGTGGTTGCCTATCGACCTCCACACGAAACAAAAACTTCTCACTCTAGGCTTCGAGGCTGTCCATCCCCTCGTCCCCTCCTACCTCACCTCCCTTCTCTCTTTCTCCTGCCCACCCCGCACGCTCCGCTCCTCCGCCGCCCGCCTCCTCGCCGTCCCCCGGTCTCGCCCGTCCCGCCGTCGACCCCCGGCCTCCCGCCGTCCCGGAACGCCCTCCCTCCTCACCTCCGCCAAACTCACTCTCTTCCCCTCTTCAAAGGCCTCCCGAGAGCTCGCCTCCTCCGGGAGGCCTTCCCACACTGAGCCCCCCTTTCCCTCTCCCCCTCCTCCCCATCGCCCGACTCCCTTCCTCTGTTCTACCCCCTTCCCTTCCCGACAGCATTTGTCTATATTCGTACATTTCATTTATTACCCTACTTATTTTATTAATGATGTGTGTACATCTATGATTCTATTTCTCTATTTCGATGATATCGATGCCTGACTACTTGTTTTGCTTTGCCGTCCGTCTCCCCCTTCTAGACCGTGAGCCCGTCGTTGGGTAGGGATGGTCTCTATCTGTTGCCGAATTGTCCATTCCAAGCGCTTAGTACAGTGCTCTGCGCACAGTAAGCGCTCAATAAATACGATCGAATGAATGGAATGAATGGAATGAATGAATGCTACTACTATTACTGCTGCTACTACTTCTTTTACCGCGACTACTTCTACTACTAATAATGACGATGGCGTTTGTTAAGCGCTTACTATGTGCCGAGCACCGTTCTAAGCGCTGGACTGGATACAAGGACATCGGGTTGTCCCACGTGGGCCTCACAGTCTTCATTCCATTTTCCAGATGAGGTCACGGAGGCCCAGAGAAGTGAAGCGACTGGCCCAAAGTCACCCAGCTGACAAGCGGCGGAGCCGGGATTAGAACCCATGACCTCTGACTCTTACTATTGTTGGTACTACCACCGCTGCTGCTAATAATAACGATGATGGTACATGTTAGGCGCTTACTATGTGCCGAGCACTGCTCCAAGCGCTGGAGGGGATACGAGGTCATCGGGTTGTCCCCCGTGGGGCTCCCAGTCTTCATCCCCATTTTGCAGATGAGGTCACGGAGGCCCAGAGAAGAGAAGCGACTGGCCCAAAGTCACACAGCTGACAAGAGGGATTGGAACCCATGACCTCTGACTCCCAAGCCCGGGCTCCTTCCACTGAGCCGCGCTGCTTCTCTGTAACAACTCCTTCGACTACTTACTATTGCTCTTTTGCTACTACTTACTGCTGCGATTCCTTCTACACATATCACTGTTTCCCCTGCCGATGGGGTGCACAGGGGACCCCCCCCCTCCCACCCCATTTTGCCCCCCACCCCTGCCTCGAACTCTGCCCAAATGAAAAAGCAGTAGGCCAAGGCCAAGTAGTTTCCCCACACTAATCCAGCTTAATTATTTTTCATTTCAATATGCGGGGATTGCAATTTGGACGGTCCCGGAGGCGGGGAAGCCCCCTCCCCACCTCCCCCAACCCCTCAGGAGTGTGTTCAGCCCCCCCTTCCCCTCCCCCTAGGCGACCCCTCCAAATTGCAATATTAAATTCGTCCGTAATTGAGGGATTCTCCACCGGGTCCGTCCGTCCGTACTTCTGTCCATCCTCGGGCCGGAGAGCGAAGGCTAGCCTGCCTGAAAAGCGCAGTATGGATTTAATTTATATGCAAATGTGAGAGCAATAAAGGCAGGCGCTGTAGAAATGAAGAGTTTCTGAAACAAACACATCCCCTTTCTCTCGGATTTCAGCAGGGCCTCCGCTAAGCCTTTATTTCTGGGACAATCCATGCCTCCCAACATTTCTCTTTCGTTTGCTCCCGTTTTTCCAGTTTTCTCCCGGGTTTTCCTCAGCGGTTTCCGCTTTTTGCCTCTGGAAGGGTCTCTCCCTCCAGATCCCTCGCATTTTCTGTCTCCCTGTCTCTTCCTTTCTCTCTCTCCCTCTTCTCTGCTCCTCTCTTTTTTCTCTCTGCCTCTCTTCATCTCTTTGACTCTCTGCCTCTGCCCCTTCTCTGTCTTGCTGTCTCTGCCCCCCTCTCTGCCCCTCTCTCTTTTTCTCTCTCTGCCTCTCTTCATCTCTTTGACTCACTGTCTCTTTGTCTCTCTCTCTGCCCCTTCTCTGCTCCTCTGTTTTCTCTCTGCATCTCTTCTTCTCTTTGATTCTCTGCCTTGCGCTCTCTACCCTTCTCTGCCTTTTTGTCTCTGCCTCTTTCTCTCTCTCTCTGTCCCTTTCTGCTCCTCTCTCTCTTTTCTTTCTCTGCCTCTCTGCCTCTCTCCATCTCTTTGATGCTCTTCTCTCTCTCTGCCCCTTCTCTGCCACTCTCTCTTTCTCTCTGCCCCTTCTCTGCTCCTTTTTCTCTCTCTTCCTCTCTTCCTCTTTGATTCCCTGCCTCTTTCTCTCTGCCCCTTCTCTGCCTTTTTATCTCTGCCTCTCTGTCTCTCTCTGCCCCTTTCTGCTCCTCTCTTTTCTGTCGCCCTTTGTCTCTTTGACTCTCTGCCTCTCTCTCTCTCTGCCCCTTCTCTGCTCCTCTCTCTTTTTTCTCTCTTTGGCTCTCTGCCTCTCTTTATCTCTTTGACTGTCTGCCTCTCTCTCTGCCCCTTCTCTGCTCCTCTCTCTTTTCTCTCTCTCTGGCTCTCTTCATCTCTTTGACTCTGCCTCTCTCTCTCTTTCTCATTGCCTCTTCTCTGCCTCTTTCTGTCTCTGCCTCTCTATCTGACTCTTCTCTACTTCTCTCTCTTTTTCTCTCTCTCTGACTCTGCCTCTCTTCTCTCTTCTTTTCCTCTTTTTGTCTCTTTGACTCTGCATCTCTCTCCCTTTCTCTCTCCCTGTTTCTTTCTCACTCTGTCTCTCCCTGCCCTTCTCTCTCTCTGCCCCTTTCTCTTTTTTTTCTCTCTCTCTGACTGCCTCTCTTCATCTCCCTCTACCTCTCTGCCTCTTTTCTTCTCTCTGCCTCTCCCTATCTTTCTCCCTGCCTTGTTCTCTCTCCATCTCTCTCTCTCTCTTCTCTGCCCTTCTCTCTTTTTTCTCTCTCTGCCTCCCTTCCTCTCTTTGACTTTCTGCCTCTCTGCCTCTCTCTGCCTCTCTCTTTCTCTCTGCCCCGCTTTCTTTTTTCTTTCTCTTCCTCTCTTCCTCTCTTTGCCTCTCTCCCTCTCTCTGCCTCCTTCTCTTTCCTTCTCTCTTCACCTCTCTCTCTTTCTCTCTGCCCCTCTTTCTTTTTTCTCTCTCTCCCTCTCTTCCTCTCTTTGTCTCCCTCTCTCTCTGCCTCTTTCTCTTTCCATCTCTATTCACCTCTCTCTCTTTCTCTCTGCCCCTCCTTTATCTCTCTCTGCCTCTCTTCATCTCGTTGACTCTCTTCCTCTCTCCCTGCCTCTCTCTCCCTTTCTCTCTCAGTCTCTCTCTGCCTCTCTCTCTGTCTCTTTCTCACTCTCTTTCTCTCTGCCTCTCTCCTTTTTCTCTGCCTCTCTTTCTCTCTCTCTCTCTGTCTCTCTCCTTTTCTCTCTCTATCTCTTTCTTGCTCCATCTCTCTCTGACTCTCTTTCTCTCTTCCCCCCCTCTCTTTTTCTCTGTCTGCCTCTCTTCCTCTCTCTCTGTCTCTCTTTCCCTTTCTCTCTCTGCTTCTTTCTCTCTCCGTCTCTCTCCCTCTCTCTCCCTCTTTCTCTCTCTGATCCTCTTTCTTTTTTCTCTCTCTGCTTCTCTTCCTCTTTCTCTGTCTCTTTCTTTCAATGCCTCTTTCTTTCTTGCTTCTTTCTCTGCCACCACCCCCCGTCCTCTCTCTTTTTCTCTGCCTCTTTTCCTCTTTCTCCCTCCCTTTTTCTCTCTGCCTCTCTTCATCTTTCTCTCTCCTTTTCTCACTCCATCTCTGCGTCTCTTTCTCTCTGGCCCTCTCTCCTTTTTCTCTCTGCCTCTGGCCTCTCTTCTTCTCTTTCCGCCTCTCGCTGCCATTCTTCCTCTCTCTCTGCCTCTCTCCCTTTCTCTCTCTCTATCCCTCTCTCTTCCTCTTTCTCAGTTTCTCTCCTTCTATCCCCCGGCTACTTCAGCCTCTTTCAATCTCTGCTTCATTCTTTCTGCCTTTCTCCATCTTTCTCATTTTTTCCTCTGCCTGTTTCTCTCTGCCTCCGTTTCTCAGATTATCTCTGACTCTCATTTATCTCTAGTTTTCTCATCTATTCCTATAAATTTTTCTCTTGATTCGGTGTCTCTAGTCCTCTCATTTCTTTCTTTTTTTTTTCTCATCTCCTTGTTTCCCTGTCTCTCCATCTCTCTCCCTGTGTGTCTGAAGATGAGGGGGCAGGAGGGATGGGGGTACGGGGTGGGTGGGCTGGTCTGCCCGGAAGATTTTCCCGCCCCTTTCTTTGAGCCCTGCCCCGTGCACATGGATGATCAAAGCTCCCTGGAATGGAGATCTGGGCCCTCCTCAACGTGAGACCGGACGAGGGGCCCGGACAAGGACCGGGCAGGGGTCAGGCAAGGACTATGTCTGCTGAGTGACCTTGGACAGGTCATTTCACTTCTCTGGGCCTCAGTTCCCTCATCTGTAAAATGAGGATTAAGATTGTGAGCCTCATGTGGGACAGAGACTGTGTCCAACCCGATTTGCTTGTCTCCACCCTAGCGCTTAGTACAGTGCCTGGCACATAGTAAGCTCTTAACCAAGACCACAATTATTATTATTATTATTATTATTACTGGGCAGGGAAGCAGTTTGGCGTAGTGGATAGAGCACGGGCCTGGGAATCAGAAGGCCATGGGTTGTATCGTTTGTTGTATTGTTTATTGTTATACTGTACTCTCCTAAGCGCTTAGTAAAGTGCTCCACACACATCAAGTGCTCCATAAATATGATTGAATGAATGAATGAACGAACGGGTTCTTATCCCAGGTCTGCCACTTGTCTGCTGTGTGACCTTGGCAAGTAATTTCACTTCTCTGTGCCTCACTTCTGTCATCTGAAAATGGGAATTAAGAATAATAATAATAATGGTATTTGTTAAGCGCTTACTATGTGCCAAGAACCGTTCTAAGCACTGGGGTAGATACAAGGTCATCAGGTTGTCCCACATGGGGCTCACAGTCTCCATCCCCATTTTACAGATGAGCTAACTGAGGCACAGAGAAGTTAAGTAACTGGCCTGAAGTCACAAAGCTGACAAGTGATGGAGCCAGAATTAGAACCCATAACCACTGGCTCCCAAGCCTGTGCTCTTTCCACCAAGCCATGCTGCTTCTGGGACATGGACTGTGTCCGACTGGATTTGCTTGTATCCACACCTGTGCTTAGGAAGGTGCCTGGTACATAGTAAGCATTTAACATATACCACAATTATTATTATTATTATTATTATTATTGTCATTGTCATTATTATTAGTGACTGGGCAGGGGCCGGGCCGCTCCTCCTGGATTCTGATTGTCCCACTAGCCCTCATTAGTGGTGGCCCCACCCGCTTTTCTTTTCTTATTTTCAATTGTATTTATTGAGCACTAACTGTGCACAGAACACTGTACTAAGCGCCGGGTAGAATACCAGGAAGCAGCAAGGTTTAGTGGCTAGAGCACGGACCTGGGCATCAGAAGGACCTGGGTTCTAATTCCTGCTCCACCACATCTGATCCCTTTGTTGGGTAGGGATTGTCTCTGTAGCCCAATTGTACTTTCCAAGTCCTCAGTACAGTGCTCTGCACACAGTAAGCGCTCAATAAATGCGATTGAATGACCTGGGTGACCTCAGGTGAATTATTTCACTTTTCCAGGCCTCAGTACCCTCATCTGGAAAATGGGGATGAAGACTGTGAGCCCCATGTGGGACAGGCACTGTGTCTAACCTAATAATGTTGGTATTTGTTAAGCGCTTACTATGTGCAGAGCACTGTTCTAAGCGCTGGGGTAGATACAGTCACACAGCTGACCAGTGGCGGATCCGGGAGTCGAACTCATGACCTCTGACTCCGAAGCCCAGGCTCTTTTCCACGGAGCCACGCTGCTTCCCCGATTAACCTGATTAACGTGTATCAACCCCAGCGCTTAGAACGGTGCTTACTAAGTGTTTAACGAGTACGATGATAACAATTATTATTTTACGATAGAGCGATAAACAGTTACTTTCCCTGCCCACGGTGAGCTTACGGTCTGCCCAGGGTCGGCACCCCACCCCCGGGTCCCTGGCATTCCCGGCTGTCCAGCCTGATTCCTCCGGCTGTTCCCGGCCGGAGCGGGGGATGTTTCCCAGGATGGGAGGAACTTCAAGGCCACGCTTAACCCCAAATTCTCACCGCCGCCCAGAGAGGAGTCCCTTGGCCGGAGTGGGATGGGGGGGGGGCCTCCTCTGGGAGGCAGGGAACCTCTGCCGCGACCCTCCCTTCCTCTTCTCCCCACTCCCCCGGCCCCTTGCTAAGCTCCCCCGGGAGCTGCCCAAAAAGAAGCCTCTGAGCAGGAGAAAGAGCCGGATTCAAGTCCTGGCTAATCACCAATTACAAAAAAACACCCCACACCCACGGATCATTATTGATAGTAATAATACTGTTGGTCTTTGTTAAGCGCTTACTATGTGCGGAGCACTGTTCTAAGCGCTGGGGGAGATACAGGGTCATCAGGTTGTCCCACATGAGACTCACAGTTAATCCCCATTTTACAGATGAGGTAACTGAGGCCCAGAGAAGTGAAGTGACTCGCCCACAGTCACACAGCTGACAAGGGGCAGAGACAGGATTCGAACCCATGACTCCTGACTCCTGAGCCCGGGCTCTTTCCACTGAGCCACGCTGCGATAATAGTGGTATTTGTGAAGCGCTTACTCTGTGTCAAGCACTGTTTTGATCAGCTTGTAGACAGTCCCGGTGCCACATGGAGCTGGCAGTCTTTATCCCCATTTGACAGACGAGGGAACTGAGGCACAGAAAAGCGAAGTGACTTGCCCAAGGTCACAGAGCAGACAAGTGGTGGAGCCAGAATTAGAACCTAGGTTAATTAATTAATTATGGCATTCGTTAAGCGCTTACTATGCGCCAGGCACCTGTATTAGGAACTGGGGTGGAAACAAGTGAATCCGGGTGGACACGTAGGGCTCACAGTCTTAAACCCCATTTTAAAAATGAGGTAACGGAGGCACAGAGAAGTGAAGTGACTTGCCCAAGGTCATACAGCAGACAAGTGGCAGAGTTGGGATTAGAACCCATGATCTTCTGATTCCCAGGCCTGTCCTCTTCTCATTGTGATATTAATAATAATAATAATAATGTTGGTATTTGTTAAGCGCGTACTATGTGCAAAGCACTGTTCTAAGCGCTGGGGGGGATACGAGGCGATCAGGTTGTCCCAGTGGGGCTCACAGACTTAGTCCCCATTTTACAGATGAGGTAACCGAGGGACGGAGAAGTGAAGTGACTTGCCCACAGTCGCACAGCTGACAAGTGGCAGAGGGGCATTTGAATCCATGACCTTTGACTCCCAAGCCTGCGCCCTTTCCATCGAGTCACGATCTATTAAGCGCTTACAATGTGCAGAGCACTGTACTAAGCGCTTGGGGAGAGGACAATAGAACAATAAAACAGACCCATTCCCTGCCCACAACGAGCTCACCTACTAAGAGATTTACGAACACCATCATTACTCTTACGATGGGAAGCGACGTGGCCTAGTGGCAAGAGCCCGGGCCTGGGCGTCAGAGGACGTGGGTTCTAATCCTGGCTCCTCCACTTGCCTGCTGTGGGACCTTGGGCTTCACTTCTCTGTGTGCCTCAGTTCCCACAACTGTAAGATGGGGACTTAAGACTGTGAACCCCACGTGGGACAACCTGTTGACGGACAGGTGCTCGTTACATAGTAAGAGCTTAACAAATACCACCGAAATTATGATCGAGGTGACCCTCACTCCTCCAGACGGGTGGGCTGAAACGAAGCCCCCCCGCCGGCTTCAGGCGGGCCGGCCCAGCCTCCTCCTCTCCCATGGAGCGGGGAGGAGGGGAGGGTGACCAGGGGTTGATGTCACTTTGGAGACGGCCAAGTGTCTGGCTGGATGGGAAGATGGAGAAATAGAGATCTGTCCGAGCAGGCCTTCCCTCCCGCCTCCCCCCCTCCTGGACCCCCGGCGGCGGAGCGAATGGGCCGCGGAGCCGGGATTAGACCCAGGAGGGGCCGGGGGAGGATCTGGGGGGGAGCTGGGGGGGTCCCAGGGGTGCACGGCCCGTGTGAGAACTGGCAGCCGCGGCGCAGAGAGGCTTGGCCGCCGAGGCCCGGGAAAGCAAGAAGGAATTTCACCCTCATAAAAAAAAAAACCCGAATCTTCCCCGGGCCCCTCAAATCGTTCCCATCAAACCACGCTCTGGGGTCCAAAGCGGCGGACTCTCCCGCCGCTGACACCCTGGCTAGCAGGCGATCGGTCCATTAGTAATAATGATATTGATAGTGGTATTTAAGCGTTTACTATGGGCCAGGCACTGTACTAAGAGCTGGGTGGATGCAAGCAAATCAGGTTGGACACAGTCCCTGTCCCACATGGGGCTCACAGTCTCAATCCCCATTTTCCAGATGAGGGAACCGAGGCCCAGAGAAGTGAAGTGACTTACCCGAGGTCACCCGGCAGACAAGTGGCAGAGTTAGGATTAAATAATAATAATAATGTCGGTATTTGGTAAGCGCTTACTACGTGCCGAGCACTGTTCTAAGCACCGGGGTAGACACAGGGGAATCAGGTTGTCCCACGTGGGGCTCACAGTCTTCATCCCCATTTTACAGATGAGGTCACTGAGGCACGGAGAAGTTAAGTGACTCGCCCACAGTCACCCAGCTGACAAGGGGCAGAGCGGGGATTCGAACCCATGACCTCTGACTCCAAAGCCCGGGCTCTTTCCACTGAGCCACCCACGACCTTCTAACTCTCAGGCCCGGGCTCTATCGTCACTGTGCGTTTAGCACCGTTCTAAGCACTGGGGTAGATACCAAGTAATCACAGTCCCTGTCCCACGTGAGGCTCACACTTTCAGTCCCCATTTTAATAATAACGATCGTATTTGCTAAGCGCTTACTATGTGTTAAGCACCGTTCGAACTGCTGGAGTGGAGACAGGCTAATAGGTTGGACACGGTCCCTGTCCCCCATGGGGCTCACAATCTTAATCCTCACTTTTACAGATGAGGCAACTGAGGCACAGAGAAGTTAAGTGATCTGTCCAAATCAACAGCAGACAGGCGGCCGAGCTGGGTTTGCCTCCTATCAACTCCAGCGCCTAGAACAGTGCTTGGCACATAGTAAGCGCTTACCAAATATCATCACTATTGTTATTATTGTTATTAAATGTTGTGGTGCTGGGGGAGGGGTTGGGCAAAGGAAGCAATGCAGATATTCTGCCTCATTCATTCATTCATTCATTCAATGGTACTTATTGAGCGCTTACTGTGTGCAGAGCACTGGACTAAGCGCTTGGAATGTACAAATCCTGGGGATGGGGAGGGTGCTATGACTGGAGAGCTGGTCCGTAGTAATAAGCGCTTAGTACAGTGCTTTGCACACAATGAGCGCTCAGTAAGTATGACCGAACGAAGGAATGAATAAAAATTAATTACGGCATTTGTTGAGCGCTTATTATCAGCCTAGCACTGTTCTAAACGCTGAGGTATATGTGAGGTAATCAGATCGGACACAGTCCCTGGCCCACATGGGGCTCAGAGTCTTCAGCCCCAATTTACAGATGAGGGAACTGAGGTACAGAGAATAATAATAATTAAGAGACTTGTTAAGCGCTTATTCTGTGCCAAGCACTGTTCTGAGCACTGGGGTAGATACAAGGTAACCAGGTTGGACACAGTCCCTGTCCCACAGAGGGCTCCCAGTCTTCATTCCCATTTTACAGGTTCCTAGACCGTAAACTCGTGAGCAGAGGATGTCACGGCTTATTGTTGTGTTGTATTTTCCCAAGTGCCTAATACAGTGCTCTGCACACACTAAGTTCTAGATGAATTCATTCATTCATTCAGTAGTATTTATTGAGCGCTTACTATGTGCAGAGCACTGGACTAAGCGCTCGGAATGGACTATCCGGCAACAGATAGAGACCGGCCCTGCCCATTGACGGGCTTTCGGTCTAATCGGGGGAGACGGACGGACGAGAACGATGGCTATAAATAGAATCGAGGGGATGGACAGCTCATTAACAAAATAAATAGGGTAATAACGATATATACAAATGAGCGGACGAGCAGAGTGCTGAGGGGAGGGGAAGGGAGAGGGGGAAAGTGGGGGGAAAGGGGGCTTAGCGGAGGGGAGGGGAAGGGGGTGGGCAGAGAGGGAGCGGAGGGAAAAGGAGAAGCTCGGTCTGGGGAGGCCTCTCGGAGGAGGTGACCTCTCAGGAGGGCTTCGAAGAGAGTGAGTTTGGCGGAGGTGAGGAGGGAGGACGTTCCGGGACCGCTGGAGGACGCGGGCCGGGGGCTCGACGGGGGGCTGGGTGAGAACGGGGGACGGCGAGGAGGCGGGCGGCGGAGGAGCGGAGCGTGCGGGGTGGGCAGAGAGAAAGAGAGAAGGGAGGAGAGGTAGGAAGGGCCTAGGGGATGGACTGCCTTGAAGCCTAGAGCCTTGAAGCCTGATAAATGTGACCGAAAGAATGAATGAATACAGATGAGGCGACTGAGGCCCAGAGAAGTGAAGTGACTTGCCCCCAGTTCACCCAGCAGGCAAGTGGCAGAGCCAGGATTAGAACCCATGACCTCTGACTCCCAGGCCCGGGCTCTACCCACTAAGCCGAGCTGCTTCATCTCTAGCACTGCACCACCTCTACCCTCCCCAACTCTCAAATCCCTCTCTCTGACCCACAACCTCCTCACTTGCCTTGTCTCTCTTCTCCGTCAATCAATTGTAATTATTGAGTGCTCACCGTGTGCAGAGCGCTGTACTAAGCGCTGGGGAGACGACAATAGAACAAGAGAACAGACACGTTCCCTGCCCACAACAAGCTCACAGTCTAGAGGGGGAGGCAAGCATGAAGCAGCGTGGCTCGGTGGAAAGAGCCTGGGCTTCGGAGTCAGAGGTCATGGGTTCGACTCCCGGCTCGGTCACTCGTCAGCCGGGTGACTGTGGGCGAGTCACTTCTCTGGGCCTCAGTTCCCTCATCTGTAAAATGAGGATGAAGACTGTGAGCCCCACGTGGGACGACCTGATTCCCCTGTGTCTCCCCCAGCGCTTAGAACAGTGCTCTGCACATAGTAAGCGCTTAACAAATACCAACATTATTATTATTATTATTATAACCCCTCTAGACTAAGTTCCTGTGGGCAGGGAACGTTTCTACCAGTTCTGGTGGACTGTACTCTCCCAAAGGTTTAGTGCCCGGAGGCCGCGTGGCCTAGTGGGTAGAGCTCGGGCCTGGGAGTCAGAAGGTCATGGGTTCCAATCCCAGCTCCGCCACTTGTCCGCTGTGTGACCTTGAGCAAGTCACTTCACTTCTCTGGGCCTCAGTTACCTCATCTGTAAAATGGGGCTGAACACAGTGAATCTCCGTGTGGGACCAGGACTGTGTCCAAACTGATCGAGAAGCAGCGTGGTTCAGTGGCAAGAGCCCGGGCTTGGGAGTCAGAGGTATTGGGTTCTAATCGTGGCTCTGTGGAAAGAGCCCGGGTTTAGGAGTCAGGGGTCATGGGTTCTAATCCCGGCTTCGCCACCCGTCAGCTGGGTGACTTTGGGCAAGTCACTTCACTTCTCGGTGCCTCGGTTCCCTCGTCTGTAAAATGGGGATTAAGACTGGGAGCCTCACGCGGGACAACTTGATTACCCTGTGTCTACCCCGGTGCTTAGAACGGTGCTCGGCACATAGTAAGCGCTTAACAAAAACCAACATTATTATTATTAATCCCGACTCCGCCACTTGTCTGCTGTGTGACCTTGGGCAAGTCACTTCACTTCTCTGGGCCTCTGTGACCTCATCTGGAAAATGGGGATGAAGACTGGGAGCCCCACGTGGGACAAGCTGATGACTCTGTATCTATCCCAGTGCTTAGAACAGTGCTCGGCACATAGAAAGCGCTTAACAAATACCCTCATTGTTATTACTATCCCAGGGCTTAGAATAGTGCTTGGCACATAGCAAGCGCTTAACAAATACCATCATTATTCAGCACTTAGAACAGTGCTTGGCACATAGTGAGTGCTTAATAAATACCATTATTATTATTATTATTAGCTTGTCTCTACCCCAGCGCTCAATACAGTGCATGGCACTTAGTATGTGCTTATAAGAAATACCATTAAAGAAAACTAATCAAAAACAACAAAAAATCAGAACTAAAACCATTAATATTGATAATTATAGTTTTTATTAAAGTTATAATTACAATTAATAACCTTATCCCTCCGGTGATATATTATACAGTTACAATTTTAAAAATATTTAGCATCGTAACAAAAATAATCTGTAAAAATATCATTCTTGCTCCATCATTATACAATTAACGACGTTAAGGAATCATACAACATCGCTCGGCAGTGCTACTAATAACGAACCATTCTATAATGTAATTGATGATGTTAATTCATAATGCCAGTTAAAAACTTGTTTAGTTTTTTTTTTTTTTTGGAAAACGTAATTCCCATTCAATCCAAACTTAGATGTAGAAGCCCATGAGGTTTCTTCACGTTTCACTACATATTCGTCTTCCTCACAGGTACATAAAGGCCTGTCAGACCTGATTCAAACCATCACGCATGCATTCCCCGCCAACCCCATACACACATTCCCTAAAACAGCACAAAATTTCCTTTTTTAAAAAAAAAAAATGGTATTCGGTAAGCACTCACTATGATTCGGGCGTGGGATTTTCTCCCTGATTACCTCAGCAAGGAAGCGTGTCTTCATTCATTCATTCACTCAATCGTATTTATTGAGCGCTTACTGTGTGCAGAGCACTGGACTAAGCACTTGAAAAGTCCAATTCGGCAACAGATGGAGACAATCCCTACCCAACATCGGGCTCACAGTCTAGAAGGGGAGACAGACAACAAAACGAAACAATGTCTTCTTCAATCAATCAGTCAGTCAGTGGTATTTATTAAGCGCTTACCATATGTCGAGCACTGTACTAAGCCCTTGTTAGGATAAGTCACTTAACTTCTCTGTGCCTCAGTTCCCTCATCTGTAAAATGGGGATTAAGACTGTGAGCCCCACGTGGGATAACCTGATTTCCCTGTGTTTACCCCAGCGCTTAGAACAGTGCTCTGCACATAGTAAGCGCTTAACAAATACCAACATTATTATTATTATTATTACAGTGCAACAGGGTTCGAATCCCCACTCTGCCCCTTGTCAGCTGTGTGACCGTGGGCAAGTCACTTCACTTCTCTGGGCCTCAGTTCCCTCATCTGTAAAATGGGGATGAAGACTGTGAACCTGACGTGGGACAACCTGATTCCCCTGTATCTACCCCAGCGCTTAGAACAGTGCTCTGCATGTAGTAAGCGCTTAACAAATAGCAACATTATTATTGTTAGAAACGTTCCCTACCCAGAGAAACCTTGTGTATAGAGCCCAGGCCTAGGAGTCATAAAATGTCCTGTTTCTTCCTGCCCATTCCTCAAAGGTTAATAATAATAATAATAATAATAATAATAATAATAATAATGATGGCATTTGTTAAGCGCTTACTATGTGCAAAGCACTGGGGAGGATACAAGGTGATCAGGTTGCCCCATGTGGGGCTCCCAGTCTTAATCCCCATTTTACAGATGAAGTAACTGAGGTCAAGAGAAGTAAAGTGACTTGCCTAAAGTCACATAGCTGACAAGTGGCAGAGTGGGATTCGAACCCATGACCTCTGACTCCCAAGCCCGGGCTCTTTCCGCTGAGCTAAAACTGTTTCTCTGATGTGGCTCTTGAACCACAGAAGCCAAGAATAAACAAGAATAAATGGAAATAAACAAGCACGGGCCTGGGAGCCAGTAGGATCTGGGTTTCTAATCCCGGTTCCGCCACTTGTCTGCTGTGTGCCCTTGGGCAAATCGCTTCACTTCTCTGTGCCCCAATTCAGCATGCCTCAGTGGAAAGAGCTCGGGCTTGGGAGTCAGAGGTCATGGGTTCGAATCCCAGCTCTGCCCCTTGTCAGCTGTGGGACGGTGGGCAAGTCACTTCACTTCTCTGGGCCTCAGTTCCCTCAGCTGTAAAATGGGGATGAAGACCGTGAGCCTCACGTGGGACAACCTGATGACCCTGTATCTCCCCCAGCGCTTAGGACAGAGCTCTGCACATAGTAAGCGCTTAACAAATACCAACATTATTAATATTATTAAAATGGGGATTAGGACTGTAAGCCCCACTAGGGACATGGACTGTGTCCAACCCAATTAACTTGCATTTTCTCCAGTAGTCTAGTGCCTGGCACATAACAAACGCTGAACAAATACCATAAAGATAAGGGGGGAGGGAGTTTTCCAATTTCTTCCAGAAATGTTGGGATTATCTGTTCTGGAGGAAATAGGATAGTGTGGCGTCATTCCGGATTTTGTGCCGCTACCAGGAACCATCCGACCCCATCCCAACCGCAAATGCCGTAATAGGTCTGACAGGCAGGTGATGGCGGCGTCTGAGAGAGAGGAGATGGAGAATTTGAGAGACAGGAGATGGACGGTCTGAGAGGTAGGAGTTCATTCAGTAGTATTCATTGAGCGGTTACTAGGTGCAGAGCACTGTACTAAGCGCTTGGAATGTACAAATCGGCAACAGATAGAGACAGTCCCTGCCCTTTGACGGGCTTACGGTCTAATCGAGTTGAAGGAGATGAAAGAAAGGAGATGGAGGGGTCGAGAGGAGGGAGATGGAGAGTTTGAGAGACAGGAGATGGAGGAATTGAGAGGAAGGAGATGGAGAGGAGGAGAGACAGAAGATGGAAGGCCTGAGAGACGGGAGATGGAGCATCTGAGAGGTAATAATAATAATAATTTTGGTATTTAAGCGTTTACTCTGTGCCTAGCACTGTTCTAAGTGCTGGGTAGATACTTTATTGCTATCTTGATTCCATTTATTGCTATTGTTCTTGTCCGTCCGTCTCCCCCGATTAGACTGTAAGCCCGTCAATCTGTCTCCGATCTGTCCATTCCAAGTGCTTAGTACAATGCTCTGCACATAGTGATTGCTCAATGAATACTATTGAATGAACGAACAGATACTAGGTAATTAGGTTGTCCCACGTGGGGCTCACAATCGTCATCCCCACTTTACGGATGAGGTAACCGAGGCCCAGAGAAGTGAAATGACTTGCCCAAAGTCACATAGCTGATAAGGAGCAGAGCCGGGATTAGAACCCACGACCTTTGACTCCCAAGCCCGGGCTCTTTCCACTGAGCCACGCTGCTTCTCAAGGTAGGAGTTGAAGGAGCTGAGAGAGAGGAGATGGAGGGGCGGAGAGACAGAAGATGGAGGGTCTGAGAGCCAAGAAGTGGAGGCGCTGAAAGGAGACGGAGGGTCTGAGAGACAGGAAGGTTTAATCAAGGCTTTCCCTGACTAAGCCCTCGTTTCCTTTCCTTCAACTCCCTTCTGCATCACACTGACTTGCTCTTTTTATTCAGAGCCTCCCAGGCCCACGGCATTTATGTACATATTTATGTACATATTTATTATTTATGTACATATTTATGTACATATTATTATTATTATTATATCTGTCATTTATTAATTTCTATTAATGTCTGTCCCCCACCTTCTAGATGGTAAGCTCGTTGTGGGCTGGGAATTGTTATAATAATAATAATAATAATGTTGGTATTTGTTAAGCGCTTACTATGTGCCGAGCACTGTTCTAAGCGCTGGGGTAGACACAGGGGAATCAGGTCGTCCCACGTGGGGCTCACAGTTAACCCATTTTACAGATGAGGGAACTGAGGCACAGAGAAGTTAAGTGACTTGCCCAAAGTCACACAGCTGACAAGTAGCCGAGCCGGGATTCGAACCCATGAACTCTGACGCCAAAGCCCGTGCTCCTTCCACTGAGCCATGCTGCTTCTCAAGCTTATATAGTTATATTGTCCTCTCCCAAGCTCTTAGTACAGTGCTCTGCACACAGTAAGCGCTTGATAAATATAATCGACTATCTGAGGAACTGTAGAGCTGAGGGACAGATGGAGGGCCTGAAAGATAGGAGATGGAGGGTCTGAGAAATAGGAGATGGATGGTCTGAGAGAGAGAAAAGGGAGGGACTGAAAGGAAGGAGATGGAGGGACTGAGAGACAGGAGACGGAGAGTCTGAGAGATAGAATATGGAAGGGCTGAGAGGAAGGAGATAAAGGGACAGAAAGGAGGGATATTAATAACGTTGGTATTTGTAAAGCGCTTACTATGTGCCGAGCACTGTTCTAAGCGCTGGGGTAGATACAGGGGAATCGGGTTGTCCCACGTGAGGCTCACAGTGGATCCCCATTTTACAGATGAGGGAACTGAGGCCCAGAGAAGTGAAGTGACTTGCCCACAGTCACACAGCTGACAAGTGGCAGATCCGGGATTCGAACTCATGACCTCCGACTCCCAAGCCCGGGCTCTTTCCACTGAGCCACGCTGCTTCTCTATTGAGGGTCTGAGAGGTGGGGGATGGAGAATTTGAGAGGCAGAAGATGGAGGGGCTGAGGGACAGGAGATGGAGGGGCTTTGATAGTATCGATGCCAGACTACTTGTTTTGCTGTCTGTCCCCCTTTTAGACTGTGAGTCCACTGTTGGGCAGGGACTGCCGAATTGTACGCTCCAAGCGCTTAGTACAGTGCTTTGCATACAATAAGTCCTCAATAAATACGATTGAATGAATGAATAAGGAACGGGAGATGGAGTGTCTGAGAGACAGAGATGGAGAGGCTGAGAGACAGGAGACGGAGGGTCTGAGAGCGGGATAATGGGGGTTAACGGAGAGGAGATGGAAGGGCTGAGAGGAGAGGGATGGAGGGGTTAGAGATAGGAAATATAGTGCTCTGCACACGGCGCTCAATAAATACGATTAGAATGAAAGGCAATGGAGGGCCTCAGGGAGGGGATGTGGAGAGACCGAGAGACAAGAGATGGAGGGGCTGAGACACAGGAGATGGAGGGTATGAGAGACAAGAGATGGAGGGACTGAGAGACAAGAGACGGAGGGGCTGAGAGTCAGGAGATGGAGAGTCTGAGAGACAAGAGGTGGAAGGTTTGAGAGAAAGGAGGTGGAACATCCGAGAGACGGGAGATGGAAGGTCTGAGAGACAGAAGATGGAGGGTCTGAGAGACAGGAGGTGGGAGGTTTGAGAGGAAGGAGATGGAACATCCGAGAGACAGGAGATGGAAGGTCTGAGAGACAGAAGATGGAGGGTCTGAAAGATAGGAGGTGGAGGGTCTGAGAGACAGGAGGTTGTACACAGTAAGCACTCAGTAAATACGGCTGAATGAAAAGGAGATGAGGGGACAGAGAGTAGGGAGATGGAGGGTTTGAGAGACAGGAAATGGAGGGCCGAAAGGAAGGAGCAGGAAGAACAGAAAGGAGGGAGATGGAGTGTCTGAGGTGAGAGATGGAGGGTCTGAGAGACAGGAGATGGGCGTCCGAGAGGTAGGAGATGGAGGGTCTGAGAGACAGGAGATGGGGGTCTGAGAGGTAGGAGATGGAGGGTCTGAGAGGCAGGAAATGGGGAGTTTGAGAGACAGGAGATGGAAGAGCTGAGAGAAAGGAGATGGAGGGACAGAGAAGAGGGTAATAGAGGGTCCGAGAGATGGAAGGTGGAGATTCTACGAGGCAGGAATTGGAGGGTCTGAGAGACAGGAAATGGGGGGTCCGAGAGGAGGGTTCGAAAGGCGGGAGATGGAGGTTCTGAGAGGCGGGATAGGGAGGTCTTGAGAGACAGGAAATGGAGGGTCTGACAGGAAAGAGACGGAGAGCCTGAGAGGCAGGAAATGGAGGGGCTGAGAGATAGAAGGTGTGGGGTCTGAGAGGCAGAAGATGGAGGGTCTGAGAGATAGGGGACAGGAGCAATCAGTACAGAGCTCCAGCTGTTTTCCTGGGTAAGTATAAGCTTCCTGTTTGCTTTTCTTCTCACCAAACTTCCCAAACACGGCGTGCCTCGGTAACAATAATAATAGTAATAATCGTGGTGTTTGTTAAGTCCTTACTAGGTGCCAGGGGCTGCACTAAGCGCTGGGGTGGACGCAGTAAATCGGGTTGGACAGCAGTCCTTGTCCCTCATGGGGCTCATAGTCTCAATCCCCATTTTACAGATGAGGACACTGAGGCTCAGGGAAATTAAGTGGCTTGCCCAAGGACAGCTGACAAGTGGCAGAGCGGGATTACAACCCCTGACCCCTTCTGCATCCCAGCCTCGGACTCTACCCGCTATGCTGTGAATAGTAATAATGTTGGTATTTGTTAAGCGCTTATTATGTGCTGAGCACAGTGCTGGGGTAGATACAGGGTCATCAGGTTGTCCCACATGAGGCTCACAGTCTTAATCCCCATTCTGCAGATGAGGTCCCTGAGGCACAGAGAAGTGAAGTGACTTGCCCACAGTCACACAGCTGACAAGTGGCGGAGTCAGGATTTGAACCCATGACCTCTGACTCCCAGGCCCGGGCTCTTTCCACTGAGCCACGCTGGACACAGTCCCTGTCCCACACGGGGCTCACAGTCCTAATCCCCACTCGACGGATGAGAGAGCTGAGGCCCAGAGAACGACGAAGATGGTGTTTGTTAAGCGCTTACTCTGCGCCAAGCACTGTTCTAAGCGCTGGGGGAGATCCAAGGTGATCAGGGCGTCCCACGTCGGTGGGGGGCGGGGGGGTCACATTCTCAATCTCCATCTTCCAGATGAGATAACCGAGGCCCAGAGACGTGAAGTCACTTGCCCAAGGTCGCACAGCCTTCAAGCGGTGGAGCGGGGATTAGAACCCGCGTCCTCTGACTCCCAAGCAACATGGTGAGCGCTTAAACAAATAGGGTGATTGTTATTATTAGAGAGCACTGCCTAAGCCCTACTCCGGCTGCTACTGGGGATTCCGCCGATAGAAGAGCACATTTCCGCACACATGGTCACCGTATTAGCTCGGGCCACCTGCAACGCATTTAAATTCCAGAAAGCGGAAGGATTGGAAAGAATCCGAAGACAGCTTCGCTGACAGCTCCAACACCGGCCTACCTCCCGCTCTCGGCTTCTGCACGGTAGAGTCCGGGCACCACGTGTCGATTCATTCATTCAGTCGCATTTATTGAGCGCCTACTGTGGGCGGAGCACTGTACTGAGCACTTGGCAAGTACAGTCGGGCAGCGAAGGGAGACAATCCCCGTCCACCCCGGGCTTACGGTCGAAACAGGTCAACAGGCCTCAATAGAAATGAATAGGATTATATTCAGTCATTCATTCGGTCGTACTTACTGAGCGCTTACAGTGTGTGGAACACTGTATTAAGCAGCGTGGCTCGGTGGGAAGAGCCCGGGCTGCGGAGTCAGGGGTCATGGGTTCGACTCCCGGCTCGGCCACTTGTCAGCTGGGTGCCTGTGGGCGAGTCACTTCACTGCTCTGGGCCTCAGTTCCCTCATCTGGAAAATGGGGATTAAATGTGAGCCTCCCGTGGGACGACCTGATGACCCTGTATCTCCCCCAGCGCTTAGAACAGTGCTCTGCACATAGTAAGCGCTGAACAAATACCAACATTATTAAGCGCTTGGGAAGTACAATTCAGCAATAAAGAGAGAAAATCCCAGAGAAGCAGCGTGGC
The DNA here is from genome assembly GCF_004115215.2 of Ornithorhynchus anatinus. NCBI lineage: Eukaryota > Metazoa > Chordata > Mammalia > Monotremata > Ornithorhynchidae > Ornithorhynchus > Ornithorhynchus anatinus. The sequence continues at coordinate 183,921,911 of NC_041728.1, read as the reverse complement.
TCAGTGGAAAGAGCACGGGCTTGGGAGTCAGTGGTCATGGGTTCGAATTCCGGCTCTGCCACTTGTCAGCTGTGTGACTGTGGGCAAGTCACTTCACTTCTCTATGCCTCAGTTACCTCGTCCGTAAAATGGGGATTAAGAGTGTGAGCCTCACGTGGGACAACCTGATGACCCTGTATCTCCCCCAGTGCTTAGAACAGTGCTCCGCACCTAGTAAGCGCTTAACAAATACCAACATTATCATTATTATCTCCCCCAGTGCTTAGAACAGTGCTCCGCACCTAGTAAGCGCTTAACAGATACCAACATTATTATTATTATCTCCCCCAGCGCTTAGAACAGTGCTCTGCACCTAGTAAGCGCTTAACAGATACCAACATTATTATTATTATTATCTACCCCAGCCCTTAGAACAGTGCTCTGCGCATAGTAAGCGCTTAACAAGTACCAACATTAATTAATCCCTGCCCACACCGGGTTTACAATCTAGAACGGGGGAGACAGACATCAAAACAAGTAAACAGGCATCAATATAAATAAGTAGAATTGTATCCATTCAATTGTATCTATTGAGAGTTTACTGTGTGCGGAGCACTGTGCTAGGCGCTTGGAAAGAAAGTACGATTCAGCGATCGAGACAATCCTGGCTCACGCCGGGTTTACAATCTGGAAGGGGGGAGACAGACATCAAAACAAGTAAATAGGCATCAGTATAAATAAGTAGAATGATATTCATTCATTCGATAGTACTTATTGGGCACTTACTGTGTGCGGAGCACTGTACTAAGCGCTTGGAAAGTATATTTCAGCAATTAAGAGAGCCCATCCCGGCCCACACCGGGTTTACAGTCTAGAAGGGGCGGCGAGCTGGTGGACGGCTTTAAAACCGATGGTGCCGAGTTTCTTTTTCTTTCATTTTGATGAGGAGTCGGATGGGCAACCACTGGAGGGTCTTGAGGAGTGGAGAGACGTGAACTGAACGTTTTTTGTTGGTAAGTAATAATAATATTAGTATTTGTTAAGCGCTTACTATGTGCAGAGCCCCGTTCTAAGCGCTGGGGGAGATACAGGGTGATCAGGTGGTCCCGCGTGAGGCTCCCGGTCTTCCTCCCCATTTTACAGATGAGGGAACTGAGGCCCAGAGAAGTGAAGTGACTTGGCCACAGTCACACAGCTGCCAAGCGGCAGAGCCGGGATTCGAACCCGTGGTAAATGTCCCACGCAGCCGAGTGAAGTCTTGGACCGGAGTGGGCAGGGACAGGAGGCAGGGAGGTCAGAGAGGAGGCTGATGCAGGAATCGAGGCGGGAGAAGATGAGGGCCCGGATCAGCCTGGTAGCGGTTTGGAAGGAGAGGAAAGGGAAGATTTTAGCCATGTTGTGAAGGCTGAACCGACAGGATTTGGTGACAGATTGAATATGTGGGTGGAATGAGAGACCTCTGAGTCGAGGCCAAAGCCAAGGTTACGGGCTTGCGCGATGGGAAGGATAGTGGTGTTGTCTACACTGTGAGCCCGTTGTTGGGTAGGGATTGTCTCTATCTGTTGCCTAAATGTACCTTTCAGGCGCTTAGTACGGTGCTCCGCACGCGGTAAGTGCTCAATAAATACGATTGAATGAAGGAGTGAAATACAGTGATGGGGAAAGACACGGGGAGGGCAGGATTGGGGTGGAAAGGTAAGCAGCGTGGCTCAGTGGGAAGAGCCCAGGCTTGGGAGTCAGAGGTCATGGGTTCAAATCCCATCTCCGCCACCTGTCAGCTGTGTGTCTTTGGGCAAGTCACTTCACAGCGTGGCTCAGTGGAAAGAGCCCGGGCTTGGGAGTCAGAGGTCATGGGTTCGAATCCCTGCTCTGCCACTTGTCAGCTTGGGTGACCGTGGGCAAGTCACTTCACTTCTCTGGGCCTCAGTTCCCTCATCTGTCAAACGGGGATTAAGACTGTGAGCCCCGCGTGGGACGACCCGATTCCCCTGTGTCTACCCCAGCGCCTAGAACGGTGCTCCGCGCATAGTAAGCGCTTAACAAATACCAACATTATTATTATTGTTCTCTGTGCCTCAGTTACCCCATCTGTCAAATGGGGATGCAGGCTGTGAGCCCCACGTGGGACAACCTGATCACCTTGTATCCTCCCCGGCGCTTAGAACAGTGCTTTGCAGATAGTAAGCGCTTAACAAATACCATCATCATTATTAATATTGGAGAAGCAGCGTGGCTCAGTGGAAAGAGCACGGGCTTCGGAGTCAGAGGTCATGGGTTCGACTCCCGGCTCTGCCACTTGTCAGCTGGGTGACTGTGGGCGAGTCACTTCACTTCTCTGGGCCTCAGTTCCCTCATCTGTAAAATGGGGATTAAAAGTGTGTGAGCCCCACATGGGACCACCTGATGACCCCGTTATCTCCCCCAGCGCTTAGAAGGGCGCTCGGCACCTAGTAAGCGCTTAACGAATACCAACATTATTATTATTATTATTATTATTAACCCGCCGAGGAGACGGAGGAGGAGAGGCCGGAGAGGTAGGAGGAGAACCGGGACGGTGTCCGGGAAGCCGAGGTCGGATAAGGTTTCCAGGAGCGGGGGGCGGCCCGCGGTGTCCAAGGCAGCGGAGAGGTCGGGGACGATGAGGATGGGGTAGACGCCGTTAGATCTGGCGAGAGGGAGGTCGTCGGTGACCTCGGAGAGGGCGGTTTCAGTGGAGCGAAGGGGGCGGACGCCAGATTCATCCATTCGTTCAGTAGTATTTATCGAGCGCTTACTCTGCGCAGAGCACTGTACTAAGCGCTTGGAACGGACCAATCGGTAGCAGATAGAGACCGTCCCTGCCCACTGACGGGCTCACGGGCTAATCGGGGGAGACGGACGGACGAGAACAATAGCAGTAAGTAGAATCGAGAATAAATAGAATCAAGGGGATCCGGGAGAGAATCGGAGGAGAGGAACTTGAGACGGCGGGTGCGAACAGCTGTCTCAAGACGTTTGGCCTAGGGGAGAGAACCTGGGCCCGGGAGTTCGGAGGGTTTGGGTTTTAGTCCCGGCTCCACCACCCGTCTGTCGCGGGAGCTCGGGCAAGTCCCTTCACTTCCCTGGGCCTCGGTCCCCTCATCTTTAAAATGGGGATTCGATCCCCGTCCTCTCGTACTTGGTTCGCCGGGCCCCATGTGGGACAGGGACTGAGTCCAACCTGGTGATCTTGTATCTACCCCAGTGCTCAGAACAGTGCCTGGCACATACTAAGCGCTTAACGAGTACCATGAAAATAAGAAAAAAAGTCTCGTGTATCGTTAACCATTATTAGGGATAAATCGCTGTGCCTTGAGGACGGGGATCGTGACTGTTAATTCTGTTGTCCTCTCCCAAGTGCTCAGGACGGTGTTCTGCACACGGTCGATGGAAGCTCCTTGAGGGAAGAGACTGTGTCTACTAGCTCAATCGCCCTTTCCTGCGTACTCAGTACGGTGTACTGCATTCGGTGAGCGCTCAGTAAATAGGACCGACCGAACGATCGACCATCGCACGTGAGAACCTGGTTGATGGACGCGGGGTCTCGTTCATTCATTTCATTCAGTCGTATTTATCCCTCCTCACATCCGCCCAACAATCCCACTTCCCCCCTTCCAAGCCCTCCTGAGAGCTCACCTCCTCCAGGAGGCCTTCCCAGACCGAGCCCCCCCCTTCCCCTTCCCCCTCCCCGTCGCCCCGACTCCCTCTCTCTACTCCACCCCACTCCCCGCCCCGCGGCACTCAGTGGAGAGAGCCCGGGCTTGGGAGTCAGAGGTCATGGGTTCAAATCCCGGCTCTGCCGCTTTTCATTCAAGAGTATTTATTGAGCGCTTACTACGTGCAGAGCACTGTACCAGGCGCTTGGAATGAACAAGTCGGCAACAGATAGAGACGGTCCCTGCCGTTTGACAGTCTTGGCAGCTGTGTGACTGTGGGCAAGTCACTTCACTTCTCTGGGCCTCAGTTCCCTCATCTGTAAAATGGGGATTAAGAGTGTGAGCCTCACGTGGGCCGACCCGATGACCCCATATCTACCCCAGCGCTTAGAACGGTGCTCTGCACATAGTAAGCGCTTAAATACCAACATAATTATTATTATGTCCCTATTTATTCTATTTATTTCATTAATGATGTGTATCTATAATTCTGTTTATTTATATTGATGCTACTGATGCCTGTCTATTTGTTTCGATGTCAGGGTCTCCCCTTCTAGACTGGGAGCTCGTTGTTGGGTAGGGATTGTCTCTGTTGCTGAATTGTACTTTCCAAGCACTTAGTACAGTGCTCTGCACACGGTAAGTGCTCGAAAAATGCAACTGGATGAATGAATTGAGCGCTTACTGTGTGCAAAGCACTGTACTAAGCATTTGGGAATACGATATAATCATAAACGGACATGTTCCCTTCCCGCAGTCTAGTTACTGAAGACCCATGAAATAGTAATAATAATGATGATGGTATTTATTAAGCGCTTACTAGAGAAGCAGTGTGGCTCAGTGCAAAGAGCACGGGCTTTGGAGTCAGAGGTCATGGGTTCGAATCCCCGCTCCGCCACTTGTCAGCTTGTGACTCTGGGCAAGTCATACCTTCTCTGTGCCTCAGTGACCTCATCTGTAAAATGGGGATTAAGACTGTGAGCTCCACGTGGGACAACCTGATTCCCTCGTGTCTCCCCCAGCGCTTAGAACAGTGCTCGGCGCACAGTAAGCGCATAACAAATACCAACATTATTATTATTCTTATTATTCTTATGTGCCAGGCATTGCATTCAGCGCTGGGGTGGATGCAAGCAGAGGGAGTTGTACACAGTCCCTGCCCCATGTGGGGCTCACAGTCTCCACCCCCATTTTCCAGATGAGGGAACTGAGGCCCAGAGAAGTGAAGTGACTCGCCCAAGATCACCCGGCAGACAAGTGCCAGTGCTGGAATTAGAACCCATGACCTTCTGACTCCCAGGCCCACTAGGCCACGCTGCTTCTCGCTTACTGTGTGCCAGGTACTGTACTAAACGCTGGGGTGGATACAACCAGATCGAGTTGGACCCGGTCCCCGTCCCACATGGGGCTCCCGGTCTTCATCCCCACTGTCCAGATGAGGGAACCGAGGCCCAGAGAAGTGAAGTGACTTCCCCAAGGTCTCCCAGCAGACGAGCGGGAGAGGAGCAGCCGGCGAGGAGCTTCGACGCGATTTCCGACGGCGGCAGCGAGGCCCAGTGGGTCGAACCCAGGCCCGGGAGTCAGAAGGTCCCGGGTTCTCACCCCTCCTCCGCCGCCTGTCTGCTGTGTGGCCTGGGGCAGGTCCCTTCACTTCTCTGGGCCTCGGTTCCCTCGTCTGCGAAACGGGGATGAAGACGGTGAGCCCCACGCGGGACGGGGACCGCGTCCAGCCCGATTATCTTGTATCCACCCCAGCGCTCAGTACAGTGCCTGGCACAGAGGAAGCGCTTAACGGATAGGACAGTTATCATTACGTGAAGATTTCGGCGGCTGATCCAGGCCCCTGCGGAGGAGGGACCTGAACGGGCTTGTTCCAGACCCCCTCTCCTCCCACCGCCCTCCCCACCGCTCCTGCCACCGGAAGACGTTTGACAAGGAACATATGTACCAGCTCAGAGATCGCATCTCGGCCCACGCCCTCTCGCCCTGGGGGTTGGGGCGGATGCGTCCCAGCTCTCCCGGCTGACGATGCTGAAGAATCGAAACGGGAATCCATCCAACCCCCGGGCCGATCCATCACTACTCACTCCGCCCCTGCTGAGCGCTTGGGAGAGTCCAGTACATAATACTAATAGTCACGATGGTATCTGTTAAGCGCTTACTACGTGCAGAGCGCCGTTCTAAGCCGCGGGGGTAGATACGCGGTAGTCGGATCGGCCTATGTGGGGCCTCACATTCTTTTAGTCCCCGTTTTTACGGATGAGGCGCAGAGGAGTTAAGTGACTTGGCCGAGGCCACACAGCAGATAAGTGGTGGAGTCGGGATTCGAACCCACCACCTCTGACTCCCAAGCCCGGCCTCTCTCCACTAAGCCGCGCTGCTTCTCTGTATCAGACCAATCAGTCCAGTCAGACGTGATTGCTGCCCTCAAGGAGCTGACAGTCGACTGGGTGCGGAGCGCTCCACAGATACCATCGTCATCGTCGCCGGGCTGAGCGCTCGGAAGGGGACAGTAGAGAAGCAGCGTGGCTCAATGGAAAGAGCCCGGGCTTGGGAGTCGGAGGTCATGGGTTCGAATGCCGGCTCTGCCACTTGGCGGCTGGGCGACTGTGGGCGAGTCACTTCGCTTCTCTGGGCCTCGGCGACCTCCTCTGTCAAATGGGGACGAAGACCGGGAGCCTCCCGTGGGACAACCCGATGACCCCGTATCTCCCCCAGCGCTTAGAACGGTGCTCTGCACGTAGTAAGCGCTTAACAAATACCGACATCATTATAATTATTATTAGAGTTAGCAGACACGATCCCCGAGAGGTTTACGAGGGCCCGGCACGCCGCTCAGCACTGGCAGAGGATAATAAAATTAGTAAATATGATCCCTGACCTCTAGGATTTATTCATTCATTCGCTCAGTCGTATTTATTGAACGCTTACTATGTGCGGAGCGCTGTACTTAAGCGCTTGGAGAGTACAATTGGGCAACGGATAATAATGTCGGTATTTATTCAGCGCTTACTTTGTGCAGAGCACCGTTCTAAGCGCTGGGGGAGATACGGGGTCATCAGGTGGTCCCACGTGAGGCTCCCAGTTAATCCCCATTTTCCAGATGAGGTCACTGAGGCCCAGAGAAGTGAAGTGACTCGCCCACGGTCACCCAGCTGACAAGGGGCAGAGCCGGGAGTCGAACCCATGACCTCTGACTCCCAAGCCCGGGCTCTTTCCACTGAGCCACGCTGCTTCCCTAAGAGACAATCCCTCCCCAACAACGGACTCGCAGTCTAGAGAGGGGGAGACAGACAACAAAACAATGCAAAACAAGTAGACAGGGCCTCAGTAATAATAATAAGGATGTATTTATTATGCGCTTACTATGTGCCAAGCTCTGTACTTGGTGCCGGGGGAATAAATCAATATTTATTTACTTCTTTTATTGGATTATTTACTTTATATTAATGTCTGTCTCCCCCTCTAGACTGTGTGGCCGGGGAATGTGTCCGTTTATTGTTAGATTGTCCTCTCGCAATCAATAAATACGATCGAATGAATGAGAGGAGCCGCCGGTCACTTAGGAGAGACAGAAACCAAAATGAACTGCAGGGAACAAGGGCTGAAGTTACTTTAGTTGGGAGAAATAGCGGGGGGAGATTGAGAGGATAATCGGGGAAGGCTTCCTGGAGGAGTTGTGATTTTTTTTTTGGCCAGGGTTTTGAATAAATCGATTTACGGTGGTATTTATTGAGCACTTCCAGTGTACAGAGCACTGTACTAACCTCTTGGGAGAATACAGAGCAACAACGCTGGTAGATAGTAATAACTGGGGTGATTTTTAAGCGCTCACTATGTGCCTTTTAGACCGTGAGCCCGTTGCGGGGCAGGGATTGTCTCCATCTGTGGCCGAATTGTCCATTCCAAGCACTTAGTACAGTGCTCTGCACATAGTAAGCGCTCAATAGATACTACTGAATGAATGAGAGGATAATCAGGGAAGGCTTCCTGGAGGAGTTGTGATTTTTTTGGGCCAGGGTTTTGAATAAATCGATTTACCGGTGGTATTTATTGAACACTTCTAGTGTACAGAGCACTGTACTAACGTCTTGGGAGAATACAGAGCAACAGCACTGGTAGATAATAATAATAATTGGGGTAATTTTTCAGCGCTCACTATGTGCCTTTTAGACCGTGAGCCCGTTGCGGGGCAGGGATTGTCTCCATCTGTTGCCCAATTGTCCATTCCAAGCACTTAGTACAGTGCTCTGCACATAGTAAGCGCTCAATAGATACTACTGAATGAATGAGAGGATAATCAGGTAAGGCTTCCTGGAGGATTTGTGATTTTTTTTTTGGCCAGGGTTTTGAATAAATCGATTTACCGGTGGTATTTATTGAGCACTTCCAGTGTACAGAGCACTGTACTAACGTCTTGGGAGAACACAGAGCAACAGCTCTGGTAGATAATAATAATTGGGGTAATTTTTCAGCGCTTACTATGTGCCTTTTAGACCGTGAGCCCGTTGCGGGGCAGGGATTGTCTCTGTAGCCAAGTTGTCCATTCCAAGTGCTTAGTACAGTGCTCTGCACATAGTAAGCGCTCAATAGATACTATTGAATGAATGAGAGGATAATCAGGGAAGGCCTCCTGGAGGAGTTGTGGGTTTTTTTGGCCAGGGTTTTGAATAAATCGATTTACCGGTGGTATTTATCGAGCACTTCCAGTGTACAGAGCACTGTACTAACCTCTTGGGAGAATACAGAGCAACAGCACCGGTAGATAATAACAATAATTGGGGTAATTTTTCAGCGCTTATTATGTGCCTTTTAGACTGTGAGCCCGTTGCGGGGCAGGGATCGTCTCCGTCCGTTGCCCAATTGTCCATTCCGAGCGCTTAGCACAGTGCCTGCACATAGTAAGCGCTCAATAAATAAAATACTATTGAATGAATACAAGCAAATCAGGATGGACACAGTCCCCGTCCCACTTGGGGCTCACAACTTCAATCCCCCTTTTCCAGATGAGGGAACTGAGGCCCAGAGAAGGGAAGTGACTTGTCCAGAGTCACAGAGCAGACGAGTGGCGGAGGCAGGATTAGAACCCAGGTCCTTCTGCTCTATCCACTAGGTCCCGCTGTATTGTGCTCCCTCAAAGGCTTTGTACAGTGCTCTGCACACAGGAAGTGCCCAATAAATACAATGATTGAATTCTCCGGGGCTCTCGCTGTGTGCCAAGCACTGTCGTCGACCCTAAGAAGCACCGTGGCCTAGCCGATAGGATCCCAGCCCCTGGGAGTCAGACGGTCATGGGTTCTAATCCCGGCTCCGCCACTCGTCTGCTGTGTGGCCTGGAGCAAATCACTTCACTTCTCTGGGCCTCAGGTCCCTCCTCCGTAAAATGGGGATTAAGACGGCGAGCCGGATGCGGGACGGGGACTGTGTCCAACTTGATTAACTTGTATCCCTCCCCGGTGCTTAGTACAGTGCCTGGCACATAGTAAGCGCTTAAATACCACAGGTATTGTTACCGGGTGACTTCACTGGGCCGACCCTCCGCCCGGCATCGTTCCAGAGAAGCAGCGTGGCTCAGTGGAAAGAGCCCGGGCTTGGGAGTCAGAGGTCGTGGGTTCTAATCCCGGCTCCGCCGCTTGCCAGCTGGGTGACTTTGGGCGAGTCACTTCACTTCTCTGGGCCTCACTTGCCTCATCTGTAAAATGGGGATTAAAACTGTGAGCCCCACGTGGGACAACCTGATCACCCTGGCTCTGCCCAGCGCTTAGAACAGTGCTTTGCACGGAGTAAGCGCTTAACAAATACCACCCTCATCGTAATTATCATTATTTAGAATTGAAGAAGGGGCAAGAGCAGATATTGGACCCCCCCAACTAACAGAGTGTGAAGCAGAAGCCCACTCCTCAAGACCCTCCAGTGTTGCCCATCTACCTCCAACTCAAGCAGAAACTCTTCACCGATCCTTTAAGCCATCAATCATATTTATTGAGCGCTTACTGTGTGCAGTGCACTCTACTGAGCTTTTGGGAGAGGACAACATAATAATAACAACAGGCAGCGCGGCTCAGTGGAAAGAGCCCGGGCCTGGGAGTCAGAGGTGATGGGTTCGAATCCCGGCTCGGCCATTTGTCAGCTGTGGGACTTTGGGCGAGTCACTTCACTTCTCTGGGCCTCAGTGACCTCATCTGTCAAATGGGGATGAAGACTGGGAGCCCCACGGGGGACAACCTGATTCCCTTGGGTCTCCGCCAGCGCTTAGAACAGTGCTCGGCACACAGTAAGCGCTTAACAAATAATAACATTATTATTATTATTCTTAAGGTCACACAGACGGAATGGCGGAGCCGCAATCAGAACACATGACCTTCTGACTCCCAGGTCTATGCTCTCTTCTCTTCGCCATGCTGCTTCTCTTGTCCTACTCCAGCGCTTAGAACAATGCCTGGCACATAATAAACACTTAACAAGTACCACAGTTATCATTATTATTATTACTCCATTCAATAGTATTTATTGAGCGCTTACTATGTGCAGAGCACTGTACTAAGCGCTTGGAATGGACAATTCGGGCAACACATAGAGACCATCCCTGCCCGGTGACGGGCTCACGGTCTAATCGGGGGAGACGGACGGCAGAGCAACTCTCCCCAGTGCTTAGTTTAGTTCTCTGCACACGGTAAGTGCTCAATAAATAGCATTTATGGATTGATTGAATTCTAATAATAATAATTACGGTACTTGTTAAGCGCTTACTATGTGCCAAGCACTGTTCGAAGCGCTGGGGTGGATGCAAGTAAATCAGGTTGGACGCGGTCCCTGTCCCACGTGGGGCTCCCACTCTTGAAACCCATTTTACAGATGAGGGAACTGAGGCCCAGAGAAGTGAAGCGACTTGCTCAAAGTCACCCAGAAGACCCAGTTGCTCTGATTACCCGGCCGGGGCTCTACCCACTAAACCACGCTGCTTCTCAAGACCACGAGGTCGTCGTGGGCAGGGAATGTGTCTGTAGTAGCATGGGGCAGTGGGTAGATCCGGGCCTGGTAGTCAGCTGGTCCTGGGTTCTAATCCTGGCCCTGCCACCTGTCTGCTGTGTGACCTTGGGCAGGTCACTTCACCTCTCTGGGCCTCAGTGTCCTCATCTGGAAAATGGAGATGGAGACTGCCAGCCCCCAGGGGGACAGGGACTCCATTTGCTCGTATCCACCCCAGCGCTTCAGCGTGGCTCAGGGGAAAGAGCCCGGCCTTGGGAGTCAGAGGTCATGGGTTCGAATCCCGGCCCTGCCACTTGGCAGCTGGGTGACCGTGGGCGAGTCACTTCACTTCTCTGGGCCTCAGTGACCTCATCTGGAAAATGGGGATGAAGACTGGGAGCCTCACGTAGGACAACCCGATGACCCTGTATCTCCCCCAGCGCTTAGAACAGTGTTCTGCGCATAGTAAGCGCTTAACAAATACCAACGTTACTATTATTATTACGGTGCCTGGCACATAGGAAGCGCTAAACAAATACCATCCTTATTATTATTACTGTTCTATAGAACTCTTCCAAGCCCTTAGTACGAGAAGGAGCGTGGCTCAGTGGAAAGAGCCCCGGCTTGGGAGTCAGAGGTCATGGGTTTGAATCCCGGCTCCCCCGCTTGGCAGCTGTGTGACTTTGGGCGCGTCACTTCACTTCTCTGTGCCTCAGTGACCTCATCTGTAAATGGCGATTAAAACTGTGAGCCCCACCTGGGACAACCCGATCACCTTGTATCCCCCCCCAGCGCTTAGAACAGTGCTTTGCACAGAGTAAGCGCTTAACAAATACCACCACCCTTGTTATTACAGTGCTCTGCCCACAGTAAGGGCTCAATAAATACCCTTGATTGATTGATGTCTTCACGCAGAAGCTTCCAGTTTCACCGCTCGGCTTCCAAAAGGGGTTTGGCTCCTCACGGAACCCTCCAACCCCCTAAGATACAAAGCCACACACCCCCCCCCCAGACACACACAAACCCCCTCACACACTCAGAAGCGCTTGAACACATCTGCTTCCAATCCCTTTTCCCCGCCCGGGCCCAGCTCGGCCGGCCCGAATGCCATGAAGCCTATTTGATGTCTATTTGAGCCTATTTGAGAAGCTGGCAGACGCTTTCACATCAATCTCTTAAACCTTTTTTTTATTTTGTCTCCTTCTCCGAAACAGGAAATTGCATCTTGCCCAATGCAAATTAGCTCTCGCCTCATAAACCAGCCCTCCCCTTGTCAAGCCTGGCTTGGAGCCCTTGGGAGAGAGGAGGGAGAGAAGGAAGGAGGAAGAAGGGTGGAGGGAAAAGGGAAGGAAGAAAGGGAGAGGGAGGAGGAAGGGAAGGAGGAGGCAGGAAGAGAGAGAAAGGAAGGAGGGAGGGGAGGGAGAGAGGGAAGAAGAGGGAGGGAATAATTTTAATAATAATGATATCTGTCAAGTGTTTACTATGTGGCAAGCACCGTTCTAAGAGCTGGGATAGATATGAGGTCGTCGGGTTATCCCACTTGGGGATCACAGTCTTTATCCTCATTTTATTCCTTCAATAGTATTTACTGAGCACTTACTATGTGCAGAGCACTGTGTCAAGCGCTTGGAACGGACAAATCGGTAACAGATAGAGACGGTCCCTGCCCTCTGACGGGTTTGCGGTCTAATCGGGGGAGACGGACGGACGAGAACAACAGCAATAAATAGAATCGAGGGGATGAACATCTCATGAAAACAGTAGCAAATAAATAGAATCAAGAGGAGGTCACTGAGGCACAGAGAAGTGAAGTGACTTGCCCAAAGTCACCCAGCTGATAAGTGGTGGAGCTGGGATTAGAACCCACCACCTCTGACTCCCAAGCCCGGCCTCTTTCCATTAAGCCTTGCTGTTGCTCTAGGGAAGGAGGAAGGGTGGAGGGAAGATGGAAGGAAGGAAGGGAGGGAGAGGGAGGAGGGAGAGAGAAGGAGGAGGCAGGGAGGGAGGGAAAGGAAGGGGAGGGGAGGAAGAGGGAGGGAGAGATGGAGGAAGAAGGAGGAGAGAGGAAGGAGGGACGAAGGGAAGGAGGAGGCAGGAAGAGAAACGAAGGAGAAAGGGGGAAGGGGAAGGGCGGGAGGGAGAGAGGGAGGGGATGGAGGGAAGGGGAAAGGAAAAGAGGTAGAGCGAGGAGAGGAAGGGGGGAGAGAGACAGGGAGAAGGGAAGAGGGAAGGGGAAGGGAGAGGAGAGAGGGAGGGAAGAGGAAGGAAGAGAGGGAGAAAGAGAGAGGGAGGAAGGGAAGCAGAAGGAGGGAGGGAAAGGAAGGAAAGAGGAAAAGGAAGAAAGGGAGAGAGGGAGAGGGAGGAAGGAGTATTATACTCTCCCAAATGCTTAGTACAGTGCTTTGCACACAGTAAGCACTCGATTCCTCCGATTGAGTGAATGAAGGAAGGAAGGAAGGAGGGAAGGGAGACAGAGAGGGAGGGAGACGGCAAAAAGGAAGGGAGGTTGGATGCTAAGGAAGAGGGAGGGAGGGAAGAGACAGGGAAGGAGGGAGAAAGACCCAGTGGGAGGAGGGTGGGAGGGCTAGGGTAGTGGATAGAGCCCGAGCCTGGGAGTCAGAAGGGTCCTGAGTTCTAATTCTGGCTCCGCCACTTGTCTGCCTTGGGCAAGTCACTTCACTTCTCTGGGCCTCCATTACCTTATCTGTAAAATGAGGATTGAGACCGTGAGCTCCACGTGGGACAGGGACTGTGTCCAGCCCGACTTGACTGTATCCACCCCAGTGCTTAGTACAGTGCCTGGCACATAATAAGAGCTTAACAAATACAATTATTATTATTATTGTTATTATAATTATGTGCCTGGCACATAGTAAGTGCTTGACTAATACCGTAACAAACATTTAACAGATCCTCCCTCTAGACTGTAAACTCGTTGTGGTCAGGGAATGGGTCGGTTTATTGCTATATCATACTCTCCCAAGCGCTTAGTACGGTTCTCTGCATACAGTAGAAGTTCAATAAATATGATTTAGTGAATGAATGAATTTAAAAAAAGACCACTGCAGCCGAGAGCTGCAGAGCCTATCCCCAACTCACCCATTTTTTCCAGTTCTGAAGTCAATTTGGCCAAGCCGGGATGGACTCTTTTCTCTGACCATCTGAGCCCCGCTTGGGTTGGAAGGTCATCTCGTCCATCCCCCAGCCTCCGGGCTGGACCGCCTGCAATTCTCCAGAACACGGTTCCGGGTGCTCGGAATGTTCCAGGACGCCCTCAGAGTTCCCAACCCAAAATGGCCCGGGACCTATGGCAGAGAAGTCTTGCTTTAGGTCGTTCCGAGAGCAGGGAGAAGCGTCCGGGAGCAGGGAAACGGACACGGGACGTCGGCTGACCAATCCATCGATGAATCGAAGGTATTTACCGGTGCTCACTATGTGCAGAACGCTATATTAAGCTCTTGGGAGAGTACTATCAATGGTATTCATTGACAGCTTACTATGTGCAGAACACCGCATTGAGCGCCTGAGAGAGCAGGGCAGGATAGAATTGGTAGACATTCATTCCTTCAATAGTATTTCATTCAGTAGTATTTATTGAGCGCTTACTATGCGCAGAGCACTGGACTAAGCGCTTGGAATGGACAAATCGGTAACAGAGAGAGACAGTCCCCGCCCTTTGACGGGCTTACGGTCTAATCCGGGACGAGAACAATGGCAATGAATAGAATCAAGGGGAAGAACAGCTCATTAAAACAATAGCAAATATGTTCCTCGCCTCCAATGAGCTTACGGTCTGAAGGGGAGAGACAGATGTTAATACAAATAAATAAATATGGGGATATGGACATAAGAACTGTGGGGTTGAGGGAGGGAGTGAATAAAAGGTGTCAATTCGAGTGCGAAGGTGACGCGGAAGAGAGCGGGAGAAGCGGAAATGAGGGTTTAGTCAGGGAAGGCCTCTTGGAGGAGGTGGGATTTTAGGAGGGTTTTGAAGGTGGGGAGAAAGTTGGACTGTCAGATATGAAGGGGGAGAGAGTCCCAGGCCAGAGGCGGGACGTGGGCGAGGGGTTGGCGACGAGACAGACGAGATCGAGGTCCAGAGGGAGCGTTGGTATTAGAGAGCACGATAGACTTGGCGGCCGTGTCCCCTGCCCGTGTCGAGCTCACAGTCGTAAGGACAGTCACCACAGGTCTAAAGCTCGGTGCGTACATACACAGGCACCTATGCCAACTCTGTCACAAATCCACCCACATCCACACCTGCGGGTGAGCCCGTTGTTGGGCAGGGATCGTCTCTGTTGCCGAAGTGGACTTTCCAAGGGCTTAGAACAGTGCTCTGCACACGGTAAGTGCTCAACGAATGCGATCGAATGAATATACGTACACACTTGGCTCCTCTAATGCCAACCTTCTCGCTGGGCCTCCGTCTCGTCTATCTCGCCGTCGACCTCTCGCTCACATCCCGTTTCTGGCCCGGAACTCCCTCCCTCCTCATATCTGACAGACAATGACTCTCCCCCCCCTCCCCCTTCGAAATCCTATGGAAGGCCCATCTCCTCCAAGAAGTCTTCCCAGACTATGCCCTCCTTTCCTCTTCTCCCCCTCCTTTCTACGTCGCCCTGACTCGCTCTCTTTATCCATCCCCCCTTGCAGCCCCACACCTCATGTCCGTATCCACCATTTATTTATTTCTATTAATGCCCGACTTCCCCTGTAGACCTTCAGCTCGCTGTGGGTGGGGAATGTGTCTGTTCTATTGTTCTATGGTCCCCTCCCACACGCTTAGTACAGTGTCCCGCACACATGAAGCGTTCAATACGTACAGTTGATTGACTGGCACAGGCCAGAGCACACGCACCAGCCCACACTCACACAGTCACACAAAGGCAGTCACACAACACACGGACAAGCACGCACTTGCCTCTACCGAACTTACTGCTGAAACCTTTCCAGCTCTCAGCGCACGGATCGTATGACAGGGCTCGGGAGGGATTTGCTTTTTAATCTTGGCCGGGACAGAGACAGGGAATGCCTTCCGGGATTCCGACATTCTGATCCGAGATCTTTTTTTTTTCCTTTCCCCTCCCCGAATAAATGGAAACTTGTCAGATGCCATTAGAAAATCATATAGATCAGAATTAGTGTCAGGTTCCCTTTCGCTCTAAAAGCAATAAAAGCTCTAACCACATTCCAGTGATCTTTTATTTCTCCCGACCGCGGGCTCGAGGACGGACCGAATTCTCTCCGATTCGTCGTCAGCCGGGTTGGCTGCGTCTGGGGTCGTTTGGGATGACGGGTTGGGGTTACCCCTGACCCCGGGCCCAGGGGACCTGGGATCAAACTGTCCCAAGAGGAGAGGGCTTTGAGGAAAATCTGAATTTTGGATCGATTAATCCATCCATCCGTTCACCCATCCACCCAGCCGTCATCAATCGATCGTATTTATTGAGAGCTTATAATAATGGTAATTTGTTATTTGTTAAGCGCTTACTATGTGCCAGTCACTCTTCTATGCGCTGGGGAGATACAAGGTAATCAGGTTGTCCCACGAGCGGCTCACAGACTTAATTCCCATTTTACAGATGAGGTGACTGAGGCACAGAGAAGTTAAGCGGCTTGCCCGAGGCCACACAGCAGACAAGTGGCGGAGCGGGGATTAGAACCCACGTCCTCTGACTCCCAAGTCCGTTATGCGTGCAGAGCACTGTACTAAGCGCGTGGGAGGGTCCAATATAACAATACAACAGGCACATTCCCTACCCACAATGAGCGGACAGTCTACATCATCCAACCATCCATCCACCCACCGTCCATCCCCCCATCAACGGTCCTATTTACCGATTGCTTACTATGTGCAGATCACTGTACTAAGCGCTTGGAAGAGTACAATATAGCAGAGTTGGTAGACATATCGCCTGTTAATGAGGTGTCCATCCCGTTGATTCTATTTATCGTGGTTAAGTTGTCTTGTTTTTGTCCTTCTGTCTCCCCCGACTAGACCGTGAGCCCGTCACTGGGCAGGGATTGTCTCTATCTGTTGCCGAACTGTCCATTCCAAGCGCTTAGTACGGTGTTCTGCACATAGTAAGCGCTCAATAAAGACTATTGAATGATTGAATGAATCCAGCCATTCACCAATCCATCCATCCATCAGCCATTATATTTATTGAGCGCTTACTGTGTACTAAGCACTCGGGAGAGTACAACACAGCAATATAGCAGACACATTCCCTGCCCACAGTGAACTTACAGTCTAGGGGGTGAGACAGACATTAATAGAAATAAATAAATTACAGCTATGGACGTAAGTGGTGCGGGACTGGGAGAGGGGATGAATAAAGGGAGCGAGTCAGGGTGACGTAGAAGGGAGTGGGAGATGAGGAAAAGTGGGACTTAGTCAGAGAAGGCTTCTTGGAGGAGCTGGACCTTCGATAAGGTTTGGAAGTTGGGGAGAGTCATTGCCTGTTGGCTATAATAATGTTGGATTTGTTAAGCGCTTACTATGTGCCGAGCACTGTTCTAAGCGCTGGGGTAGATACAGGGGAATCAGGTCGTCCCACGTGGGGCTCACGGTCTTAATCCCCATTTTCCAGATGAGGGAACTGAGGCCCAGAGAAGTGAAGTGACTTGCCCACAGTCACCCAGCTGACAAGTGGCAGAGGCGGGATGTGAACTCATGACCTCTGACTCCCAAGCCCGGGCTCTTTCCACCGAGCCACGCTGCGAGGGAGGGCGTTCCAGGCCGGAGGCAGAATGTGGGCGAGAGGTCAACGGTGAGATAGATGAGATGCAAGTACGGTGATTAGGTTGGCATTAGAAGAGCGAAGTTTGCTGGCTGAGTAGGAGAGCAGCGAGGTGAGGTCGCCGCGTCGACCCCCGGGTCACGTCCTCCCGCGGTCCCGGAAGGCCCTCCCTCCTCACCTCCGCCAAACCGATTCTCTTTCCCTCTTCAAAACCCTACTTAAAACTCACCTCCTCCGAGAGGCCTTCCCAGACCGAGCTCCTCTTCTCCCTCTACTCCCTCCGCCATCCCCCCTTTACCTCTCCGCAGCTTAACCCTCTTTTCCCCCTTTTCCCTCCACTCCTCCACCTCTCCCTTCCCATCCCCACGGCACCGTACTCGTCCGCTCGACTGTCTATATTTTCGTTACCCTATTGATTTTGTTAATGAATTGTACGTCGCCTCGATTCTATTTAGTCGCCATCGGTTTTTCCGAGACGTCCTTCCCCTCGACTCTATCTATCGCCATCGTTCTCGTCCGTCCGTCTCCCCCGATCGGACCGTGCGCCCGTCGGACGGCGGGGACCGTCTCTATCTGTTGCCGACTTGTTCATCCCGAGCGCTTAGTACGGTGCTCTGCACATAGTAAGCGCTCAATAAAGACTATTGAATGAATGAATGAAAGGTCGGAAGGGGCACGGTGACTGAGTGCTTTAAATCCGATGGTGACGGGTTTCTGTTTGATGTGGAGGTGGATGGGCAACCTCCGGAGGGTCATGAGGAGGGGGGAAACATGGCCCGAACGTTTTTGTAGAAAAAGGATCCGGGCAGCGGAATGAAGTCTGGACCAGAGTGGGGAGAGACAGGAGGCGGGGAGGTCAGTGAGGAGGCTGATCTGGTAGTCAAGGGCTTGGATTATGTCAGATGGAGAGGTCTACTTGTTTTATTTTATCGTCTGTCTCCCCCCTTCTAGACTGTGAGCCCGTTTTCGGGTAGGGATTGTCTCTATCTGTTGCTGAACTGGACTTTCCGAGCGCTCGGTACAGCCGCAGCGAGCACTCAAAAAATACGATTGAATGAATGAATGAAAGGATGGATTTTAGTGATGCTGTGAAGGTTGAACTGACGTGATTTAGTGATAGATTAAATATGTGGGTTGAATGACTTGCGAGACAGGAAGGATGATGGTGATGTCTACAGTGATGGGAAAATCAGCGGGAGGACATCCATCCACCCATCCATCCATCTACTTACCCACCCCCCATCCATCCACCCATCCATCAATCAATCAGTCAATTGTATTTATTGAGCGCTTATTCATTCATTCATTCAATGTGCAGAGCATTGTCCTAAGCACTCGGGACAATACAAAATAGCAGAGTCGGTAGACACTCTCCCTGCCCACAATCTAATCACCCACCACCCAGCCAACCACTTACCAATCCATCTATTCAAACATCCATCCATCCACCCATCCATCCGTCCACCCACCCACTCACCCGTCGGTCAGTCTATCCATCCACTTTCAATCAGTTCGGTTGTAGTTACTGAGCCCTTACTGTATGCAGGGCACTGTACTAAGCACTTGGAAAGCACAATACAACAATAAAGAGAGACAATCCCTGCTCACAATGGGCTTATAGTTCAGAGGATGGGTTTGCAGTCTAGAGGACGGGCTTACCTACCCACCCATCCATCCACCCACCCACCCAACCATTCACCCATCCATCCATCCATCCACCCACCCATCCATCCATCCATCCACCCACCCATCCACCCACCTATCCTTCCATCCAACCACCCAGTCACCCATCCTTCCATCTATTCAACCACCGATCCATCCATCCATCCATCCATCCACCGATCCATCCATCCATCCACTGATCCATCCATCCATCCATCCATCCATCCATCCATCCATCCATCCATCCATCCATCCATCCACCGATCCATCCATCCATCCATCCATCCATCCATCCATCCATCCATCCATCCATCCATCCATCCATCCATCCATCCATCCATCCATCCATCCATCCTTTGATGGTATTGATGCCTGACTACTTGTTTTGTTTTGCTGTCTGTCTCCCCCTTTTAGACTGTGAGCTCAACATGTCTAAAACTGAGCTCCTTATCTTCCCTCCCAAACCCTGTCCTCTCCCTGACTTCCCCGTCAGTGTGGACGGCACGACCATCCTGCCCGTGTCACAGGCCCGCCACCTCGGTGTCGTCCTTGACTCCGCTCTCTCATTCACCCCACCCTTCCAATCTGTCACCGACGCCTGCCGGTCTCACCTTTATCGTATCGCCAAGATCTGCCCTTTCCTCTCCGTCTAAACGGCTATCTTGCTGGTACAAGCTCTCATCATATCCCGACTGGATTACTGTGTCAGCCTTCTCTCTGATCTCCCTTCCACCCGTCTCTTCCCGCTCCGGTCTATTCTTCATTCCGCTGCCTGGATTATCTTCCTACAGAAAAGCTCTGGGCCTGTCACTCTCCTCCTCAAAAACCTCCAGTGGTTGCCTATCAACCTTCGCATGAAACAAAAACTCCTCACTCTTGGCTTCAAAGCCTCTCCATCCCCTCGCCCCCTCCTACCTCTCCTCCCTTCTCTCTCTCCACCGGCCACCCCGCACGCTCCGCTCCTCCGCCGCCCGCCTCCTCGCCGTCCCCCGGTCTCGCCCGTCCCGCCGTCGACCCCGGGCCCGCGTCCTCCCACTGTCCCGGAAGGCCCTCCTTCCTCACCTCCACCAAACTAACTCTCTTCCCCTCTTCAAAGCCCTCCTGAGAGCTCACCTCCTCCAGGAGGCCTTCCCACACTGAGCCTCCCTCTCCCTCTGCTCCCCCCCACCATCTGCTCTTCCCCCTTCCCCTCCCCTCAGCACTGTGCTCGTTTATATATATCATTTATTACCCTATTTATTTTGTTAATAGGGTGTATATCTCCTTGATTCTGTTTATCTTGATGCTGTTGTCTTGTTTTTGTTTTGTTCTCTTTTGCTTTGCCGTCTGTCCCCCCCCCGTTTAGACTGTGAGCCCGTCATTGGACAGGGACTGTCTCTATCGGTGGCCGCGTTGTCCATTCCAAGCGCTTAGTCCAGTGCTCTGCACATAGTAAGGGCTCAATAAATACTACTGAATGAATGAATGAATGAATGTTGGGCAGGGATTGTCTCTGTTGCCGAACTGTCCATTCCAAGCGCTTAGTCCAGTGGTCTGCACATAGTAAGCGCTCGATAAATACGATTGAATGAATGAGAGGGAGCAAGTAGGCAGAGAATATTAACCCCAAAGAGGTCCAAGGATAAACTATCTGGCTTGCAAGTATGTCCAGATGTGAAAAGGAATAAATGCTGGTGCAACATACAAACTAAAAGTCGCAGGAGTCCGCGAACGCGGAGGCTGGGAACCGAGGGAGTGAGTAGAGACAATATCGACGGAGCTCCCTCCGGGAGCAATACTCTGTACTAAACGCTGGGGAAAGCGTAACATAGGCAAAAGGCACATCTCCTGCTTCAAAAGATTTTAAACTATCTCCGTAGCAGCAATAGATGGCATTTCAGCGATTCATTCGATCGTATTTATTGAGCACTTACTGTGTGCAGAGCACTGTACTAAGCGCTTAGCACTGTGTAAGAGCTTAACAAATATCATAATTATTATTATTATTAGGTAGCAGAAGTAGTAAACTACTTAGTTTACTAATCTGTAATCTCCTTTTAGACTGTAAACTCGCTCTGAGCAGGGAAGATGTCTGCTAAATCTGTTATTTGTACACTCTCAAGTGTTTATTACAGTGCCCTGCACATAATAGTAGTAATACCAATGATGATGGCATTTGCTAAGCGCTTACTATGTGCCAAGCCCTGTTCTAAGCACTGGGGGAGATACAAGGTCATCAGATTGTCCCACGTGGGGCTCACAGTCTTCATCCTCATTTTCCAGATGAGGGAACTGAGGCCCAGAGAAGAGAAGTGACTTGCCCAAATTCACACAGCTGGCAAGTGGTGGAGCCGGGATTAGAACCCACGACCTCTGACTTCCAAGCCCGGGCTCTCGCCACTGAGCCACGCTGCTTCTCGTAAAGAGCGCTCGATAAATACCACTGATGGATTGATATTAGCAGTAGTGGAAATAACAGCAGTGGCAGAGATGCAGCTTGGTTTATTGGCTAGAGCTCGGGCCTGGGAGTCGGAAGGTCCTGGGTTCGAGTCCTGCCTCCACCGCTTGTCTGTGGTGTGATCTTGGGCAAGTCACTTCACTCCTCTGGGCCTCGGTTTCCTCATCTGTCAAATGGGAATTAAGACTGTGGAGCCCCACGTGGGACGTGGATCTTGTCCAGCCTGATTAACTTGCATCTCCCCCAGCGTTTAGTACAGTGCCTGTCGCATAGTAAGTGCTTGACAAATGCCATAAAAAAGTATTCCTTGTAGAGGGAACGTGTCTACGGCTTCTGTTTTATTGTCCTCACCCGAGAACTTACTACAGAGAAGCAGCGTAGCTCAGTGGAAAAGAGCCTGGGCTTGTGAGTCAGAGGTCATGGGTTCGATTCCCGGCTCTGCCCCTTGGCAGCTGTGTGACTGTGGGCGAGTCACTTCACTTCTCTGGGTCTCAGTGACCTCATCTGGAAAATGGGGATGAAGACTGGGAGCCTCACGTGGGACAAGCTAATTACCCTGTATCTCTCCCAGCGCTTAGAACAGTGCTTTGCACATAGTAAGCGCTTAACAAATACCAACATTATTATTACAGTACTCGGCGCACTGTAAGTGCTCAACAAATATGATTGAATGGTTGGTTGATTTCCAAGGGCCGAGGCCCCGGGAGGGGGGAGTCTTGGAGAGGTGGACAGTTTGTGCGTCTACATGTGTATTTGTGTGTGTGTGTGTGTGTTGTACTTATGTCTCTCTGTAAGTCTGCATTCGTGTCTTTTTATATATTCATTCGTTCCATTGTATTTACTGAGCGCTTACTGTGTGCAGAGCACTGTACTAAGCGCTTGGGAAGTCCAATTGGGCAACAGATAGAGACAATCCCTACCCAACAACGGGTTCACAGTCTAGAAGGGGGAGACAGACAACAAAACCAAACAAGTAGGCAGGCATCGCTAGCATCAAAATAAATAGAACCGTAGATAAATGCCCATCATTAATAAGATAATCAGAGCAATAAATAAGGTACAAATATAGACAAGTGCTGTGGGGAGTGGGGGAGAGCAGAGGGAGGGAATAGGGGCAATGGGGAGGGGAGGAGGAGCAGCGGGAAAGGGCGGGTTCAGTCTGGGAAGGTCTCCTGGAGGAGGTGAGGTATATGTGTATAAGTGTTCACTGCATGTATGTGTCTATGAGTGTGTGCCTGTGTGTCTAATAATGATAATAATAATAATAGTGGTGCTGGTTAAACTCTTATTACGTGCCAGGCACTGTTCTAAGCGCTGGGGTGGACACAAGCAAATCGAGTTGGACACGGTCCCTGTCCTACGTGGGGCTCATCGTTTTAATCTCCATTTTACAGATGAGGGAACTGAGGCCCAAAGAATGAATGAGTTATAGATACCTCGTGTCTACTCCGGCACTTAGAACAGTGCCTGGCACATAGTAAGTGCTTAACAAATACCATAATTCATGGTAATTATTACGGCCGGGCTCATGGGGCTCCCTCTGGACTGACAGGTCAGGGTCCAGCCTCTCCCACCCGGTCCGGACTGTCCAGGCTCCTCCGGCTGGTCTGGAATATAATAATAATGTTGGTATTTGTTAAGCGCTTACTATGTGCAGACCACTGTTCTAAGCGCTGGGGTAGATACAGGGTAATCAGTTTGTCCCACGTGAGGTTCACAGATAATCCCCGTTTTACAGATGAGGTAACTGAGGCCCAGAGAAGCGAAGCGACTCGCCCACAGTCACACAGCTGACAAGTGGCAGAGCGGGGAGTCGAACCCATGACCTCTGATTCCGAAGCCCACGCTCTTTTCACTGAGCCACACTGAGCATCCGGGCTCCCCCGGCCAGTCTAGAGCATCCAGGCTCCCCGAATGGTTTGGAACGTCCAGTCTCTCCCAGTCGGTCTGTAATATGTTGAGCCCCATGTGGGACAGGGACTGTGTCCAGCCTAATTTGCTTGTATCCACCCCAGTGCTTAGAACAGTGCCTGGCATGTAATGTTGGTATTTGTTAAGCGCTCACTATGTGCCGAGCACTGTTCTAAGCGCTGGGGTAGACATAGGGGGATCAGGTTGTCCCACGTGGGGCTCACAGTCTTAATCCCCATTTTACAGATGAGGGTACTGAGGCACAGAGAAGTTAAGTGACTAAAGCACTTAACAAACACCGTAGTTATTATTATTATTATTATTATCCAGTCTCCCCAGGCCGGTCTGGAACATCCGGGCTCCCCCGACTGGTCCGGAATATCCAGTCTCCCCCAGCTCGTCTGGAATGTCCAAACTTCCCGCTTAGACCGTGCGCCCGTCAAAGGGCGGGGACCGTCTCCATCTGTTGCCGATTTGTCCATTCCAAGGGCTCAGTCCAGTGCTCTGCACATAGTGAGCGCTCAGTAAATACTATCGAATGACTGAGTGAAACTTCCCAGGCCGGTCTGAAATGTCCAGGTTTCCCTGGCTGTTCTGGAATATCCAGTCTCCCCGGCCGGTCCGGACATCCAGGCTCCTCTGACCGGGTCCAAAACATCCAATCTCTCCCGGCCGGGCCGGAAGGTCCGTCTCCCCAGGCCGGATCAGAATGGCCAATCTCCCTGGACGGATCTGGAATGCTCGGATTCCCCCGGCTGGTCTGGAATGTCCACTGTCCCTCAGCCAGTCCAGAATGTCCGGGCTCCCCCTCCCCTTCCACAGCGTCCAGTCTCCCAACCCCCACGGAACCGCGTCCATCTGCGCCCGCTGACCTAGGTAGGGGCGGGGAGGCGGCCGGGGGGGCGGCTGAGTCTGGTTGTGGGGGGAGGAGGAGTGGGGGGCACCGGGGGGTGCGCATCTGGTGAGGCCAATGGCAGCCAGGTGCAGGGGGTCAATGGGAGCAGGACCCCAGGTGTGGACGATAAGGCTCCCTGGGAAAGGACGGGGGTGGAAAGTCGAAACACATGTCCGGCTTTACGGACGGGACTGGGGCGGGGGGCAGAGGGGAGAGGGGAGGGGTCCTGCCGGCCCCTGGCCCTGCTCCCGGCCAGGTGGGAGGTGACCTCGGGGGGCCGCAGGAATGCTGGGCCGGCCTTCTCCGTGGTTGGGGGGGCGAAGCTTCCGCGGGTGGTGACCTTTGACCCCACCTCAGCCTGGGGCCTGGGCTTCCCTTTGCCGGATTGGGGGCGGGGGGTCGCGTTGGCTTTGGACAGGGTGGCCCCGTCGATCGTTCAATCCATGGCATTTACGGAGCCCTTATTTAATAATAATAATAGTAATGTAATAACGTTGGTATTTGTTAAGCGCTTACTACGTGCAGGGCACTGTTCTAAGCGCTGGGGGAGATACAGGATAATCAGGTCGTCCCGCGTGAGGCTCACAAGTTAATCCCCATTTTCCAGATGAGGGAACTGAGGCCCAGAGAAGTGAAGTGACTCTCCCACAGTCACCCAGCTGACAAGGGGCAGAGCCGGGAGTCGAACTCATGACCTCTGACTCCCAAGCCCGGGCTCTTTACACTGACCCACGCTGCTTCCCAATAATAATGTCGGTATTCGTTAAGCGCTTACTATGTGCCGAGCCCTGTTCTAAGCGCTGAGGTAGACACAGGGGAATCAGGTCGTCCCACGTGGGGCTCCCAGTTAATCCCTCATTTTACAGATGAGGCCCAGAGAAGTGAAGCGACTCGCCCACAGTCACACAGCTGACGAGTGGCGGGGCAGGGATTCAAACCCATGACCTCTGACTCCCAAGCCCGGGCTCTTGCCACTGAGCCATGCTTATTTACCGTGCGGAGAGCACTGTGCTAAGCCTTACTGAAGGCCCACCTCCTCCAAGAGGCCTTCCCAGACTAAGCCCTCAGCTCCCACTCCCTTCCACGTTGCCCTGACCTGCTCCCTCGGCTCTTCCCCCCCCCCCCCATCACTGATGTGTATATTTGTAATTTTATTTATTTGTATTGACGTCTGCTTATTTGTATTGATGTCTGTCTCCCCCCTCTTCTAGACCGTGAGCTCTTGCCGCTGTTTACTGTTGTACTGTCCTCTCCCAAGCGCTTAGTACAGCGCTCTGCACCCGGTAAGTACTTAATAAATACAAGTGAATGAG
This sequence comes from Ornithorhynchus anatinus, assembly GCF_004115215.2. Taxonomy (NCBI): domain Eukaryota; kingdom Metazoa; phylum Chordata; class Mammalia; order Monotremata; family Ornithorhynchidae; genus Ornithorhynchus; species Ornithorhynchus anatinus. The sequence continues at coordinate 183,896,328 of NC_041728.1, read as the reverse complement.
TCCAATACAATAATAATTATTATGGTATGTATTAAGTACTTACTATGTGGCAGGCATGGTACTAGATGAAGCAGGGTGGCTCAGTGGAAAGAGCACGGGCTTTGGAGGCAGGGCTCATGAGTTCGAATCCCAGCTCTGCCACTTGTCGGCTGTGTGACCGTGGGCGAGTCGCTTCACTTCTCCGGGCCTCAGTTCCCTCCTCTGTAAAATGGGGATTAAGACTGTGAGCCCCACGTGGGACAACCGGATTCCCCTATGTCTACCCCAGCGCTTAGAACAGTGCTCGGCACATAGTAAGCGCTTAACAAATACCAACGTTATTATTATTATTATTACTAAGCGCTGGGGTGGATATAAATCTGTCAGGTCGAACACATCCCCTGTCCCGCTTGGGGCTCACAATCTTAATTCCCATTTTACAGATGAGGAGACCGAGGCCCAGAGAAGTGGTGTGACTTGCTCAAGGTCACACAACAGACAGGTGGCAGAGCGGCTCAGTGGAAAGAGCCTGGGCTTCGGAGTCAGAGGTCATGAGTTCGACTTCCGGCTCTGCCGCTTGTCAACTGGGTGACTGTGGGCGAGTCGCTTCACTTCTCTGGGCCTCAGTTACCTCGTCTGTAAAATGGGGATGAAGACCGGGAGCCCCACGTGGGACAACCTGATTCCCCTGTGCCTACCCCAGCGCTTAGAACGGTGCTCGGCACATAGTGAGCGCTTAACAGATACCAACATTATTATTAATTAACGATAAATTAGAACCCACATCCTTCTGACTCCTAGGCCCAGGCTCTATCCACTAGGCCACGCTGCTTCTCTGGTGGGCACGTCCCCTGCCCACCGTGAGCTTACGGTCTAGAGGGGGGAGACAGACATTAATAGCAATAAATAAATGAGGGGGTGTGGACATAATCCGATCCGTCATTCATTAAATCGTATTTATTGAGCGCTTACTGTGTGCAAAGCACTGTACTAAGCACTTAGCACTGTAGGAAGCGCTTGACATAAGTGCTGTGGGGGTGAGGAAGGGGGGAATAAAGGGAGCAAATCCAAGCACAAGGGTGATGCAGATGGGAGAGGGAGAAGAGGAAATGGGGGCTTAGTCCGGGAAGGCCTCTTGGAGGAGATGGGATTTTACCTCCGGGACAGAGATAAAAACCAGCCTCAATCCAGATTTAAAGCCCAGAGGAATAAACCCTGACTGGCCCAGTGTTAAGAGCACAGGACTGAATTTCAGGAGGCAAGGTTTTCATGCGGCGTAGCTCAGTGGAAAGAGCCCGGGCTTGGGAGTCACAGGTCATGGGTTCTAATTCCCCCTCCGCCGCTTGCCAGCTGTGTGACTTTGGGCAAGTCACTTCCATTCTCTGGGCCTCACGTGTAAAATGGGGATTAAAACAGTGAGCCCCGCGTGGGACAACCTGATCACCTCGTATCCCCCAGCGCTTAGAAAGAACAGTGCTTTGCACATAGTAAGCGCTTAACAAATACCACCATTTTTTTTAACGCATCCAGTCATCCACTCAATTGTATTTATTGAGCGCTTACTGGGTGCAGAGCACTATACTGAGCGCTGGGGAGAGGACAATAGAACAACAGATTCCCTGCCCATAATGAGGTGAGCGTCTAGGGATGACCTTATTCATTCGATCGTATTTATTGAGCGCTTACTGTGTGCAGAGCACTGTACTGAGCGCTTGGAAAGCCCAGTTGGGCAACAGATAGAGACAATCCCTACCCAACAACGGGCTCACGGTCTAGAAGGGAGAGACAGACAACTAAACAGAGCAAGCAGACAGGCAGGGTCTAGATTAGACCCGGTTCTAATCCTGGCTCTTCCCCTTTGCTGTGTGACTTTAGGCAAGTCATTTCACTTTTCTGTGCCTCAGGGACCTCATCTGTAAAATGGGGAATAAGACTATGACCCCTGAGTGGGACAGAGACGGTGTTCAACCCAATTTGCTTGTATCCAGCCCTTAGTCCAGTTCCTGGCACATAGTAAGCGCTTTAAAAAACCCCATTATTATCATTTTCATTATTAATCATACCTATTGAGCGCTTACTATGTGCACAGCATTGGTCTAAGCTCTTGGGAGCTTACAACAATAAACAGACACATTCCCTGCTCACAAGGAGCTGACAGTTTAGAGGGGGAGACAGATATTAATAGAAATCAAGAAATGCCAGATGGGTACTTAAGCGGTGTGGGCCTGGGAGAGGGGGATAAACGAAGGGAGCAAGTCAAGGTGAAATAGGAGAGTGGGAGGAGAGGAAAGGGGGGCTTAGTCAGGGAAGGCCTCCTGGAGGAGGTGGGCCTTCAATAAGGCTTTGAAGCGGGGGAGACTCATTATCTGTGGGATTTGAGGAGGGAGGGCGTCCAGGCCAGAGGCAGGACGAGAACCGGGGGTTAAAGGTGAGATCAATTGATTCTATTTATTGCGATCAAGTTGACTTGTTTTTGTCCGTCCGTCTCCCCCGATTAGACCGTAAGCCCGTCAGTGGGCAGGGACTGTCTCTCACTGTTGCCCAAGTGTCCATTCCAAGCGCTTGGTACAGTGCTCTGCACATAATAAAAGCTCAATAAATACTATTGAATGAATGAATAAATGAGATGGAGGCCCAGTGAGAAGGTTGGCATTAGGGGGACGAAGTGGGCGGGCTGGGTTGGAGGAGGAGAGCAGCCAGGCGAAGCAGGAAGGGGCGACCTGATGGACGCCTTCAAAGCCAACGGTGAGGAGTGCTTTTTTAATGCAGAATTAAGAGCGGCTGTAAATAGCAGTAGCACTTAATCGAGCATTTATTCACACCCTGCTCAGTTCTCCTGGACACACACTTATTCACACCTGCTCAGCTCTTTTGGTTACACATTTATTTGCACCCTGTTCAGTTCCTCCGGATTCACACACGGTTCCACTCTCCTGGATACACCTTTACGCACCCCAGCTCGGCATTCTTGGACACACGTTTATTCATCTCCTGCTCAGCTCTCTTGGATACGCGTTTTTTCACACCCTGCTCAGCTCTCTTGGGTACACGTTTATTCACACCCTGCTTAGCTCTGGGATGCACATTTATTCACTCCTGCTCATCTCCCCTGGACACGTGTGTATTCACACCCTGCTCAGTTATCTTGGATACGCGTTTATTCACCCCTGTCCAGCTCTCTTAGAGACAAGTACAGGTTTTTTCACTTCTCGCCATTCACATACACCCTGCTCTGCTCTCCCGGATACACGTTTATTCACACCCTGCTTTGCTCTTGGATACACACTGATTCACTCCTGCTCAGCTCCCTTGGACGCGTGTGTATTCACACCCTGCTCAGCTCTCTTGGGTACACGTTTATTCATCCCTGCTCAGCTCTCTTAGAGACAAGTACAAGTTTTTTCACTTCTTGCCATTCACACCCTGCTCTGCTCTCCCGGATACACGTTTATTCACACCCTGCTTAGCTCTTGGATGCACGTTTATTCACTCCTGCTCAGCTCCCTTGGACACGTGGGTATTCACACCCTGCTCAGCTCTCTTAGATACAAGTTTTTTCACTTCTTGCCATTCACACCCTGCTCCGCTCTCCTGTACACACGTTTATTCACACCCTGCTTAGCTCTTGGATACACATTTATTCACTCCTGCTCCGCTCCCTTGGACACGTGTGTATTCACACCCTGCTCAGCTCTCTTGGATACGCGTTTATTCATCCCTGCTCAGCTCTCTTAGAGACAAGTACAAGTTTTTTCACTGCTTGCCATTCATACCCTGCTCTGCTCTCCCGGATACATATTTATTCACACCCTGCTTAGCTCTAGGATACACATTGCTTCACTCCTGCTCAGCTCCCTTGGACAGGTGAGTATTCCCACCCTGCTCTGCTCTCTCGGATACACATTTATTCACTCCTGCTCAGCTCCCTTGCACAGGTGAGTATTCCCACGCTGCTCAGCTCTCTTAGAGACAAGTACAAGTTTCTTCACTTCTTGCCATTCACAACCTGCTCTGCTCTCCCGGATACACGTTTATTCACACCTTGCTTAGCTCTTGTATAAACATTTATTCACTCCTGCTCAGCTCCCTTGGACACGTGGGTATTCACACCCTGCTCAGCTCTCTTAGAGACAAGTACAAGTTTCTTCACTCCTTGCCATCCACACACCCTGCTCTGCTCTCCCGGATACACGTTTATTCACACCCTGCTTAGCTGTTGGATACCCATTTATTCACTTCCGCTCAGCTCCCTTGGACACGGGTGTATTCACACCCTGCTCAACTCTCTTGGATACACTTTTATTCACCCCTGCTCAGCTCTCTTAGATAACAAATGCAAGTTTTTTCACCTCTTGCCATTCACACCCTGCTCCGCTCTCCCGGATAGATGTTTATTCACGCCCTGCTTAACCGTCTTGGATACAAGTTCATTCACGCCCTGCTCAGCCCAACGGGATTCATATTTATCCTCACCTTCCTCAGCTCTCCTGGATACACGTTTATTCACACCCTGTTCCTCTCTCCCGAATACACCTTTATTCACACTCTGCTCCACTCTCTTGATTCCACGTTTATTCACACCCTGTTCCTCTCTCCCGGACAAAGGTTTATTCACACTTTGCTCCGCTCTCTTCGTTACGCATTTATTCACACCCTGCTCGGCCCTCTTGGATAAATGTTGATTCGCACCCTGTTCAGCTCTCTTGGATACACGTTTATTCACCCCCGCTCAGCTTTCTGAGATAGAAGTTCATTCACCTCCTGCCATTCAAAACCTGCTCCGCTCTCCTGGATGCACGTTTCTTCACACCCCGCTCAGCTGTCTTGGTTACACATTTATTTTCACCCTGCTCAGTTCTCCGGGACACATGTTTATTCACACCCCGCTTAGCTCTCTTGGATACACGTTTATCCACCCCTGCTCAGCTCTCTGAGATACAAGTTTATTCACCTCCTGCCATTCACAACCCGCTCCGCTCTCCTGGATACAGTTTATTCACACCCTGCTTAGCACTCCGAGATACATGTTTATTCACACCCTGACATTCCCAACTTGCTCAGCCCCCCCCCCGGCTACACGTTTATTCACACCCTGCTCAGCTCTCTTAGATACATGTGTATTCACACCCTGCTCAGCTCTTTTGGATACAAGTTTATTCTCATCCCATCACTCACACCCTGCACAGTCGTCTCGGTTACGCATTTATTTTCGTCTGGCTCCGTTCTCCTAGTTGCACGTTTATTCACACCCTGCTCAGGCCTCTTAATTACCCGTTTATTCACCCTTGCTCAGCTCTCTTGGTTACACGTTTTTTCACTCCTGCTCAGCTCCCTGAAATACGGGTTTGTTCACACCCCGCTCAGTTCTCCTGGATACATGTTCGAGAAGCAGCGTGGCGCAGTGGAAAGAGCCCGGGCTTGGGAGTCAGAGGTCATGGGTTCGAATCCCGGCTCTGCCCCTTGGCAGCTGTGGGACCGTGGGCGAGTCACTTCACTTCTCTGGGCCTCAGTTCCCTCATCTGGAAAATGGGATTAACTGTGAGCCTCCCGTGGGGCAACCTGATGACCCTGGATCTACCCCAGCGCTTAGAACAGTGCTCTGCACAGAGTAAGCGCTTAACAAATGCCAAGATATTATTATTATCATCCCCCCCCCCCCCAGCAGGCCTGGACGCCGGCTCTTTTAGTTTATCGCGGACCTTTCTACGGGTAATACTTTTCTGTCATATTTATTGAACCCTTACTGTGTGCAAAGCTCTGTACTAAGCGCTTGGGAGAGGACAACATAGCGACAGTCACGTTCCTACCCACAACGAGCTCACGGCCTACAGGGGGAGAGAGACATTAATATAAATCACTCACTCAATCAAGCAGTAATTACAGATCTCTAAGATCTATACATCAGTCAGTCGCCACAATTGGAGGGGAAGCTTGTCGTGGACTGGACAAAAGTCACTTTGATGATTTTGGTATTTGTTTAGCGCTTACTACGTGCAGAGCACTGTTCTAAGCGCTGGGGGAGACACGGGGTTGTCCCCCGGGAGGCTCCCAGTCTTCATCCCCATTTGACAGATGAGGGAACTGAGGCCCAGAGAAGTGAAGTGACTTGCCCACGGTCACCCAGCTGCCAAGTGGCAGAGCCGGGATTCGAACCCTCGACCTCTGACTCCCAAGCCCGGGCTCTTGCCACCGAGCCACGCTGCTCCTCTAGTAAGCGCTCAATAAATAGGATTGGATGAATGAATGAACGAAGGAGGAGGGTCCAGCGGGGAGGAGTGGTATGAGTGAGCGAACGCTTAGAGGTCATGGGTTCGAATCCCGGCTCTGCCACTCGGCAGCTGTGGGACTGGGGGCAAGTCACTTCACTTCCCTGGGCCTCAGTTCCCTCGTCTGTGAAATGGGGATGAAGAGTGGGAGCCTCACGTGGGACAACCTGAGGGCCCTGTATCTCCCCCAGCGCTTAGAACAGTGCTCGGCACATAGTGCTCTGCGCTTAACAAATACCGACATTATTATTATTAGACCGTAAGCCCGTCAGTGGGCAGGGATGGTCTCTTTCTGTTGCCGACTTGTCCCTTCCAAGCGCTCAGTCCAGTGCTCTGCACATCGTAAGCGCTCAATAAATGCTATCGAATGAATGAGTGAGGTGACGGGGATAGGAGAGGAATCGGGGCAGGCTTCCTGGAGGCGGTGGGGTCTATCTAGTGCTTGGCACATAGTAAGCGCTTAACAAATACCATCATTATTAGTGTTATTAGTGTTTGCCAACTGGCCCACCCCCAGCCCCAGGGACTTCAGTTCCTCTGTCTTTTGGGGATTTTGCCCTTCTCAAACGGTGCAGAACACTGTGCTGGGGGCCCTACTGTGTGCAGAGCGCTGTGCCGGGCGCCTAATGTGTGCAGAAGCAGCGTGGCCTAGTGGGTAGAGCCCCGACCTGGGAGTCAGAAGGACTCGGGTTCTCATCCCGGCTCTACGACCTGTCTGCTGTGTGACCTTGGGCCTCAGTTGCCTCATCTGCAAAATGGGGAGGGAGACCGTGAGCCCCACGTGGGACAGGGACGGCGTCCAACCCGATTTGCCAGAACCCATCCCAGTGATTAGTACAGTGCCAGGCACGTAGCGAGCGCTTAACAAATAATGATAATATAATACTGTTGGTATTTGTTAAGCGCTCGCTTATGTGCCGAGCACTGTTCTAAGCGCTGGGGGAGATACAGGGTCGTCGGATTGTCCCACGTGAGGCAACTGAGGCCCAGAGAAGTGAAGTGACTCGCCCAGATTCACCCAGCTGACAAGTGGCAGAGCCGGGATTCGAACCCATGACCTCTGACTCCCAAGCCCGGGCTCTTGCCACTGAGCCACGCTACTTCTCGAATACCACAATTATTATTATTAAAGCACTGTGCTGGGTGACTGTTGAGTGCAGAGCAATGTGCCGAGCTCCTGCAGTGTGCAGAGCACTGTGCTAATAATAACAGTGATGACGGTGGTATTTATTAAGCGCTTCCTATGTGCCAGGCACTGTTCTAAGCGCTGGGGGAGACACGAGATAATCAGGTTGTCCACGTGGGACTCAGAGTCTTCATCCCTCTTTTACAGTTGAGGTAACTGAGGCACTGAAAAGTGACATGACTTGCCCAAAGTCACACGGGTGACAAATGGCGGGGCCGGGATTAGAACCCAAGACCCCCGAGTCCCAAAACGGACTCTTTCCACTAAGCCGCGCTCCTTCTCTAAGCGTGCTGAGCACCTACTGTGAGCAGAATGCTGTCCTGGGGGCCTGCTGTGGAGGCCATCTGCTGTGTGCAGAGCACTGTGCTGAGCACCTATTGTGTGCAGATCGCTGTGCTGGACGCCCGCTGCATGCAGATCTCTGCGCCGGGCCCCCACTGTGTGCACGGCACTGTGCTGGCCATCTCTCCGGGCGCAGAGAGCCGTGCTGAGTGACTAATGTGTGCAGAGCGCCGTGCTGGATTCCTCCTGTGCGCAGAACTCTGTGCTGGGTACAGAGTGATGTTGGTATTTGTTAAGCGCTTACTCTGTGCAGAGCACTGTTCTAAGCGCTGGGGTAGGCACAGGGGAATCAGGTCGTCCCACGTGGGGCTCACAGTCTTCACCCCCATTTGTCAGATGAGGGAACTGAGGCCCAGAGAAGTGAAGTGACTCGCCCACGGTCACACAGCTGACAAGGGGCAGAGTCGGGATTCGAACCCGTGACCTCTGACTCCCAAGCCCGGGCTCTTGCCACTGAGCCACGCCGCACTGTGTGTCGAGCGCTGTGCTGGACGCCTGCCGTGTGCAGAGGGTCGTATTGATTGAAGGATCGATCGACCGGCCGCCTCCAGGGGTTGGGGGAGTCTTCCGAGCCAAGCCGTCCTCTTGGGAGGCCGGCCAGGGGTGGGAAAGTCGGCGTCCAGTACACTGCAGAGGCCCAGCCGACAGGCACTTCAGGCCAAAAGACTCAGGACCCAAACTAGTTGCTGCCCCTTAACTCTAATAATAATATTATTATTAATTAGAGAAGCAGCGTGGCTCAGTGGAAAGAGCCCGGGCTCGGGAGTCAGAGGTCGTGGGTTCGAATCCCGGATCGGCCACTTGGCAGCTGTGGGACCGTGGGCGAGTCGCTTCACTTCTCGGCGCCTCAGTTCCCTCGTCTGTAAAATGAGGATGAAGACTGTGAGCCCCACGTGGGACGACCCGATTCCCCCGTGTCTCCCCCAGCGCTTAGAACAGTGCTCGGCACATAGTGAGCGCTTAACAAATACCGACATTATTAATAATTGTGGTATTTGATAAGCGCTTACTATGTGCCAGGCACTGTATTAAGCGCTGGGGAGGATACGAGACAATCGGGTTGGACGTGGTCCCTGTCCCCAGTGGGGCTCACAGTCTCCATCCCCATTTTCCAGATGAGGGGACCGAGGCCCAGAGAAGTGAAGTGACTTGCCCAAGGTCACACAGCGGACAAGCGGCAGAGCTGAAATTAGAACCCACGACCTTCTGACTCCCAGGCCCGGGCTTTATCCACTAGGTTATGCTGCTCTTCCCCCCGTGTCCGTATCCCCAAATTATTTATTTATTAGTGGTATTTACTAAGCGCTTTCTATGTTCCAGGCACAGTACTAAGCGCTGGGGAGGATACAAGCAAATGGGGTTGGACACGGTCCCTGTCCCCCGTGGGGCCCCCAGGCTCCATCCCCATTTTCCAGATGAGGGAACTGAGGCCCAGAGAAGCGAAGAGACTTGGCCGAGGTCACACAGCGGACAGGCGGCGGAGTCGGAATTAGAACCCGTGACCTTCTGACTCCCAGGCCCGGGCTCTATTCCCTTCCCAAATAATAATAATAATAATAATAATAATAATGATAATGATAATGTTGGTATTTGTTAAGCGCTTACTAAGTGCAGAGCACCGTTCTAAGCGCTGGGGGAGACACAGGGGAATCGGGTCGCCCCACGTGGGGCTCACAGTCTTCGTCCCCATTTTACAGATGAGGGAACTGAGGCACCGAGAAGGGAAGTGACTCGCCCACAGTCACACAGCTGCCAAGTGGCCGCGCCGGAATTCGAACCCATGACCTCTGACTGCTAAACCCGGGCTCTATCCCCTTCCCAGATGGATGTCCGATTCTACCGACGGGTGATTCCCCCTCTTTCCTCTTCCCCCACTCCCTTCTGCGTCACCGATCCGCTCACTTAATTCATCTGTAATTTAATTATTTATCTGGAATTGATTTATGTATTGATTTATGTATATTAATCGTATCCCCCTCTAGACTGTGAGCTCGCTGTGGGCAGGGGAATGTGGCTATTTATCGTTCTAGTGTATTCTCCCAAGTGCTCAGTACAGTGCTTTGCACGTAGCGTCCAATAAATATGACCGAATAAATGAATGAACTCATCCCCTCTCCCAGCCCCTCAGCACTTATATCCGCATCTGCCATTTTATTTATATTTATTGATGTCTGCCTCCCTGCCTCTAGACTGAACGCTCGTTGTGGGCAGGGAACGTGTCTGTTATGTCGTTATAGCCTCCCGTGGGACAACCCGATGACCCTGGATCTCCCCCGGCGCTTAGAACAGTGCTCGGCACATAGTGAGCGCTTAACAGATACCAACATTATTATTATTACTATTATAGCGTCCTCTTCCAAGCGCTTAATACACAGTAAGTGCTCAGTAAATACGATTGACTGACTGACCAGCTAATAATAATAATGATGTCGCTATTTGTTAAGCGCTTCCTTTGTGCCGAGCACCGTTCTAAGCGCTGGGGGAGATACGGGGTCATCGGGTCGTCCCACGGGAGGCTCACGGTCTTCATCCCCATTTTAATAATAATAATAGTGTTGGTATCTGTTAAGCGCTTACTCTGTGCAGAGCACCGTTCTAAGCGCTGGGGGAGAGACGGGGTCATCGGGTCGTCCCGCGGGAGGCTCCCGGTCTTCATCCCCATTTGACAGATGAGGGAACTGAGGCCCAGAGAAGTGAAGTGACTCGCCCACAGTCACATAGCTGACAAGTGGCAGAGGGGATTCGAACCCGTGACTTCTGACTCCCAAGCCCGGGCTCTTTCCACTGAGCCACGCTGGTGGCCTTTAAGTGCTTACCATGTGCTAAGCGCTGTACTAAGCCCTGGGGAGGATAGAAGCAAATCGGGTTAGACTGAGGGAACCGAGGCCCAGAGCGGGGAAGTGACTGGTCCAAGGTCACACAGTAGGCACGTGGAGGACCGGGATTAGAACCCAGGTCCAGAGAAGCAGCGTGGCTCAGTGGAAAGAGCCCGGGCTTGGGAGTCAGAGGTCACGAGTTCGAATCCCGGCTCTGCCCCTTGTCAGCTGTGTGACTGTGGGCGAGTCACTTCACTTCTCTGGGCCTCATCTGTAAAATGGGGATGAAGCCTGTGAGCCTCACGTGGGACAACCTGATTCCCCTGTATCTACCCCAGCGCTTAGAACAGTGTTCGGCACATAGTGAGCGCTTAACGAATACCAACTTCTTCCTCTCTATCCGTTAAACCACGGGGCTTCCAAGGAGATCGCCTAGAGTTTCAAACTCAGTCCTGATCCCTTCAATCGCCGCAGGAGGAATCAGAGAAGTGGCACAGAGAGGCCTTGTCTGGGAGCCAGAGGACCTGGGTTCTAATCCCGCCTCCGCCACTCGTCCGCTGGGTGACCTTGGATAAGTCACTACACTTCTATAGGCTCTAAGCTCCTCGTGGGAAGGGAACGGGTCTACCGACTCTGGCGTACTCGCCAAAGAACTTAATAGACTGCCCGGGACACAGTAAGCGCTCGATAAATACGACCGACTGACCGCTTTGCCCGTAGTAAAGTCTATATGGGAGGCGGCGTGGCTCAGTGGTAAGAGCCCGGGCTTGGGAGTCAGAGGTCAGGGGTTCGAATCCCGGCTCCGCCACCTGTCGGCTGTGTAACTGTGGGCAAGTCACTTCACTTCTCTCTGTCAAATGGGGATTAACCGGGAGCCTCCCGTGGGACGACCCGATGACCCCGCATCTCCCCCAGCGCTTAGAACAGGGCTCGGCACAGAGTGAGCGCTTAACAGATACCAACATTATTATTACTGGAGGAGATGGGCCTTCGGTAAAGGCCTGGAAGGACGGGGAGAGCCACGGTCTGTGGGATTCGAGGAGGCCAGGCCCGAGGCGGGACGGGGGCGAGAGGTGGACGTCGAGATGGACGAGCCGGAGGCCCAGGGTGGAGGTCGGCGCCCGAGGAACGAAGCGCCGGAGTAGAAGAGCAGCGAGGCTCCCGGCTCGGTCCGCCCCATCGGGCCGCAGGTGCGTCCGCCCCTCTCCTCCCCCCTCCAAGGGGCACAGGGGTCGCCTTTGGGAGCGCAGAAGTCCGGGAGACCAAAATCAGGAGTCCTACAGTGGCCACAGACAGATTTGTCACGCGAGACCCTCAATTACAACAGGCCGACAGCTTCATCCGTTTACGGGCGAGCATGTGTCCGCCTCATGTTGGATTTCAAATGAGGCCGGGGGGGCGGGGGGGGGGAAGCGCTGGAAACCTGGGGAGAGAGAAGACGGGGAGGGGGGCGAAAGGAGAGACGGTTCTAGAGGATCTGCATAAAATCTGCGACAAATTACCCCCGAAACTCCGACTATCCAAACACGGCGCTTCGTCGGGAAGTACTTTATGAGTTCACGGTTTTCTTCCCTTTAAGTTCGCCGAGGAGAGAGTACAGTAATTACGGTGCTCCTTTGATTGATTCGACGTGACACCTACACTAATAAGAAAGCGACTTTGGGTTTCGAGCAATTCTGAAGGTAGCAGATCTAATCACGCCGAAGCTGCCAGGCTGAACTCCTAAACTGGAGGAACATAATTTCTGATTTCTTCTCTCCCTCGGAGGGGGCCGGAGGAGGCGGGGGGCGACGGTGAATGGATGTCAGCCGCTCTGGGTGTCGGCTACAGATGGGAAATGATATTCGACGACTGAGCTTTTTCATTTCCACAGCGGATGATGTCGGAGGGGGTGGGGAGCGGTGTCTGCCTACCGCGTCGTACGCTCCCGAGGCCCGGCTACGGTGCTCCGCGCAAGGTGGACTCCCGACGTCTTGAGGGCCGGGGTCTCTTTTGCCCAGTAATGGCGGTATTTGTTGAGCGCTTACTGGGTGCCAGGCGCCGTACTCAGCGCCCGGGCGGATCCAAGCAAATCCAGTTGGACCCAGCCCCCGTCCCATGCGCTTACTACGTGCAGAGCGCCGTTCTAAGCACTATGGGAGATACAGGGTCATCGGGTTGTCCCACGGGAGGCTCACGGTCTTCAGCCCCATTCGACAGGCGAGGTCACTGAGGGCCAGAAGAGTGAAGTGACTTGCCCGAGGTCACACAGCGGGAAAGTGGCAGGGCCGGGATTAGAACCCATGACCTTCTGACTTCCAGGCCCGGGCTCTGCCTGCTTCGCCATGCTGCCTCCGTAAGAACGACGATGGTATTTGTTAGGCGCTGATTATGTGCCAAGCGCTGTTCTAACCATCATTAGGGGAAGCGGCGTGGCTCAGTGGAAAGAGCGTCGGCTTGGGAGGCAGAGGTCATGGGTTCGAATGCCGGCTCGGCCACTTGTCAGCTGGGTGACTGTGGGCGAGTCACTTCGCTTCTCTGGGCCTCAGTGACCTCATCTGGAAAATGGGGAGGAAGACTGGGAGCTTCACGTGGGACGACCTGGCGCTTAGAACAGTGCTCTGCACATGGTAAGTGCTTAACAAATACCAACATCATCATTATTACTGTTAATAGCAGTGATAGCAGTAGCAATAATAATAATGATGATAATAATAAAAATTGTGGCATTCGTTGAGGGCTTACTATGTGCCGGGCACTGGACTAAGCGCTGGGATATTCACAAGGTAATCGGGTTGGACACAGTCCCCGTCCCCCATACGGCTCTCAGTCTTCACCCCCATTTTCTGGATGGGGCAACTGAGGCACAGAGAATAATAATACTAACAATGCTGGTATTTGTTAAGCACTTACTATGTGCAGAGCACCGTTCTAAGCGCTGGGGTAGATACAGGGTCATCAGGTTGTCCCACGTGAGGCTCACAGTTAACCCCCGTTTTACAGATGAGGTGACTGAGGCACAGAGAAGCGAAGCGACTCGCCCAAAGTCACACAGCTGACAAGCGGCAGAGCCGGGATTTGAACCCATGACGTCTGATTCCCAAGGCCGGGCTCTTTCCACTGAGCCACGCTGAAGTGACTTACCCAAGGCCCCTCAGCAGAGTGTGGCTCTGACTCCCGGGCCTGCGCTCTAACCACTAAACCGCGTTGCTCCTTGCGCAGTAAAAATGACTGATCGATCGATAGTTGTGGCAGCTGTAGAACAGCGCTTAGAACAGTGCTTGGCACAAAGTAAGCGCTTAACAAATACCATTATTATTATTAGCAGCAGTAGCAGCGACGAGGGTTGAAGTAAAAGCAGTAGTGATAGAAGTAAAATAATGGTAGTTGTAGAAGGGACAATAATGATAATAGTGGTATTTGTTAAGCGCCTACTATGTGCCAAGCACTGTTCTAAGCGCTGGAGGGGATACAAGGCGATCAGGTTGGCCCACGTGGGGCTCACGGTCTTCATTCCCATTTTCCAGACGAGGGAACTGAGGCCCAGAGGAGTGACTGACCCAAAGTTACACAGCAGACAAGGGGTGGAGTCGGGATTAGAACCCATGACCTCTGACTCCGCCGCTTCTCCGTTGTAGTAGCAGTAATCGTAGTAGGAGTGAGAGTAGGCGTGTGATAAATATGATTGATTGATTGATTGACGGATAGTTGTATCAGCAGTAGTAAATAGCAGCAGGAATAGTAGCAAGATGGCCTAATAGATAGAGCCCGGGCCTGTGAGTCAGAGGATCTGGGTTCTAATTCTGGCTCCGCCACTCAATACTAACTAATGGCATTTAAGCGCTTACTTTATGCCGAGCACTGCTCTAAGCGCTGGGGGGATACGAGGTCATCAGGTTGTCCCACGTGGGGCTCCCGGTCTTCATCCCCATTTTCCAGATGAGGTCACTGAGGCCCAGAGAAGTGCAGTGACTTGCCCAGGGTCACACAGCAGACAAGGGGCGATTAGAACCCATGACTTCTGAGTCCCAGGCTTGTGCTCTAGCTGCTATGCCAGGCTACTTCTCTGCTGTGTGACCTTGGGCAAATCATTTCACGTCTCTGGGCCTCAGTTCCCTCACCCGCAAAATGGGGATGAAGACTGTGAGTCCCGTATGGGACGGGGACTGTGTCCAACTCGATTATCTTCTATCTCCCCCAGTGCTTAGAACAAGTGCTTAACAAATGCTATTATTCTTGTTCTCAGAGGGCCTGGGTTCTAATCCTGGCTCTGCCACTTGTCAGCTGTGGGACCTTGGGCAAGTCACTTCACTTCTCTGTGCCTCAGTGACCTCACCTGTCAAATGGGGATTGAGAGACAGTGAGCCCCAAGCGGGACAAGAGCGGCGCACAACCCAATTTCCTTGTATCCACCCAGTGCTTAGTACAGTGCTTGACGCTTAGTAAGCGCTTAACAAATTCCATCATCATCGCTGTCTGGGCCTCGATTGGAAAACGGTTATTCGACCCCCGTTCTTCCTCCCGCTTGTCTTATCTAGTCTTAGGCCGTCGAAACGTCTCCGACCCATAGCGACACCACGGACACCCCTCTCCCGGAAGATCCCGCCTCCGAACGCCATCGTTTGGAGAAGCGGCGCGGCTCAGTGCAAAGAGCCCGGGCTTGGGAGTCAGAGGTCACGGGTTCTAATCCCGGCTCCGCCGCTTGTCAGCTGTGTGACTTTGGGCCGGTCACTTCACTTCTCTGGGCCTCAGTTACCTCATCTCTAAAATGGGGATGGATTGTGAGCCCCACGGGGGGGGCAACCCGATCACCCTGTATCCTCCGGTGCTTAGAAGAGAGCTTTGCACGTCGTAAGCGCTTAACGAATACAATCATTATTATCGTTCCGGCAGTGGATCCGTAGAGTTTTCTTGGGAAGAATCCGGAAGCGGTTGACGGTCACCTCCTTCCGCACTGTCGATCCGAGCGTCCACCCTGGACTCTCTCCCAGGCCGCTTCCGCCCAGCAAGGGTGAGTCTTGACCTGTAGCAGATGGCCCGCCACTTACACTCTGCCTTACACAAGCGTCCCGGGAATCGCAGTGACCCTGGTTATCCCACCATTTTACGTCTGGGGGGTCAGTGGGAGGATGGCGGGGGTGGGCGCGGAGGGGGAGGCAGCCCCTGCTCTCTGAACTGAGGGTTGGCCGGGTCTGGAGGTCAAGAGGAAAACGACCGCTTCTTCCCCACTGCTTTCAAACAGGCCCACGTCTCCTCTATCCTCCAAAATCCCTCCCTCAACCCCCCCGGCTCCCTCCAGTGATCACCCCATCTCCCTCCTGCCATTTCTCTCCAGACTCCCTGAGCGAGTCGTCTACACCGGCTCTCGAATCCCTCTTCTCCAATTCTGTCCCGGCCCCCCTCCCATCTGGCTTCCGGCCCCTTCGCTCCTCAGAAACCTCCCTCTCAGAGGTCGCCGGTCGTCTCCTTCTTCCCAAATGCATTCGTTCATTCATTCGATAGTATTTATTGAGCGCTTACTACGTGCAGAGCACTGGACTAAGCGCTTGGAATGGACAATTCGGCAACAGATAGAGACCGTCCCTGCCCGTTGACGGGCTCACAGTCTAATCGACTAAATCCAACGGCGTCTACTCCATCCTGATCCTCCTCCGCCTCTCAGCTGCCGTAGACACCGGCCCACCCCCTGCTCCTGGAAACGTTATCCATCCTCGGCTTGGACTCCTGCATCAGCTTCCTCCCTAACCTCCCTGCCTCCTGCCCCTTCCCATTCCAGCCTAGACTTCGCCGTGCTGGCCGGCTCATTTTTCTACAAAAATGTTCAGTCTTCTCCATCTGCACCCACTCCCTGGGAGAGCTCATTCCCTTCCACGGCTTTAACTCCCACCTCTACGAGATCTCAATCTCCCGATCTCCCTCTCCCGCCCCGATCTCTCTATTTTTCTGCAGTTTCGCATCTCCTCCTGTCTTCAGGACGTCTCTACTTAGATGTCCCCCCGACACCTCAAAGGAAAGACGTCCAAAACAGATCTTCCCCTCGAACCCTGTCCTCCCTCTGCCTTTCCCATCACTGTAGACGGCCACACCCCCCTCCCTGTTTCACCTTGTCGTTATCCTCGATCATCTCTCTCATTCAACCCGCATATTCAATCTGTCCCCGAATCCTGTCAGTTCTACCTTCACAACATCGCTAAAATCCTCCCTTTCATTCATTCATTCAATAGTATCTATTGAGCGCTCACTATGTGCAGAGCACCGGACTAAGCGCTTGGAATGAACAAGTCGGCGACAGATAGAGACGGTCCCCGCCGTTTGACGGGCTCACGGTCTGATCGGGGGAGACGGACGGACGAGAACGATGGCAACAATCCCTTCCCTCTCCGTCCGAACTGCTCCCAACTTCATAATAATAATAATGATGTTGGTGTTTGTTAAGCGCTTACTACGTGCAGAGCACTGTTCTAAGCGCTGGGGTAGAAACGGGGGAATGAGGTTGTCCCACGTGAGGCTCCCAGTCTTCATCCCCCTTTGACAGATGAGGGAACTGAGGCACAGAGAGGTGAAGTGACTCGCCCACAGTCACACGCATCTGACAAGGGGCAGAGTCGGGATCATCCAAGCCATTCTCCTCTCCGGCCTCGATTCCCGCATCAGCCTCCTTGCTGACCTCCCTGCCTCCTGTCTCTCCCCACTCGGGTCCAGTCTTTACTCTCCGGATCGTGCGTCTACAAAACCACTCAGTCCACCTCTCCACACTCCACAAGCCCCTCCAGTGGTTGCCCGTCCCCCTCAGCATCAAACAGAAACCCCTCGCCATCGGCTTTAAAGCCGTCCATCGGCTCACCCCCGCCTACCTCACCTCGCTCCTCTCCTACTACGACCCAGCCGGCGCACTTTGCTCCTCCAAAGCCAACCTACTCACTGCCCTCTCACTCACGCTGAGAAGCAGCGTGGCTCAGTGGAAAGAGCCCGGGCTTGGGAGTCAGAGGTCACGGGTTCAAATCCTGGCTCTGTCAGCTGTGTGACCGTAGGCAAGTCACTTCACTTCTCTGGGCCTCAGGTCCCTGATCTGTAAAATGGGGATGAAGACTGTGAGCCTCACGGGGGACAACCTGATGACCCCGTATCTACCCCAGTGCTGGGCACATAGTAAGTACTTAGCAAATACCAACATTATTATTATTATTATTACCCCTCAATCTCATCTACCTGTCCACTGACCTCTTGCCCAAATCCTCTGTCTGGCTTGGAGCTCCCTCCCCATTCACATATGACAGACCGCCACTCTTTCCACTTTCAAAACATGATTCAAAGCACGTCTCCTCCACGAGGCCTTCCCTGATGAAGCCCCCGCCCTCCTTCTCCCTCTCCCTTCTGTGGTCGCTCTTGGATTTATCCCCTCCCTCAGACCCACAGCACTTGAGTCCATAACATCTCTATTCACTTATGTTAATGTCTGTCTCCCCCTCTAGCCCGTAACCTTCTTGTGAGCAGGGGATCCAATTCATTCGTTCATTCAGTAGTATTTATTGAGCGCTTACGATGTGCAGAGCACTGGACTGAGCACTTGGAATGGACAAATCGGTAACAGATAGAGACGGTCCCTGCCCTTTGACGGGCTCACGGTCTAATCGGGGGAGACGGACAGACAAAAACAATAGCAATAAATAGAATCAAGGGGATGTGCCTCCCAAGCACAGTGCTTTGCACACAGTAAGCACTCAACTAATACGGTTGATGGATAGAGGAGTGAAGTGTGCAGGCTGGGCTCTAGTAAGAGGAGATGATGGAGTTTGTTCTGCTTGGCAGGGCCCGGTCAGTGAAACTGACCCTTCTTTTCCTTTCTTTCTTCCCCCTTCACTCCCACCTACCTCAATCTCTGTCAATTCCCCTTGCCTGCCATCTGGGGTTGACGACAACAGGAATAATAATAATAATGTTGGTATCTGTTAAGGGCTTACTGTGTGCAGAGCACTGTTCTAAGCGCTGGGGGAGATACAGGGTCATCAGGTTGTCCCACGTGAGGCTCCCAGTTAATCCCCATTTGACAGATGAGGTCACTGAGGCCCAGAGAAGTGAAGTGACTTGCCCACAGTCACACAGCTGACAAGTGGCGGAGCGGGGATTCGAACCCATGACCTCTGACTCCCAAGCCCAGGCTCTTTCCACTAAGCCACACTGCTTCTCTAATAATAATTATAATTATTATAAGGAATAATAATTGTGGTATTTATTAAGCACTTACTATGTGCCAGGCACTGTCCTAAGTGCTGGGGTGGACACAAGCTAATCCAGTTGGACAGAGTCCCTGTCCCATTTGGGGCTCACAGTCTCAATCCCCATTTGACAGATGAGGGAACTGAGGCCCAGAGAAGTGAAGTGATTTGCCCAAGGTCACGCAGCGGGCAAGTGGCAGAGCGGGGATTAGAACCCAGGTCCTCTGACTCCAAGGCCCGGGCTCTTTCCACTAGGAAAAGAAATCAATCAATTGCCTCTATTGAGCACTTACTATAGGCAGGGCACTAGAATAATAATAATGTTGGTATTTGTTAAGCGCTTATTAGGCGCCGAGCACCGTTCTAAGCGCTGGGGTAGACTCACGTGGGACAACCCGATGACCCCGCATCTCCCCCAGCGCTTCGAACGGTGCTCTGCACCTAGTAAGCGCTTAACAAATACCCACATTATTATTATTACAGGGCATTCAGGTTGTCCCACGTGAGGCTCACCGTCTTGATCCCCATTTTCCAGATGAGGGAACTGAGGCCCAGAGAAGTGAAGTGACTTGCCCAAAGTCACACAGCTGACAGGTGGCGGAGCCGGGATCAGAACCCATGACCTCTGACTCCTAAGCTCGTGCTCTTTCCACTGAACCACGTTACTTCTCTGTAGCATAAGCAGAGAATAAGCATTTGGAAGTGGACGACATAACAGGTACATTTTCTGCCCACAGTGAGCTTACAATTTAGAGGGGGAGACAGATGTTGATTCTTGATTCTTGATTCTATTTATTTGCTCTTGATCTTGATTCTTGATTCTATTTATTTGCTATTGTTTTAATGAGGGTTCATCCCCTTGATTCTATTCATCGCAATTGTTCTTGTCCGTCCGTCTCCCCCTATTAGACCGTAAACCCGTCAGAGGGCGGGGGGACCGTCTCTATCTGTTACCGATTTGTCCGTTCCAAGCGCTTAGTCCAGTGCTCTACACATAGTAAGCGCTCAATAAATACTACTGAATGAATGAAATTTTAATAGAAATAAATAAATGATGGTTATGGACTTTAAATGGTATGGGGCTGGGTGGCGGGGATGAATAAGGAGAGCGAGTCAGGGTGACGCAGAAGGGAGTGGGAGAAGAGGAAAGGGGGGCTTAGTCTGGGAAGGCCTCTTGGAGGAGGTGGGCCTTCACTAAGGCTTTGAAGGGGGGGGGGGGGAGGCATCGTCGGTGGGATCTGAGGAGGGAGGGCGTTCCGGGCCGGAGGCGGGACGTGGACAAGAGGTCGGAGGTGAGATAGAGGAGATGGAGGCCGATTGAGAAGGTTGGCGTTAGAGGAGCGGAGCGTGCGGGCCGGGCCGGAGGAGGAGGAGAGCGGCCGGGGGAGGGGGGACGCGGCCACCCCATGGGCGCCTTTAAAGCCGAAGGTGACGGGTTTCTGTCGGACGCGAGCGGGACGGGCAACCCTTGGAGGTTCTTGAGGAGTGGGGAAACGTGGACTCAACCTCTGTGTACAAAAATGACCTGCGCAGCAGAGTGAAGTCTGGACTGAAGTGGGGAGAGACAGGAGGCAGGGAGGTCAGCGAGGAGGCTGATACAGGAATCAAGGGGGTATAGAATCATTGATTGGATTAACATGGGAGTTGTCTGGATGGAGAGGAAAGGGTGGATTTTAGCGATGTGGTGAAGGTGGGACCGACAGGATTTAGTGATGGATTGGAGAAGCGGGTTGAATGAGAGAGAGGAGTCAAGGATAACGCCAGGTTTAGAGCACTGTGAGACGGGAAGGATGGTGGTGCCGTCTACAGGGATGGAAAAATCAGCGGGAGGGCAGGGATTGGGTGGGAAGATGAGGAGCTCTGTTTTGGACGGGTTCGGTTTGAAGTGACGAGCGGACATCCAAGTAGAGACGTCTCGAAGGCAGGAGGAGATGTGAGACCGGAGAGAGGGAGAGATGGGGGCCGGAGAGGGAGATCTGGGAATCGTCCGCGTAGAAGTGATAGTCGAAGGCATGGAAGCAGCGTGGCTCAGTGGAAAGAGCCTGGGCTTCGGAGTCAGGGGTCGTGGGTTCGACTCCCGGATCTGCCACTTAACGTTGGTATTTGTAAAGCGCTTACTATGTGCCGAGCACTGTTCTAAGCGCTGGGGTAGATACAGGGTCATCAGGTTGTCCCACGTGAGGCTCACAGTTAATCCCCATTTTACAGATGAGGTCACTGAGGCGCAGACAAGTGGAGTGACTTGCCCGCAGTCACCCAGCTGACAAGTGGCAGAGCCCGGGATTCGAACTCATGACCTCTGACTCCCAAGCCCGGGCTCTTTCCACTGAGCCACGCTGCCACTTGTCTGCTGTGTGACTGTGGGCAAGTCACTTCCCTTCGCGGCGCCTCAGTTCCCTCATCTGTAAAATGGGGATTAACTGTGACCCTCAAGTGGGACGACCCGATGACCCTGTATCTACCCCAGCGATTAGAACAGTGCTCTGCACGTAGTAAGCGCTTGAGTCAAAGTGACCTAGTGGATAGATCCCGGGCCTGGGAGTCAGAAGGACCTGTGTTCTAATCTCCACTCGGGCACTTGTCAGCTGTGTGAACTTGGGTAAGTCACTTCACTTCTCTGGACCTCAGTTAGCTCATCTGGAAAATGGGGATGAAGACTGGGAGGCCCATGGGGGACAGGGATTGGGTCCAACCTGATGAGCTTGTATCTACCCCACCGCTTAGAACAGCGCTTGACACATAGTAAGGGCTTAAGAAATGCCACAATTATTATTATTATTATTATTATTATTATTAGCCTGGGTCACCGCCCTCAGGCAAAGCAACCCAGCCTTGGGGGGCTGCTCGGATCGATGCCGGCCAGGGAACCGCTGGGGCAGCCGGTAGTGATCCTAATGAGATGAAGACGGTGTCCCGTACAGCGGCAGAGTTCCGGAACGGCAGCTGTAGTCGGGAGCACCGGGGTCTCGCTCAGTACAGTGCCCTGCGCACAGTAAGTGCTCGATAAATACGAGTGAATGAATAAAGGAATGAAGGAATGAACGAATGTTCTGAGGCTAATCGCTGTCACCTCTCTGGGCCTCAGTTTCCTCCTCTGTAAAATGGGGAGGAGATATCTCCCCATTTTATGAGAAACAGCATGGGCCTGGGAGTCAGAAGGTCAAGGGTTCTAATCCCGGCTCCGCCGCTTGTCTGCTGTGTGACCTTGGGCAAGTCAGTTCACTTCTCTGTGCTTCGGTTCCCTCATCGGCAAAGTGGGGGTTAAGATTGCGAGCTCCACATGAGACAGGGACTGTGTTCGACCCGATTCGCTTGTATCCACCCCAGCGCTCGGTACAGTGCCTGGCACATAGTAAGCGCTTAAGAAATACCATAATTATTATTATACCTGCTCTCCCTCCCTCTCAGACCGGAAGTCTCACTGCCCTCAGGGCTTAGCGTAATGCTTGGTGCACAGTAAGTGATTAACCAGGATCGCAATCGTGACGATTATCTTTTAGGCTGGAGTCTCTTGGAGGGCAGGAATCACGTCTACTGACTCTCTAATCCTCTCCCAAGTGCTCCGTCCAGTGCTCTGCCGTCGACTGTCATTCATTCATTCATCCAATAGTATTTATCGAGCGCTTACTATGTGCAGAGCACTGGACTAAGCGCTTGGAATGGACAATTGGGCAACAGATAGAGATAATCCCTGCCCATTGACGGGCTCACGGTCTAATCGGGGGGAGACGGGCGGACGAGAACGATGGCGATAGATAGAGTCGAGGGGAAGAACGTCTCATAAAAACGGTGGCAAAGAAATGGAATCGGGGTGATGTGCATCTCATTCAACAAAATAAACAAAATAAATAGGGGGATGAAGATACATACAGTCGAGCGGACGAGTACGGTGCCGAGGGGGTGGGACGGGAGAGGGGGAGGAGGAGAGGGAGAGGGGGGAGAAGAGGGTTGAGCCGCGGAGAGGTGAAGGCGGGGAAGAAGGGGGGAGCTCAGCGTGGGAAGGCCTCTCGGAGGAGGTGAGCTTTAAGTAGGGATTTGAAGAGGGGAAGAGAATTAGATGGACGGAGGTGAGGAGGGAGGGCCTTCCGGGACCGCGGGAGGACGTGGCCCGGGGGTCGACGGCGGGATGGGCGCCTGTTTGCGGGCAGGAAATGTGTCCACCAGCCCTCTGTTACATTAAGTGTTCAATCAATCACTCATCCATTCACGCAATCACAAGTATTAAGCGCTTACTGTGTGAAGAGCTCTGTACTAAGCGCTTGGGAAAGTACGATCCATCAGTCAACAGTGACACTCCCTGCCCCCAACGAGCTCACGGCATTTAAACCCATCCTCAGCCAAGAGGAATATTCAGTTTATCGGCTGCTCTCCGTCCTTATTCTTTCTGTTCAACCTTTGTGCACAGTAATAATAATGATGATGGTTTTCTTCCTTTCTTCCACAGAACCTTGGCGAGGTTAGGGCCCAGGAAGGGGGTGGCAATTCTGTCCGTTTCCTGTTTTCTTCATTCATTCGATCGTCTTTATTGAGCGCTTACTGTGTGCAGAGCACTGTACTAAGCGCTTGGAAAGTCCGATTCGGCAGCAGATAGAGATCAGCCCTGCCCAACGATGGGCTCACGCTCTAGACGGGGGAGACAGACAACAAAACAATACAAGGAGGCATTTGATTCAGAAACTATACAGAACCACTCTCTCCCACCAAAACTGTTCACCTGCCGAAGCTCCAACCAGCTGATGGCATTTATCGAGCGCCTACTAATAATGTTGGTATCTGTTAAGCGCTTACTATGTGCAGAGCACCGTTCTAAGCGCCGGGGGAGACGCAGGGTCATCGGGTCGTCCCACGTGAGGCTCCCAGTCTTCACCCCCATTTGACAGATGAGGGAACTGAGGCACCGAGAAGTGAAGCGACTCGCCCGCGCTCACCCAGCTGACAAGGGGCAGAGCCGGGATTCGAACTCATGACCTCTGACTCCCAAGTCCGGGCTCTTTCCACTGAGCCACGCTGCTTCCCTGTACTAAGCACTCGGGAGAATTCAATGCAACAGAATTAGCAGACGCGTTCCCTGCTCCCAATGAGCTTATGGTTTGAAAATATTTATAGACGAGTGTTGCGTCGATGGGCTGCTTATCTTGAATCTCTCTCCAGCACTCGGGGCGGTGCAGAGCATAGAGTGTAGCGCTTAGCGAATCCAATAATAATAATGATAATAATCATGACGATGGGATGTGTTGAGCGCTCACTCTGTGTCAAGCACTGTTCTAAGCGCTGGGGGAGACACGAGGTAATCAGGCTGGGTCCAAGTCCCCCGTCCCACAAGGGGCTCAACAGTCTCCATCCCCATTTTACAGATGAGGGAACTGAGGCCGGGAGAAGTGAAGTGACTTGCCCAAGGTACGCCAGTCAATCGTATTTAATGTTGGCATTTGTTGAGGGCCCACTCTGTGCCGAGCACCGTTCGAAGCGCTGGGGGAGATACAGGGTCATCAGGTCGTCCCACGGGAGGCTCGCGGTCTTCAGCCCCATTTTACAGATGAGGGAACTGAGGTCCAGAGAAGTGAAGCGACTCGCCCACAGTCGCACACAGCTGACAAGGGGCAGAGCCGGCATTCGAACCCATGACCTCGGACTCCCAAGCCCGGCCTCTTTCCACTGAGCCACGCTGCTTCAAACAAATCAGGTCGGACACGTGGACCGGGCACACTCCCTCTCCCACCCGGGGCTCCCGGTCCCCATTTTCCAGATGAGGGAACTGAGGCGCAGAGAGGTGACGGGACTCGCCCAAGGTCACCCAGCCGACCGGCGGCGGAGCCGGGATAAGAACCCTTCAGACTCCCAGGCCCGGGCTCTACCCACTAGGCCAGGCCGCGCCTCGGCGCCTGTCACAGAGCGGAGAGAGCTCGGGTGGGGAGTCAGAGGTCACGGGTTCGAATCCCAGCTCTGCCATTTGTCAGCAGTGTGACCGTGGGCTAGTCACTTCGCTTTTAGAGAAGCAGCGTGGCACAGTGGAAAGAGCACGGGCTTTGGAGTCAGGGCTCATGAGTTCGAATCCCAGCTCTGCCACTCGCCGGCTGTGTGACCGTGGGCGAGTCACTTCACTTCTCTGGGCCTCAGTTCCCTCATCTGGAAAATGGGGATGAAGACTGAGAGCCCCACGTGGGACAGCCCGATCCCCCCGTGTCTCCCCCAGCGCTTAGAACAGTGCTCGGCACATAGTAGGCGCTTAACAAATACCAACATTATTATTATTAAGCAACTTGGCTCAATGGAAAGAGCCCGGGCTTGGGAGTCAGAGGTCGTGGGTTCGAATCCCATCTCTGCCCCTTGTCAGCTGGGTGACTGTGGGCGAGTCACTTCACTTCTCTGTGCCTAAGTTACCTCATCTGTAAAATGGGGATTGAGACCGTGAGCCCCACGTGGGACGACCTGATTCCCCTGTGTCTACCCCAACGCTTAGAACAGCGCTCTGCCCGTAGTGAGCGCTTAACAAATACCAACATCATTATGATTATTCTCTGGGCCTCAGTGACCTGATCTGTCAAATGGGGACGAAGACCGGGAGCCCCCCGGGGGCCGACCTGATGACCCTGTATCTCCCCCAGAGCTGAGAACGGTGCCGTGCCCGTAGTAAGCGCTTAACGCTATTATTATAGTAAGCGCTTGATGCGGGAATGTGAGCGGCCTCCCGTTCTAAATCGGAGCGGTCCGAGGAACGGCGTCCCCCACCTCCCCCCCACCCGCCCCCCGATTCTCCCTGCGCCGTCGCCGTCCGCCAAATTGAACTCAGATGAAGAATGCATCTCGCCCGTCGGAGGACGAACTCTCGGCTCTGAGAATCATCTAAATTAAAACAGCCCGAACATCTGCCTACAGGCTGCTCCCGTCCCCTCTCCGAGCGGGCCTTTATGGGCCGCGGAGAAGCCGAGAGGAGTTCAATTTGTGTCAGCTCAGTTCAGGAAAATAAGATATCACGTCTTGCCGGCTCCTCGGTGTCAGCTTCTCGGATTCGAGTCCTCGGAACTCCTAGGAGCCCGGGCGGGAGACGAGGCCCTGCCCGACCGGGAAGTTCATCCAGAGTTCACGGGCCGACTCCGAGATGGTTTTCCCTCCGCCTCTGCCCATCCCTCCCTCCCCGGCCTCTGGAGACCGACGACTAGAAGAGTCTATTTTTATTCGTTCCGCCGTATTTATCGAGCGTTTACTGGGTGCCGAGCGCCGTGCCGAACGCTCGGGAAAGTACAGCGATCAGACCGGAAGCCCGTCAAAGGGCGGGACCGTCTCTAGCTGTTGCCGACTTGTCCGTTCCAAGCGCTCAGTACGGTGCACATAGTGAGCGCTCCATAAATACTATTGAATGAATGAATACATCGGCTTGATTCTGTATATTTGCTATGGTTTTAATGAGTTGTTCATCCCCTCGATTCCGTTTACGGCTATCGGTCTCGTCCGTCCGTCTCCCCCGATTAGACCGTGAGCCCGTCGGGGGGCGGGGACCGTTCTCTCTCTGTTGCCCATTTGTCCATTCCAAGCGCTTAATACAGTGCTCTGCACGTAGTGAGCGCTCAATAAATACTATCGAATGAATACCGTACCGCACTAAAGAGTCACGGTCGCTGCCCCCATTTCTCGAGCGCTTGCTGGGCGAGGAGCACTGCTCCGTACCCGGGGAACGGAGAAGCGGCATGACGACGGTGATGACGGCGATGGTATTTATTGATGATAATAATGTTGGTGTTGGTTAAGCGCTTACTATGCGCAGAGCCCCGTTCTAAGCGCCGGGGGAGACGCGGGGTCATCAGGATGGCCCATGTGGGCTCCCAGTCTTCATCCCCATTTTCCAGATGAGGGAACTGAGGCCCAGAGAAGGGAAGTGACTCGCCCAAAGTCACACGGCTGGGAAGCGATTCGAACCCATGACCTCCGACTCCCCAGCCCGGGCTCTTTCCCCTGAGCCACGTAGAACACTGCGCTAAGCACTTGGGAGAGTCTGCCGTGACAGCGTCGATAGACGTGTTCCTTGCCCCCAACGAACCTGTTGTCTCGAGGGGGTGGCAGTCAAACAATCAGTGGTATTTACTGAGCGCTTACTGTGAACTAAGCAGTCCGACGATCATTTTTACTGAGCGCTTACCCTAAGCACTGGACTAAGCGTTTGGCACGGTACAACAGACCACTAAAAGAGACGTATTCCTGCCCACAGTGAGTTTGCAGTGAATAAGAGAAGCAGCGCGGCTCAGTGGAAAGAGGCCGGGCTCGGGAGTCAGAGGTCATGGGTTCGATTTCCGCCTCTGCCGCTTGTCAGCTGGGTGACCGTGGGCGAGTCGCTTCACTTCTCCGGGCCTCGGTTCCCTCATCTGTCAAATGGGGACGAAGACCGTGAGCCTCCCGTGGGACGACCCGATGACCCTGTACCTCCCCCAGCGCTTAGAACGGTGCTCTGCACATTGCAAGTGCTTAACAAATACCAACGTTATTATTATTGTTCTCGGGGCCTCAGTGACCTCATCTGTCAAATGGGGACGAAGACTGAGAGCCTCACGTGGGACGACCCGATGACCCTGTACCTCCCCCAGCGCTTAGAACGGTGCTCTGCACATAGTAAGCGTTTAACAGATACCAACATTATTATTATTATCTATCTCCATTTGACGGATGAGGTCACCGAGGCCCAGAGAAGTGAGTGACTGGCCCAAAGTCACCCAGCTGACGAGTGGCGGAGCCGGGATTAGAACCCACGACCTCCGACTCCCAAGCAAGCGCTTTTGCTACCGAGCCACGCCGCTTCTTTCTATGGTAGGCGCATTCCCTGCCCCCAAGGAGCTTACGATCTAGAGGGGGAGACGGGTATCAATAAATAAATGAGGGATTCATTCCTTCAGTCGTATTTATTGAGCGCATACTCTGTGCCGAGCACTGTACTAAGCGCTTGGAAAGTACAATTCGGCAACAGAATGATGTGGGATGTGGACATAAGTGGTGTGGGGGCCGAGGGAGGGGGAATAAAGGGAGCAAATCCAAGGGCCGGGGGGACGCAGGAGGGAATGGGAGAAGAGGAAAAGAGGGCTTAATCTGGGAAGGCCCCTTGGAGCAGATTCATCCACTCATTCAATCGTATTTATTGAGCGCTTACTATGTGCAGAGCACTGTACGAAGCGCTTGGAATGGACAATTCCAAGGAGACCAACCCCCTTCCCACGAAACAATAACAGTAATGGTGGCATTTGTTAAACTCTTGCCATGTGCCAGGCACTGTAATGATAATGATAGTAATGGTGGTTTTTGTTAAGCGCTTACTATGTGCCACGCACTGTACTAAACGCTGGGGAAGATGCAAGCAAATAAAAAAAAATAAATGGTGGTATTTGTTAAGCGCTTACTATGTGCGAAGCACTGTTCTGAGCGCTGGTGGATACAAGGAGATCAGGTTGTCCCCCGTGGGGCTCCCAGTTTGAATCCCCATTTTCCAGATGAGGGAACTGAGGCCCAGAGAAGTGAAGTGACTCGCCCAAAGTCACACAGCTGGCAAGCGGCAGAGCCGGGATTCGAACCCATGAACTCTGACTCCCAAGCCCGGGCTCTTTCCACGGTGCCACGCTGCTTGGACGCGGTCCCCGTCCCATGTGGGGATCACGGTCTTCATCCCTGTTTTCGAGATGAGGTCACTGAGGCCCAGAGAAGTGAAGTGACTCGCCCACAGTCACCCAGCTGACAAGAGGCGGAGCCGGGATTTGAACTCATGACCTCTGGCTCCCAAGTCCGGGCTCTTTCCACTGAGCCACGCTGCTTCTCTAAGCGCTGGGGCAGGAGAAAGATTGGACACGGTCCCCGCGTGGAACAGGGCCACGGCCTCGCTGCTGCTAGAGAAGCAGTGTGGTCTAGTGGGTAGAGCCCGGAGGCTGGGAGTCAGAAGGACCTGGGTTCTAATCCCGGCTTCGACACTTGTGTGCTGGGTGACCTTGGACAAGTCACTTCACTTCTCTGGGCCTCGGTTCCCTCATCTGTGAAATGGGGATTGAGACGGTGAGCCCCACGCGGGACAGGGACCGAGTCCTACCTGATGGTCTTGTCTCCCCCAGCGCTTAGAACAGTGTCTGGCACATAGTAAGCGCTTAACAATTACCATCAATTGTTAATGAATTGTTAATTAATGAATGGGGATTATGGGAATTTGGGCAAGTCTAGACTGTGAGATCGTTGTGGGCAGGGAATGTGTCGCTTTATTGGTGTATTGTCCTCTCCCAGGCGCTTAGTGCAGTGCTCTGCCCAGAGGGAGCACTCAATAAAAACGACTGAATGAATGAATCGATGAAAGCCGTCTCTCATCTCAGGTGTCCGCGTCCCCCAGTGATCCGGATGGAGCCTGGATGATGATGATAAAAATGATAATGATAAGAATAACGATGGTATTTGTTAAGCGCTTACTATGTGCCAGGCACCGAACGGAGCGCTGCTGGGGATACAAGCAGATCGGGTCGGACACAGTCCCTGGACCTCGTGGGCCTCACGGTCTCGATCCTCATTTACAGACGAGGGAACTGAGGCCCAGAGAGGTGAAGTGAGTCGCCCAAGGTCACACAGCTGAGACGTGGCGGAGCCGGGATTCGAACCCACCACCTCTGACTGCCAAGCCCGGGCTCTTTCCACCGAGCCACGCCGCCTCTCTTAAGCAGTCTGCTTAAGCACACACTTTGTAAGCCCCCACATGTATGATGGTATCTGTTAAGCGCTTACTATGTGCCGAGCACCGTTCTAAGCGCTGGGGGAGATACGGGGTCATCGGGTTGTCCCGTGCGGGGCTCCCATTTTATAATCCCCATTTTTGCCGATGAGGTCACTGAGGCACGGAGAAGTGAAGTGACTTGCCCCAGGTCACACAGCTGACAAGTGGCGGAGCTGGGATTCGAACCCACCACCTCGGACTCCCCAGCCCGGCCTCTTTCCACCGAGCCGCGCCGCTTCTCTAAGCATGTGTACAAGCTGCTGTGTGACCTCGGGTAAGTCACTTCGCTTCTCTGGGCCTCAGTTCCCTCCTCTGTAAAATGGGGATGGAGACCGCGAGCCCCACGTGGGACGAGGGACCGCGTCCAACCCGATTCGCCAGCATCCACCCCAGCGCTTAGTATAGTGCCCGGCACATAGTAAGCGCTTCACAGATATTATTATCGTTCCTATTAGCTAAACGGGGACTAAGACGGTGACCCCTACGGGGGACGGGGACCGCGTCCAACCCGATTTGCTTCTACCCACCCCGGCGCTTAGAACGGTGCCTGGCACACAGTAAGCGCTTCACAGATATTATTATCATTCCCATTAGTTAAACGGGGATTAAGAGGGGGAGCCCCGTGTGGGACAGGGACCGCGTCCAACCCCGATTTGCTCCTATCCACCCCAGAGCTTAGGAGAGGACCCGGAACGGAGTAAGCGCTTAACGGACACTATTATAGTTATTATTATCATTATTATTATTCGGATCCCTGAGGTCACCGGGTTGGGACGCAGATCCGGGGCCTCGGAGGCCCGGGCCCAGCCCCCTCAGCGGGAAAGGGGGCTCTGCCCCCCGACGTGTCTTTCCCGGCTGGAGGATAGAATTTCTGGGGTCTCCCGGGGCCGGAGATTTAAGAGGTGGCGGGGGAGAAGCGAGAGGGAAGCGGGAGGGAGGAGAGGCCTCTCTGATCTCCAGACGGGGCTAATGAATCCCTTCCCCAAGCGGGAGCCGAGCGTCGGGGCCTCCTCCCGTTAGGCCTCGGCCTGGCCTCTGTCGGGCTTCCCGGGACGGACCCTGCGCTCGGCGCCGAGCCCGTCGTTTAAATAACAATAATGCCGATGGCATCTGTTAAGCGCTTACTACGTGCAGACCACCGTTCTAAGAATAGTGTTGGTATCCGTTAAGCGCTTACTATGTGCCGAGCGCTGTCCTGGGGAAGACGCAGGGGAATCGGGTCGTCCCACGTGGGGCTCCCGGTCTTCATCCCCATTTGACAGATGAGGGAACTGAGGGCCGGAGCAGTGACTTGCCCACAGTCCCCCAGCTGACAAGTGGCAGAGCTGGGATTTGAACCCATGACCGCTGACTCCGAAGCCCAGGCTCTCTCCACTGAGCCGCGCTGTCCTAAGCGCTGGGGAGGACGCGAGGTCATCGGGTCGTCCCACGTGGGGCTCCCGGTCTTCACCCCCGTTTTGCAGAGGAGGGAACTGAGGCCCACAGAAGTGAAGCCACTGGCCCACGGTCACACAGCCGATAAGCGGCAGAGCCGGCATTCGAACCCACGACCTCTGACTCCCGAGCCCGGCCTCTTTCCGCCGAGCCGCGCTGCTTCTCACGTTTAGGCCGCGGGCCCGTCGTTGGGCGGGGACGGTCTCTATCTGTGGCCGAATTGTACGTGCCAAGTGCTTAGTGCAGTGCTCTGCACATAGTAAGCGCTCAATAAATACTACTGATGAATGAATCAATGGGGCACGGAGAGGAGACGCAGACGCCGACCCTTGGGGACGCTTGCGGGCTGAGAGGGAAGGAGAGCGAGACGGGCGGCGAGGCCTCGCGGATCCAGCCCGGCCCTGGGAGTCAGAGGACCTGGGTTCTAATCCCGGCTTTGCCATTTGTCTGCCGGGTGACCTCGGACAGGTCGCTTCGCTTCTCTGGGCCTCAGTTCCCTCATCTGGAAAAGGGAGACTAAGACCGTGAGCCCCGTGTGGGACAGGGACTGTGTCCAACCTGATTAGCTGGGTCTGCCCCGGTGCTTAGAACAGGGCTTGGCACGTAGTAAGCGCTTGAGAGATACCAATTATTATTATGCTTATTATCACCTGGGTTCTAATCCTGTTTCTGCCACTTGTCCCCTGGGTAACTCTGGGCAAGTCGCTTCACTTCTAGTAGAAAAGCTGTGTGGCCTAGTGGCTTAAGCCCGGGCCTGGGAGTCAGAGGACTTGGGTTCTAATCCTGGCTCCGCTGTCGTCTGCTGCAGGTGGCTTTGGTCAGGTCGCTTCACTTGTCTGGGCCTCAGTTCCCTCATCTGTAAAATGGGGATGAAGAGGGCTAAAAGGGGCTCACACGTGGATGTTGTGGATGGGGACCCGCCCCCCCCACACACGCCCTGTTTGCCCCCCTCTCCTCTTCACCCGCTCCCTTCCGCGTCGCCCCGACTCGCTCCCTTTCTTCACCCCTCCGTCCCGGCCCCGCGCCGCTTCACGTCCACATCCCTCATTTATTTCTTTCTATTCATGTCCGTCTCCCCTCCTCTAGACTGTCAGCTCGTCGTGGGCAGGGAACGGGTCTGTTAATTGTTCTATTCTCCTCTCCCAAGCGCTTAGTACAGTGCTCTGCACACAGCAAGCTCTCAATAAGCAGCGTGGCTCAGTGGCAAGAGCCCGGGCTTGGGAGTCAGAGGTCCTGGGTTCGAATGCCGGCTCGGCCACTCGGCAGCTGGGTGACCGTGGGGGAGTCACTTCACTTCTCTGGGCCTCGGTGACCTCTTCTGGAAAATGGGGATGAAGACCGTGAGCCTCACGTGGGACGACCCGATTCCCCTGTGTCTCCCCCGGCGCTTAGGACGGTGCTCTGCACAGAGTGAGCGCTTAACAGATACCACCAACATTATTATTAATAAATAGAATTGAGCGAATGATCTTTTTCCAGGACTTTTCCTGCCCCTCCTCCTGACCCCCCCCGGTCTGTCTTCCCCCCGGCAACGTGGGGTCCGGGGAGCCCGGCCCCCTTCCCTAGGAGTCAGAAAGTCACGAGTTCGAATCCCGGCTCCGCCACGCGTCTGCCCTGTGACCCCGCGCAAGTATCGATACTGATGTCTGGTTACTTGTTCTGCTGTCTGTCAACCCCCTTCGGGACTGTGAGCCCGTTGTGGGTGGGCATTGTTCCTCTTTACTGCTGTACTGCAGTTTCCAGGCGCTCAGTACAGTGCTGTGCGCACGGTAAGTGCTC
The DNA here is from genome assembly GCF_004115215.2 of Ornithorhynchus anatinus. Lineage (NCBI taxonomy): Eukaryota > Metazoa > Chordata > Mammalia > Monotremata > Ornithorhynchidae > Ornithorhynchus > Ornithorhynchus anatinus. Next base: position 183,863,608 of record NC_041728.1, on the reverse strand, counting down.
AGTAAATACGACCGGATGAATGAACGAGTGAATGACCTTCTCTGGGCCTCAGTTCCCTCATCTGTAACGTAGGGATGGAGACCGTGAGCCCCACGTGGGACACGTGGATCCGATTGGCTTGGATCCACCCCAGCGCTTAGTACAGTGCCTGGCACATAGTAAGCGCTTAACAAATGCCATTATTATTATCATCATTATTATTCGATAGTCCTCCCTGCCCGGGGGGGGGGGGGGCAGAGAGGGAGGCCGGGAGGCTCCTTGCGGGTGACGCGGGGCCCCCTGAAACCGCCCCCTAGTCCCCCAGCGAAAGACCCCCCCATGTCCACCAGGCAACAGTAATAATGTCGGTATCTGTTAAGCGCTTACTCTGTGCAGAGCACCGTTCTAAGCGCCGGGGGAGATGCGGGGGTCATCGGGTTGTCCCGCGTGGGGCTCCCGGTCTTCATCCCCATTTGACAGATGAGGGCACTGAGGCCCAGAGAAGTGAAGTGACTCGCCCGCGGTCACCCAGCCGACAAGTGGCGGAGCCGGGATTCGAACCCGCGACCTCGGACTCCCAAGCCCGGGCTCTTTCCGCTGAGCCGCGCTGCTTCTCACGCCGCAAAGGGCTCTGGGCAGCAGATCTGGGTGCTGTCCCACCCTCCTGGAGGGAGATGCGCCATCTCCTCTTTCTCTCCTTTCATTCATTCATACTTATTGAGCGCTCACTGGATGCAGAGCACTGTACTAAGCGCTCAGTACAGCTCTTTCCATCCCTGACTGTCCCCTCTCCACCCCGACTCTCCCCAGTGACCCCGCCTGAACCGTCCGACACCTCTGACGCTCCCCTCTCCACCCGTGACTCTCCTCTCTTCGTCCCCGACTCTCGGGCCTGGGAGTCGGAAGGTCATGGGTTCTAATCTCAGCTCGGCCGCTTTTCTGCCGTGGGATCTTGGGTAAGTCACTTCACTTCTCTGGGCCTCAGTTCTCTCTGGAGAACGGGGACGGAGACCGCGAGTCCCGCGAGGGACAAGGGACTGTGTCCAGCCCGATTTGCCTGCATCCACCCCAGCGCTCAGTACAGTGCCTGGCACACAGTAAGCGCTTACCAAATATCACTACGATTCCTATTATCCCTGACTCTCCTCTCCATCCTTCACTCTCCTCAGTGACCCAGTACGGACCATCCGACACCTCAGACTCTTCCCTTTCCATCCTTGACTCTCCCTTCTCCCTCCCAGCCGCGCGGCTCGGTGGAAAACGCCCGGGGCCTGGGAGTCAGAGGTCACGGGTTCGAATGCCGGCTCCGCCACTTAGCTGTGTGACTTCGGGAGAGGCACTTCGCTCCTCTGGGCCTCGGTGACCTCATCTGGAAAATGGGGATGAAGACCGGGAGCCCCACCGGGGACGACCTGATGACCTCGGATCTCCCCCGGCGCTTAGAACGGTGCTCGGCACAGAGGAAGCGCTCGACGGATGCCAACGTGAATATTATTATCCCACGGTTCTGACTCTCCCCTCTCCGTCCTTGACCCTCCTCCAGTGACCCAGCACGGACCGTCCCACACCGCGCCACAATTCCTCTCACCACCCCGGCATCCCCTTCCCGAGGTCAGATCGCGGCCCGGTCCGGCTACGCGACGGCCCGGATATCGGCCCTCCTCCTCTGAGCCGGGGTCTTCGGGCCTCCGTCGATGGAGAAATCTCTAATTTAGGGAATTTGCTGAGAGGGTCCAGATTAATGGGCTGGGAATACAGATGTTCAAATAAAACGGACATTTTCAGCAACCGTCCAAACTGAGCCGTGCGAAGCGCTCAGATGTTGATATCTTGATTCATCACGTTCTCCTTGGACACGAAAATATTCCGAGCGTCGGAGTCGGCTCCGGGGCCCCCGCGCTCGGCTCCCGTCCGGATCTGGTCTGAATTACGGGCCGGGATCGTGAACGCGGGCCCGAAGACGAGTTCTAATCCTCCCGACGGTCTCCCCGTTCCCTGGTTCGTCCGCCCGGAGCACGATGGAAAAGAATTTCCCATTTATTGTTGGGGTTTTTTTTTTTTTTTCTTCCTCCCCGGTCTCTTTTTTCCTCAATTCCAAGACGGTGGAGATGAAAACCTTCTCCATATGGGCCCCTGGCCGAGCTCCAGATACATTCCATCTTTATTCATTATTGGATATTGTCTTGATTAAAATTCCTGTCGGTTTGTTCCACGGGGAACTCGCCATCCCGGATCCCGGAGTGCCGATGCCGCGAGGGTCACGTGGTCCTCGCGCGGTCCTCCCGGGCGGTGGCGCGCTGGGGATCGTTATTAATAATAATAATAATAATGATAATAATGTCGGTATTTGTTAAGCGCTTACTATGTACGGAGCGCCGTTAGGGGTTGTCATCAGGTTGTCCCACGTGAGGCTCCCGGTCTTCATCCTCATTTCGCAGATGAGGGAACTGAGGCCCAGAGAAGTGAAGTGACTGGCCCAAGGTCACACAGCTGACAAGGGGCGGAGCCGGGATTCGAACCCATGACCTCCGACTCCCAAGCCCGGGCTCTTTCCACTGAGCCACGCTGGCTTCGAGCGTTGACCCTGTCGGGGACAGCAGCCCGAAGCCACCCCGAGGGGACAAGCGAGACGGTCCGGATGGGGGTGAGCGGGTCTTCCGCCCCACTGGCCTGATGATGATAATGATGATGATGGTATCTGTTAAGCGCTTACTATGTGCCAAGCACCGTTCTAAGCGCTGGGGTAATAATAATGATGAGGACGGTATCTCTTAAGCGCTTCCGAGGTGCCGAGCGCGGTTCTCAGCGCCGGGGGAGGTACGAGGTAAACCGGTTGCCATTCGGTCAGATTTATCGAGCGCTTACCGTGTGCGAAACACTGTCCCGGATGCTGGGGTAATCATAATGTCGGTATTTGTTAAGCGCTTACAATGTGCCGAGCACCGTTCTAAGCGCCGGGGGAGGTACGGGGTCATCGGGTCGTCCCCCGTGAGGCTCCCGGTCTTCATCCCCGTTTGACAGGTGAGGGAACTGAGGCCCAGAGAAGTGAAGTGACTCGCCCGTAGTCCCACAGCTGACAAGTGGCCCAGCCGGGATTCGAACCCGTGACCTCTGATTCCCAAGTCCGGGCTCTTTCCACTGAGCCACGCAGTCATAATAATGATGACCACGGTATCTCTTAAGCGCTTACGAGGCGCCGGGCGCGGTTCTCAGCGCCGGGGGAGGTACGAGGTAATCCGGTTGCCATTCGGTCATATTTATCGAGCGCTTACCGTGTGCGAAGCACTGTCCTAAGCGCTCGGGAAGTCCAATTCGGCAACAGATAGAGACCATCCCTGCCCGACCCCAGGCTCAAGGGGGTCGTCCCCCGTGGGGCTCACGGTCTTCATCCCCATTTTACAAATGAGGTCAGTGAGGCCCGGAGAAGTGAAGGGACCTGCCCGAGGCCACCCGGCAGACAAGTGCCGGTGCCGGGATTGGAACCCACGACCTGCCGACCCCCGGGCCTGGGCTCTACCCACTAGGCCGGGCTGCTTCTCAGGCCCTGATGCTCTGCCCTCGGGGGAGGGGAGTGGGTGGTGGGGAGTGGGAGGCCAAGAGGATCAGGGGAGAGCAGAGCCTTGACGTCCGGGAAGGGAGAGGCTCGGGATGAGCGGGGAGCCAGGGGGATCAAGGGAGCCCGGAGGCCGGCTCTCCGGGAAGGGGAGCCATTTGGGGGGAGTGGGAAGCCAAGAGGATCCCGGGAACGCCAAGCGTTGCCATCTGGAAGGGAGTAGGTCACGGCGAACGGAAAGCCGGGAGGTTCACGGGAGCCCGGAGGCCGGCTCTCCGGGAAGGGGAGCCACTTGGGGGGCGCGGGAAGCCAAGAGGATCACGGGAACGCCAAGCATTGCCATCCGGGAAGGGAGCGGCTCGTGGCGAATGGAAAGCCGGGAGGATCACGGGAGCCCGGAGTTCGGCTCTCGGGAAAGGGGAGCCAGTTGGGGGAGCGGGAAGCCAAAAGGATCGTGGGAGCCCGGAGTCCCGCTCTCCGGGAAGGGGAGCCACTTGGGGGGGAGCGGGAAGCCAAGAGGATCACGGGAACGCCAACCGTTGCCATCTGGGAAGGGAGCGGCTCGTGGTGACTGGGGATCCAAGAGGATCGTGGGAGCCTGGAGTCCCGCTCTCCGGGAAGGGGAGCCACTTGGGGGGAGCGGAAAGCCAAGAGGATCATGGGAGAGCTGGGCTAGATCCAGGGTCATCAGGTCGTCCCACGTGAGGCTCCCAGTTAATCCCCATTTTCCAGATGAGGGAACCGAGGCCCAGAGAAGTGACTCGCCCACCGTCACGCAGCTGACGAGTGGCACAGCGGGGAGTCGAACCCATGACCTCGGACGCCGAGGCCCGCGGCTCAGTGGAAAGTGCACGGGCTTTGGAGTCAGGACTCATGAGTTCGAATCCCAGCTCCGCCACTCGTCGGCTGCGTGACGGTGGGCGAGTCACTTCACTTCTCTGGGCCTCGGTTCCCTCATCTGTAAAAATGGGGGTGAAGACCGTGAGCCCACGTGGGACGACCCGATCCCCCCCGTGCCTACCCCAGCGCTTAGAACGGTGCTCGGCACATAGTAAGCGCTTACCAAATACCAACATTATCATTATTACTGCGCTCTGCACAGAGTAAGCGCTCGGTAAGACGACCGAACGATGTACGGGCGCACGTGCGTGCACGGGTGGTGAGGAGGGGCCGTCCGGCGGGTTGGAGCAGACAGATGGGGTGTCCTGGGAGCTTCAGGGAGCTCGTTTCCAGGTCGAGGGGTTACGGGGATAATAATAATAGCAGCCATAATGACGAGCGTAATCATTTTGGGGGATCGGCGAGGCGCTTATTACGTGTCAGCATCGTGTCCCCCTCCTCCTTCCTCTTCCCCTCCTACCCCCGGCGCGGCTGCCCGCCTTCTGAGGTCATCCCTGCCGCGTTCCTCCCGTCTGCGGCTAATCACGGCGATCGCGGTAATGGGCGTGCGGGGCCGGAGCCGGCCGACCTCCCTCCGCGCGGCCACGCGTGTGGGGACGTGTGTCCGCGGGTGTGCGCGCGCGGGCCTGTCTGGGTGTAAGAATAAGAAATGATGATGATGATGATCTTTCTCGGGCACCTACTGGGTCCCGTTCTAAGCGCGGGGGTGGATACGAGATGATGATAATGACGATGACGGTATTTGTTAAGCGCTTTTTGTGTGCCGGGCACTGTACTAAGCGCTGGGGGAGATACAGGGTCATCAGGTGGTCCCCCGTGGAGCTCCCAGGCTTCATCCCCATTTGACAGATGAGGTCACTGAGGCCCAGAGAAGTGAAGTAAGCCCGTGATTAGACCGTAAACCCGTCAAAGGGCAGGGATCGTCTCTATCTGTTACCGATGTGTCCATTCCAAGTGCTTAGTCCAGTGGTCTGCGTATAATAACAGTGTCGGTATTTGTCGAGCACTTACTATGTGCAGAGCACTGTTCTAAGCGCTGAGGGGATACAAGGTGATCAGGTTGTCCCTCGTGGGGCTCCCAGTTTTAATCCCCCATTTCCAGATGAGGTCACTGAGGCACGGAGAAGTGAATTGACTCGCCCACGGTCACCCAGCTGCCAAGCGGCCGAGCCGGGACTCGAACCCATGACCTCTGACTCCCAAGCCCGGGCTCTTTCCACTTTCCACATAGTAAGTGCTCGATCGATACCAGTGAACGAATGAACGAAGTGACTCGCCCACAGTCACACAGCTGACGAGTGGCAGAGCGGGGATCCGAACCCATGACCTCCGGCTCCCAAGCCCGGCCTCTTTCCACTGAGCCGCGCTGCTTCTCACTGTACTAAGCCCTGGGGTGGGTACAAGCAAATCCGGCTGTTCACGGTCCCCGTCCCACGTGGGACTCACGGTCTCCATCCCCATCCCCGAGAAGCAGCGTGGCTCAGTGGAAAGGGGCCGGGCTTGGGAGTCAGAGGTCATGGGTTCGAATCCCGGCTCTGCCCCTTGTCAGCTGGGTGACCGTGGGCGAGTCACTTCACTTCTCTGCGCCTCAGTGACCTCATCTGTCAAATAATAACGGTGGTATTTGTTAATAATAATGTTGGTATCCGTTAAGCGCTGACTACGTGCAGAGCACCGTTCTAAGCGCTGGGGGAGACACAGGGGAATCGGGTGGGCCCCCGTGGGGCTCCCGGTCTTCAGCCCCATTTGACAGATGAGGTCACTGAGGCGCAGAGAAGTGAAGAGACTCGCCCACAGTCGCCCAGCTGACAAGTGGCCGAGCCGGGATTCGAACCCACGACCCCTGACTCCAAAGCCCGGGCTCTTGCCACTGAGCCACGCTGCTTGGTCAACTGGGGAACGAAGACCGTGAGCCTCCCGTGGGCCGACCCGACGACCCCGTGTCTCCCCCAGCGCTTAGAACGGTGCTCTGCACAGAGTAAGCGCTTAACAGATCCCAACATTGTCACTATTTGACAGATGAGGGAACCGAGGCCCGGAGGAGTGAAGAGACTCGCCTAAGGTCACCCAGCAGGCGTGTGGCGGGGCCGGGATTAGAACCCAGGACCTCCTGACCCCCAGGCCCGGGCCCTAGCCGCTACGCCGGGCACCGGAGCGTTTTAGGGGCTGCGGCCCCCCCGACGTCCCGTCGGCAACCCGCGGGTCGGGCGCGGGGGCCGGGTCGGGCCCAACGCGTGTGGGCCGGGTGGGCCGGGGGGCGGGCAGGAGGCCCCGGGGGTCAGAGGTCACCCGCCCCGCCACCTGCCCCGTGTGGGGAACTCATTAGAACTCGGGCCCCGGGAGGGCCGACGGCAAAAACAGATTGCCTCCTCCCAGCCGCGGAGACCCCCCACCCCGGGGGGCTCCTTCCCCAGCTGGGGGACGGGGTCCGGCCTCGGAGCGCGGGGGCCGCCCCGGGAAATGGCAACGATAATAATGACGTTGGTATCTGTTAAGCGCCTACTACGTGCCGAGCACCGTTCTAGGCGCCGGGGGAGATACGGGGTCATCGGGTCGGCCCGCGGGGGGCTCACGGCCTTCGTCCCCATCTGACAGATGAGGGACCTGAGAAGTGAGGAGGGCTCAGGGGAAAGAGGCCGGGCTTGGGAGTCTTGGGGTCGTGAGTTCGAATCCCGGCTCCGCCGCTTGTCGGCTGTGTGACTGTGGGCGAGTCACTTCACTGCTCTGGGCCTCAGTTCCCTCATCTGGAAAATGGGGATGAAGACCGGGAGCCTCCCGTGGGACGACCTGATCGTCCTGCATCTCCCCCAGCGCTCAGAACGGTGGTCGGCGCATAGTAAGCGCTTAGCAAATACCGACATTACCGATTAGACCGTGAGCCCGTCAGAGGGCGGGGACTGTCTCCGTTACCGATTTGTCCATTCCAAGCGCTTAGTCCAGTGCTCTGCGCATAGTGAGCGCTCAATAAAGACTATCGAATGAATGGGGTGACTTGCCCACAGTCACCCAGCTGACAGGGGGCAGAGCAGGGATTCGAACCCATCGCCCCTGACTCTTACGGGGCGTCAGGCCCCGTACTAAGCGCCGGGGCGGATAGGTGCGTATCGGGTCGGACACCGTCCCTCGCCCCCCGTGGGGCTCACGGTCTCCAGCCCCATTTGACAGATGAGGTCGCTGAGGCCAGAGAAGTGAAGTGACCTGCCCAAGGTCACCCAGCTGGCAAGTGGCGGAGCCGGGATCAGAACCCACGACCTTCTAATAATAATGACGACGATGGCGTCTGTGAAGCCGCGTGGCTCAGTGGCAAGAGCCCGGGCTCGGGAGTCCGAGGTCGTGGGTTCTAATCCTGGCTCTGCCGCTTGCCGTCTGGGTGACCTTGGGCAAATCACTTCACTTCTCTGGGCCTCAGTTCCTTCAACTGGAAAATGGGGATGAAGACTGTGAGCCCCACGTGGGACAATCCGATCGCCCTGTATCCTCCCGGCGCTTAGAGCGGTGCTTGGCACGTAGTAAGCGCTTAACAAATGCCAGCGTTATCATTAAGCTCACACTACGTGCCAAGCACCGCTCTAAACGCGGGGGTAGATCTAAGGTCATCAGGTAGCCCCACGTGGGGCTCACGGCCTCAATCCCCGTTTTACAGAGGAGTTGGACCGAGGCCCAGAGAAGTGACTCGGTCGTGGGTTCTAATCCCGGCTCTGCCCCTTGTCTGCCGTGTGACCTTGGGCGAGTCATCTATCTGGGCCTCAGTGACCTCATCTGGAAAATAGGATTAAAACCGTGAGCCCCACGTGGGACAACCTGATGACCTTGTATCTCCCCAGCACTTAGAACAGTGCTTGGTACGTAGTATGCGCTTAACAGAGGCCCTCATTATTTATTATTTTTATTATTGTCCGAGGTCTCACAGCAGACAAGCGGCCGAGCTGGGATTAGAACCCACAACCCCTGACTCCCAAGCCCGGCCTCCTTCTACTGAGCCACGCTGCTTCTCGGCACTTGCTGCACTTGTCTGCTGTGTGACCTCGGCCGAGTCACTTCGCTTCTCTGCGCCTCAGTTCGACTCCTCTGTAAATGTGGCTCAGTGGCAAGAGCCCGGGTTTGGGAGTCAGAGGTCATGGGTTCTAAGCTGTGTGGCCTTGGGTAAGTCACTTCCCTTCTGGGCCTCAGTGACCTCATCTGTACAATGGGGATGAAAACTGTGAGCCCCACGTGGGATGACCTGATCGCCTTGTATCTCCCAGCGCTTAGAACAGTGCTTTGCACATAGTAAGCGCTTAACAAATACCACCATCTATCTATCTATCTATCTATCTATCTATCTATCTATCTATCTATCTATCTATCTATCTATCTAGTTATTTATTTATATCCCCCATCCCACTATAGGGGCAGATTTGGGGCAGGGATGGTTATGATGATGGTATTGGTTAAGCACTTATTACGTGCCAGACTCCGTACTGAGCGCTGCGGTAGATACCGGGTCATCGGGGCGGACTCAGGCCCCGTCCCCCACGGGGCCGACTGTCTTCGTCCCCATTTTACAGATGGGGCAACCGAGGCACAGAGAAGTGAAGTGACTCGACTGCGGCCCACGCTGCGTACAGAGCTCCGCACAGCGCCCGGCACAGAGCGGATGCATCGGGAAATAATAATAATAATGATGTTGGTATTTGTTCAGCGCTTCCTATGTGCAGCGCGCTGTTCTAAGCGCTGGGGGAGCCCACGTGAGGCTCACAGTTCATTCCCATTTTCCAGATGAGGGAACGGAGGCACAGAGAAGTGAAGTGACTATTATTAGGCGCTGGAAGAGATAGGAGATGAACAGGTCGGGGGCAGTTCCCGAGCTCACAGTCTAAGGGGGGAGGCCGGGGACACACTGGAGGTCCATTTTTACAGATGAGAAAACTGAGGCACGGACGAGTCAAGTGACTTGACCACGGTCACCAGCGGGCAAGGGACGGCGCGGGATTCGAACTCATTTCTCCCCACGAATCTACGTCTCCCCGCAGTGCAAAAGGGCCCATGGCTGCCGGGCCCTGACTGGTCATCGCCGGGGCCAGCGGTCACTGCCCGGGGGTGGGGCAGGGGTCCTAACCAGTCCCAGGGGCATCCTCCTCCACCCCCGGGCCCACCCCCGCCCGCCCGGCCTGGACGGAGCCCGGGCTTGGGAGTCAGAGGCCTTGGGTTCTAATCCCGCTCCGCCACTTGTCTGCCGGGTGACCTCGGACAAGTCGCTTCCCTTCTCTGGGCCTCAGTGACCTCATCTGGAAAATGGGGACGAAGACCGTGAGCCCCACGTGGGGCGACCTGATGACCTCACCCTAGCGCTCAGGACAGTGCTTGGCACATAGTGAGCAGTCAGAGGTCATGGGTTCGACCCCCAGCTCGGCCACTCGTCAGCTGTGTGACCGTGGGCGAGTCACTTCACTTCTCTGGGCCTCAGTTCCCTCATCTGGAAAATGGGGATTAACCGGGAGCCTCGCGTGGGACAACCCGATGACCCCGGATCCGCCCCGGCGCTTAGAACGGTGCTCGGCGCATAGTAAGCGCTTAACAAGTACCCACATTATTATTATCACTTCACAAATACCAGAATTAGTACATTTAAGGGCACGGGGCTGGGGGAGATGGGATGGGGAGCGGTGGAGAAGGGCATGGACACAGGTGGACAGAGGGGCAGGAGATACTATTGATAATAATAACGATGGTACTTGTTAAGCGCTTACTATGTGCCAAGCACTGTTCTAAGCGCTGGGGGAGATATAAAATCACTGGGCTGTGAGCCCATCACTGGGCAGGGACGGTCTCTATCTGCTGCCGAATTGTGCATTCCAAGCGTTCAGTACAGTGCTCTGCACAAAGTAAGTGCTCAATAATTACGATTGAATGAATACAGTCCCTGTCCCAAATAATAATAATGTTGGTATCTGTTAAGCGCTCACTATGTGCCGAGCACTGTTCTAAGCGCTGGGGGGAGACACGGGGGAATCAGGTTGTCCCACGTGGGGCTCCCAGTCCTCATCCCCATTGTACAGATGAGGTCACTGAGGCCCAGAGAAGTGAAGCGACTCGCCCACAGTCACCCAGCGGACAGGTGGCAGGGCCGGGATTCGAACCCATGACCTCTGACTCCACGGCCCGGCCTCTTTCCACTGAGCCACGGCTCACAATCCTCATTTCCCAGATGAGGGAACTGAGGCTCACGGGGGTGAAGTGACTCGCCCAAGGTCACACAGCTGACAGGTGGTAGAGCCGGGATCAGAACCCACGTCCTCCGACTCCCAAGCCCGGGCTCTTTCTACTAGGCCACGCTGCTTCTCATGTACGTAATAAAAATGTTATTGTTATTAATTAATATTTAATGAATAAGAATAATAGACATCGGTCTATGTCTCTCTGGATCTCTTTATCATTCTATTACGAAAAGCAGCGTGGCTCAGTGGAAAGAGCCCGGGCTGGGGAGTCAGAGGTCACGGGTTCGAATCCCGGCTCCGCCACTTGGCAAGCTGGGTGACTGCGGGCGAGTCGCTTCACTTCTCTGGGCCTCAGTTCCCTCATCTGTCAAATGGGGATGAAGACTGGGCGCCTCACGGGGGACGACCTGACGAGCCTGTACCCACCCCAGCGCTTAGAACGGTGCTCTGCACAGAGTAAGCGCTTAACAAACACCAACATTATTATTCTCTGTCTCTACCTCTTTGTTTCTCTCTCTCATTCTGTCTCTGTCACTCTGCGTCTCTTCCCATCTCGGTCACTCTCTGCTCATCTCTCCTTTTCTCTCCCCCCTCTCTGTCTCTCCTTGTCTCTCCCTCCCTTCCCATCAGTCTCTGTCTCTCTGGATCTCTCTTTCATTCTCTGTCTCCCTCTTTGTTTCTCCCTCTCATTCTATCTCTCTCTGTGTCTCTTTCGCATCTCTGCCACTCTCTCACCTTGTCTCTCCTTTTCGCTCTCTCTGTCTCTGCCTATCTCGCTCCGTCTCTCCTTGTCTCTCCCTCCCTTCTCATCGGTCTCTGTCTCTCTGGATCTCTTCATCCTTCTCTGTCTCTATCTCTCTCTTTGTCTCTCCCTCTCGTTCTGTCTCTGCCACTCTGTCTCTTTCACATCTCTGTCACTCTGTCACTCTCTCAGCTTGTCTCGCCTTCTCCCTCTGTCTCTGCCTTTCTCTCTCCGTCTCTCCTTGTCTCTCCCTCCCTTCTCATCGGTCTCTGTCTCTCGGTATCTCTTCATCCTTCTCTGTCTCTATCTCTCCCTTTGTCTCTCCCTCTCGTTCTGTCTCTGCCACTCTGAGTCTCTTTCACATCTCGGTCACTCTGTCACTTTCTTACCTTGTCTCTCCTTCTCTCTCTGTCTCTGTCTTTCTCTCTCTGTCTCTCCTTGTCACTCCTTCTCATCAGTCTCTGTCTCTCTGGATCTCTTCATCATTCTCTGTCTCTATCTCTCCCTTTGTCTCTCCCTCTCGTTCTGTCTCTGCCACTCTGGGTCTCTTTCACATCTCGGTCACTCTGTCACTCTCTCAGCTTGTCTCTCCTTCTCTCTCTGTCTCTGCCTTTCTCATTCTCTCCCTTCCCATCAGCTTCTCTCTCTTTCTGTATCTTTCTCTCCCTCCCTCTTTATCTCTCTCTGTCTCTCTCTCTCTCTGTCTCTCCCTCCTTCCCTTTCCATCTATCTCTCCGGCTCTCTCCTTTTTCCTCTGTCTCCGTCACTCTCTGTCTCTCTACCCCTCCCTTTCCATCTCTGTCTCTCCGCCTCTCTTTCCTTCCTTCTTCCTGTCTCTGTTTCTGCCTCTCTCAACTTGGCCTAGTAGGTAATAATAATAATAGCGTGGGTATCTGTTAAGCGCTCACTGTGTGCCGAGCACCGTTCTAAGCGCCGGGGGAGACACGGGGGGATCGCGTTGTCCCACGTGGGGCTCCCAGTCTTCATCCCCATTTTCCAGATGAGGTCACCGAGGCACCGAGAAGTGAAGTGACTTGCCCAAAGTCACCCAGCTGACGAGTGGCCGAGCCGGGATTCGAACCCATGGCCCCTGACTCCAAAGCCCGGGCTCTTTCCACAGAGCCACGCTGCCTGGAAGTCACGAGGACCTGGGTTCTAATCCCGCCTCCGTGTCCCACGTGAGGCTCACGGTCTTCAGCCCCATATGGTGTCTGCTATATGACCTCGGGCAAGTCACTTCACTTCTCTGCGTGCCTCAGTTCCCTCATCTGGAAAATGAGGATTAAGACCGCGAGCCCCGCGTGAGACGGGGACGGTGTCTAACGTGATTAGCTTCTATCTAATCCAGCGCTTAATACAGTGCCTGGCAAATAATAAGCGCTTAAGAAGTCGATGAATTCAGAAAATCCCATGTGGCCAGCAGAAGGGAATGATGAGGTCACCCAGTCCATCAGGGATCATTAAGGTATCTGTTAAGCACTTCTCAACATGTTTAATAAGAGTAATTATTATTCTTGTTGTTATTCTGGTATTTGTTAATATGTGCCAAGCACTGGGGTGGACACAAGCTGATCGGGTTGGACCCGGTCCCCGTCCCCCGTGGGGCTCGCGGTCTCCGTCCCCGTTTTCCAGATGAGGTCACTGAGGCCCAGAGAAGTGAAGTGACTTGTCCAAGGTCACCCAGCAGACGGGGGGTGGAGCCGGGATTAGAACCCGTGACCTTCTGACTCCCAGGCCCGGGCTCTGCTTCTCTGGTAGCTTAGAGGAGTTGTTTATAATGCAGCTACTGGGCACAGAGCACGATACTGGGCATTAGCGTTTAGTACAGTGCTCTGCTCACAGTAAGCCCTCAAAATATACGACTGATTGATAGACAGTGGGTACAGAACACTGCTCTGAGCACCTACTCTGTGCTGGACGTCTGCTTTGTATCGCTCAATCAATCCATACTAGTTATAATAACGTCGGTATTTGGTAAGCGCTTACTATGTGCCGAGCGCCGTTCTAAGCGCCGGAGTAGACACGGGGGGACGAGGTTGTCCCACAGGGGGCTCACCGTCTTCACCCCCATTTTCCAGATGAGGTCACTGAGGCCCAGAGAAGTGAAGTGACTCGCCCAAAGTCACACAGCTGACGAGTGGCCGAGCCGGGATTCGAACCCGTGACCTCTGACTCCAAAGCCCCGGCTCTTTCCGCCGAGCCACGCTGCTTCTTCTGTGCAGAGCACTGTACTGAGCATTTGGGAAGCAGCGTGGCATAGTGGACAGAACCCGGGCCTGGAAGTCAGAAGGCCATCCATTCATTCATTCAACAGTATTTATCGAGCGCTTCCTATGTGCAGAGCACTGGACTAAGCGCTCGGAATGGACAAACGGGTAACAGATAGAGACCGTCCCTGCCCTCCGACGGGCTCACGGTCTGATCGGGGGAGACGGACGGACGGGAACGATGGCGAGAAATAGAATCAAGGATGGACGGAATCAAGGTCACGGGTTCTAGTCCCGGCTCCGCCGCTCATCAGCTGCGTGACCTTAGTCAAGTCACTTCACTTCTCCGGGCCAGGCGTCCAGACCGCTGGGGAGGGGCCGGGGGCCGGGGGGGCACCCTCTCTCCGCCGATCCCCCGGCTCCGGGACGTCGAGGTCCGCGGCCACGGAGGCGGCCCACGTGGGCCGGGGATGCGGCCGGCGACATGTGTTTCGCATCTCCGACTTGGGAAATTTATGCCCTCGAAATGGTTCTTGGACGGATTCCATGTGTCTCACATCTGCTTTGTCGATCTCTTATTAGGGTGGGTATAAATAAGGTCAGGGGGAGGCAGGCTACCGTGCGGGACCCCGGGTAGGGGTTGGGCGGGTCAGAGGCCGCGGGGGGCCGCGGGGGGCCGACCCGGCCGGGAGACCGGGAAGGGAAGCGGCGTGGCCCGGCGGGCCGGCCGTTCCCGCCCGGCCTCTGCCCCTTGACTGCTGGGTGACCTTGGCGGAGTCGCTTCCCCTCCCTGGGCCTCAGTCCCCTCCTCTGGAGAATGGGGATGGAGCCCACGGGGGCCGGGGGCTCGGTTTGCTCGCTCAGTACGGTACCCGGCGGCTAGTACCGGCAATATCATCCTCGTTATTCTCGTCCGGCTGGGTGGCCTTAGTGATAATGGTAACGTTGGTATCTGTTCAGCGCTCACGCTGGGCAGGGCACTGTTCTGGGCGCTGGGGGAGACCCGGGGGACTCGGTCGACAGGGCCCCGTGGGGCTCCCGGTCTTCGTCCCCATTTTACAGATGAGGTCACCGAGGCCCGGAGAAGTGAAGTGACTCGCCCACGGTCACCCAGCTGACAAGTGGCCTTGGACGAGTCACTTCACTTCTCTTAGAGGAACAGCGTGGCCTAGCGGGAGGAGCCCGTGGCTGGGAGACAGAGGACTTGAGTTCTAATCTAGGCTCTCACTCGTCTGCTGGGTGATTAATAATAATAATAATGATGATAATGATATCGGTATCTGTTAAGCGCTTACTCTGTGCCGAGCACTGTTCTAAACGCTGGGCTGGATACAGGGTCATCGGGTCGTCCCACGTGAGGCTCCCGGTCTTCGTCCCCATTTGACAGATGAGGCCACTGAGGCCCAGAGAAGTGAAGTGACTCGCCCACAGTCACACAGCTGACACGTGGCAGAGCCGGGATTCGAACCCATCATCTCTGACTCCCAAGCCCGTGCTCTTTCCACTGAGCCACGCTGCTTCCCGGATTAGACCGTGAGCCCGTCAGAGGGCAGGGACCGTCTCTATCTGTTGCCCATCTGTCCATTCCAAGCGCTTGGTACGGTGCTCCGCACATAGGAAGCGCTCAGTAAATACTGTTGAATGAATGAATCTCGGACAGGGCACCTCTCTTAGAGGAATAGTGCAGCGTAGGGGGAAGAGCCCACGGCTGGGGGATGGAGGACCTGGGTTCTAATCCGACCTCTGCCGCTTGACTGCTGGGTGACCTTGGGTGAGTCACTTCTCGGGGCTTGGGTTCCCTCCTCTGGAAATCAGGGATCGGGGCTGCGAACCCCAAGTGGGACGGGGACCGTGTCCAACTCGATTTGCTTGGATCCGCCCCAGTGCTCAGTACGGCGCCTGGTACCTAGTAAGCGTTTAACCAACACCATCGTCATCATTATTATTATTGTTATTGCCCGCTGGGTGACCTTGGATAAGTCACTTCTTTTAGAGGAGCAACGTGGCCTAGCGGGAAGAGCCGGGGCTGGGAGGCGGAGGACCTGGGTTCTAATTCGGCTCTAATAATAATAATAATGTTGGTATTTGTTAAGCGCTTACTCTGTGCAGAGCACTGTTCTAAGCGCTGGGGGAGACACAGGGGAATCAAATTGTCCCACGTGGGGCTCACGGTCTTAATCCCCATTTTCCAGATGAGGTGACTGAGGCCCGGAGAAGTGAAGTGACTCGCCCACGGTCACCCAGCTGACAAGGGGCAGAGCGGGGATTCGAACCCATGACCTCTGACTCCCAAGCCCGGGCTCTTTCCACTGAGCCGCGCTGCTTCTCTCTGGGTGACCTCGGACGAGTCATTTCACTTCCCTTAGGGGAACATCGTGGCCTAGCAGGAAGATCCCGTGGCTGGGAGACAAAGGACCTGGGTTCTAATCTAGACTCTGCCCTCATCTGTTGGGTGACCCTGGACAAGTCATTTTACTTCTCTTAGAGGAACAGCGTGGCCTAGAGGGAAGAGACCCGAGCTGGGGGTCAGAGGACCTGAGTTCTAATCCGGGCTCTGCCGCTTGTCCGCTGGGTGACCTTGGACAAGTCATTTCCCTTCCTCTTAAGGGAACAGCGCAGCCTAGGGGGAGGAGCCCGTGGCTGGGAGGCAGAGGCCCTGGGTTCTAATCCGGGCTCTCCTATTTGTCTATTGGATGAGTCACTTCACTTCTCATGGCTTAGGGAAAAGAGGCCAGCCTTGGGAGTCAGAGGACGTGAGTTCTAATCCTGGCTCTGCCACTTGTCTGCTGTGTGACCTGGAGCAAGGCACTTCACTTCTCTGGGCCTCAGTTCCCTCATCTGTTAAATGGGGATGAATAATGATAATAATGTCGGTATTTGTCAAGCGCTTACTACGTGCAGAGCACCGTTCTAAGCGCTGAGGGAGATACGGGGTCATCGGGTTGTCCCACGGGAGGCTCACAGTCGTCATCCCTATTTTCCAGATGAGGAAACTGAGGCCCAGAGCAGTGAAGTGACTTGCCCACAGTCACCCAGCTGACAGGCGGCAGAGCCGGGATTCGAACCCATGACCTCTGGCTCCCAAGCCCGGGCTCTTTCCACTGAGCCACGCTGCTTCGATGAAGCCGGTGAGCCCCACGTGGGACAACCTGATGACCTTGTATCTACCCCGGCGCTTAGAACAGCGCTTGACACATACTAAGCACCTAAAACCCACCGTCATTATTATTATTCTTATTTATTCTCTCAGAGGAGCAGCATGGCCTAGCGGGAAGAGCCGGGCCCGAGAGGAAGAGGACCTGGGTTTTAATCCGGGGTCTGCCTCTTGTCTGGGTGACCTTGGACGAGTCACTGCACTTCTCTCATAGGAACAGCGTGGCCTAGTGGGAAAGGCCCTTGGCCGGGAGATAGAGGACCTGGGTTCTAATTCCGGCTCTGCCACTTGTCTGCTGGGTGACCTTGGATGAGTCACTTCAGTTCCCTTAGAGGGGCAACATGGCCCAGTGGGGAGAGTCCCAGGCTGGGAGTCAGAGGATCTGGGTTCTAATCCTAGCTCAACCTCTTCATTCATTCATTCATTCATTCATTCATTCATTCATTCACATTTATTAATAATAATAATAATAATGTTGGCATTTGTTAAGCGCTTACTACGTGCCGAGCACTGTTCTAAGCGCTGCGGTAGACACAGGGGAATCAGGTCGTCCCACGTGAGGCTCACAGTCTTCATCCTCATTTTACAGATGAGGCCCAGAGAAGTGAAGTGTCTTGCCCACAGTCACACAGCTGACAAATGGCAGAGCCGGGATTAATAATAATGTATTTGTTAAGCGCTTACTGTGTGCAGAGCACTGTTCTAAGCGCTGGGGTAGACACAGGGGAATCAGGTTGTCCCACGTGGGGCTCCCAGTCTTCATCCCCATTTTACAGATGAGGCCACTGAGGTCCAGAGAAGTGAAGTGACTCGCCCACAGTCACACCGTTGACGAGTGGCAGAGCCGGGATTCGAACCCATGATCTCTGACTCCAAAGCCCGAGCTCTTTCCACTGAGCCACGCTGCGTCTCGTGCTTCTCGTACGGGTGCAAAACACTGTACTGAGCGCTTGGGAGAGTACAATTTAACGATAAGCAGACACATCCCCTGCCCAAAATGACACTCGTCTGCTGGGTGACCTTGGGCCAGTCATTTCACTCCTCTTAGAGGAGCCGTGTGGTCTAGCGGTTAGAGCCCGGAGCTGGGCGTCCCAGGACCTGGGTTCTCATCCCGCCTCCGCCACTTGCCTGCTGGGTGACCTTGGGCGAGTCTCTTCACTTCTCTTAGAGCAGCAGCGCGGCCCAGCAGGAAGAGGACGGGGCTCTGCCCCTTGTCCGCTGTGTGACCTTGGACAAGTCACTTCTCTGGGCCTCAGTTCCCTCATCTGTAAAGTGGGAATTCAATCCCTGTTCTCCCTCCTACTTCGCCTGGGAGTCTGTGATCATCTCGTATCTGCCTCGCGCTGATAACGGTTCTCGACACGTAGTGGGCGCTTAACAAATAGCACAGTTATTATTATTAGTTTTAGACAAACTGGGTCTCCAGGGCTACTTTACCCCGGAAGTCTTGGAGGGAGAAAAATCACGTAGTTTATTGCTGTAGTTTTAATGAGATGTCCATCCCCTCGATTCTATTTATGGCTATCGTTCTTGTCCGTCCGTCTCCCCCGATTAGACCGTAAGCCCGTCAGAGGGCGGGGACCGTCTCTATCTGTTGCCGAATTGTCCATTCCAAGCGCTTAGTACAGTGCTCTGCACATAGTAAGCGCTCAATAAATACTATTGAATGATTAGACCGTAAGCCCGTCAGAGGGCAGGGACTGTATCTGTTATCGATTTGTCCATTCCAAGCGCTTAGTACAGTGTTCTGCACATAGTAAGCGCTCAATAAATACTATTGAATGATTAGACCGTAAGCCCGTCAGAGGGCAGGGACCGTCTCTATCTGTTACCGATTTGTCCTTTCCAAGCGCTTAGTCGAGTGCTCTGCACATAGTAAGCGCTCAATAGATACTATTGAATGAATGAATGAATGTTCCTTGCGGGCAAGGATTGTCTAAATCTGCTCTGTTGTATTCTGGCAAGCGCTCAGTACAGTAATAATAATAATAATGATAATTGTGGTATTTGTTAAGCCCTTACTATGTACCAGGTAATAATAATATTGGTATGTGTTAAGCGCTTACTATGTGCCGAGCACTGTTCTAAGCGCTGGGGCGGACACCTGGGAATCGGGTCGTCCCACGTGGGGCTCACAGTCTTAATCCCCATTTTACAGATGAGGGAACCGAGGCCCAGAGAAGTGAAGTGACTTGCCCGCAGTCACACAGCTGACCAGGGGCAGAGCTTGTTAAGCATGTACTTAACTGTAGCCTTACTATGTACTAAGCGCTGGGATCCAAGCAAATCGGGTTGGACCCGGTCCCCCGTCCCATACGGGGCTCACGGTCTCCATCCCCATTTTCCAGATGAGGTCACCGAGGCCCAGAGAAGTAAAGTGACTTGCCCAAGGTCCCACAGCTGACATGTGACACCCGAATTAGAACCCGGTTCCTTCTGACTCCTAAGTCCGGGCTTTATCCAGCAGGCCTTGCTGCTTTTTGCTCTGCACCCAGTAAGTGCTCAGTAAATATCAGTGATTGATTGATTGATGGGGGGGGGGGAGGTCGTGACTACCTAATATAATAATCATTCATTCATTCAATAGGATTTATTGAGCGCTCACTATGTGCAGAGCACTGGACTCAGCGCTTGGAATGGACAATTCGGCAACAGAGTGAGACAATCCCTGCCCAATGACGGGCTCGCGGTCTAATCGGGGGAGACGGACGGCAGAGCAAAACAGAACGAAACAGAAACAATCGTAATAATGGTATTTGTTAAGCACTGACTCTGTGCCAAGCGCTGTTCTAAGCGCTGGGGGAGACACAGGGTCATCAGGTTGTCCCACGTGGGGCTCACGGTCTTAATCCTCATTTTACAGATGAGGTAAGTGAGACACCGAGAAATGAAGTGACTTGCCCACAGTCACACAGCAGACCAGTGGCGAGGCCGGGATTCGAACCCACGACCTCTGACTCCCAGGTTCGGGCTCTTTCGACTGAGTCAAGCTACTTCTGCTCTGCAGTTGTGCTCTCCCAAGTGCTCAATACAGTCCTCTGCACACTGTAAGTGCTCAGGAAGCAGCGTGGCTCAGTGGAAAGAGCATGGGCTTGGGAGTCAGAGGTCACGGGTTCGAATCAGACTCTGCCACCTGTCAGCTGTGTGACTGTGGGCAAGTCACCTCACTTCTTTGGGCCTCAGTTCCCTCGCCTGTCAAATGGGGATGAAGACCGTGAGCCTCCCGTGGGACAACCCGATGACCCCGTATCTCCCCCAGCGCTTAGAACGGTGCTCTGCACATAGTAAGCGCTTAACAGATACCAACATTATTATTATTAAATACCATTGATTGATTATTTGAGAGGGGGCTTAGCTTAGTTTAGCTTAGTGGCAAGAGCCCGGGTTTGGGGGTCAGAAGTCAGGTGTTCTAATCCTGTCTCGGTCACTTGTCTGCTGTGTGACCTTGGGCAAGTCACTTTACTTCACAGTGCCTCAGTTACCTCATCTGTAAAATGGGGATTGAGGCCGTGAGCCCCATGTGGGTCAGGGATTTGTCCAACCCGATGACCTTGTATCTCCCCCAATGCTTAGAACAGTGCTTGGCACATAGTAAGCGCTTAACACATACCATCATCATCATCGTCATGTGGCTCAGTGGAAAGAGCCCGGGCTTGGGAGCCAGAGGTCATGGATTCGAATCCCGGCTCTGCCCCTTGTCAGCTGGGTGACTGTGGGCAAGTCATTTTATTTCTCTGGGCCTCAGTTCCCTCATCTGTAAAATGAGGATGAAAACTGTGAGCCTCCCGTGGGTCAACCTGATGACCCTGTATCTCCCCCAGCGCTTAGAACAGTGCTCTGCACATAGTAAGCGCTTAACAAATATCAACATTATTACCTACTCTTGCGCTGTGCTCTCCCAAGCGCTCAGTACAGAGCTCTGCACACAGTAAGCGGCCAATAAATCCTCTTGATGGATTGACTGATAGAGCTCTTTTCCCAGCCCTCCCTTAAAGTGGGTCTTTGTGCTGGCTGCTAGGTGCTCAGTACAGTACTCTGTACACAATAGGTGTCCAATCGGTACTAAATAAATAAAATATAAATAAATTGTGGTATTTGTTAAGCGCTTACTATGTGCAAAGCACTGTTCTAAGCCCTGGGGGATACAAGGTGACCAGGTTGTCGCACGTGGGACTCACAGTTTTCATCCCCATTTGACCGATGAGGTCACTGAGGCCCAGAGAAGTGAAGCGACTTGCCCAAGGTCACACAGCTGACCAGCGGCAGAGCCGGGATTAGAACCCGTGACCTCTGACGCCCAGGTCCGCGCTCTTTCCACTGAGCCACGCTGCTTCTCTATAGTAATGATGGCTTCTACTGCACGCTTATTTTGGACGAAGCAGTGAGCTCAGGATAAAGACGAAATAATTAGATGAGATTCAGTCCCCGACTCCCAACTCTGTACGTTTTTCACTGGACAGTCCTGATTATCATTCTTATTATTATTCACAGTATTTGTTAAACACTTACAATGAGTTCGAATCCCAGCTCTGCCCCTTGTCAGCTGTGGGACCGTGGGCGAGTCACTTCTCTGGGCCTCAGTTCCCTCATCTGTCAAATGGGGATGAAGACCGGGAGCCCCACGTGGGACGACCCGATTCCCCTGTGTCTACCCCAGCGCTCAGAACGGTGCTCTGCGCAGAGTAAGCGCTTAACGAATACCGACATTATTATTATTATTACAAGCTAATCAGATTGGACACAGTCCCCGTCCCTCCTGGGGCTCCCCATTTTACAGAGGAGGGAACCGGGTTCGGAGAAGGGAAGTGACTTGTCCCAAGTCACACAGCAGACGAGTGGCGGAGCCAGTGGTATTTACTGAGCACCTACTGTGTACAGAGCACTGCACCAAGCGCTTGGGAAGGTCCAGTTCAGCAACAGAGAGAGACGATCCCTGCCCAACGACGGGCTCACGGTCTAGAAGAGGGAGACAGCGAAATAAAACAAAACCAGGAAATAGGCAGCAATGGCATCGAGATAAATCGAATCAGAGAC
Organism: Ornithorhynchus anatinus; assembly: GCF_004115215.2. Taxonomy (NCBI): domain Eukaryota; kingdom Metazoa; phylum Chordata; class Mammalia; order Monotremata; family Ornithorhynchidae; genus Ornithorhynchus; species Ornithorhynchus anatinus. The sequence goes on along the minus strand of NC_041728.1, from coordinate 183,841,842 downwards.
GTAATCCGCTCTACTGTCCTCTCCCGAGTGCTCAGCATAGTGCCCCGCGCACGGTAAGCGCTCAATAAATACCGCCGACTGATGGATTGGTACGGACAGATGATTTATCGATACGTACCTGGGGGCTGCGGGGCTGCGGGGGAGGCATTTGGGGTTTCAAGGTCACAGCTCCAAGTGCAGGGAAAGCAGGAGAGAGAAGGAATTGGGGGAAAGAGGCTGCGTGAGGGAAGGCTTCTTGGAGGAGGTGTCATTTTTAGGAGGGTTTGGCATCAATCCCATTTTGAAGGCGGAGAGAGCTCCGGCCTGGCTCGTATAGACGGAGGAGGACGTTCCGGGCCAGAGGCGGGACGTGGGCCGGGGGTCGGCGGCGGGACGGGCGAGACGGAGGCCCGGGGAGGACGGCAGAGGGGTGAGGGAGGAGGGGGCCGGCCGACCGACGGCTTTAAAGCCCATCAATCTGGGAATCAATCAGGGGAGTCTTCCACATCACCATCGGTGGCGTTTATTGGGCACTCACTATTCATTCAATAGTATTTATCGAGCGCTTACTATGTGCAGAGCACCGGACCGAGCGCTCGGAACGGACGAGTCGGCAACAGAGAGGGACGGTCCCCGCCGTCCGACGGGCGCACGGTCCGATCGGGGGAGACGGACGGACGAGAACGATGGCGATAGATGGAGTCGAGGGGAAGGACGTCTCGTAAAAACGATGGCGACTGAATAGAATCGAGGCGATGTACGTCTCATTAACAAAATAAATAGGGCGATGAAAATATAGACGGTCGAGCGGACGAGTACGGTGCCGAGGGGATGGGAAGGGAGAGGGGCAGGAGCGGAGGGAGATGGGGGGAGAAGACGGTTGAGCTGCAGAGAGGTGTCCCCAGAAGCGGCGTGGCTTCCTGGAAAGAGGCCGGGCTCGGGAGGCAGAGGAGGTGGGTTCTAATCCCCGCTCCGCCACTTCTCAGCTGGGATCTTGGGCAAGCAGCGTGGCTCAGTGGAAAGAGCACGGGCTTTGGAGTCAGGGGTCATGAGTTCAAATCCCAGCTCCGCCAGTTGTCGGCTCTGTGACTGTGGGCAAGTCACTTCACTTCTCTGGGCCTCAGTGACCTCATCTGGAAAATGGGGATGAAGACGGTGAGCCCCACGTGGGACAACCTGATTCCCCCGTGTCTACCCCAGCGCTTAGAACGGAGCTCGGCACATACTAAGCGCTTAACAAATGCCGACATTATTATCGGGCAGCAGCGTGGCTCGGTGGAAAGAGCCCGGGCTTGGGAGTCAGAGGTCATGGGTTCGACTCCCGGCTCTGCCACTTGTCAGCTGCGTGACTGTGGACGAGTCACTTCACTTCTCAGGCCTCAGTGACCTCATCTGTCAAATGGGGATTAACTGTGAGCCTCACGTGGGACAACCTGATGACCCTGCATCTCCCCCAGCGCTCAGAACGGTGCTCTGCACATAGTAAGGGCTAAACAAATACCAACATCATCATTACTATTATTATTATTATTATTATTCTCTGTGCCTCAGTGACCTCATCTAGAAAATGGGGATTAAGACTGTGAGCCCCACGTGGGACACGGGCTGGGTCTAACCTGATTAGCTTGTACCTACCCCAGCGCTCAGAACAGTCTTGGCACATAGTTAACGCTTAACAAATGCCATAATTATTACTGTTATTGTTACAGAGCACTGTACTAAACGCTCGAGAGAGTACAGTTCAACAGAGTTGGTAGATACATTCCCCGGACGCAAAAAGCCTGCAGTCTAGAGGGGGAGAAAGCCATTATGGCAAATTCCTTTGGGCACGTGAGGATATTCATCCAACCCTAATGTCCGTATCTGTTATTTAGAGAAGCAGCGTGGCTCCGTGGAAAGAGGCCGGGCTTTGGAGTCAGAGGTCATGAGTTCGAATCCCAGCTCTGCCACTCGTCAGCTGGGTGACTGTGGGCAAGTCGCTTCACTTCTCTGGCCCTCGGTTACCTCATCTGTAAAATGGGGATGAAGACCGTGAGCCTCGCGTGGGACAACCCGATGACCCTGTATCTCCCCCAGCGCTTAGGACAGTGCTCTGCACATAGTAAGTGCTCAACAAATACCAACAGTATTATTCTTAATTTATTAACTGATATTAATGCCCGACTCCCCCTCTTGACTGTAAACTCCTTGAGGGCAGGGAACTTGTCTACCAACTCCACTGTGCTGACCTCTCCCGAGGGTTTAGTACAAATACCATTCAGTAGTATTTACTGAGCGCTTACTCTGTGCAGAGCACTGTACTAAGCGCTTGGAATGGACAAATCGGTAACAGATAGACACGGTCCCTGCCCTTTGACGGGTTTACGGTCTAATCGACGGGCTGACAGTCTACTTGACGGTACCATTATTATTGGGAGGAAAACAGATGTTGTTGATATTAAAAAATGTTCATAAAGATGTTCATAAATGCCGTGGGGTTGAGGGTGGAGCAAATATAATAATAATGTTGGTATCTGTCAAGCGCTTACTATGTGCAGAGCACCGTTCTAAGCGCTGGGGTAGACATAGGGGAATCAGGTTGTCCCACGTGAGGCTCACAGTTAATCCCCATTTTCCAGATGAGGGAACTGAGGCCCAGAGAAGCGAAGTGACTCGCCCACAGTCACACAGCTGACGAGTGGCGGATCCGGGATTCGAACCCATGACCTCTGACTCCCAAGCCCGGGCTCTTGCCACTGAGCCACCCAGCTCCCAAGTCTTGATAAGCAGGGTGGTCTAGTGGATAGAGCACAGACCTGGGTTCTAATCCCAGTTCCACCGCTCGTGAGGTGGGTGACCTTGGGCAAGTCACTTCACTTAATCCGGGAGTCCGTTTTCTCCTCTGTAAAATGGGGATCCAATCCCTGTTCTCCCTCCCCTTTAGAGCGGGATCCCCATGTAGGACAGGGACTGGGTCCGATCTGATTATCTTGTATCTTGCCCAGGGCTTAGAAGAGTGCTTAACATTGTTGGTATTTGTTAAGCGCTCACTATGTGCCGAGCACTGTTCTAAGCGCTGGGGGAGATACAGGGTCATCAGGGTTGTCCCACGTGAGGCTCACAATCTTAATGCCCATTTGACAGAATAGGTAACTGAGGCCCAGAGAAGTGAAGTGACCTTCCCACAGTCACACAGCTGCCAAGTGGCAGAGCCGGGATTCGAACCTGGGTCTCTCTCCTCCCAGACACGCCCTCTTCGATGAGTGCTGGCTTTCATGCTGGAGTTGGGATTTCACCAGGATCAGTGGCGTACATGGGATAGAGGAGGGATTTCAGGAAGGCTCTTGGAGCAGGAGGGATTGCAGGAAGATTCTTGGAGCAAGAGGGATTTCGGTAAGATTCTCGAAGCAGGGGGGATTTCAGTAAGACTCATGGTAGAGGAGGGATTTCAGAAAGACTCTTGAAGCAGAAGGGATTTCTGTGAGACTTGGAGCGGGAGGGATTTCAGGAAGACTCTTGAAGCGGAAGGGATTTCTTTAAAGTTTGGAGCAGGAGGGATTTCAGGAAGACTCTTGAAGCAGAAGGGATTTCTGTGAGACTTGGAGCAGGAGGGATTTCAGGAAGACTCTTGAAGCGGAAGGGATTTCTTTAAAGTTTGGAGCAGGAGGGATTTCAGGAAGACTCTTGAAGCAGAAGGGATTTCTGTGAGACTTGGAGCAGGAGGGATTTCAGAAAGATTCTTGAAGCAGGAGGGCTTTCAGGAAGACTCATGGAGCAGAACTGCAAGGAAAGGGTGGAGCTTAGGGATGTTCTGAAGACTCTGACCACCACCACAACCTCCGCCCTTTCCTCGCCATTCATTCATTCAATAGTATTTATTGAGCGCTTACTACGTGCAGAGCACTGGACTAAGCGCTTGGAACGGACAATTCGGCAACAGATAGAGACCATCCCTGCCCATTGACGGGCTTACGGTCTAATCGGGGGATAATAATAATGGTGGCGGTATTTGTTAAGCGCTTACTAGGTGCAGAGCGCCGTTCTAAGCGCTGGGGGAGATCCAGGGTCATCAGGTTGCCCCACGTGAGGCTCCCAGTTAATCCCCATTTTCCAGATGAGGTCACTGAGGCCCAGAGAAGTGAAGTGACTTGCCCACAGTCACACAGCTGCCAAGTGGCAGAGCGGGATTCGAACCCATGACCCCTCCATCCAGATTGCCCCGCACGCTGACCCAACCCCTTTATCCTACCCCACTTTGACTCCTGCATCAGCCTCCTCTCTGCCACAGAGGCCCAGAGAAGTGAAGTGACTTTGCCCAAAGTCACAGAGCTGGCAAGCGGCGGAGCCGGGATTAGAACCCATGACCTCTGACTCCCAAGCCCGGCTTCTTTCCACCGAGCCGCGCTGTTTCCAAATAATGGCATCTGTCAAGTGCTTACTATGTACCAGACACTGTACCGGGCACTGGGGTGGATACAGCAAATCAGTTTGGATACAGTCCCCGTCCCATCTGGGGTTCACAGTTTCACTCCTCATTTTATAAATGTGGGAACTGAGGCCCAGAGAAGTGAAGTGATTTGCCCAGGTTTATACAGCAGACAAGCGGCGGAACCGGGATCAGAACCCATGACCTTCGGACTCCCAAGCCCGGGCTCTGTCCATTATGCCATGCTGCTTCTCTGTTGACTGTGGGCAAGTCATTTCACTTCTCTGGGCCTCAGTGACCTCATCTGGAAAATGGGGATTAGCTGTGAGCCTCACATGGGACAACCTGATGACCCTGTATCTCCCCCAGCGTTTAGAACCGTGCTCTGCACATAGTAAACGCTTAACAAATACCAACATTATTATTATTCCATACTGCTTCACTCCGCTGCCCAGGTCATTTTTCTACAAAAGCACTCTGGGTGTCACCCCACTCCTCCAAAACCTCCCAGTCACCTCCGCATCAAACAAAAACTCCTCACCGTTGGCTTTAAAGGCGTCCATCAGGTCGCCGCCTCCTACCTCCCCCGGCCGCTCTCCTCCTCCAGCCCGGCCCGCGCGCTCCGCTCCTCTACCCTTCTCCCTGGGCTTCAACCTCTTCTTTCTCGCCACCATTCGTTCGTTCCTTCATTCATCCGTATTTATTGAGCGCTTACTCTGTGCAGAGCACTGTACTCAACGCTTGGAACGTACAATTCGGCAACAGATAGAGACAATCCCTACCCACTAACGGGCTCACGGTCTAAACAGGGGAGACAGACAGCAAAACGAAACAGAACAAAACCAAACAAGTGGTCTGGGGTAAACATCATCAGGATAAATAGAATCGTAGATATGTACGCATCATTATCAGAATAAATACAGTAATAAATAATATATACAAATATTCACAGTGCTGTGAGGAGGAGAAAGGGGGAACGGGGTGGGGGGAAAGAGCAGAGGGTGGGAGAAGATTCCCACTAACCACTGGACCGTGTCCTATTATCTCTAGCCTGGAACATCCTCCCTCCTCAAATCCCACACACAATGACTCTTCCCTCTTCAAAGTCTTATCGAAGGCCCACCTCCTCCAGGAGGCCTTCCCTGACCGCACCCTCCTCTCCTCTTCTCCCGCTCCCTTCCGCGTCGCCCCGACTCGCTCCCTTTCTTCATCTCCCCCTCCCTCAGCCCCGCACCGCTTACGTCCTCATCCCTCATCTATTGATTTCTATTCACGTCCGTCTCCCCTTCTAGACTGTCAGCTCGTCGGGGACGGGGAATGTGTCTGTTTATTGTTGTATCGTCCTCTCCCAAGCGCTTAGCATAATAATGATGGTATTTGTTAAGATCAAGGGGAGATACAAGGTCATCACGTTATCCCACGTGGGGTTCACAGTCTTAATCCCCATTTTACAGATGAGGTCACTGAGGCACAGAGAAGTGAAGTGACTTGCCCAAAGTCACACAGCTGACGAGTTGGCGGAACTGGGATTAGAACCCACAACCTCGAACTCCCAAGCCCGGGCTCTTTCCACTAAGCCACGCTTGTCGGATGCTCTGCACACAGTAAGCGCTTATTGCTAGTGTTCTTGCCTGTCCGTCTCCCCCGATCAGACCGTAAGCCCGTCAAACGGCAGGGACCGTCTCTATCTGTTACCGATTTGTCCATTCCAAGCGCTTAGTACAGTGCTCTGCACATAGTAAGCGCTCAATAGATACGAATGAATGAATGAATGAATGAATTCTTAGTGGCCGCCATCTAATCAAATCGAAACCTAGGTAATTCATTCAAACTCGGCCATGATTCATTCATTCATTCATTCATTCATTCATTCATTCAATAGTATTTATTGAGCGCTTACTATGTGCAGAGCACTGTACTAAGCGCTTGGAATATACAATTCGGCAACAGTTTCAATAGATTTGTGTGGAAAGATAAGCCGGAACTCAAGGCACTTAACTTCTCTGTGTCTCAGTTACCCCATCTGAAAATGGAGATGACGACTGTGAGCCCTACGTGGGACGACCTGATTACCTTGTGTCTACCCCAGTGCTTAGAACAGTGCTTGGCACATACTAAGTACTTAACCAACGCCATCATTATCATTTTTATTAATTTTTAGAAATCTGTAATTGATAGATATGTATGTAAGTGCTGCAGGGTTGGGGGTGGAGCGAATGTCAGATCTCCAGAGGTCAAAGATAGAAGTGTGTAAATAATACAGAAGGGAGAGGGAGCCGGGCTTAATCACGGAAGGCCTCTTGGAGGAGATGTGACTCTTAATGAGGTGTTGAAGGTGGAGAGAGCGGTGGAGGGGGAGCGGGAGGGCCTTCCAGGCCAGCGGTAGGAGGTGGGTGAGGGGTGGGCGGTGAGATAGACGAGATGGAGGCCCAGTGAGCAGGTCGGCCTTGGAGGAGCGGGGCGTGCGGGCCGCGCTGGAGGAGGAGAGCAGCCGGGTGAGGTAGGAGGAGGCCAGACGATGGACGGCTTTAAAGCCCACGGTGACGGGTTTCCGTTTGATGCAGAGGGGGACGGGCAACCCCTGGAGGGACTTGAGGAGTGGGGAGATGTAGACTGAACGTTTTTGAGGAAAAATGATCCGGGCAGCAGTGAAGTCTGGACTGGAGTGAGGAGAGACAGGAGGCTGGGAGGAGGCTGATGCGGGAATCTAGGCGGGATGGGAAAAATGAAAGGAAAGCAAGAGAGAGAAAGAGACAGGAGAAGTAGAGCAGGAGAGAAAAGACAGAGATAAGAGAGTGAGACAGAAGAGAAAATGTTAGAGACAAGATGGAGGAGGGGAGAGAGAAAGGAGAAAGAAAAGAGAAGGAGAGCAAGCAGAGAGGGAGAGAAAAGGAGAGGGAAAGCAGAGAGATAGAGAAAAAGAGGGAGAGGAGACAGGAGATGAGGAGAGAGGAAAGGAGAGATGAGAGGGAAAGAAAATAGAGGTAAAGAGAGAAGTAGAGAGATAAAAGAGGGAGAGAGGAGACCAAGGAGAGAGAAGAGTGGGAAAGAAAAGGAGAGATAAAGAGAGAAGTAGAGGGAAAAAAGAGGGAGAGAGAAGACCAAGAAAAGAGAAGAGAAAGAGAGAAGGGAGGGAAAGGAAAGGAGAGATAAAGTGAGAAGTAGAGAGAAAAAAGAGGAGAGAGAAGACCAAAAAGAGAAAGGGAAAGAGACTGGAAGCTCCTTGTGGTGAAGGATGTCATCTGTTCATTCAGTCATATTTATTGAGCCTTTACTGTGGGCAGAGCACTCTACTAAGCGTTTAGAAAGTACAATTCTACCAATTCTATCATACTGTACTCTCCCAAGCGTTTAGTATAGTACTAGGAGCACAGGAAGCACTCAATAGATGCCAATGATGGATTGAAAAGGGGCGGGGGGGAGGAAGAGCGAGCAAGAAAATGGATAGAGAAAGAGAGACAAAGAGAAAGACAAGAGACAGAAGAAAGAGGGAGAAAGAAGATAAAAGGATGGGTAAAGAGACCAGGTAAAGGGAGGTGAGAGGGAAGAGAGAGAAGAGGGAAGAAGAAGATAAGAGGATGATGGGAGGGGAAGAGAGGTGGGAGGGAAGAGGGAGAAGAAGGAGGGAGAAATCAGCAGAGAGAATAGAGAAGAGAAAGAGAGGTGAGAGAGAAGAAAGAGGGAGAAAGAAGAGAGAATAGAGAGAGGAGAAAGAGAGGTGGGAGGTGGGAGGGAAGAGAGAGAGGAAAGGGAAAAAAAAGAGGCGAGAATAAAGAGAGAGGAGAAAAAGGGAGGAAGAGAGAGAAGAAAGAGGGAGAAAGAAGAGAATAGAGAAAGAGAGAAGAGAAAGGTGGGGGAAGAGAGAGAAGAAAGAGGGAGAAAGAAAGGGTGAGAATAGACAGGAGAAAGAATTGGAAGAAAAGAAAGAAGAAGGAGAAAGAAAAGAATAGAGAAAGAGAGGAGAAAGGTAGGAGGGAAGAGAGAAGAAAGAGGGAGAAAAAAGGGGAGAGAATAGAGAGAGGAGGTAGAGGGGGGAGGGAAGAGAGAGAAAAGGGAGAAAGAAGAGGAGAGAATGGATAGAGAAAAGAGGAGACAGAGAGAGGAGAGGGAAGAGAGGGAGAAAGAAGAGAAGAAAATGATAAAGAGAGAGAAGAAAGATGAGGGAAGAGAGGAGAAAGAGAGGGAGAGAGATGAGAGAATAAAAAGAGAGGGAAGAGGGAAGAGCAGGAAAAGAGGCGAGAATGGGTAGAAAAAGAGAGAGGAGAGAGATGAGGGGGAAGAGAAAAGAGAGAGGGAAAAAGAAGATAATAGAAAGGAGAAAGAGATGACAGGGAAGAGAGAAAAGAGAAAGGAGAAAGAGATGACAGGGAAGAGAGAAAAGAGAAAGGAGAAAGAGATGACAGAGAAAAGAGAAAGGAGAAAGAGATGACAGGGAAGAGAGAAAAGAGAGGAAGAAAAGGTGAGACGATAGAGAAAAGAGAAAGAGGGGAGAGAAGAGAGAGTGGAGGAGAAAGAAGAGAGAATGGATGGAGAGAGAGATGAGGGAAGTGCCGGGGGGGGGAGTGGGGGGAAGAAGAGGAGAGAGTTTGGGGGACCATTTCTATAAACATTCGAACCCTCTGGGGCTTAGGGATTACATTCTCAGATTCCCTTATCTGTCTTCGAGCCCCCATAATATTTACCAGATGTGAAATTAATAATCGAGATGATGGGAAAATGTAACCCCGTTATTGAATTCCGCTTCGACTTGTATTTCAGGACTCGGAGCCGGTTCCTTTTCTGAGCCCACCCCCTCAGCCCTCTCCCCAACCCCAACCCCGTTCGTTACCTCCCGGAGATTCCCCACCTCACCTGAAATCCCTCCTGACGATTTCATTTTCCATTTTGTTTTATGGTGAGCAAAGAGAAACAGATGAGGACTCGGGAATGTGGCTGTTTGTTGTCGGATTGTGCTTTCCCAAGCGGTGGCGTAGTGGCCTGGGAGTCCGAAGGTCATGGGTTCTAATCCCGGCTCCGCCACTTGTCTGCTGTGTGACCTGGGGCGAGTCGCTTCACTTCTCTGGGCCTAGTTACCTCATCTGTAAAATGGGGATGGAGACTGTGGGCCCCATGTGGGACAGGGACTGTGTCCATCCCGATTTGCTTTTATCCACCCCAGTGCTTAGAACAGTGCCTGGCACATAGTAAGAGCTTAACAGATACCATAATCATAATTATTATTATTATTACTATTACTGGGTTCATTCATTTCATTCATTCAATAGTACTTATTGAGCTCTTACTATGTGCAGAGCCCTGTACTAAGCGCTTGGAATGTACAAATCGGTAACAGATAGAGACGGTGCCTGCCCTCTGACGGGCTCACGGTCTAATCGGGGGAGACGGACGGACGAGAACAATGACGATAAATAGAATCGAGGGGATGAACATCTCATTAAAACGATAGCAAATAAATAGAATCAAGGTGATGTACATCTCATTAACAGAATAAATAGGGTGATGAAAATATATACAGTTGAGCGGTTGAGTACGGTGCTGAGGGGAGGGAAAGGGAGAGGGAGGAGCAGAGGGAAAGGGGGGAGAAGAGGGTTTAGATGTGGAGAGGTGAAGGTGGGGGTAGAAGGAGCAGAGGGAAAAAGGGGGGAGCTCAGTGTGGGAAGGCCTCTCGGAGGAGGTGAGCTTTAAGTAGGGATTCGAAGAGGGGAAGAGAACGAGTTTGGCGGAGGCGAGGAGGGAGGGCCTTCCGGCACCGCGGGAGGCCGCGGGCCGGGGGTCGACGGCGGGACGGGCGAGAACGGGGGACGGCGAGGAGGCGGGCGGCGGAGGAGCGGAGCGTGCGGGGTGGCCGGTGGAAAGAGAGAAGGGAGGAGAGGTAGGAGGAGGCGAGGGGATGGACAGCCTTGAAGCCTAGAGTGTTCTGCACACAGTAAGCGCTCAACAAGTACAACTGACTGACCGAATGACTCTAGTGGAGAATCAGCAAAGAGAGAGCAAAGCCCAAGAGAAACGCTCGTGAAAAGATGAGAGCGCATGAAGGAATATTAGTAATAATTGTGGTATTTGTTAAGCATTTACTATGTTCAGGGCACTGTGCTAAGCGCTGGTGTGGGGGATTCAAACAAATCGGGTTGAACACAATCCCCGTCCCACGTCGGGCTCACAGTCTTAAACCTTGTTTTACAGTTGAGGGAACTGAGGCCCAGAGAAGCGAAGTGACCATTATTGTTATTATTCTATTTATCTATTTTGTTGGTAGTGATGCCTGTTTACTTGTTTTATTGTCTAACTCCCCCCTTCTAGACCGTGAGCCCGTCTTTGGGTAGGGATGGTCTCTATCCATTGCCGAATTGTACTTTCCAAGCGCTTAGTCCGGTGCTCTGCACTCAGTAAGCGCTCCATAAATACAGTTGAATGAATGGATGAAGTGACTAGCCCAAGGTCACACAACAGACATGTGGAGGAGCAGGGATTAGAACCCAGGTCCTTCTGCCCACTAGGCCACGCGGCATAGAAGTAGTAATAACGGTAAGAGTAATGGAAGGAGCAGTACTTAGTAGTAATAATATCAGTAATGATGATAATGGTATTTGTTTAGCGCTTTACTACGTGCCAAGCACTGTTCTAAGTGCTAGGAGAGATATAAGGCTATTAGGTCGTCCCCCGTGGGGCTCACAGTCTTCATCCCTATTTTCCAGATGAGGTCACTGAGGCCCAGAGAGGCGGACTGACTTGTCCGATGTCACACGCCGACAAATGGGGGAGCCGGGATTAGAACCCACGACCTCGGAGTCCCGAGCCCGGGCTCTTTCCGCTGAGCCACGCTGCTTCTCTATGCCGGTGCCGGTACTCACCTCCTCACTGGGCCTCGTTCTCGCCCGTCCGGCCGTCGACCCCCGGCCCACGTCCCGCCTCTGGGCTGGAACGCCCTCCCTCCTCACATCCTCCAAACTAACTCTCTCCCCCCCTTCCAAGCCCTACTGAGAGGTCACCTCCTCCAGGAGGCCTTCCCACACTCAGCCTCCTTTCTCCTCCGCTCCTCCTCCCCTCCCCATCGCCCCGACTCCCTCCCTCTGCTCTACCCCCCTCCCCACCCCACTTAAATATTTGCACATATTTATTATTCTATTTATTTCTATTGATGCCCGTTGACTTGTTTTGCTGTTTGCCTTCCCCCCCCCCCAGACTGTGAGCCCGCTGTGGGCAGGGATTGTCTCTCTTCATTGTTGACTTGCACTTTCCAAGCGCTTAGTACAGTGCCCCGCACACTGTAAGCGCTCAATCAATACGATCGATCAAATGAATGAATCGTAGTAGGGAAGGAGCGTGGCCTGCTGGATAAAGCCCGGGCCTGGGAGTCAGAAGGACCCGGGTTCTAATCCCGGCTCTGCCACTTGTCTGTTGGGTGACCTTGGGCAAGTCACGTTGCTCCTCTGTGCCTCAGGATTCTCATCTGTAAAATGGGGATTAAAAGATGTGAGCCCCACGCGGGACAGGGACTGTGTCCAACCCGATTAGTTCGCATCCACTCCCGTGCTCAAAACAGTGCCTGACACATAGTAAGCGCTTAACAAACACCATTTTTTTTTAAAAAAATCATTCATTCAGGAGTATTCATTGAGCGCTTACTATGTGCAGAGCACTGTACTAAGCGCTTGGAATGGACAATTCGGCAACAGATAGAGACAATCCCTACCCACTGACGGGCTCGCGGTCTAATCGCGTCTAATCACTAAAAAATAGTGGAGATGGAAATGGTAGAGTTAGTGACGGGACGGCAGGAAGCCGGGAAGACACCGTGATGGCCGACAGCGCCTTGGCTGAGCTGACGGAGGCACCTGACCTCTCGTTGGTGAGGAAACCATCTTTTTTATTTCATCTGGCTCGTATTAAAAAATAGGGAAAGCGAATCCCGCTTCGCTTCTCCACCCAGGCACATGTGGCTGGAAATCCATGCCATTTTTAACTGTCTGAGCTTCTTTCAAGTCACCTGAGACAGAAACGAATCAGCAAAATGGCTTTGATTTCTGCAGGAGTCTGGGCGGGGATTCCAGGGTCCCGGGTTCCCCGGCTGGATCCGGCGCGGGGGCACCGCGTCCTTCCCGACAGCCGGACGGTGGGCCCGGGAGAACCCATTCGCTCATTCACTCGTTCGGTCGGATTTATTGAGCGCTTACTGGGTGCAGAGCACTGTACTAAGCACTTGGAAAGTACGACGCAGCAATAGAGACAATCCCTGCCCACGCCGGGTTCGCAATCTAGAGTCGGGGAGACGGACATCAATACAAGGGAACGGGCATCAGTAGGAATAAATTGAATTATAGATGTATACATATATCGTGGCTCAGGGGAAAGAGCCTGGGCTTGGGAGTCAGAGGTCATGGGTTCGAATTCCGGATCTGCCACTTGGCTGTGTGACTGTGGCACTTCTCTGGGCCTCAGTTCCGTCATCTGGAAAATGGGGATGAAGACTGAGCCTCACGTGGGACAATCTGATCACCACGTATAATAATAATAATAATAATAATGTTGGTATTTGTTAAGCGCTCACTATGTGCCGAGCACTGTTCTAAGCACTGGGGTAGACACAAGGGAATCAGGTTGTCCCACATGGGGCTCACAGTCTTAATCCCCATTTTACAGATGAGGTAACTGAGGCACCGAGAAGTTAAGTGACTTGCCCAAAGTCACACAGCTGACAAATGGCCGAGCCGGGATTTGAACCCATGACCTCTGACTCCAAAACCCATGCTCTTTCCACTGAGCCACGCTGCTTCTCTATCTCCCCCCTGGGCTTAGAACAGTGCTCTGCACATAGTAAGCGCTTAGCAAATACCAACATTGTGATTATTATATACATAAGTGTTGGGGGGTGGGGAGGGGGAAGAGCAAAGGGAGGGAGTGGGGGCGACAGGGAGGGGAGGTGGAGCTGAGGAAGAGGGGGGCTTAGTCTGGGAAGGCCTCTTGGAGGAGGTGAGTCTTCAGTAGGGCTCTGAAGGGGGCAAGAGTCATTGTGTGGCAGATTTGGGGAGGAAGGGAGTTCCGGGCCGGAGGCGGGACGTGGGCCGGGGGTCTCCGGCGGGCCGGGCGGGCCGGAGGCCCGGGGAGGAGGCGAGCGGCGGCGGAGGAGCCGAGTGTGCGGCCCGGCACGGAGGAGGACGGAAGGGAGGGGAGGGAGGAGGGGGCCGGAGGGTGGGGGGCTTTAAAGCCAAAGGCGACCAGTTTTTCCTTGATAGAGAGGTGGATGGGCAACCACTGCAGATTTTGGGGGTCGATGGGCTCCCGTCCCCGAGCGTTTCTTCAGAAGGACAATCCGGGCAACAGAGTGAAGTCTCTGACTCTGACCTCAAAGCTCAAAAGATGGAGACTTTTGGAAAACATTTCCCAAATTCCCCTCGCCCTGAGCTTCCAGCCATCGGTGGTCTTTCCTGAACGTTTACCGTGTGCTAAGGGCTTCGGGAAATTAACCGCAGTCACTCGATTCGGTCGTATTTATCGAGTGCTTCCTGCGTACAGAGCTCTGTACTAAGCCTTTGGGAGCATGAAATACAACAATAAGCAGACACATTCCCTGCCCACAGAGAGCTGACTGTCTGACTGAGCTCCTCATCTTCCCTCCCAAACCCGGTCCTCTCCCAGACTTCTCTATCACCATGGATGGCACGACCATCCTTCCCGTCTCTCGGGCCCGCGATCTCGGTGTCGTCCTCGACTCGTCCCTCTCGTTCACCCCACGCGTCCTATCCGTTACCGAGACCCGCCGGTTTCACCTCTACGATATCGCCGAGATCCGCCCTCTCCTCTCCACCCGGACGGCTACCTTACTGTTACGGGCTCTCGTGATATCCCGGCTAGACTACCGTGTCGGCCTTCTCTCTGACCTCCCTTCCTCCTCTCTCGCCCCGCTCCGGTCCATCCTTCACTCCGCCGCCCGGCTCATCTTCCCGCAGAAACGATCTGGGCATGTCACTCCCCTTCTTAAACAACTCCGGCGGTGGCCTATCGACCTCCGCTCCAAACAAAAACTCCTCACTCTAGGCTTCGAGGCTCTCCGTCACCTCGCCCCTTCCTACCTCTCCTCCCTTCTCTCTTTCCACCGCCCACCCCGCACGCTCCGCTCCTCCGCCGCCCGCCTCCTCGCCGTCCCCCGGTCTCGCCCATCCCGCCGTCGACCCCCGGGTCGCGTCCTCCCGCGGTCCCGGAAGGCCCTCCCTCCTCACCTCCGCCAAACCGATTCTCTTTCCCTCTTCGAAACCCTACTTAAAAATCACCTCCTCCAAGAGGCGTTCCCAGACTGAGCTCCTCTTCCCCCTCTACTCCCTCCGCCATCCCCCCTTTACCTCTCCGCAGCTAAAGCCTCATTTTCCCCTTTTCCCTCCGCTCCTCCACCTCTCCCTTCCCATCCCCACGGCACCGTACTCGTCCGCTCGACTGTATATATTTTCGTTACCCTATTTATTTTGTTAATGAATTGTACATCGCCTCGATTCTATTTAGTCGCCATCGGTTTTTCCGAGATGTTCTTCCCCTCGACGCTGTTTATCGCCATCGTTCTCGTCTGTCCGTCTCCCCCGATCAGACCGTGAGCCCGTCAAACGGCAGGGACCGTCTCTATCTGTTGCCGACTTGTTCATCCCAAGCGCTTAGTACGGTGCTCTGCACATAGTAAGCGCTCAATAAATACTATTGAATGAATGAATGAATAGAGGGGGAGACAGACGTGAATAGAAAGAAATAAATGAGGGATGTGGACGTAAGCGGTGCGGGGCAGGGAGGGGGATGAAGAAAGGGAGCGAGTCGGGGCGACGCAGAAGGGAGGAGAAGAGGAAAGGAGGGCGCCGTCGGGGAAGGCCTCTGCAGGGAATGGGAACGTTCTACTGTTCTCTCCCAAGCGCTTAGTACAGTGTTCTGCACACAGTAAGTGCTCAGGAAATACCACCGAATGATTCACTGATGTCTTGTTTCGTTTTGTTCTGTTTTGCTCCGCCGTCCGTCTCCCCCAGTTAGACCGTGAGCCCGTTACTGGGCAGGGGTTGTCTCTATCTGTTGCCCAATGGTCCATTCCAGGCGCTTAGTACAGTGCTCTGCACATTGTAAGCGCTCAATAAATACTATTGAATGATCGGTTGAAAGTAGACATCCAACTTCATGGCAGCATTGCTTTTATTGGAGCTGTTAAGACGGGTGGGCACCGATCCCGGCCCTCCCCGCGGCGCAGTGATGCCTGGGCGCAGCGTGACCTAGCGGATGGAGCCCGGGCCTGGGAGTCAGAGGACCTGGGTTCTAATCCCGGCTCCTCCGCTTGTCTGCTGGGTGACCTCGGGCAAGTCACTTCACTTCTCTGGGCCTCAGTTCCCTCGTCTGTCAAACGGGGATCAAGATCGTGAGCCCCACATGGGACAGGGACCGTCTCCGACCTGATTACCTTATATTTGCCACAGCATTCAGTACAGTGCCCGGCGCACACTTAGCACTGGAGAAATACCCCTCGAAAAAGAGGGGGCTGCTCATGAATTGAGAGCGCAGCAGTGGGGCTGGCCCGCGCCGCATCATCCGCACTCTCTGCGTCCCAGTCAGCAGGAGGGCTGGCGGGAAACCTTCCGCTCTAAACTGTCAGATGATTGTGGGCGGGGAACGGGTCTGTTTAGGGGTGTGTCATCCTCTCCCGAACGTTTAGTACAGTGCTCTGCATGCAGTAACTGCTACGATTGAATGATTGAGAGCAGGGGTGGCCTGTGTTGACGAGGCAAGGTTTGCTGCCCCTGCTAATAATAATAATAATGATGTGGGTATTTGTTAAGCACTTACTATGTGCCAAGCACTGTTCTAAGGGCTGGAGTAGATACGAGGTCATCAGGTTGACCCATGTGGGCCTCACAGTCATCATCCCCATTTTCCAGATGAGGTCACTGAGGCCCAGAGAAGTGAAGTGACTGGCCCGAAGTCACACAGCTGACAAACGGTAGGGCCGGGATTAGAACCCACGACCTCTGACTCCCAAGCCCCTCCTCCTCCCTCCATCCATTCGCCACGGAAAACCCCACTTAAAGCTCACCTCCTCCAAGAGGCCTTCCCAGACCGAGCTCCCCTTTTCCCTCTGCTCCCTCTACCCGCCCCTTCACCTCCCCTCGGCTAAGCCCTCTCTTCCCCCCTTTCCCTCCGCTCCTCCCCCTCTCCCTTCCCCTCCCCTCGGCACCGTACTCGTCCGCTCGACTCCATATATCTTCCTCACCCTATTTATTTTGTTAATGAGATGTACATCACCTTCATTCTATTTATTTGCTATCGTTTTAACGAGACGTTCATCCCCTCGATTCTATCTATCGCCATCGTTGTCGCCCGTCCGTCTCCCCCGATTAGACCGTGAGCCCGTCAAACGGCAGCGACCGTCTCTATCTGTTACCCATTTGTCCGTTCCAAGCGCTCAGTCCGGTGCTCTGCACATAGTGAGCGCTCAATAAATACTATCGAGTGAACGAATGAATGATCCAATCATTCAGCGGTGATTATTGAGCGCTGACTGTGTGCGGAGCCCTGGACTAAGCGCTTGGAAAGTCCAGTCCAGCAGTAAAGAGAGACGATGCCCAAGCTCACAACTCCGACAGGGGCAGCAGCGGGGGTTGGGAGGGTTGGGGTTTTGGGGGGAGGCCTGGGGGTCCCGAGGGTCCGAGGGGATGGGAACCTGGGATGGGGGAATCTTTTCGTCTTTCTTGGGGGAACCCGGGGAAATGCAAAATGCAGAAACCTCTCCTGTTTCTTCTAACAAGGATATTCCCGGCTCCAACATTCACCGGTGATTTGCAGTACTGTACTGAGTTTGGGCAGGTTTTATTATTAACAGTAATAACAATAGTAATAATAGAGGTATTTGTAAAGCACTCATATGGGCCAGGCACTATACTAAGCGCTGGGGTAGATTGAAGCGGCGTGACTCAGTGGAAAGAGGCCGGGCTTGGGAGTCAGAGGTCACAGGTTCTGATCCCGGCTCCGCCACTTGCCAGCTGGGTGACTTTGGGCAAGTCACTTCACTTCTCTGGGCCTCAGTGACCTCATCTGGAAAATGGGGATGAAGACTGGGAGCCCCACGTGAGACAACCTGATCACCTTGTATCCCCCAGCGATTAGAACAGTGCTCTGCACATAGTAAGCACTTAACAAATACCTTTATTATTATTAGGCAAGTGATGCCTGTCTACTTGTTTTGTTGTCCGTCTCCCCCCTTGTAGACCATGAGCCCGTCGTTGGGTAGGGATTGTCTCTATCTGTTGCCGAATCGGACTCTCCAAGCGCTTAGTACAGTGCTCTGCACACAGTCTGCGCTCCATAAATACTATTGAATGAATGAATGCAAGGGAATCAGGTTGTCCCACAGGGGTCTCACGGTCTTAATCCCCATTTTCCAGATGAGGAAACTGAGGCCCAGAGACATGAAGTGACTTGCCCAAGGTCACGCAGCAGATAAGTTCCATAGCTGGGATTAGAACCCAGGTCCTCTTGACTTCCAGTCCTGTGCTCTATCCACTAAGCCAAGCTGCACTTAATAATGGTATATAATATAATATTATAATACAATATAGTGTATGATATCATAATAACTTTGTCCAGTCCAACTTGCTTACATCCACCCCAGCACTTAGTTCAGTAAGCGCTTAATAAATGCCGCAATTATTAACGGTATTTGTTAAGCGCTTGCTAGGTGCCAAGCACTGTACTAAGCACTGGGGTAGATACAAGGTCATCAGGTTTTCACGGAGGGAGGACTGAGAGAGGACGGAGGGAGGGAAGGACGGACCGACGGAGACGGGGAGGACGGAAGATGAAGGACGGAATGTGGAGGGAGGAGAGAGAGAGGATGGAGGGGAGGATGGATGGATGATGTTGATGATGATGGTATTTGTTAAGCGCTATACTATGTGCCAAGCACTGTTCTAAGCGCTGGGGTAATGATAATAATAATAATGTTGGTATTTGTTAAGCGCGTACTATGTGCAGAGCACTGTTTTAAGCGCTGGGGTAGATACAGGGTCATCAGGTCATCCCACTTGAGGCTCACGGTTAATCCCCATTTTCCAGATGAGGTAACTGAGGCCCAGAGAAGTGAAGCGACTTGCCCAAGGTCACCCAGCTGCCTGGTGGCAGAGCCGGGATTCGAACCCATGATCTCTGACTCCCAAGCCCGGGCTCTTTCCACTGAGCCACGGCAGGGTCATCAGGTTGTCCCACGTGGCGCTCACGGTCTTCATCCCCATCTCACAGATGAGGAAACTGAGTCCCAGAGAAGTGAAGTGACTTGCCCGAAGTCACACCGCAGACAAGCGGCAGAGCCGGGGTTAGAACCCATGACCTTCTGACTCCCAGGCCCGGGCTCTACCCACTAGGCCAGGCTGTATTTCTATTCACGTCCGTCTCCCCCTCTACAAATGTTGGCTCCTTGCGGAACGTGTCCGTTTATTCTTCTACCGTCCTCTCCCGAGCGCTTGGTACAGTAAGCGCTCAATAAATAGGGCTGGATGAATGACGGAGGGAGGGAGGAGGGTGGAAGGGAGGGAGGCAGAAGGGGTGGTCAGTCAGGACAGCTTTGTGTGGTGCCTGGGGAAGGAAGGACAGGGAAGGCTTGCATTCCTATCGGTGACCCGCTGCCCCCCGGGCG
This sequence comes from Ornithorhynchus anatinus, assembly GCF_004115215.2. Lineage (NCBI taxonomy): Eukaryota > Metazoa > Chordata > Mammalia > Monotremata > Ornithorhynchidae > Ornithorhynchus > Ornithorhynchus anatinus. The sequence continues at coordinate 183,822,811 of NC_041728.1, read as the reverse complement.
GTCATCCGTCAGGGCCGGGGCAGCGGCCGGAGCCCGCGACGGACACACTAAAGGTCGCCGACCCCGGGGGGGACGGTGGGGAGACCCGAGACCGTCACCCCCCCAGTCTTCTCCCCTCATCCTCTCCCCCTCTCTGCATTTATAATTATATATCATAATGATAATCCATTCAATAGTATTTATTGAGCGCTTTCTATGTGCAGAGCGCTGTACTAAGCGCTTGGAACGGACAAATCGGCAACGGAGACAGTCCCTGCCCACTGACGGGCGCACAGTCTAATCGACCGGCTTACAAGGTTGGCATTTGTTAAGCTCTTACTGTGTGCCAAGCACCGTTATGTTGGTATTGGTTAAGCGCTATGTGCAGAGCACTGTTCTAAGCGCTGGGGGAGAGACAGGGTAATCAGGTGGTCCCACGTGAGGCTCACAGTTAATCCCCATTTTACAGATGAGGGAACCGAGGCCCAGAGAAGCGAAGCGACTCGCCCACCGTCACACAGCTGACAAGTGGCGGAGCCGGGAGTCGAACCCGTGACCTTTGACTCCGAAGCCCGGGCTCTTTCCCCTGAGCCGCGCTGCACTGTTCTAAGCTCTGGGGTAGAAACAAGGTCATCAGGTTGTCCCACGTGGGGCTCCCAGTCCCCATTTGACAGATGAGGTAACCGAGGCCCAGAGATGTTAAGGAATTTGCCCAAGTTCACACAGCTGACAGGCGGCGGAGCCGGGATTAGAACCCATGACCCCTGACTCCCAAGCCCGGCCTCTTTCCACTGAGCCGCGCTGCTTCTGCATATGGTATTCTGCAAATATATAATTCTAACTTGTTTTGTTCTGTGGTCTGTCTCCCCCCTTCTAGACCGTGAGTCCGTCGCTGGGAAAGGATCGTCTCTATCTGTTGCCCAACTGGAGTTTCCAAGCGCTTAGTCCAGTGCTCCGCACACAGTAAGCGCTTAATAAATACAATATGAATGAATGCACCCTATCTTCTCCTCTTGTCTTATTATTAATAATCGTATTTACTGAGCGCTTACTGGGTGCAGAGCACTGTAATAAGCGCTTGGGACAGTCCAATATAGCAACAAACAGACACATTCCCTGTCCGCAGTGAGCTCACGGTCTAGAGGGGGAAACAGACATTAATATGTCTGTACTAGAGAAGCAGCGTAGCTTAGTGGAAAGAGCCCGGGCTTGGGAGTCAGAGGATGTGAGTTCTAATCCTGGCTCTGCCACTTGCCTGCTGTGTGACCTCGGGAAAGCCACTTCACTCCTCGGATCCTCAGTGACCTCATCCGGAAAATGAGGATGAAGGCTGTGAGCCCCACCTGGGGCAACCTCATTGCCTTCTATCTATCCCCAGCGCTTAGAACAGTGCTTGGCGCTTAGTAAACACTCAACAAATACTATTATTATGAATATATATAAACGAATAAGTACGACTACTAATAATAATGGTTTTCATTAAGCACTTACCAAGTGCCAGGCACTGTACTAAGCGCTGGGGTGGATACGAGCGAATCGGGCTGGACGCAGTCCCCGTCCCACAGTCTCCGTCCCCCTTTTGCAGATGAGGGAACCGAGGCAGCAGGAAGTCAAGTGACTTGCTCAAGGTCACACAGCAGACACGGGGTGGAGCCGGGATTGAAACCCGTGGTCTTCTGACCCCTGGGCCCGGGGTCTATCCAGTGCACCATGCTGATAATCTGGATAATAATAATAATAATGTTGGTATTTGTTAAGCGCTTACTATGCGCAGAGCACTGTTCTAAGCGCTGGGGTAGACACAGGGGAAGCAGGTTGTCCCACGTGGGGCTCACAGTCAATCCCCATTTGACAGATGAGGTAAATGAGGCGCAGAGAAGTGAAGTGACTTGCCCACGGTCACACAGCTGACGAGTGGCAGAGCCGGGATTCGAACCCATGACCTCGGACTCCCAAGCCCGGGCTCTTGCCACTGAGCCACGCTGCTTCTCATACTGTAAATAAATGGCAGATCTATACCTATGTGCCGTGGAGGAGGGAGGGAGGATGAGAAGCAGCGCGGCTCAGTGGAAAGAGCCCGGGCTTTGGAGTCAGAGGTCATGGGTTCGAATCCCTGCTCGGCCACTCGTCAGCTGTGTGACTGTAGGCGAGTCACTTCACTTCTCTGTGCCTCAGTTACCTCGTCTGTAAAATGGGGATTAAGACCGGGAGCCCCACGTGGGACAACCTGATTCCCCTGTGTCTACCCCAGCGCTTAGAACGGTGCTCGGCACATAGTAAGCGCTTAACAGATACCAACATTATGAATGAAGAGAGCAACACAGGGAGGTGCAGAAGGGAGTAGGAGAAGAAGAGAGGAGGGCTCAGTCCGGGAAGGCTTCCTGGAGGAGATGGGCCTTCGATAAGGGTTCGAAGCGGGGGACAGCGATTATCTGTCAGATAGGAGGAGGGAGGCCGTTCCAAGCCAGAAACGGGGATGCGGGCGAGAGGTTGGCGGTGAAGTAGACGAGCTGGAGGCGCAGAGAGGAGGTCGGCACGAGAGGAGCGGAGCGTGCGGTCCGGGCCGGAGGAGGAGGGGAGCGGCCGGGGGAGGGACGAGGGGGCGACCCCACGGGCGCCTTTAAAGCCGACGGCGACGGGTGTCTGTCCGACGCGGAGGTGGACGGGCTGGAGCCGGAGGGTCATGAGGAGTGGGGGGACATGAACTGAACGTTTTTGTTGATAAACGATTCGTGCGGCAGGGTGGAGTGTGAATCGGAGCGGGGAGAGACAGAAGGCCGGGAGGTCGGCGAGGAGGAAGATGCGGGAGTCGAGAAGGGATACGTCAAGTGCTTGGATCAGCGTGGGGCCGGTTTAGAGGGAGAGGAAAGGGCCGATTTTAGCAGTGCCTCGAAGGTAGAACGGACAGGACTGGGTGACAGATTGAATACGTGGGGGGAACGAGAGAGACCACTCTAGGAAAGGCCAAGGTTACGGCCGTGTGAGGTAGGGAGGATAGCGGTGTCGTCTACAGTGACGGGAAAGACACGGGAAGGACGGGGTGCGGGTGGGATGATAGGGAATTTAACCTGGGACCCGTTTAATTTGAAGTGGCGGCGGGACATCCAAGGAGGCGGGAGGAAATGCGAGATTGAAGGGAAGGAGAGAGGTCAGGCCTGGAGAAGATTTGGGGATCGTCCACCTAGAGGTGGAAGTCGAAGCGTAGGGAGCGAATGAGTTCTCCGAGGGATTGGGTGGAGAGGGAGACTAGGTGGGGACCCAGAACTGAGCCTTGAGGGACCCCCACAGTGAGGGGGCGGGAGGCAGAGGAGGAGCCCCCCCCCCCCCAGGAGACGGAGAATGAGCGGTCGGAGAGAGAGGAGGAGATGCAAGAGAGGACGGAGATTCAAGAGAGGACAGTGTCCGGGAATCCAAGGTTGGAAAAAATTTCCAGGAGAAGGGGGCGGTCCCCAGGGTCAAAGGTGCCTGCGAGGTCTAATAATTAATAATAACGTTGGTATTTGTTAAGCGCTTACTATGTGCCGAGCACTGTTCTAAGCGCTGGGGTGGACACGGGGAATCAGGTCGTCCCACGTGGGGCTCACGGTCCTCATCCCCATTTTACAGATGAGGTAAATGAGGCCCCGGGAAGTTAAGTGACTCGCCCAAAGTCACACAAGTGGCCGAGCCTGGATTCGAACCCGTGACCTCTGACTCCAAAGCCCGTGCCCTTTCCACCGAGCCACGCTGCTTCCACAAGGATTATTAGGATGGAGTAGAGGCCATCAGATCTGACGAGGAGGAGGTCATCGGAGATCTTAGAGAGAGCTGCTTCTGGGGAGCGAAGGGGACGGAAACCAGTTTGGAGGGGGTGGGAAGAGAGGAAGTGGAGACGGCGGGTGTAGACAACTCTCTCAAGAGGTTCGGAGAGGGATGGTTGGAGGAAGATGGGGCCAAAACTGGAGGGAGCCATGGGGTCCGGGGAGGATTTTTTTTTAGGATAGGGAAAACGGGAGCGTGTGAGCCCGTTGTGGGCAGGGATTGTCTCTGTGTGTTGCCGAATTGTACTTCCCAAGCGCTCAGTAAAGTGCTCCGCACACAGTAAGCGCTCAATAAATACGGTTGAATGAGTGAAGGAATGAAAGCAGTGGGGAAGAAGCAGATAGAGAGTTGAAGATGGCGGTCAGGGAGGGAAGAAGGGAGGGAGCGAGTGTTTCTAAAAAGTCCGAAGGGAGGAGTTTGGGAGCACGGGTGGGCGGGGGGGGGGGGAGATTTAGAGAGGAGACGAGAGATTTCATCTTGAGTTACTTCAGGGAAAGTGGGAAGAGTCGAAGGGGGTGGAGGAGGCTGGGATCGGAGAGGAGCAGGGGAGGTTTTAGGGAGACAATAATAATGTTGGTATTTGTTAAGTGCTTACTATGTGCAGAGCACTGGGGTAGATACGGGGTCATCGGATTGTCCCGCTTGAGGCTCCCAGTCTTAATCTCCATTTTACAGATGAGATAGGTGAGGCCCAGAGAAACGAAGTGACTCGCCCACAGTCCCACAGCTGACAGGTGGCCGAGCCGAGATTCGAACCCATGTCCTCTGACTCCCAAGCCCGTGCTCTTTCCACTGAGCCACGCTGCTTCCCTATCACACCTCATGATTTCTGTACTTGGGAGAGGATAAAAGATTTAGAGGACAGGATCCCCGCCCCTAAGGACCTCACAGCCTGTTACGTGTAATCGACCCATCCGTGGTATTTATCGAACGCTTAATGCACTAATGCTGCACTAAGCACTTGGGAGAGCCAGTAGGCATGATCCGGGAAGTGACGGAGTATAGCAATAGAGAAAGAATAACAATAATTATGGCATTTGTTAAGCGCTTACTACGCGCCAAGCACTATTCTAAGCACTGGGGGAGATAGAAGGTCATCAGGTTGTCCCACGTGGGGCTCACGGTCTTCATCCCCATTTGACAGATGCGGTAACTGAGGCACAGAGAAGTGAAGTGGCTTGCCCAAAGTCACACAGCTGACAAGTGGCAGAGGCGGGATTAGAACGCATGACCCCTGACTCCCAGGTTCACCCCCTTCCTCCCCCAAATCTGACGGATCCCAACTTTACCCAGATTTCAAGCCTGCAGAGAGCCCCCTTCTTCGAGTGGGTCTTTCCAGTTGAATTCCCAGCATCCCGTCACATCCAGCACTTAGAACAGTGCTTTTCACATAGTAAGCGCTTAACAAATACCAAAATTATCATCATTAGCATCGTCATCGGCCATCTCCAGCCCTTAATTAATTGTGGTATTTGTTAAGCGCTTACTATGTCCCAAGCGCAGGGGTAGATAAGGTCATCGGGTCGGACACAGTCCCTGTCCCAAGTGGGGTTCAGGTACTGAATCTCCGTTTTGCAAATGAGGAAACTGAGGCACAGGGAAGTGAAGTGACTTGCCCAAGGTCACATTGGAGGCTCCCTGGGCCCCCTCAAATCTGGCTTCCACCCCCTTCACCCCACTGAAACTGCTTTTTCGAGTTCTAGTAATGATGATGGTATTTGTTAGGCACTTACTATGTGCCAGGCACTGTACTAAGCGCTGGGGGGGGATACGCAAATCGAGTTAGACCCAGTCCCTGTCCCATGTGGGGCTCACGGTTCTCCATCCCCATTTGACAGACGAGGGAACCGAGGCACAGAGCAGAGAAGTGATTTCACGCAACAGACGACTGGTAGACCTGGGATTAGAATCCGTGCTCTACCATTCAAGCGTATTTATTGAGCGCCTACTGTGTGCAAAGCACTGTACTAAGCGCTTAGACCTCTACGCTCTATTAGGCCCATTCTGTCCAGCCGGGATGATTCAGTTCAGTCCGGTGGGGATGGCTGGGTTCAGTCCAGTGGGGACGGTCCAGTTCCGTCTGATGGGTAATGTCCGGTTCCGTTCAGCGGGGATGATCCCGTTCCATCCAGGGGGACGGTCCAGCTCTGTCCGGTTCTGTCTGGCGGGGAGGATCCGGTTCCGTCCAGCGGGACGGTCCGCTTCCATCCGGCGGTGATGGTCCAGCCTGGCCTAGCGGTGGTGGTCCGGTTCTGTCCAGTGGGTGTGATCTGGTTCCGTCCGGTGGGGATGATCCAGTTCTGGTCCAGCCCGGGCTGGCGGGCGTGGTCCGTCGCGTACGATGCGGTTCCGGCCGCGGGGTGTGATCCGCTTCCGTCCCGAGGGACGGTTCAGTTCCAGCTGGCTGGGGTGGTCCGGCCCGGCCCCGTCTAGCGGGGGCGGTCCGATTCCAACCGGTGGGTATGATCTGGTTCCGTCCAGCGGGGATGATTCAGTTCCCTCCAGGAGGACGGTCCATTTCCGTCTGGCCGGGGTGGCCCGGTTCTGTCTGGAGCAGGCGGTCCGGTACCGGCCGGTGGGTATGACCGGTCTTGTCCGGCAGGAATGACCCAGGGGGACGGTCCGGTCCCATCCGACGGTGACGGTCCAGCCCGCTCCGGCATGGGAAGGTCGGCTCTGTCCGGTGGATACGATCCGGTTCCCTCCGGTGGGGGCGATCCAATTCCATCCAGGGGGACGGTCCATCAGAGAAGCAGCGTGGCTGGGTGGAAAGAGCACGGGCTTGGGAGTCAGAGGTCATGGGTTCGAATCCCTGCTCGGCCCCTTGTCAGCTGTGTGACTTCGGGCAAGTCATTCGACTTCTCGGTGCCTCAGTGACCTCATCTGGAAAATGGGGACGAAGACTGTGAGCCCCACGTGGGACAACCTGTTTCCCCCGTGTCTACCCCAGCGCTTAGAACAGTGCTCGGCACGTAGTAAGCGCTTAACAAATACCAACGTTATCGTTATTATTATTTGAGTCTGGCAGGGATGGCCCACCCTGGCCTGACCGCGACTGTCCGGTTCTGCCCAGCGGGAGAGCTCCGGTTCCATCCAGGGGGAGGGTCCCGTTCCGTCCAGCAGGGCAGGTCCCGGCCCAGTCCGGCGAACCCGGCCCGGTTGGGTCCGGCGGGTGCGATCCGGTTCCGCCCGGCGGGGCCGGTCCCGTTCTCCGGGTCCCAGGCGATCATCCCCCTCGGAGCCCGGCAGACCGTCCGTGGCCCCTCGTCCCCCCGCCGAGGGACGGCCGGACGGATTGGCGTGACAGTGGCCGGGCCGCCCCCGGGGAGGTCCGAGCCTCGGGAAGGAAAGAGCCGGATTCCTCGTCGGCCGCGGAGGGCGGAAGACAATCGGGGAGCCTCAGAAGAACCGCATTTAGGCGGCAGAAAGGAGGCTTTCTACTCGACTGCAGGCCTCATCCATCTTCGGTGACAGGGGGCTTTAATCAGGTGCTTTGATTAAAGGGACGGTGTCAAGATAAAAATCCTAGATGTTCCAGCGCTTCAAAAAATCCCTCACCTAATGGCATCTCCGATTAAGGAGACCCGGGGAGGCTTCCGACGCCTAATTTATTTCTCCGGGTTCCCTTGGGCGGGCCTCTGGCTCGGGCCGCTTTCCAGGCGGTGGACGGTTGTCGCGGCGGCTCGGAGACGATGCTCTGTGAGGCTCTCGATGGCCGCTCTCCTTTTCCCCCTGGGTGCTTCCCCTGCAGCTCCTGCGCACAAAACAACGATTCCCCTTCAGCTCCGAAGCCTTACTGAAGGCCCGTCTCCTCCCGGAGGCCTTCCCTCTTCTCCCGCTCCCTTCTGCGTCGCCCTGACTTGCTCCCTTTGTGATAATGACAAGGATAGTGCTATCCGTTAGGCGCTTACTAGGTGCCGGGCACTGGATTAAACGCTGGGGTGGATCCGAGCAAATCGGGTTGGACACGGGCCCTGTCCCATGTGGGGCTCACCGTCTCAATCCATTTTACAGATGAGGTAACTGAGGCCCAGAGAATAACCGTAACAGTAATAATAATGATAATGAAGCAGAGAAGCAGAGTGGCTCAGTGGAAAGAGCACGGGCTTGGAAGCCGGACGTCATGCGTTCGAATCCCGCACACTTGGCAGCCGTGGGACTGTGGGCGAGTCGCTTCACTTCTCTGGGCCTCAGTGACCTCATCTGGAAAATGGGGATGAAGGCGGGGAGCCTCACGTGGAACAACCTGATGACCCTGGATCTACCCCAGCGCTTAGAACGGCGCTCGGCACAGAGTAAGCGCTTCACAAATACCAACGATATTATCCCATGTGGGGCTCGTGGCCTTCGTCCCCATGTTCCAGATGAGGTCACTGAGGCCCCACTAGGGAGAGAACAATAGAGTGAGCAGACACTCTCCCTGTCTTCAGTGAGCTGACAGTCTACGGTGTGCCGAGCACTGTGCTGAACGCTTGGGAGAGGGTAACTGAGTAGACACCATCCCTGCCCTCAAGGAGCTTCCAGTCTACTGTGTGCGGAGCACTGTCGTGAGCCCTTGGAAGAGTCTAATGGAGTGAGTACACACGATCCCTGCTCTTAAGTTGCTGACAGTTTACTAATCAGCATAATAACAGTAATAATAATAATGGTATTGATTAAGCGCTCACTATATGCCAAGCACTGTTCCAAGTGCTGGGGTAGAGACAGAGTCACCAGGCTGTCTCATGGGGGGCTCCCAGTCTTCATCCCCGTTTTCCAGAGGAGGTAAATGAGGCCCAGAGCAGTGAAGTGACCTGCCCGGGGTCACCCAGCAGACAAGAGGCGGAGCCGGGATTAGAACCCACAACCTCTGACTTCCAGGTCTGGGCTCTTTCCACTCAACCACGCTGCTTCCCTATGGACTAAGCGCTTGGTCCAGTGCTCTGCCCACAGTAAGCGCTCAATAAATACGATTGAATGAACGAATGAACTATGCCCGGAGCACCGTAGCTAATAGTGGCGAGCCTGCCTTCAAGGATCTGACAGGCTCTAACTCAGTGGAAAGAGGCCGGGCTTGGGAGTCAGAGGTCACGGGTTCGAATCCCGGCTCTGCCACTTGGCAGCTGTGGGACCGTGGACAAGTCACCTCACTTCTCTGGGCCTCAGTTCCCTCATCTGCAAAATGGGGATGAAGACCCGCGAGCCCCACGTGGGACGACCCGATGACCCCGTATCTCCCCCAGCGCTTAGAACGGTGCTCTGCACGTAGTAGGCGCTTAACGAATACCGACATTATTATGTATCTGTTTACCGTTCTATTGTCCTCTCCCAAGCGCCTAGTACAGCGCTCCGCACAGAGCAAGTGCTCGATAAAGACAACCGAATGATTGATTGAATGTGCTCGGAGCACTGGACGGAGCACTTGGGAGAGGATAATAGAGTCACCAGGCACGATCCCTGGCCTCCAGGAGCCGACGGTCTGTCGGTGGTATTTCCTGAGTGCTTACTGTGTGCAGAGCACCGCGCCGAGCACTTGGGAGAGGACGATGATTACAATCGGCAGACGCAGTCCTCGCCCACAGTGAGATTACAGCGAAGAGGGATCCTGAAGCCTAGCGGCAGAGATTAACAACTCTGAATTTCAGGCAGCTACGGACCACCATCACCACTCCGTGGTATTCGTTAATAATAATGTTGGTATTTGCTAAGCTCTCACTATGTGCCAAGCACTGTTCTAAACGCTGGGGTGGAGGTTTAAGACCGTGAGCCTCACGTGGGGCCACCGGATGACCCTGTATCTCCCCTAGCGCTTAGAACAGTGCTCTGCACATAGTAAGCGCTTAACGGATACCAACGTTATTATTACGAGGTCATCGGGTTGTCCCCCGTGGGGCTCCCAGTCCTCACCCCCATTTGACAGATGAGGTCACTGAGGCACAGAGACGCAGCCGACGAGCGGCGGAGCCGAGATTCGAACCCACGGCCTCTGACTCCCGAGCCCGGGCTCTTGCCACTGAGCCCCGCTGCTTCTCGTTGAGCGCTTACTAGGTGCCGGGCACCGTTCTCCACGCTGGGGTAGATACAAGCCAATCAGATTGGGCATACACCCTGTCCTACACGGGGCTCCCAGTCTTCATCCCCATTTTCCAGAAGAGGGAACAGAGGCCCAGAGAAGCGACGTGGCTTGCCCAAGGTCACCCAGCCGACAAGTGGCGGAGCCGCGATTAGAAACCGATTAGACCGGGCGCCCGTCGAACGGCAGGGACCGTCTCTATCCGTTGCCGACTTGTTCGTTCCAAGCGCTTAGTCCGGTGCTCTGCACATCGTAAGCGCTCAGTAAATACGATTGAATGAATGAATGAATGAAACCAGGTCCTGCTGACTTCCAGGCCTGGGCTCTACCCACCTCTAGATTGCGAGCCCACCGTGGGCAGGGATTGTCTCTGTTTGTTGCCGAATTGTAATAATACTAACAATTAGGGTATCTGTTAAGCGCTTACTCCGTGCAGAGCACCGTTCTAAGCGCTGGGGGGAGATACGGGGTCATCGGGTCGTCCCACGTGAGGCTCACGGTCTTCACCCCCATTTTACGGATGAGGTCACTGAGGGACAGAGAAGTCCAGAGACTTGCCCACAGGCACGCAGCTGACGAGTGGCAGAGCCGGGATTAGAACCCACGACGTCTGACTCCCAAGCCCGGCCTCTTTCCACTGAGCCACGCCGCTTCTCTGTACTTCCCAGGTGCTTAGTATAGTGTTCTGCACACAATAAGCGCTCAATAAATACGATTGAATGAATGAACTGGGCCATACTGCTTTCCCAACAGCTTTAAAGTCGTCCAGCCTATTCCAGCCCAGCCCATCTCCTCCTCCCTCCCTCCTCCTCCTCTTCTTTCTCTTCCTCCTTTCCCTCCCCTCCTCCTCCACATTTGCTCATTTGAAAGATCAATCGATCAATTGTATTTATTGAGCACTTATTGCGTGCCGAGCACTGTACTAAGCGCTTGGAACGTATAATTCGGCAACAGATAGAGACAATCCCTGCCCCACGACGGGCTCCCAGTCTAGAAGTGGGGATTCAGCAACAAAACAAGACAAACCAAGTAGACGGGCGTCAGTAGCGTCAATATAAATAAATGGAATTATAGATAGATACACATCACTAATAAAATAGAATAATAAATAGGTACGTGTATTCACAAGTGGGGTGGGGTGGGGAGGGGGGGCTAGAGCAGAGGGAGAGAGTCGGGGCCATGGGGAGGGGTGGAGGAGCAGAGGAAAAAGGGGGGGGGTTCAGTCTGGGAAGGTCTCCTGGAGGAGGTGAGCTTTCAAAAGATGCCCTCCCCACGCTAGGGTGGGATGGGAGGCTCTACTTCTCTAGGGAAAGGGCAGCTTTCGGGCTGAGACTGAGGAGGCATAAAGGGGCCAGATGCTGGTCTAAAAGGAAGGGTTAAGACTTCCCACGGGGCTGGATTATCCGCAAATTTGGATTATCCACACATTTGGATTATCCACGCCCCCCCGTAGCGCTGGGCATCCAGAGCGAGCTGCAGGGGGTGAAATGGGTGAGCCCCCACGAGTACATCCATGGGGCCGAGGCCACGTTCCCCCGCCACCTGTCCATCCCAAACCCAGGGAAGCGGGACACACACGACACGGCCTCTCTCCACTCCCGGGAAGACCCAGCCGGCCATCCGCGCGGGGCCTTCGCCTCCCAGAGAGCCGCAGCGCGAGGGCTATCGGAGCCAGGGGTCTGCCGGGCCTCCCCAACCCCATCCTAGGACCCCTGGGAGCACTGGCCGCCGTCCTCGCCAAGAGCCTTACTCCCTGTCAGACCGTGCCGGTGCTCCTCCGCCTCCAGGTTTCTCTCGGGTCCCTTGAGGGGTTGGCTTTCCCCTCTAGGCTGCGGGAGCTCACCGAGAGCCCCGGAAGGAGCTGCAGAAGTAGTCCCAGGAGGAGTCTCAGGAGCCCCCAAATGAGCCCCAGAAGAAGCCCCGGAGGAAGTCCCCAGAGCCTCGGGAGGAAGGAGGCCCAGAGGAAGTCCCAGGAGCTCCAGAAGCTCCAGGAAAAGTCCCAGAGGGAGTCCAAGGAGCTCCAGACGTGGAGCGGGGGAGCAGAAAAAGCGCCCCCCCCCCCCAGATCTCTAATCGGAGCTCCAGAAGTAGTCCCAGAAGCTCCAGAAGAAACCCCAGAAGAAGCTCCAGGAATAGTCCCAGAGGACGTTCCAGGAGCCCCAGAAGAAGCTCCAGGAATAGTCGTAGAGGAAGTTTCAGGAGCACCAGAAGAAGCTTCAGGAACGATCCCAGAGGAAGTCCCAGGAGCTCCAGAAGCAGTCATTCATTTATTCATTCATCCAGTCATATTTATTGAGCGCTTACTGGGCGCAGAGCACCGTACTAAGCACTCGGGAAGTACATTTCAGCCACAGGGGAGACGATCCCTGCCCACGACGGGCTCACAGTCTAGAAAGGGGGAGACAGACAGAAAAACAAGTAGACAGGCATCAATAGCATCGTTATAAATAAATAGAATTAGAGAGATATATTCACATCGTTAATATACGTGAATAGAATAATAGAAATGTCCATATATACACAAGTGCTGTGGGGGGGGAGGCGGGTAGAGCAGAGGGAGGGAGTCGGGGTGAAGGGGAGGGGGAGCAAGGAAAAGGGGAGAAAAGAGGAAAAGGGGAGAAAAGTCCCAGAGAGATTTCAGTAGTCCCAGAAGAAGTCCCAGGAGCTGCAGAAGAAGCTTCGGGAATGATCCCAGAGGAATTCCCGGGAGCTGCAGAAGTAGTCCCAGAGGTCGGTCCCAGGAGCTGCAGAAGAAGCTTCGGGAATGATCCCAGTGGAATTCCCGGGAGCTGCAGAAGTAGTCCCAGAGGTCGGTCCCAGGAGCTCCAGAAGAAGCCCGAGAGGAAGTTCCACGAGCCAAGAAAAAGTCCCAGAAGCAGTCCCAGAGGAAGCCCCGAGTGGCCCAGAAGGAGCCCCAGAAATAGTCCTAGAAGTCCCAGAACAAGTCCCAGAAGTAGCCCCGAAGGAGCCCCAGAAGAAGTCCCATAAATAGTCCCAGAGGAACTCCCCGGCCCAGAAGGAGCCCTAGGAGAATTCCCAGAAGGAGAACCTTCAGGCAGGAAGGATCGGCCTCTCCCGCGTGCTCAGTACAGTGCTTTGCACCCAGTAAGCGCTCAATAAATACGATCGAAGGAATGAAGTGCCGAGTGCTCGGCAAGCCGTAGATTATAAATTCCCTGAGGGCAGGAATCAACTCTACTTACTCTATTATACTCTCCCAAGTGCTCGACACAGTGCTCTGCACACGGTAGACTTTTATCTCCTTGAGGGCGGGAATTATGTCTACTAACTCTAATGTCCTCTCCCAAGCGCTCGGTACAGTGCTCTGCACACAGTAGACCGTCAGCTCCCTGAGGGCAGAGATGGTGATCACTAACTCTCCCGCGCTCTTCCAAACGCTCGGTACAGCGCTGAACGTAGGGAAGCAGCGTGGCTCGGTGGAAAAGAGCCTGGGCTTCGGAGTCAGAGGTCATGAGTTCGACTCCCAGCTCTGCCACTCGTCAGCTGTGTGACTGTGGGCGAGTCACTTCACTTCTCGGTGCCTCAGTGACCTCATCTGTCAAATGGGGATGAAGACTGTGAGCCTCACGTGGGACAACCTGATGATCCTGCATCTACGCCAGCGCTTAGAACAGTGCTCTGCACATAGTAAGCGCTTAACAAATACCAACATCAGTGCTCTGCAAAGCAGTAGCCTGAAAGCTCCTTGAGAGTAGGAATTCGGTTTACTAACTCTCTTGCTCTCCCCAAGTGCTCGGTTCAGCTCCTTGAGGGCAGAGATCCTGTCGACTAAATCTTTTTTCCTCCCCCCCCCCCCCCGAGCGCTCAGTACAGGGTAGGCACTCAATAGATGCAGATTCTTGAACGTTATAAATGTGGATATATAAAGTGCCGATAGATGAACAGATGGTTTATACGACCGACGAAAAGCGATGAAAATTCATCCGGGAGGGTCGTCAGAGGAAGTGGGATTGCGGGAGGCTTTTCCGTGTCGGAGGTGGAGCAGTTTGAGGTAGCTGGATCTAGCAGTGCGGCCTCCTGGGAGTCAGATGGACCTGGGTTCTGATTCTGCCCCCGCCACGCCTCTGCTGGGTGACCCTGGGCGAGTCATTTTAATAATAATAATATGATTTAATATATAATTTAATAATAATGTTGGTATTTGTTCTAATGTTGGTATTTGTTAAGCGCTTACTATGTGCCGAGCACTGTTCTAAGCGCTGGGGTTACCCTCTATCTCTCCCAGCGCTTGGAACAGTGCTCGGCACATAGTAAGCGCTTAACAAATACCAACATTATTATTTTACTCCTCCGGACCGCAGTTCCTTCATCTGTAAAGATACTAATGTTGGTATGTGTTAAGCGCTTACTATGTGCCGAGCACTGTTCTAAGCGCTGGGGTAGACACAGGGGAATCGGGTCGTCCCACGTGGGGCTCACAGTCTTCATCCCCATTTTCCAGATGAGGTCACTGAGGCCCCGAGAAGTGAAGTGACTTGCCCACAGTCACACAGCTGACAAGTGGCGGAGCCGGGATTTGAACCCATGACCTCTGACTCCAAAGCGCGGGCTCTTTCCACGGAGCCGGCTGGGACAGGGACTGTGAGTTTGCGTCCAGCCCGACATTTAATACAGTGCCTGGCATGTAGTAAGCGTTTAAATATAATAATCATGTTGGCATTTGTTAAGCGCTTACTATGTGCCGAGCACCGTTCTAAGCGCTGGAGGAGATCCAGGGTCATCGGGTCGTCCCACGTGAGGCTCCCAGTTAATCCCCATTTTACAGTTGAGGTCACTGAGGCCCAGAGAAGTGAAGTGACTCACCCACAGTCCCACAGCTGACAAGTGGCAGAGCCGGGAGTCGAACTCAGGACCTCTGACTCCGAAGCCCGGGCTCTTTCCATTGAGCCAAGCTGCTTCCTATATAGAAAATATAGAGATAAATATAGAGAAGTAACAAGGCGTAGTGGAAAGAGCCGGGGCCTGGGAGTCAGAAGGTCATGGGTTAATAATGTTGGTATCTGTTAAGCGCTTACTATGTGCCGAGCACTGTTCTAAGCGCTGGGGTAGACATAGGGGAATCAGGTTGTCCCACGAGGGGCTTACAGTCTTAATCCCCATTTTACAGATGAGGGAACTGAGGCACAGAGAAGTTAAGTGACTTGCCCACAGTCACACAGCCGACAAGTGGCAGAGCTGGGGTTCTAATCCCGCCTCCGCCACTTGTCTGCTGTGTGACCTGGGGCGAGTCTCTTCACTTCTCTGGGCCTCAGTCATCTGTAAAATGGGGGTTAAGACTGTGACAGGGACAGAGACCTGGTCCAACCCGATTTGCTTGTATCCACCCCAGTGCTTAGAACAGTGTCTGGCACATAGTAAGCGCTTAATAATAATGTTGGTATTTATTAAGCGCTTACTATGTGCGGAGCACTGTTCTAAGCACTGGGGGAGATACAGGGTCATCAGATTGTCCCTCGTGAGGCTCACGGTCTTAATCCCCATTTTCCAGATGAGGTCACTGAGGCACAAATAAGTGAAGTGACTGGCCCACAGTCACCCAGCTGCCAAGTGGCAGAGCCGGGATTCGAACCCATGACCTCTGACTCTCAAGCCCGTACTCTTTCCGCCGAGCCCCGCTGCTTCTCTAAATAAATACCTCAATCATTATTATTATCATTACTAGTATTACGAACCGTTAATCGTACTACTGCTAATTATGGTATTTGTTAAGTGCTCACTATGTGTTGGGCACTGTACTAAGCGCTGGGGTGGATTCGAGCAAATCCAGTCGGACACAGCCCCGTCCCCCGTGGGGCTCACGGTCTCCATCCCCATTTTCCGGATGAGGGAACTGAGGCCCAGAGGAGGGAAGCCACTTGTCCGAGGTCACACAGCAGACAAGCGGCGGAGCCGGGATTAGAACCCACGACCTCCTGACTCCCAGGCCCGAGCTCTAGCCATTAGGCCTCGCTGCTTCTCACCACGTCATGCTTCTCACTCTTCATTCGATCGCATTTATTGAGCACTCGCTGTATTAAACGCTTGGGAGAGTCCAATTTTCATGCATTCAATAGCATTTATTGAGCGCTTACTATGTGCAGAACTCTGTACTAAGCGCTTGGAAGAGGACAAGAAACGTACACATTCTCTGCTCACGGTGAATTTATAGTCTAGAGGGGAAGACAGACATCAATATAAAAAAAACCACAGAGTTTATTACTGCTGTTACACTATTGTCCATTCCGAGTGCTTAGTCCAGTGCTCTGCACATGGTAAGCGCTCAATAAATACTATTGGATGAGTGAATACTACTATTGTTATTCCTGCTCAAGCGTTCAGTCCAGTGCTCTGCACATAGTAAGCGCTCAATGAATACTATTGGATGAGTGAATACTACTATTGTTATTCCTGCTCAAGCGCCCAGTCCAGTGCTCTGCACATAGTAAGCGCTCAATAAATACTACTGGATGAGTGAATACTACTATTGTTATTCCTGCTCAAGCGCTCAGTCCAGTGCTCTGCACATAGTAAGCGCTCAATGAATACTACTGGATGAGTGAATACTACTATTGTTATTCCTGCTCAAGCGCCCAGTCCAGTGCTCTGCACATAGTAAGCGCTCAATAAATACTACCATTGTTATTCCTGCTCAAGCGCCCAGTCCAGTGCTCTGCACATAGTAAGCGCTCAATAAATACTACCATTGTTATTCCTGCTCAAGCGCCCAGTCCAGTGCTCTGCACATAGTAAGCGCTCAATAAATACGATTGGATGAGTGAATACTACTATTGTTATTCCTGCTCAAGCGTTCAGTCCAGTGCTCTGCACATAGTAGGCGCTCAATAAATACTATTGGATGAATGAATACTACTATAGTTATTCCTGCTCAAGCGCTCAGTCCAGTGCTCTGCACATAGTAAGCGCTCAATAAACACTACTATTGTTATTCCTGCTCCAGGGCTCAGCCCAGTGCTCTGCACACAGTATGCGCTCAATAAATACGATTGAATGAATGCTACTATTACTATCTCTCCTCCTCCTACGCTGTAATGAATCCTGATAATTCTCAAATAATGATGGCACGTCTGTTCTAAGCGCTGGGGTGATAATAATGATAATGTCGGTGTTGGTTAAGCGCTTACTATGTGCCAAGCACCGTTCTAAGCGCTGGGGGAGATACAGGGGAATGAGGTCGTCCCCCGTGGGGCTCACGGGCTTAAAATCCCCATCTTCCAGATGAGGTCACCGAGGCCCAGAGAGGTGAAGCGCCCCGCCCAAGGTCACGCAGCGGACAAGCGGCGGAGCCGGGATCGGAACCCACGTCCTCGGACGGCCGGGCCGCCTCTCTGGACCGCAGGCCCGTCGCGGGCGGGGAAAGTGTCCGTTTACTGTCGCGTCGACCTCTCCCGGGGGCTCAGTACAGCGCCCCGCACACGGTGAGCGCTCCATAAATAGGGCCGGACGAGTGAACGAACGGGTAGCGCTGGCACGTCGGAAGCCGGGCGCCCTGCTGAATAACGGGAGAGGAGTCGGGGGAGGAAATCGGATCCAGTCCCTGGCCCACGAGGGGCTCCACGATCCGAGGGGAGGAAGAGGAGTGAGGAGGAGTCGGCGCAAAAGGCGCCTCAGGAAACAGAAATCGAATCCGAAAGATGAAAGACAAGGAGGCCGAGGGATATGACGGGAAGCCACGGGGCTCCCGGCTCCCCGCGGCTCTCACGCCGACCGTCCCGGAGGGCTCGGCCCAGCTGTGGTCGTCCCAGCCTTCTCACATCCCAGAATAGTAATGGTTCTAACAATGTTGGTATCCGTTAAGCGCTCACTACGTGCCGAGCGCCGTTCTAAGCGCTCGGGGAGATCCAGGGTCATCGGGTCGTCCCACGGGAGGCTCCCGGTTAGTCCCCATTTTCCAGACGAGGGAACTGAAGTCCAGAGAAGTGAAGTGACTCGCCCACGGTCACCCAGCGGCCAAGGGGCAGAACCGGGAGTCGAACTCATGACCTCTGACTCCGAAGCCCGGGCTCTTTCCACGGAGTTGGTGCCGCTTCCCGCCGCCTCCGCTCCCACCCTTTCCCGGGGTTGAAGCTGAGGCCGACGGGGGTCTCGGGGACGGCGGGAATAGCGGGGGCCTCTCTTCCACGCTCGCGGCCTAGTCGAAGGAGCCCGGGGGGCCTGGGGGGGTCAGAAGGACGCGGGTTCTGATTCTGGCTCCGCCACCTGTCTGCTGGGTGACCTTGGGCAAGTCGCTGCACTTCTCTGGGCCTCATCTGGAAAATGGAGATGAAGACTGGGAGCCCCACGGGGGACAACCGGCCTACCCTGTTTCTCCCCCGGCGCTTAGAACAGTGCTTGGCGCTTAGCCAGTACCATCATCGTCATTATTATCTCCCCCAGCGCTTAGAACAGAGCTTGGCGCATAGTAAGCGCTTAACAGATACCATCATTATTATGATTATCTCCCCCAGAACTTAGAAGAGTGCTTGGCACAGAGTAAGGGCTTTACAAGGACCATCATCGTCATCTCCCCCAGCGCTTAGAACAGTGCTTGGCCCAGAGTAAGCGCTTAACAGATACCATCGTCGTCATTATCATCTCCCCCAGCGCTTAGAACGGTGCTGGGCCCAGAGTAAGGGCTTAACAAATACCATCGTCATCATTATTATCTCCCCTAGGGCTTAAAACGGTGTTTGGCCCATAGTAAGCGCTTAACAAATACCTTCATCATAATTATTCTCCTCCCCAGCGCTTAGAACAGTGCTTGACACAGAGTTAGGGCTTAACGAGCCCCATCTTTATTAAATACTATTATGAAGAGGGAAGTCCAGGGAGCCTCGTGACGGAAATCGGCTCCTTCGACAAGCCTGTCCGTGGGGGAGGGCGTGCCGGCTGAATCGTTATCATTATCATCATTACTAATAAACGATAATAATAACAATAACAGATTCGGAGCCTATTACCGGCCAAATCCTGGCTCCCAGTAAGCGCTTACTTAATAAAACGTGCTCTCTGCCTCTTTATTACGGTTCTGGTCGATGCGCTCCGTCTTGCTGTGTTCTTCTTCCTCCTTCGGCTACTAACGTTTGCAAAGACTTCTGCCTGTCCGCCATCAGAAGGTAAACTCCCAGAGGGCAGTTTCAGAGTCAGAGGTCACGGGTTCGACTCCCGGCTCTGCCACTCGTCAGCTGTGGGACTGCGGGCGAGTCACTTCGCTTCTCTGGGCCTCACTGACCTCATCTGGAAAACGGGGATGAAGACTGGGAGCCCCACGGGGGACTCCCAAGCCTTCCACTCTGTGGCTACCTCTCAGGAGGCGCTCAGTACATAATCATGTTGGGATTTGTTAAGCGCTTACTCTGTGCAGAGCACCGTTCTAAGCGCTGGGGTGGATGCAGGGTCATCAGATTGTCCCACGTGGGGCTCGCATTTTTTAATCCCCATTTTTACAGATGAGGGAACTGAGGTGCAGAGAGGTTAAGTGACTTGCCCAAGGTCACACAGCAGACAAGGGGTAATCAGGTTGTCCCACGTGAGGCTCACAGTTAATCCCCATTTTGCAGATGAGGGAACCGAGGCACAGAGAAACTGAGTGACGTACTGCGGTTGGGGGGACTGACAGGCAGGGGAGCGCTCGGCACGGTGATTAGCTCTCAGTAGGAGCTCAGGACGCACCGAGGATGGATGGATTGACAGGCAGGGGAGTGCTCAGTACAGCGGTTAGCCCTCAGTAGGTAATAATAATTTGTTAAGCGCTTACTACGTGCAGAGCACTGTTCTAAGCGCTGAGGCAGACACAGGGTCATCGGGTTGTCCCACGTGGGGCTCCCAGTCTTCATCCCCATTTTCCAGATGAGGGAACTGAAGCACAGAGAAATGAAGTGACTCGCCCACAGTCACCCAGCTGCCAAGTGGCAGAGCGGGGATTCGAACCCATGACCTCTGACTCCCAAGCCCGCGCTCTTTCCACTGAGCCACGCCGCTTCTCAGTAATGGCATCTGTTCAGCACTTACTACGTGCAGAGCGCTGTTCTGAGCGCTGGGGAGATACAGGGTCATCAGGTCGTCCCACACGGGGCTCCCAGTCTTCATCCCCATTTTCCAGATGAGGTCACTGAGGCCCAGAGAAGCGAAGCGACTCGCCCACGGTCACACAGCTGACAGGGGGGCAAAGCCGGGAGTCGAACCCGTGACCTCTGACTCTGAAGCCCGGCCTCTTGCCACTGAGCCGCGCTGAGAAGTGAAGCGACTTGCCCGGGGTCGCACAGCAGACAAGTGGCAGAGCCGGGATTAGAACCCATGACCTTCTGCCTCTATCCACTACGCCCTGCTGCTTCACTACAAGCAATATATTCCTGCTGGAGACTGTCTCTGGAAATCTCTGTTGGAGGCCGAGACACTGAATGAGGGCAAGAGGAGGGTGAGTTTAAGAGATTGGAAAGGCGACAGAGGCAGAAGCACCGAGAGAGGGGGTGGACTGTGCTCTCCCAAGCGCTCAGCACAGTGCTCTGCACACAGTGGACGATGAACCCCTTGAGGGCCGGGGTTATTTCTAATGATGATGATGATGATGATGATGATGATGATGGTGATGATCAGGTTGTCCCACGTGGGGCTCACAGTTTTAATCCCCATTTTCCAGATGAGGGAACTGAGGCCCAGAGAAGTCAAGTGACTTGCCCAAAGTCACACAGCTGGCAAGTGGCGGAGCCGGGACTCGGACCCATGACCTCCGGCTCCCAAGCCCGAGCTCTTTCCGTTGAGCCCCGCTGCTTTTCATGAATCACTATCACTATTAATCACTATCGTGCTCTCTGAAGTGTTCAGTACAGTGCTCCTTATTCAGTAGACTGTCAGCCCCTTGAGAGTAGATAGGGTCTACTCTGTCATTCTCTTCCGAGCGCTTAGTACAGCGTCCTGCAAACAGAGGGCAGGGATTGTGTCTGCCAACTCCATCGTATGCTTCCAGGTGCTCAGTACATAGGCTCCCGAGTGCTCAGCAGAGTGCTCTGCGCAGAGTCAACCGTGCGCCCCTCGAGGATTAATCAACAATCAACTCTATTGTTCTCTCCCGGGTGCTCAGTACAGTGCTCTGCACCCAGTAATCGCTCAATAAATACCATCCCTTGATCTGTCAGTACGATGGAGCTAAAATCCTGCTGGTCCGGAAGCCCCGGGAAGCACAGGAAATGTTCCCGATCTCATCACCTCCCATCTATTTCAGCAGTCGGCACTTTCTCCCCGCTCAATAAATATCGCAACTAACTAACCAGAACGTTTTCCTTAAAGAAAGAGACAAAGGATGAGGAAGCAAGAGGAAGAGCGGGTCGGGGAGAGGGAGGAGAAGACACAGAGGAGAGAGAAAAGAGGGAGAGGAGGAAGAGAGGAAGAGAAGAGAGGAAAAGGAAGGGGGGGGGGGAGACAGGGAAGAGAGGAGGAAAGAGAGAGACAGAGAAGGGACGGAGAGATGAAAGAGAAAGGAAAGAGAGAAAAAGAGGGAGGAGACGGGGAGGGAAAGAGAAAGATTGGGAGAGAGATGAGAGAAAGAAAGAGAAGAAAAGAGGGGTGAGAGGAGGAAGAGAAACAGGTGAGAGAAAGATGGAAGAAGCAGCGTGGCCTAACAATAATGATGGTATCGGTTAAGCGCTTACTATGTGCCGAGCACCGTTCTAAGCGCCGGGGGGATACAAGGCTTTCAGGTTGTCCCCCGTGGGGCTCACAGGTTTAATCCCCATTTGAACAGATGAGGGGACTGAGGTACGGAGAAGTGAAGTGACTTGCCCAAAGTCATACAGCTGGCAGAGCCGGGATTCGAACCCATGATCTCTGACTCCCAAGCCCGGGCTCTTGCCCCTGAGGCAAGCTGCTTCTCCTATAATTATGGTATTGGTTAAGCGCTTACTCTGTGCAGAGCACCGTTCTAAGCGCAGGGGTGGATACAGGGTCACCGGATCGTCCCACGTGGGGCTCACAATTTTTTAATCCGCATTTTTACAGACGAGGTAACTGAGGTACAGAGAAGTTAAGTGACTTGCCCAAGGTCACACAGCAGACAAGTGGCGGAGTCGGGATTAGAACCCCCGACCTCGGACTCCCAAGCCCGGGCTCCTTCCACGAAGCCGCGGAGCCCGGGCCTGGGAGTCAGAGGGACCTGAGTTCTATTCCTGCCTCTACGTAACCTTGGGCAAGTCGCTTCTTGAGTCTGTGCCTCAGTTTCCTCCTCTGTAAAATGGGGATTCGATGCCTGTTCAACCTCCTACTTGGCGAGCCCCATGCGAGAGAGGGACTGTGTCCAATTTAATTAATTTCTACCTATCCCAGCGCTGAGAACAGTGTCTGACACAAAGTAAACGCTTAAGAAATACCATCTGAAAAATTTTAAAAGATGGAGAGATAGAAATCGGGAGAAAGAGAAATGAGAGAGAGAAGAGAAATGGATGGCAATTGAAAGAGAAAGGGAGATGATAGAGAGATGGGAGAGGGAGACCGAGACGGGGAGAGAGGGGGAAAAAGAGATGAGAGAGAAATGGGTGGGGGGGGGGGGGAGATGAGATAGAGACAGAGATGGGGAGAGAGGGAGAAAAGAGATGAGAGGGTTAGGGGAGAGATGGGAGAGAGAGACAGAGATAGGGAGAGAGGGAGCAAAGGGATGAGAGAGACGGGGGAGAGATGGGAGAGGGAGGAAAGAGAGATGAGGGAGAGAGATGGGAGAGAGAGACAGAGATGGGGAGAGAGGGAGAAAGAGATGAGAGAGAGAGATGGGGGAGAGGAGAAAGAGAGATGGGAGAGAGGGGGAAAGAGAGATGAGGGAGAGACAAAGATGGGGAGAGAGGGAGAAAAGGGATGAGAGAGATGGGGGAGAGATGGGAGTGGGGGGAAAGAGAGATAGAGATGGGAGAGAGAGACAGAGATGGGGAGAGAGGGAGAAAAGGGATGAGAGAGATGGGGGAGAGATGGGAGAGACGGGGAAAGAGACATGAGGGAGAGAGATGGGAGAGACAGAGATGGGGAGAGAGGGAGAGAAGGGATGAGAGGGATGGGGGAGAGATGGGAGGGGGGGAAGAGAGATGAGGGAGAGAGATGGGAGAGAAAGAGAATGAGAGATGAGAGAGATGGGAGACAGGGGCAAGAGAGATGAGAGAGAGATGGAAGAGAGAGATGGGGAGAGGAGGGAGAGATGAGAGAGAGACAGAGACGGGGAGGGGGAAAAAAGGATGAGCGAGAGAGGGGAGAGAGAACCAGAGCTGGGAGAGAGGGAGAAAGAGAGATGAGAGAAATGGGAGAGAGGGAGCAAAGGGATGAGAGGGATGGGGGAGAGATGAGAGAGAGGGAGAAAAGGGATGAGAGGGATGGGGGAGAGATGGGAGAGAGAGACAGAGATGGGGAGAGAGGGAGAAAAGGGATGAGAGGGATGGGGGAGAGATAAGAGAGAGAGAGAGAGAGACAGAGATGGGGAGAGAGGGAGAAAGAGAAGAGAGAGAGATAGGAGAGAGGGGGAAAGAGAGATGAGAGAGAGATGGAAGGGAGAGCCAGAGGTGGGGACAGAGGGAGAAAGAAATGAGGGATGGAAGAGAGGTGGGGAGAGATGGGGAAAGACAGAGAGATGGGAGAGAGAGGGAAGCAAAGAGATGGGAAGAGAGGGAGAGACAGAGATGTGTGTGTGTGTGTGTGTGTGTATGTGTATGTGTGCGTGTGAGAGAGAGATGGAGGAGGCGAAAGGTGAAATCTGGCTAAGAAGAAGGTAATATTTTGTGTCCATCCCCCTCCCTGGGCCCGATCACCTGGAGCTCTTAGGGTCTGGACAGTGTCACAGGTAAATAATTATAGTTGTCCCCGCCATAAATATCCGGGGGCCGCGAGGACCGGGCAGGCCCGAGATGCTATCTCCAAACGGCGGTCGGGAGAACGCGAATAAATTTAGAGCGTTTGAAATACGGATGAAGATTTTCTTCTTCTTCTTTTTTTTCTTCCAGGGCCGCTTATCTCCCGGTCTAGACTTCCAGGCTGCGTTTTGACAGAACGCAAAGGACGGAGAAAAGATTGCGGGATGGCAAAGGAGGCATCTTCCCCCTCCCCTGGACCGGAAGGGGCGTTGGGCGGCCCGGGGTGGACACCGGGGGCCGGAGACGTCCGGCCCGGATGGGGAGTGGAGGAGCAGAGGGGGGGATCGGAGTGGTAATAAATCTGAGCCCCCCCCCCCTTCCCATTCCATCCCCGCTCCGCCGGCTTCTGTGCAGATCAAACGGGCCTCTTCCAGGGGCAGCTGGTTTCCATCGGACGGGCCGGGGGTCCGGCTAGGCCGGGGGAGGAGGGGGATCCGTTCGTTCATTCGGTCGTATTTATTGAGCGCTCACTGTGTGCAGATGGCTGTACTAAGCGCTCGGGAGAGGACGATAAGACAACAAGCAGACACACTGCCTGCCCCAAACGAGCGAGGCCTAGTGGATAGCGCTCGGGCCTGGGAGTCAAAAGGACCCGCGGGCTACCCGTCTGCCGTGTGACCTTGGGCGAGTCCCCCGAGAGGCCTTCCCTGTCTAAACCCTCCTCTCCTCTTCTCCCGCTCCCTCCTGCGTCTCCCTGACTCGCTCCCTTTCTTCATCCCCCTCCCATTCCCACACCACTTATGTCCATAGCCCTCATTTATTTATTTCTGTTCACGTCTGTCTCCCCGTCTAGTCCGTAAGCTCGTCGCGGGCAGGGAATGGGTCTGCTTATTGTTGTATTGTCCTCTCCCCAGCGCTTAATACGGTGCTCTGGACACAGTAAGTGCTCGATAAATGGGACTGAATGAACGAAGGAATGAACGAATGAATGATCTGGGTTCTAAGCCCGTCCCTGCCACTTTCTGCTGTGTGTCCTTGGGTGAGTTGCTTCACCTCTCTGGGCCTCAGTTCCCCGCTGATGGTGTTCGTTAAGCGCTTACTATGTTTCAAGCACCGGTGCAGATACAATCTAATCAGATTAGACACAGTCCCTGTCCCACGTGGGGTTCGCAGTCTCAATCCCCATTTTACAGATGAGGTCACCGAGGCCCAGAGAAGTGAAGTGACTCGTCCAAGGTCACACAGCAGACAAGTGGCAGAGTGGGGATTAGAACCCACGATCTTCGGACTCCCAGGCCTGGGCTTAACAGATGCCACGGTTATTATTATTATACGCGGTGAGGGGCCGAGAGGGGGGATGAAGCAAGGGAGCGAGTCAGGGCGACACAGAGGGAGGGGGAGAAGAGGACAAGAGGGTGCAGTCAGGGAAGGCTTCCTGGAGGAGGTGGCCTTCAATAAGGCTTTGAAGCGGGGGGAGAGTCATTGTCTGCGGGATGTGAGGAGGGAGGGCGTCCCGGGCCAGAGGCGGGCCGGGGGCCGGGGGTCGGCGGCGAGAGAGACGAGATCGAGGTACAGTGAGAAGGTGGGCCTGACTGACTCCAGCGTTAAGCGATCAGTACAGTGCTCTGCACACAATAGGCACTCAAAAAATACGATTGATCGATCGATTGAATGAATGAATGAATGAATGAATGAAAGGGGACTGGATCCAGAATTCTCTTCATTATTATCAGTTAGATTAGTTCATTCATTCATTCATTCAATCGTATTTACTGAGCGCCTACCGTGTGCAGAGCACTAGATTAAGCGCTTGAGAAATACCAGTCGGCAACAGATAGGAACAATCCCTACCCAACGATGGGCTCACAGTCTGGAAGGGAGAGACAGACAACAGAGCAGTACAAGAAGACAGGCATCGGTGCCATCGAAATAGATGAATAGAATTATAGATGGATACACATCATGAATGAAATAGAGTAGGAAATACGTACAGATATAGACGAGCGCTGTGGGGAAGGGAAGGGAGTCGGGGCGATGGGGAGGGGAGGAGGAGCGGAGGGAGAGGGAGGGCTCGGTGTGGGAAGGCCTCCTGGAGGAGGGGACCCCTCAGTAGGGCTTGGAGAGGGGGAAGAGAGTTAGCTTGGTGGAGGCGAGGAGGGAGGGCGTTCCGGGCCGGAGGCGGGACGCGGGCCGGGGGTCGGCGGCGGGACGGGCGAGCCGGAGGCCCGGGGAGGAGGCGAGCGGCGGCGGAGGAGCGCGGTGTGCGGCCCAGGACAGAAGGGAGGGGAGGGAGGAGGGGGTCGGCGGGTGGGGGGCTCTAAAGCCAAAGGTGAGGAGTTTTCGCTTCATGCCAAGGTGGATGGGCAGCCACTGGAGGTTTTCGAGGAGGGAGTGACGGGCCCAGAGCCTTTCCGTAGGAAGATGATCCAGGCAGCGGGATGAAGAATGGAGTGGAGTGGGGAGAGACGGGAGGATGGGAGGTCAGAGAGGAGGCCGATGCAGTCACGCAGTAGGGAGATGACGAGAGACTGCACCGCCGGGGTAGCCGTTTGGATGGAGAGGAAAGGACGGATCTCGGTGATGTCGCGAAGGGGAGACCGGCAGGCGTCGGCGACGGATCGGACGCGTGGGGGGAACGAGAGAGCGGAGTCGAGGACGACACCGAGGGCTCGTGCGACGGGAAGGACGGCGGTGCCGTCCACGGCGACGGGAGAGTCGGGGAGGAGAACGGGGTTCGGGAGGGAAGATGAGGAGCTCGGTCTCGGACGTGTCGAGTTTGAGGTGGCGGGAGGACATCCGGGTGGAGACGTCCCGGAGGCGGGAGGAGATACGAGCCCGGAGGGAGGGGGAGAGGACGGGGGAGGAGATGGAGACTTGGGGGTCATCCGCGTCGAGAGGAGAGTCGAAGCCGTGAGAACGAATGAGTTCACCGAGGGAGTGAGATTAGTTAAGCATTCACTCTGTGCCAGCACTGTGTAAAGCGCTGGGCTAGTGCATCGGGGCTGAAAAAAGTCCCCGTCTCACGTGGGGCTCCTGATCTAAATAGGAAGGACAACAGGGGGTGAACCCCCCATTTTACAGTTGAGGAAATGGAGGCCGGGAGAAGTGAAGCGACTTGCCCAAGGTCACACGGCAGGCAGGTGGAGGAGCCACCGTTAGGAGCCAGGCCCTCTGACTTCCAGGCTGGGGCTTCTTCCACTGGGACACATAATAATAACTATCATTCCCATGGTATTTATTGAGTGCTGATTATGTGTCCAACCCTGTTCTGAGCACTGGGGTAAATAATGATTAATGATAATATAATAATAATAATAAACGTGGTATTTGTTAAGCGCTTACTCTGTGCCAGGCACTGTACTAAGCACCGGGGTGGATATGAGCAGATTGGGTTGGACGCAGTCCCTGTCCCGCATGGGGGTCACAATCTAAGTACGAGGGAGAACGGGGATCGAATTTTACAATTTTACAGTTGAGGAAACTGAGGCCCAGAGAAGTGAAATGCCTAAGGTCACATAGCGGATGCTTGACGGAGCCAGGATTAGAACCCGGGTCCTCTGACTACCTGGCCCGGGGCTCTTTCCATTAGGCCGCGCCGCTTCCCTGCCTCGCCTTATTGTCGACCCATGAGGACGTGTCCGTCTCCATGCCGAGCGCTGGTGTTGGAATGAGACGGGTGGGTCGGACACAGTCCGGGGGATAGGGAGGACCGGAGTTTCATTCCCATTTTACAGAGGAGGAAACTGAGGCCCAGAGAAGTTGAGTGGTCGATCCAAAGTCACACCGCTGACCGGGCGTGGAGCCGGGATTAGAACACGGCTCTCCCAAGTCTCGGTGCTGGCTTTCATTCACTCACTCAATTGTATTGATTGAGCGCTTGCTGTGTGCAGAGCACTGTGCTAAGCGCTTGGGAGAGGACGATACAACAATAAATAGATACATTTCCTGCCTCCGATGAGCTGATAGTCTAGAGGGGGAGACAGGCGTGAATAGAAATCAATAAATGAGGGAGGTGGACGTAAGCGGTGTGGGGTTGGGAGGGGGGATGAAGAAAGGGAGCGAGACGGGGCGACGCGGAAGGGAGCGGGAGGAGAGGAGAGGGGGGAGCGGTCGGGGAAGGCTTCCTGGAGGAGGTGAGCGCTCAGTAGGGTTTTGAAGAGGGCGAGTGGGATCATTCGGTGGATTAGAGGAGGGAGGGCGTCCAAGACAGCGGCGGGACGTGGGCCGGGGGTCGACGGCGGGCCGGGCGAGCCGGAGGCCCGGGGATTAGGCGAGCGGCGGCGGAGGAGCGCGGCGTGCGGCCCGGGATGGAGGAGGACGGAAGGATGGGGAGGGAGGAAGGGGCCGCGCCGTGGGGGGCTTTAAACCCAACGGCGAGGAGTTTCTGTTTGATGCCAAGGTGGGTGGGCAACCCCTAGAGTGTTCTGAGGAGCGGATTCTTCCTGTCTGTTCACGCTGCCTCCCTCTCACACTAAGCAGCGTGGCTCAGTGGAAAGAGCCCGGGCTGGGGAGTCAGAGGTCATGAGTTCGAATCCCGGCTCGGCCACTCGTCAGCTGGGTGACTGTGGGCGACTCACTTCGCTTCTCTGGGCCTCAGTGACCCCATCTGGAAAATGGGGATGAAGACCGCGAGCCCCACGCGGGACGACCTGATTCCCCTGTATCTACCCCGGCGCTTAGAACGGTGCTCGGCACATAGTAAGCGCTTAACCGATACCGACATCGTTATTATTGTTATCCATTGAAGAAAACTCCTTAGGGGCCTCGGGAAGTTCCCGGCAAGGGACGTAGAGGAGCTCAGGGGACCACAGGTGACGGGACAGAGGAGAAAGCAATCCAGTAAGTAATAGCATTTACTGAGCGCTTACTGTATGCAGAGCGCTGTACTGAGCACTTGGAGGAGTCCAGTACGACCGAGTTCGTAGACTGGCGCCACGTCCAGAACGAGCTTAAGTTCTGCCCCTTTGGGGGATCCCTGGAAGGGGAAGGTGAGGCCCGGGGAGGGGGTCAGCGACCCCCAGGCAACGAGAGAATCTGGGGAGAGATGTCCCATGTCCTGCCTCTGGCCTGGAACACCCTCCCTCCTTCGGTAATCATCACAACTGTGGCGTTCGTTAAGCACTTACTATGTGCCAGGCACTGTTCTAAGCGCCGGGGTGGATACCAGCAGATGGGACTGGACGCAGTCCCTGTCCCGTGTGAGGCTCACACTCTCAATCTCCATTTGACAGAGGAGGGAACTGAGGCATAGAGAGGTGAAACGACTTGTTCAAGGTCACGCAGCAAAATGGTGGAGGGGGGGGGAGCGTGGCTCAGTGGAAAGAGCCCGGGCTTGGGAGTCAGAGGTCGTGAGTTCGAAGCCCGGCCCCGCCACTCGTCAGCGGTGTGACTGTGGGCGGGTCACTTCACTTCTCTGGGCCTCGGTGACCTCGTCTGGAAAATGGGGATGAAGACCGTGAGCCCCCCGTATCTCCCCCGGAGCTTAGAACAGTGCTCTGCACATAGTAAGGGCTTAACAAATGCCAACACTGTTATTATAGTGGAAAGAGCGCGGGCTTGGAAGTCAGAGGTCGTGAGTTCTAATCCCGGCTCCCTCACTTGTCTGCTGTGTGACCTTGGGCCAGTCACTTCTCTGGGCCTCGGTTCTGGAAAACGGGGATGAAGACCGTGAGCCCCATGTGGGACAACCCGATCGCCTCGGATCTACCCCAGCGCTTAGAAAAGTGCTTGGCACATAGTAAGAGCTTAACAAACAGCATGATTATCGTTATTCTCGCTGCCACGATTCCGCTTATCGCTGCCACGATTCCGCCCAGCGCACCGCTTATGCCATTTCCGTTACCGCTATCGCGTTCCACCCCCATCGCCCCCGGAATCCTTCCCCCAAACATCTGTCCGGAAACTGGATCCCCCGCCAGAGCCCCGCAATCCAGTCTCCTTTCCTGAAAATCCTTCCTTCGCGCAGTCATTGAGACAATAAAACAATGACTTAATAGGCTTTAAGTCAATCAGCAAAATTCAATAACCTTAATGAGGCCTTTGTGGAACTAATCCCGTTGCTACTCACTCCCCTTCTCCCCTACATCGCCCCAGCAGCTCCGGAGATTTGGGAATACTTCAGTGGTTTCCTGCTTCTCCCTACTCTCTGCCGGTGACAGGACAGCGGTTTCAGTATGTGGTCCATTTCCTGGCGCTCGCCTCCTCCTAATAATAATAATGTTGGTATTTGTTAAGCGCTTACTATGTGCCAAGCACTGTTCTAAGCGCCGGGGGAGATACGGGGTCATCGGGTCGCCCCACGTGAGGCTCACCGTCTTCATCCCCTTTTCCAGAGGAGGGAACTGAGGCCCAGAGAAGTGAAGTGACTCGCCCACAGTCACACAGCTTGACAAGTGGCAGAGTTGGGATTCGAACCCATGACCTCTGACTCCCAAGCCCGGGCTCTTGCCACTGAGCCACGCCGCTCCTCCTACCTCCCCCTGGCCGCTCTCCTCCTCCTCCTCCTCGGCCCGGGCACTCCGCCCCTCGGATGCCAACCTGCTCAGGGCCCCTCCATCTCGTCTATCTCAGCGTGGCTTAGCGGACAGAGGCCGGGCTTGGACCTCAGAGGTCACGGGTTCGAATCCCGGCTCTGCCACTTGTCAGCTGGGTGACTGTGGGCGAGTCGCTTCACTTCTCGGTGCCTCAGTTACCTCATCTGTAAAATGGGGGTTAACTGTGAGCCTCAGGTGGGACAACCTGATGACCCTGTATCTACCCCAGCGCTTAGAACGGTGCTCTGCACATAGCAAGTGCTTAACGAACACCAACATTAGTATTATCTCGTCGTCGACCCCCGGCCCACGTCCCACCTCTGGCCTGGACACCCTCCAAGCAGCGTGGCTCAGTGAGAAGCAGCGTGGCTCAGTGGAAAGAGCACGGGCTTGGGAGTCAGAGGTCATGGGTTCGAATCCCGGCTCGACCACTTGTCAGCTGGGTGACTGTGGGCGAGTCACTTCACTTCTCTGTGCCTCAGTCCCCTCGTCTGTAAAATGGGGATTAACTCTGAGCCTCACGCGGGACCACCTGAGGACCCTGTATCTCCCCCAGCGCTTAGAACAGTGCTCTCGACTACTAGTAAACGCTTAACAAATACCGACATTATTACCTCATCTCGCTACTCTCCTACTCCGACCCGGCCTGAGCACTCCGCTCCTCTAATTACTCACGGTATTTGTTAAGCGCTTTCTAAATGCCGATTACCGTCCTAAGTGCTGGGATAAATGCGAGGCCATCGGGTTGGACACAGTCCCTGACCCACACGGGGCTCCCAGTCTCACTCCCCATTTTGCAGATGAAGTAACTGAGGCCCAGAGGAGTGAAGTGACTAAGGTCACACAGCAGACAGGGGGTGGAGCCGGGATTAGAACCCAGGGCCTTCTGACTCCCAGGCCCGTGCTCCAGCCACTCCACCGGGTTGCTCTAACGCCAACCTTCTCATCGTAGCTCCATCTCGTCTCGTCTCCGACCCCCGGCCTACGTCCCGCCTCTGGCCCTGAGCTTTCTCACTCCTCAAATCCCACCGACGACGACCCTCCCTCCCTTCAAATCCTTATTAAGGCCCACCTCCTCCAGGAAGCCTTCCCCGACCGCGCCCTCCTCTCCTCTCCTCTCCCGCTCCCTTCCGCGTCGCCCCGACTCGCTCCCTTTCTTCATCCCCCCTCCCGTCCCCACACCGCTCATGTCCGTCTCTCTCATTTATTTATTCATATTCATGTCCGTCTCCCCCTCTACACTGAAGCCTCCTTATGGACAGGCAATGTGTCTTCCAACTCTGTTGTGTTGTGCTCTCCCAAGTGCTCAGTACAGTGCTCTGCACAAGGGAAGCTCTCAAGAAACACGACTGATTGAGCGAAGGAGAGAAAGAGACAGAGAGTGAGAAGGAAAGAGAGACGCAGAGAGGAAGAGAGGGGGAGGAGGAAGACAGAGATAAGGGGGGGCGGAGAAGGAAAGAGAGACAGAGAAAAAGAGAGAGACATATAGGGGCCAGGAGGAGAGATAAAGAGAGATAGAAAGACAGAAAGAAAGGCAGGAAGAAAGACAGGAAGAAAGAGAGAGAAAGAGAGAAAGAGAGACATGTAGGGGCCAGAAGGAGAGATAAAGAGAGACAGAAAGACCTGAAGAAAGAGAGAAAGAAAGAGAGAGAGGGAGAGAGAGGGAGAGAGGGAGAGAAAGCGAGAGAGAAAGAGAGGGAAGGAGGAAGGGAGGGAGGGAGGGAGGGAGGGAGGAGGGAGGGAGGAAGGGAGGAAGGGAGGAAGGAAGGAAGGAAGGGAGGAAAGGAAGGAAGGAAGGAAGGAAGGAAGGAAGGAAGGAAGGAAGGAAGGAAGGAAGGAAGGAAGGAAGGAAGGAAGGAAGGAAGGAAGGAAGGAAGGAAGGAAGGAAGGAAGGAAGGAAGGAAGGAAGGGAGAAAGAAGGAGAGAGAGAAAGAGAGAGAGAGAGAGAGAGAGAGAAAGAGAGAAAGAAAGGAAGAAAGAGAGAAAGGAAGAAAGGGAGAAAGAAAGAGAGAAAGAAAGAAAGAAAGAAAGAAAGAAAGAAAGAAAGAAAGAAAGAAAGAAAGAAAGAAAGAAAGAAAGATGGAGACAAAGAAAAAGAGAGAAGGGGAGGAGGAAAGAGGAAGAGGAAGAAGGAAAGAGACACAAGAAAAAGAGAAATCCGGGCTCCACCACTTGCCTGACGTGTGACCTTGGGTGAGTCACTTCATTCATTCATTCATTCATTCAATCGTATTTATTGAGCGCTTACTATGTGCAGAGCACTGTACTAAGCGCTTGGAATGAACAAGTTGGTAACAGATAGAGACGGTCCCTGCCGTTTGCTGGGCTTACAGTCTAATCTCTATGCCTCGGTTACCCCATCTGTAAAATGGGGATCGAGACAGTGAGACCCATGTGGGATAGGGATAGGGTCCAACCCGATTTGCTTGTACCCACCCAGCGCTTAGTACAGTGCCTGGCATATAGAAAGCGCTGAACAAATGCCACAATTATAATTGTAATTATTATTAGAAAGAGAGAGGGACAGAGAAAAAGAGAAGGGGAAAAGAAAGCCGAGGGGCAGAAGCAAAGAGAGAGATATTCATTTATTGATTCATTAAATTGTATTTATTAAGAGCTTACTGTGTGCAGAGCACTGTACTAAGCACTGGGAGAGGACAATACAACAATAAGCAGAAGCGTTCCCTGTCCACAATGAGTTTACAGTCCATTCATTCATTCAATAGTATTTATTGAGCGCTTACGATGTGCAGAGCACTGTACTAAGCGCTTGGAACGAACAAGTCGGCAACAGATAGAGACGGTCCCCGCCGTTCGACGGGCGCACGGTCCGATCGGGGGAGACGGACGGACGAGGACCATGGCGATAGATAGAGTCGAGGGGAAGGACGTCTCGTAAAAACCGATGGCGACTGAATAGAATCGAGGCGACGTACAATTCATTAACAAAATCAATAGGGTAACGGAAATATAGACGGTCGAGCGGACGAGGACGGTGCCGAGGGGAGGGGAAGGGAGAGGGGGAGGAGCGGAGGGAAAGGGGGAAAAGAGGGTTTAGCCGCGGAGAGGTGAAGGGGGGGTGGCAGAGGGAGTAGAGGGAGAAGAGGAGCTCGGTCTGGGAAGGCCTCTCGGAGGAGGTGAGTCTAGAGGGGAAGACAGGTGTGAATGTGCAAAAATAAAGAAATAAATGAGGGATATGGACACGATTGCTGTGGGGCTGGGAAGGGGGATGAATAAAGGGAGCGAGCCGTGGGAACGATTGAGTTTTCCAAGGGAATGGGTGTAGATGGGGAATAGGAGGAGACCGAGAAGCAGCGTGGCTCCGTGGAAAGAGCCCGGGCTTGGGAGTCAGAGGTCATGGGTTCGACTCCCGGCTCCGCCCCTTGTCAGCTGGGTGACCGTGGGCGAGTCGCTTCACTTCTCCGGGCCTCAGCGACCTCATCTGGAAAATGGGGATTAACTGGGAGCCCCACGTGGGACGACCTCATGACCCTGTATCCCGTAGAAAGCGCATACCAAACACCGACATCAGAACTGAGCCGTGAGGGACGCCCACAGTGAGGCGGTGGGAGGCAGAGGAGGAGTCCACCGAGGAGACGGAGAAGGAGCGGCCGGAGAGCCGGGAGGAGAAGCGGGAGAGGACGGGGGCCGGGAAGCCGAGGTTGGATGAGGTTTCCAGGAGCGGAGGCGGCCCGCAGGGTCGCAGGCCGCTGAGAGGGCGAGGAGGCTGGGGATGGAGTGGAGGCCGGAGGATTTGGCAAGAAGGAGAGAGTTAGAAAAAGAGAGATAGAGCCAAAGAAAAAGAGAGAGAAGGGGAGAAAGAAAAAGAGAGAGACCGAGAGGCAGGAGACCCTCTCGGTTATCTAGCAGAACATTCGTTCAATAGTATTTATCGAGCGCTTCCTATGTGCAGAGCACTGGACTGAGCGCTTGGAATGGACAAGTCGGCAACAGAGAGAGACGGGGCCTGCCCTTTGACGGGCGCACAGGCTCAGTGGCGAGAGGCCGGGTTTGGGAGTCAGAGGCCAGCTGGGTGACCCTGGGCAAGTCACTTCACTTCTCTGGGCCTCAGTGACCTCATCTGGAAAATGGGGATGAAGACCGGGAGCCCCACGGGGGGACGACCTGATTCCCTTGTGTCTACCCCGGCGCTGAGAACAGTGCTCTGCACCTAGTAAGCGCTTAACAAATACCAACATTATTATTATTATTATTATAATCGAACAGCAGATGTGGATGAGAGATGGCCAGCGGGAAAAAGGGGTCTCACAGCCAGAAGGTTGGGAGCGGGAGGGCTGAACCCCCCCCCCCATTAAAATAATAATACTGTTGGTATTTGCTAAGCGCTTACTATGTGCAAAGCACTGTTCTAAGCGCTGGGGTAGATACAGGGTGATCAGGCTGTCCCACATGGGGCTCACAGTCTTAATCCCCATTTTACAGATGGGGAACTGAGGCACAGAGAGGTTAAGTGACTTCCCCAAAGCCACACAGCTGGCAAGCGGCAGAGCTGGGATTAGAACCCATGACCTTTCATTCAATTCATTCAATAGTATTTATTGAGCGCTTACTACGTGCAGAGCACCGGACTAAGCGCTTGGAACGAACAAGCCGGCGACAGATAGAGACGGTCCCTGCCCTTTGACGGGCGCACGGTCTGATCGGGGGAGAACAGTACCTCTGACTCCCAAGCCCAGGCTCTTTCCACTGAGCCTTGCTGCTTCTCAATATATTAATAAAAATAATAATAATAATAGTGGTATTTATTAAGCACTTAATACGTGGCAGGCACTGTTCTGAGCGCTCGGGTGGGTAGAAGCAAATCCCAGGGTGAGGGCCGGCTGGAATTGGGCCATGGCAGTCATTCCTTCAGTCAATGGGATTTATTGAGCGCTTACTGTGTGTGCAGAGCGCTTGGGAGAGTATAGATAGCAGAGCTGGTAGACACGGTCCCCGCCCCCAATAAGTTACAGTCTCCAGGGGGAGACCATCAAGCAATCAGATGGGATTTATTGAGCGCCTACTGTATGCAGAGCTCTGTACTAAGCGATTGGGAGAGTCCAATATTACAGAGTTGATGGACGCGTTCCCAGCCCGCAACAAGCTTCCTGTCTAGAGGGGGAAACAATAGATCAGTGAGATCTGTTGAGCGCTTACTATGTGCAGAGCACTGGACTAAGCGCTTGGGAGAGTCCGACGTTACAGAGTTGGTGGACACGTTCCCCGCCTCCAGTGAGCTTGCGGTCTAGAGGTGGAGACGGACGTGATCATTAATGCATCAGTGGGATTTATTGAGCACTTACTGTGTGCAGAGCACTCTACTAAGCGCTTGGGAGAGTCCACCATACCGTTTCCTGCCCACAATCCCCAACACAATCCCTGCCTGCAACGGGCTTACGGTCTAGAGGTGGAAACGGACGAGATAATTAATGAGAACTTACTGTACTAAGCGCTTGGGAGAGTCCAGTATGACAGAGTTGATGGACATGTTTCCTGCCCACAATGAGCTTCCAGGCTAGTTAATTCATTAAGATACTTGTTAAGCGCTTACTATGTGCCGAGCACTGTTCTAAGCACTGGGGTAGATATAAATTAGTCAGGTTGGACACTGTCTCACCTTGGGCTCGCACTCTTAATCCCCATTTTTGACAGATGAGGTAACTGAGGCCCAGAGAATAATAATAATAATAATGATGATGATGGCATTTGCTAAGCGCTTTCTAAGTGCCAAGCACTGTTCTAAGCACTGGGGTAGATAAAAGGTAATCAGATCGTCCCCCGTGGGGCTCACAGTCTTCATCCCCATTTTACAGATGAGGTCACCGAGACCCAGAGAAGTTAAGCGACTTGCCCCAGTTCGCACAGCGGACGAGTGCGGAGCCAGAATTTGAACTCACGCCCCCTGACCCCCGAGCCCGGGCTCTTGCCACCAGGCCCCGCTGCTTCCCCACGTCTAGAGGGGAGACAATCAATCCATCGGTGGTATTTTTTGAGTGCTTACTGTGTGCAGAGCACTGTACTAAGCGCTAGGGAGAGTCCAATGCACCAGAGTGGATAGACGCGTCCCCTGCCTTCAGTGAGCTTCTAGTCTCGAGGGGGAGACCGTGGCTCAGTGGAAAGAGCATGGGCTTGGGAATCAGAGGTCATGGGTTCGAATCCCGGCTCTGCCACCTGGCAGCTGGGTGACTGTGGGCGAGTCGCTTCACTTCTCTGGGCCTCAGTTCCCTCATCTGGAAAATGGGGATGAATATTGTGAGCCTCACGTGGGACAACCTGATGACCCTGTATCTACCCCAGGGCTTAGAACAGTGCTCTGCACATAGTAAGCGCTTAACAAATACCAACATTATTATTATTATTATTATATTATATTATCAATCAATCCTTGAGAACAGGCCCCCCGACCCCATTCCTGGAGTCTCCCCGAGAAATCCTCATATCTACACGTCATATCTATCCCTTCTAGACTGCAAGCGTGATATTGGGCAGGGATCGTCTCTCTCTGTTGCCAAATTGGACTTTCGAAGTGCTTAGTACAGTGCTCTGCCCACAGTAAGCGCTCAATAAATACGATTGAATGAATGAATCATTGTCTTTATTTATATTAACACCTGCTTACTTTCATTCAATCGTATTTCGTGAGCGCTTACTGTGGGCAGACCACTGTACTACGCGCTTGTTTTGATGCTGGCTTTGATGCACAGACTCCTGGGCTTGGGAGTCAGAGGTCGTGGGTTCGAATCCCGACTCTGCCGCTTGGCAGCTGGGTGACCGTGGGCGAGTCACTTCACTTCTCTGGGCCTCAGTTCCCTCATCTGGAAAATGGGGATGAAGACTGGGAGCCCCTCGGGGGACATCCTGATGACCCTGTATCTTCCCCAGCGCTTAGAACGGTGCTCTGCATGTAGTAAGCGCTTAACAAATACCAACATTATTATTATTATGCACATATATCTATAATTCTGATTATTTCTACTGATGCCTGTTGACTTGTTTTGCTGTCTGTCTCCCCCCCGTTCTAGACTGTGAGCCCACTGTGGGCAGGGATTGTCTCTCTTTATTCCTGAATTGTACTTCATTAACAATAATAATAATAATAATGACGATGGCATGTGTTAAGCGCTTACTATGTGCCAAGCACTGTTCCAGGTGTTTAGTCCAGCCGCTCGAGCGCCCAGTAAGCGCTCAATAAATACGATTCAAGGGATGAATGAAAGAACCAGCTCTTCAGGGCTTAATTGGGATGAGTCGAGGATGATTTTAGACGGCGGAGAAGGCCTTCCTCTACGTAACCGTAACCCGGCTGGGATTCCGCGCGGCTTCGGTGATAAAATCCTCCCTGGGGTTGAAGTGACAGATGTTATATTGCCTTTAACAACTGCCTACTGGGCCATGCAAATTGGATTAAATAGTGGGAACGCCAATTTGTGCGATAATTAAGATAAAAATTCATGTCAGGCTAAAAACCGTGGCAAATACTAGTGATTCCCGATCTGGCTCTTTCTCTCTCCTCTCTCAGTCACCGTCAAGCGGAGGGGGTGGGTGACCAGAAGCTCCATGTGGGCAGGGAACGGTCTGCCAAACTCCCAGCGCTTAAAACAGTGCTTTGCACAGAGTAAGCACTGAACAAATGCCGTTATTATTATTAATAATAATAATTAGGGTGCTCGGTAAGTGCTTACTATGCGCCAGGCACTGTTCTAAGCACCGGAATAATAACAATAATGTTGGTATTTGTTAAGCACTTACTACTAATAAGAATAATGTTGGTATTTGTTTAGTGCTTATTGTGTGCCAAGCACTGTTCTAAGCGCTGGGGGAGATACAGGGTCATCGGGTTGTCCCACGTGGGGCTCACAGGCTTCGTCCCGATTTGTCCATTCCAAGCGCTTAGTACAGTGCTCTGCACATAGTAAGCGCTCAATAAATACTATTGGATGAATGAATAAATCCCTATTTTACAGATTAGGGAATTGAGGCCCAGAGAAGTGAAGTGACTTGCCCAAGGTGACATAGCTGACGAGCGAAAGAGCTGGGATTAGAACCCACGACCTCTGACTCCCAAACCCGGGCTCTAGCCACCGAGCCCCGCTCCTTCTCCTAATGTGCTGAGCACTGTTCTAAGCGCTGGGGGAGATACAGGGTAATCGGGTTGTCCCTCTAGAGGCTCACATTTTTTAATCCCCATTTTCCAGATGAGGTCACTGAGGCCCGCAGAAGTGAAGTGACGGGCCCAAAGTCACGCAGCTGACAGGTGGAGGGGCCGGGATTAGAACCCAGGACCTCTGACTCCTAAGCCCGGGCTCTTTCCACTGAGCCACGCTGCGTCTCTAGTAGAAGATACAAGTTGGGGTAGATACAGGTTAATCAGGCCCAGAGAAATAAATCGAGTTGCCCAAGGAAATGATAATAAAAATTTTGGTGTCTATTAAGTGCTCGCTCTATACCAACTTCAGGTTGTGGTACTTAAAATAATAACCATAATTGTGGTATTTCTTAAGTGCTTACTACATTCCAGGCACTGTACTAAGCGCAGGGGTGGATCTAAGCAAATCGGGTTGGGCACGGTCCCTGTTCCAAGGGGGGCTCACAGTCTCCATCCCCATTTTCCAGATGAGGGAATCGAGGCCCAGAGCAGTGAAGTGACTTGCCCAAGGTCACAGAGCAGACATGCGGCAGATTATCCTCTCCCAAGCGCTTAGTACAGTGCTTTGCACGCGATAGACTGTAAACCGGTTGTGGACAGGGAACGTGTCTACCAACTCTGTCATATCGTCCTCTCCCTCATGCTTAGGCCAGTGCTTTGGTATTTGTTAAGCGCTTACTAGGTGCGGAGCACTGTTCTAAGCACTGGGGCAGATACAGGGTAATCAGGTTGTCCCACGTGAGGCTCCCAGTCTTCATCCCCATTTTCCAGATGAGGTCACTGAGGCCCAGAGAAGTGAGTGACTTGCCCACAGTCACCCAGCTGACGAGTGGCAGAGCCGGGATTCGAACCCATGACCAGTGCTTTGCACTCAGTAGACTGTAAACTCACTGTGGACGGGGAATTTGTCTACCAACTCGGTCATATCGTCCTCTTCCAAGTGTTCAGTACAGTGCTCTGCAAGCAATAGATTGCAAACTGGGGTTTTTTTTTTTATGGTATTTATTAGCCACTACGTGCCAGGCACTGTAATGTTGGTGTTTGTTAAGCGCTTCCTATGTGCAGAGCACTGTTCTAAGCGCTGGGGGAGATACAGGGTCATCGGGTCGTCCCACCTGAGGCTCACGGTTAATCCCCATTTTCCAGATGAGATAACTGAGGCACAGAGAAGTGAAGCGACTCGCCCACAGTCCCACGGCTGACAAGTGGCAGAGCCGGGAGTCGAACCCGTGACCTCTGACTCCGAAGCCCGGGCTCTTTCCACTGAGCCGCGCTGCTTCCACTGTACTAGATGCTGGAGTTGATACGAGCAAATCAGGTTGGACACAGTCCCCGTTCCGCGCGGGCCTCTCGGTCTTCATCCCCATTTTCCAGATGAGGGGACTGAGGGCCGGAGAAGTGAAGCGACTTGCCCGAGGTCACACGGCAGATGCGTGGCGGAGCCGGGATTAGAACCCACAACCCCTGACTCCCAGGTGCGGGCTCTACCTACTAGGCCATGCTGGAGTGGGGAGAGAGAGGAGGCAGGGAGGTCAGTGAGGAGGCTGATGCAGAAATCAAGGCTTCTGTGTGGCCTTGGGCAAGTCACTTCACTTTTCTGTGCCTCAGTTCCCTCATCTGTAAAATGGGGGTGAAGACCGGGAGCCCCACGGGGGACAGGGACTGGGTCCAACCTCATTAGCCTTTGTCTCCCCTAGCACTTAGAACAGTGCCTGGCGCGCTCATTCTTTCATTCAGTCGTACTTATGGAGCGCTTACTTGTGTGCAGGGCACCGTACTAAGCGCCTGGGAGGGTACGAGAAGCAGCGTGGCTCAGTGGAAAGAGGCCGGGCTTGGGAGTCAGAGGTCGCGGGTTCGAATCCCGGCTCCGCCGCTTGCCAGCTGGGTGACTTTGGGCAAGTCACTCACTTCTCTGGGCCTCAGTGACCTCAGCTGGAAAATGGGGATTAAGACTGTGAGAGCAACCTGATCACCTTGTATCCCCCAGCACTTAGAAAAGTGCTTCGCACGTAGTAAACGCTTAACTTAGAGAAGCAGCGTGGCTCAGTGGAAAGAGGCCGGGCTTGGGAGTCCGAGGTCGTGGGTTCGAATCCCGGCTCTGCCCCTTGTCAGCTGGGTGACTGTGGGCCAGTCACTTCACTTCTCTGGGCCTCAGTGACCTCATCTGGAAAATGGGGATGAAGACTGGGAGCCTCCCGTGGGACAACCTGATTATCCTGTATCTACCCCAGCGCTGAGAACAGTGCTCTGCACATAGTAAGCGCTTAGCAAATACCAACATTATTAGTATTATTATTATTAACAAATACCACCATTATTATTATTATTATTAGCCGGCAACAATAACCAGTGGCGTCCCCCGCCCACAACAGAAAGCGTTTAACAAATCGCATTAAAAATAAAACATAGGATAGGATAAGGGCTTGGATTAAATCACAGCGGTCGGGACGGAGAGGAAAGGGCGGCTTTTTGCGACGCGGGGAATGTCAAACCGATGGGATTCTATCGACATATTGAATACGTGGGTTGAACGAAAGAAACCGGTCGCGGATCACGCCAAGGTTATAGGCCTGCGTGACGGGAAGGCCGGGGGTGCCGTCTACGGGGATGGGAAAGTCGGGGGCGGGGGGGAGACGGGATTTGGGTGGGAAGACGAGGAGCTCTGTTCTGGACGCCTTAAATTTGAGGCGTCGGAGGAGACGCGAGACCGCGGAGAGGGAGACGGATCGGGGCTGGAGAGGGACATTTGGGAATCGTCCGGAAAGAGATAGGAGTTAAAGCCATGGTAGCGAATGAGCAATTCCCCGCTGCTTATCATAATATATTATTGTATAATATATGTCTATATACGTTTCTATTATATAATATATTATCGCATAATATATAATAATATGAGCAATAATAATGATGGTATTTCATTCACTCAATTGTATTTACTGAGCGCTTCCTGTGTGCAGGGAACTGTGGTAAGTGTTCGGAAAGTACAATTTAGCAACAAATGGAGACAGTCCCCGGCCACAACGGGCTCATCTGTTCAGCGCTTACTACGTGCCAAGCATTCATTCGTTCAATCAATAGTATTTATTGAGCGCTTCCTCTGTGCAGAGCACTGTACTAAGGCCTACGGTCTAATCGGGGGAGACGGAGGGACAGGAACAATAGCACCGTTGTAAGCGCCGAGCGCCGCTGCCGGTTTGGGTTCCTCCACTGGGCCGTGGAGGCCTGGAATGGGTCCGTTCATTGGTTTATTGTCCTCTCCCAAGCGCTCAGTCCACATCCTACCTCTGGCCCGGAACATCCTCCCACCTCAAATCCACCAGACAGTGACTCTTCCCCCTCTTCAAAGCCCTACTGAGGGGTCACCTCCTCCAGGAAGCCTTCCCACACTGAGCCCACCCTTTCCCTCCGCTCCCCCCAGACTCCCCCCCTCTGCTCTACCCCCCCGCCCCGCCCCATCTGTCTATATATGCACACATTTATTATTCTATTTCTTTTATTAATGACGTGTCTATATCTGTAATTCTCTTTATCTATTTTGATGCAAATAATGCCTGTTGAGTTGTTTTGCTGCCCGCCTCCCCGTTTCCAGACCGGGAGCCCGTTGTGGGCAGGGAT
This sequence comes from Ornithorhynchus anatinus, assembly GCF_004115215.2. Lineage (NCBI taxonomy): Eukaryota > Metazoa > Chordata > Mammalia > Monotremata > Ornithorhynchidae > Ornithorhynchus > Ornithorhynchus anatinus. The sequence goes on along the minus strand of NC_041728.1, from coordinate 183,780,868 downwards.
CGTCCCTCTTGGTTGCCGAACTGTACTTTCCAAATGCTCTGTCCAGGGCTCTGCACGCAGTAAGCGCTCGAAGCAGCGTGGCTCAGTGGAGGGAGCCCAGGCTTGGGAGTCAGAGGTCATGGGTTCGAATCCCCGCTCCGCCACTTGGCAGCTCTGGGACGGTGGGCGAGTCACTTCGCTTCTCTGGGCCTCAGTTCCCTCATCTGGAAAATGGGGATGAAGACCGGGAGCCCCACGGGGGACAACCTGATGACCTTGTATCTCCCCCGGCGCTTAGAACAGTGCTCTGCACATAGGAAGTGCTTAACAAATACCAACACTCTAAATACGATTGAATGAATGAATGAATGAATGAACGCTTAACAAATTCCATCATTATTATCATTTTTACAACACTCTCCGTTGGCCCGCTGGATTCCCACACTGGGAAGCAGCATGGTCCAGTGGGTAGAGCCCAGGCCTGGGAGTCAGAAGGACCTGGGTTCTAATCCCGGCTCCGCCCCTTGTCTGCCGTGTGGCACTGGGCAAGTCACTTCACTTCTCTGGGCCTCGGTTCTCTCATCTGAAAAATGGGAATTGGGACTGTGAGCTACATGGGGGATTGGGACGGTGTCCAACCTGATTAACTTGTATCTACCCCAGCGCTCAGTACGGTTCCTGGCACATAATAAGTGTTTAATAAATGCCACAGTTATCATCACTTTTACCTTGGGTAAGTCACTTCACTTCTCTGGGCCTCAGTTATCTTATCTGTAAAATGGGGGTTAAGAATGTGAGCCCCAGGTGGGATAGGGACCGTGTCCGACCTGATTAACTTGTATCTATCCCAGCGCTTAGGACGGGGCTTGGCACATAGAAAGCACTTAACGAGTACCATAATTATTATCAGAGAAGCAGCGTGGCTCAGCGGAAAGAGTCCTGGCTTGGGAGTCAGAGGTCATGGGTTCGAATCCCGGCTCCGCCCCCTGTCAGGGGTGAGACTGTGGGCAAGACACTTCACTTCTCGGGGTCTCAGTTCCCTCATCTGTAAAATGGGGGTTAAGACCGCGAGCCTCACGTGGGACAGCCTGATGACCCCGTATCTCCCCCGGCGCTTAGAACAGTGCTCTGCACATAGTAAGCGCTTAACAGATCCCAACATTATTATCATTATTATTACTTGCCCGAGGTCACACAGCAGCAGGCAAGTGGTGGAGCAAGGATTAGAACCCAGATCTCTCTGACTCCCAGACATGAGCTCTTTCCACTAGGCCACACTGCTTCTCTTTCCCCACGGGGGGACGTGGATGAGGGGAGGGGGGTTCCCCCAAACCAGAAAGTCTTCTGCAGGGCGAAGAGGCCAGAACCCGGGCCCGGGAGTCACCAGGTCACGGGTTCTAATCCAGCTCCCCCACCTCTCTGCTTTGTGACCTCGGACGAGTCATCCACCTCTCTGGGCCTCAGCTCCTTCGTCCGTCAAATGGAGACGGAGACGGTGAAGCCCCACGGGGGACGGGGACCGTGTCCGACCCCAGTGGCTCGCATCCACCCCAGCGCTTAGTACAGAGCCCGGCGCCTAGTAAGCGCTTAAGAAGCAGCGTGGCTCAGGGGAAAGAGCCCGGGCTCGGGAGTCAGAGGTCATGGGTTCGACTCCCGGCTCTGCCACTTGTCAGCCGGGTGACCGTGGGCGAGTCGCTTCGCTTCTCTGGGCCTCAGTGACCTCATCTGAAAATGGGGATTAACTGGGAGCCTCACGTGGGACGACCCGATGACCCTGTCTCTCCCCCGGCGCTTAGAACGGTGCTCTGCACGTAGTAAGCGCTTAACAAATACCGACATTTTTTTGTTTTTAAGAAATACCACCTTGATGATTATTATTCCGCGGGGGTCCCTCTCCCTTCAGGCTTTCGCTCCCCCCGCCGTGCGCCTGAGGCTGGGGAGGAGCCGGGGGGTCGGGGACAGGGCCGGCTCCCTGGCGGCCTGGTCCAGCTGAGCCCCCCTCCTCACGAAAAAGGCAATCGGCGCCCACCCTAACGAGCTAATTGATGGCTAATGAAATCAGCGGGCCCGGGCCGCCCCGTCAGAGGGTGACAGATGGGGGCCTGGTGGTCTCGGGATGACAGGGTGGCGGGAGGGGGATTGGCATCCCAAAGGGGAGGGCCGGGGGGCTGGGGGAGACCCCCCCAGACCTCCCCGCCCCGCCACCATCAGCCACCCCCGCCCTTTCACATGCAAATGGGCCACCTGGTCACCCTGCCAGAAAGGGGTGGAAGAGAGAGGGTCTCAAATCCGAGACAGGAGGCTAATGGCTGCCGGGGGGGTGGTCTCCCTGTTAGAGCGGGCGACAAGCAGCCCGGCTCAGTGATCAGACCCCGGTCGTTCATTCAATAGTATTTACTGAGCGCTTACTATGTGCGGAGCACTGGACTGAGCGCTCGGAATGGACAGTTGGGCAACAGATAGAGACCATCCCTGCCCAGTGAAGGGCTCACGGTCTAGTCTGGGGAGACGGACAAAAACAAGACAACTTCATAGCAATAAGTAGAACGAAGGGGATGGACACCTCATGAGAAGCAGCGTGGCTCGGTGGAGAGAGGCCGGGCTTGGGAGTCAGAGGTCATGGGTTCGACTCCCGGCTCTGCCACCTGTCAGCTGGGTGACCGAGGGCGAGTCGCTTCACTTCTCTGGGCCTCAGTTCCCTCATCTGTCAAATGGGGATTAACTGGGAGCCTCACGTGGGACAACCTGATGACCCTGTGACTACCCCAGCGCTTAGAACAGTGCTCTGCACATAGTAAGCGCTTAACAAATACCGACATTATTATGGGTTCGAATCCCTGCTCCGCCGCTTGTCAGCTGTGTGACCGTGGGCGAGTCACTTCACTTCTCGGGGCCTCAGTGACCTCATCTGGAAAATGGGGATGAAAACTGGGAGCCCCACGTGGGACAACCTGGTCACCCTGTATCTACCCCAGCGCATAGAGAAAGAGAGAAAGAGAGAGAGAGAGAGAGAGAGAGAGAGAGAGAGAGAGAGAGAGAAAGAGAGAAAGAGAGAAGGAAAGCAAGAAAGCAAGAAAGCAAGAAAGAAAGCAAAAAAGAAAGAAAGAAAATGAATGAATGAATGAATGAATGAATGAATGGGTCCTTGACTGCTGTGTGACCTGAGGGGAGTCACTGAACCTTTCTGATCGGCTGTGGAAAGGGGGATCGATCTATCAGGATCCTGCCGTAGCTTTCATTTAAGGTCTTAGGAATGATAACAATAATGATAATAATGATGGAATTCGTTAAGCGCTTACTATGTGCCGAGCACTGTTCTAAGCGCTGGCGGGGATACAAGGTGATCGGGTTGTCCCCCGTGGGGCTCCCAGTCTTCATCCCCATTTTCCAGTTGAGGGAACTGAGGTCCAGAGAAGTGAAGTGACTTGCCCAAAGTCACCCAGCCGACAAGTGGAGGAGGCGGGATCAGAACCCACGACCTCTGACTCCCAAGCCCGGCCTCTTGCCACTGAGCCACGCTGCTTCTCTAAGCCACGCTGCTTTAGTAGACAGGATCCCTGCCCTTCAGGAAGCTTCCAGTCTACTCTGTGCAGAGCACTGTGCTAAACACTTGGGAGAGGGCAGTGGAGCCAGTAGATACAATCCATGTCCTCAAGGAGTTTCCACTCTACTGTGTGTAGAGCGCTGTGCCGAACGCTTGAGAGAAGACCGTAGAGTTGGTAGACGCGATTGTAACGATAATAATAATTGTGGTGTTGGTTAAGCACTTACTATGCGCCAAGCACTGTACTAAGCGCTGGGGGGATACAAGCAAATGGGGTTGGACCCGGTCCCTGTCCCACGTGGGGCTCACGGGCTCCATCCCCATTTGACAGACGAGGGAACTGAGGCCCAGAGAAGGGAAGTGACGCGGCTTGGTGGATAAGCTCCGGCCTGGGCGTCAGGAGGACCCGGGTTCTAATCCCTCTCCGACACGTGTCTGCTGTGTGACCTTGGGCGAGTCACTTCACTTCCCCGTAACTCGGTTCCCTCATCTATAAAACGGGGATTGAGGCTGGGAGCCCCACGTGGGACAAGGACCGTGTCCCACCCGATTTGCTTGTAATAATAATAATAATAATGTTGGTATTTGTTGAGCGCTTACTATGTGCCGAGCACTGTTCTGGGCGCTGGGATAGATACAGGGTCATCAGGTTGTCCCCCGTGAGGCTCCCGGTCTTCATCCCCATTTTACAGATGAGGGAACTGAGGCCCAGAGAAGCGAAGTGACTCGCCCACAGTCACACAGCTGACAAGTGGAAGAACTGGGATTCGAACCCGTGACCTCTGACTCCCAAGCCCGGGCTCTTTCCACTGAGCCACGCCACCCCAGCTCTTAGTACAGAGCCTGGCACAGAGTAATCAAGGGTGGCTCAGTGGAAAGAGCCCGGGCTTGGGAGTCAGTGGTCATGGGTTCGAATCCCATCTCGGCCACTTGTCAGCTGTGTGACTGTGGGCAAGTCACTTCACTTCTCTGTGCCTCAGTTACCTCATCTCTAAAATGGGGAAGAAGACTGTGAGCCTCACTTAACAAATACCAACATTATTATTATCATTAATCGCTTAACAAATACCATCATCATCACTTGCCCGAGGACACGCGGCGGACAAGGGGCGGAGACAGGATTAGAACTCATGACCTTCTGATTCCCAGGCCCGGGCTCTAACCACTGCGCCGTGCTGCTTCCCCATCCAGGCGGTGGCCGCTGTCTTTGAAATGGGTAGTAGCCGGGCCCTCTTTGAGAGACGCACTCCTCTCGTCTTGAAAGCCGCCATTTGGCTGCCATTTTAAAGCATGGCAGGAACCCTGCCATCTCCACATTGGCAAGCGGCCGCCATCTATAATAATATTGGTACTTGTTAAGCGTTTACTATGTGCCGAGCACTGTTCTAAGCGCTGGGGTAGATACAAGGGAATCAGGTTGTCCCACGTGGGGCTCACAGTCTTCATCCCCATTTTACAGATGAGGTCACTGAGGCCCAGAGAAGTTAAGTGACTTGCCCACAGTCACACAGCTGCCAAGTGGCAGAGCCGGGATTCGAACCCACGGCCTCTGACTCCCAAGCCCGGGCTCTTTCCACTGAGCCACGCTGCTTCTCTACCGGAAGCCTAACGTGGCCATCCTTGAGGGATGCCATGCGGCTGCCATCTTTGACAGAGGCAAGAACAAGGCCATCGTTGAGGGAAGACTGTGGCCACCATCTTTGACAGAGGCAGGAACGGGGCTGTCATTCATTCATTCGATCGTATTTATTGAGCGCTTACTGTGTGCAGAGCACTGTACCGAGCGCTTGAAACGTACAGGTCGGCAACGGATAGAGACCACCCCTGCCCAACGACGGGCTCACGGTCTAAAACGGGGAGACGGCGAAACGAAACAAGTAGACCGGCATTCATTCATTCAATAGTATTTATTGAGCGCTTACTATAATAAGGTTGGTATTTGTTAAGCGCTTACTATGTGCAGAGCACTGTTCTAAGCGCCGGGGGAGAGACAGGGTCATCGGGTCGTCCCACGTGAGGCTCACAGTTAATCCCCATTTTACAGATGAGGTCACTGAGGCCCAGAGAAGTGAAGTGACTTGCCCACGGTCCCACAGCTGACGAGTGGCAGAGCTGGGATTCGAGCCCATGACCTCTGAATCCCAATCCCGGACTCTTTCCACTGAGCCACGCTGTGCAGAGCACTGTACTACGCGCTTGGAATGGACAGATCGGTAACAGACAGAGACAGTCCCTGCCCTTTGGCGGGCGCACGGTCTAATCCCATCAAAATAGAGAAATATCGAGGGAAGCCTCGCGGCCGCCGTCTCTGACAGAGTTAGAAACACGCCATCTTTAACAGAGGCAGAAACACGGCCATCTTGGTGGCAACAGGCGTGGCCACCGTGTCTAGCAGAGGCAGGAAGACGGCCGTCCTCGAGGGAAGTCACTTAGCCGCCATCTCTGCTGGAGAAAGGGGCGAGGCCATCCTTGAGGGACGCCGTGCGGCAGCCATCTTTGACAGGGGCAGGAAAATGGGCATCCTTGAGGAAAGCAGAGGCCGCCAACTCGGATAGAGGCAGGGACACGGCCATCCTTGACAGAAGCCTTGAGGCCACCATCTCTGACAGAGGCAGGAGCACGGCCATTCTCGAGGAAAGCGGCCGCCAACTCGGGTAGAGGCAGGGACACGGCCATCCTTGGGGGAGTCTCGAGGCCTCCGTCTTTAACAAAGGCAGAAACAAGGCCTTCCTTGAGGGAAGACTTGAGGCCACCATCTTTAAAAGAGGCAGGAACACGGCCATTCTCGAGGAAAGCCACGCGGCCGCCAACTCGGATAGAGGCAGGGACACGGCCATCCTTGAGGGGAGTCTCGAGGCCTCCGTCTTTAACAAAGGCAGAAACAAGGCCTTCCTTGAGGGAAGACTTGAGGCCACCATCTTTAACAGAGGCAGGAAAATGGGCATCCTCGAGGAAAGCCACGCGGCCGCCATCTCTGATAGAGGCAGGAACTCTGTCATCCTTGAGGGAGGTCTTGTGTTGGCCACCTCTGACAGAGGCAGGAACAGGGCCATCCTTGAGGGAAGCCTTGAGGCCACAAACTTTAACAGAGTCAGGGACACGGCCATTCTCGAGGAAAGCCACGCGGCGGCCAACTCGGATAGAGGCAGGAACACGGCTATCCTTGAGAGGAGTCTTGAGGCCGCCATCTTCAACGAAGGCAGGAACACAGCCATCTTTGAGGGAAGTCTTGTGTTCGCCACCTCTGATCGAGGCAGGAACAGGGCCGTCCTTGAGGGAAGCCTTGAGGCCACCATCTTGAACAGAGGCAGGAACAGGGCCGTCCTTGAGGGAAACCGTGCGGCAGCCATCTCGGATAGAGGCAGGAACACGGCCATCCTTGAGGGGACTCTCGAGGCCTCCATCTTTAACGAAGGCAGGAACACAACCATCCTTGAGAGAAGACCCGTGGTCGCCATCTTGGACTGAGGCAGAAACCCGGCCATCCTCGTGGGAAGTTATGTGGCCGCCATCACGGACCGGGGGGCAAGAATACGGCCATCCTTGAGGGAAGCCACCCAGCTGCCGTGTTTAACGGAAGCAGGGTTACGGCCATCCCCAGGGGAAGCCGCAGGGCCCCCAGCCCTGACAGAGGCGGGAACGCGGCCATCCCTGAGGGAAGCCGTGCGGCCGCCATCTTCGAGGAAGGCCCAGCCTTAGCCAACTTTGGAAGGTCCACACGGCTGTCCTTGCGTCTGTGGCCGTCCCCGTCAAGAGCCTTGGCTAAACGCCCGGGGCCCAACGCTTAGCGGCATGGCCTAATGGTTAGAGCCCGGGCCTGGGATTCACAAGGACCTGGGTTCTAATCCCAGCCACGCCACTCGTCGGCCGGGTGACCTGGGGAGAGTCACTTCAGCTCTCCGTGCCTCAGTCAGAGGGTCGTGGATTCTAATCCCGGCTCCGCCGCTCGCCAGCTGTGTGACTTTGGGCAAGTCACTGCACTTCTCTGGGCCTCAGTGACCTCATCTGGAAAATGGGGATTAAAACTGTGAGCCCCATGCGGGTCAACTTGATTACTTTGCATCCCCCCCAGCGCTCAGAACAGTGCTTTGCACATAGTAAGCACTTAACAAATGCCACCACCCCCATTAATCCCATCGCCAACACTTGTCTGCTGTGTAGCCTTGGGTGAGTCACTTCGCTTTTCTGGGCCTCAGTTCCCTCATCTGGAAAATGGGGATGAAGACTGTGAGCCCCATGGGGGACCGGGACTGGGTCCAACCCAATTTGCTTGTATCCACCCCAGCGCTTAGTACAGTGCCTGATACATAGTAAGCGCTTAACAGATACCACAATTATTATTAAGTACCACAGCCGAGGATGTTGTATCCACCCCAATGCTTAGTTCAGTACCGGGAGCATAGTAAGTGCTTAACAGATACCATATTCATTATTACTATTTTAAATACCACAACCCAATGATGTTGTATCCACCCCAGCGCTTAGTACAGCACCTGGCACATAGCAAGTGCTTAGGAAATACCACAGTTATTATTATTAAATACCACACTCTAATGATGTTGGATCCACCATAGCGCTTAGTACGGTGCCTGGCACATAGTAAGCACTTAACAAATACCACAGATGTTATTATTAAATGCCACAACCCGATAATAACAATAATGATGGCATTTGTTAAGTGCTTACTATGTGCCAAGCACTGTTCTAAGCACTGGAGTAGATACAAGGCGACGAGGTTGTCCCACATGAGGCTCACGGTCTTCATCCCCATTTTCCAAAGGAGGATACTGAGGCACCGAGAAGTGAAGTGACCTGTCCACAGTCACACAGCCGACAAGTGGCGGAGCCGGGAAGAGAATCCACGATCTCTGACTCCCAAGCCCGGCCTCTTTCCACTAAACCATGCTGCTTCTCCAATGATGTCGTATCCACCTCAGCGCTCAGTACAGTGCCCGGCACATAGGAAGCGCTCAACAGATACCATAAAATACAAGCGCTCAATCCCGTGTGAGCCCCGAGAAGCGGCGTGGCTCAGTGGCAAGAGCCGGGCTTGGGAGTCAGAGGTCGTGGGTTCGAATCCTGGCTCGACAACCTGTCAACTGCGTGACCTTGGGCAAGTCACTTCACTCTTCTCTGCCTCAGTTCCCTCATCTGGAAAAATGGGGATGAAGCCCGTGAGCCCCACGGGAGACCACCTGATGACCTTGACTCTACCCCAGCGCTTAGAACGGTGCTTGGCACATAGTAAGCGCTTAATAGAACAGTGTTTTGTACATAATAGGCCCTTAACAAATACCATCATCATAATAATGTTGGTATTTATTAAGCGCTTACTATGTGCAGAGCACTGTTCTAAGCGCTGGGGTATACAAGGTAATTAGGTTGTCCCACGTGGGGCTCACAGTCTTCATCCCCATTTTACAGATGAGGTAACTGAGGCACGGAGAAGTTAAGTGACCTGCCCACAGTCACACAGCTGACAAGTGGCAGAGCTGGGATTTGAACCCATGACCTCCGACTCCCAATCCCGTGCTCTTTCCACTGAGCCACGATCATAATAATGTTGGTATTTGTTCAGCGCTTCCTATGTGCCGAGCACTGTTCTAAGCGCCGCAGTAGATACAGGGTCATCGGGTTGTCCCGTATGAGGCTCACAGTTAATCCCCATTTTACAGACGAGGTCACTGAGGCACAGAGAAGTGAAGTGACTTGCCCACCGTCACACAGCTGCCAAGTGGCAGAGCGGGAATTCGAACTCATGACCTGTGACTCCCAAGCCCGGGCCCTTTCCACTGAGCCACGCCGATCATCAATATCAACAGATACGCTTATTATTATTCTAGACGGCGAGCCCGTCGTCGGGTAGGGATCGTCCCTATCTTTGCCAAACTGGATTTTCCAAGCGCTCGGGACAGTGCTCTGTACCCAGGAAGCGCTCACTAAGTACGATCGAAGGAAAGAAGGAGAATGAATTATGGTGATGAGGCCACGAAGGCAACGATGAGCGTCATCACCCGGGGGCCAGGGAGAGGGACCCGAAGGCGTGCAGTTGTCAGGGAAGACCTCCGTCTTCTCCAGACCTAAATAAATGTTCATCATTCCTCCTCCTTGCTCCGGTCATTTGTCGGGGTCTGATTATTCCAGCGAACGGGGCTTATATCGGCGATAACCTCCCGGCTCCCCCCCGGCTCTACCTCCTCCCGGCCCTCTCTCCGGAACGTTTCCTTTATGAAGACGCAGCCCTCCGGAGCACCTAACCTTTATGTCGAAGGCTGATTCCTTTCACGGAGAGAGAAAATATTATAGATTAATTAGGCCGGGGCGGGAGCGATTGAATCGCTCCCCGCCGGGGAGGTTCAGAGCCTTTCCTCGCCGGGGAGGAGCAGAGACGGCGGGAAATGGGGCCGGCGGGCCCACCCCGACTGGCGACCCGTAGGCCCAAATTAACAATGTGGGTATTTGTTAAGCGCTTACTATGTGCAGAGCACCGTTCTAAGCGCTGGAGGAGATTCACGGGGTCATCAGGTTGTCCCACGTGAGGCTCACAGTCTTCATCCCCTTTTCACAGATGAGGGAACTGAGGCACGGAGAACTTCAGTGACTCGCCCACGGTCACACAGCTGACTAATGACAGGCCCGGGATTCGAACCCATGACCTCCGACTCCCAAGCCCGGGCTCTTTCCACCGAGCCACGCTGCCTCTGGACGGCGGTATTGGCGAAGGGCCGACACTGTGCCGAGCGTTGGGGTGGTTGGGGTTTTGACGTCTCTATCCCCCACCGGGAGCCCGTCGGGGGCAGGGATTGTCTCTGTCCGACGCCCAGTTGGGCTTCCCGAGCGCTTAGTACGCGGTCAGCGCGCAATAAATACGACGGGATGAATGAGAGGGCCAGGTGGGACGCGGTCCCTGTCCCACGAGGGGCTCGCCGTCTAAGGGGGTGGGAGAAGGGGGATGGGATCCCCATTTTCTAGATGGGGAGAGCGAGGCCTGCGGAAGCGACGGGGCGATAGCAAGAGTGAGGTTGGTATCTACGGAGCGCTCACTATGTCCCAGGAGCTGTACTGAGCACCGAGGTAGATGGAAGAAAATCAGGTGGGACGCAGTCCCCGTCCAGGACGTCTAAGAGGGGAGGGAGAATGGGGGCTCCGTTGCCATTTTACAGATGAGGAAACTGAGGCCCGGAGAAGTAAAATGATCTGCCCGGGGTCATCCAGCAGGCACAGGGTGGAGACGGAATAATAACAATAATAATGATGTTGGTACTCGTTAAGCGCTTACTATGTGCAGAGCACCGTTCTAAGCGCTGGGGGAGATACAGGGTCGTCAGGTTGTCCCACGGGACGCTCACAGTCTTCATCCCCATTTGACAGATGAGGGAACCGAGGCCCAGAGAAGTGAAGTGACTCGCCCGCAGTCACACAGCTGCCAAGGGGCAGATCCGGGATTCGAACCCATGTCCTCTGACTCCCAAGCCCGGGCTCTTTCCACTGAGCCACACTGGTTTCCTGACCCCCGCGGGTCTGGCCCTTTTCCATCAGCCCGACCGTCTCCTGCTCTCTCTTTTTGTCCTCGATAGATCTCTGAGAAGCGGGTATTGTTTCCTCTATTTTACAGAATAATAATGTTGGTATTTGTTAAACGCTTACTATGTGCAGAGCACTGTTCTAAGCGCTGGGGTAGGTACAGGGTGATCAGGTTGTCCCACGTGAGGCTCCCAGTCTTAATCCCCATTTTCCAGATGAGGTCACTGAGGCCCAGAGAAGTGAAGTGACTCGCCCACCGTCACACAGCTGACGAGTGGCAGAGCCGGGAGTCGAACCCATGACCTCTGACTCCCAAGCCCGGCCTCTTTCCGCTGAGCCACGCTGCTTCCCTCTGAGTAATAATTCTTTATTTATCTATTCACGTATTTATTGACTTATAATGATGTCTGTCTCGCCGTCGAGACTGAGAGCTCACTGGGCGCAGAAATGTAACCGTTTGTTGTTATAGCATACTCTCCCAAGCGCCAAATACAGTGTTTCGCACACAGTTAAGTGCTCAATAAATACAAGCGATTGATCGATTATAATAATAATAATAATGGTACTTCATTCGTTCAATCCCAGTAGACCGAGAACCCGTTGTTGGGCAGGGATTGTCTCTATCTGTTGCCAAATTGTACATTCCAAACGCTTAGTACAGTGCTCTGCACATAGTAAGCGCTCCATTAATGCCATCGAATGAATGAATTTATGGAGCACTTCCTGTGCGCAGAACGCTGTACTAAGCGCTTGGAAAGTAAAATACAGCAATAAAGAGAGACAATCCCTGCCCACACTGAGCTCACAGTCTAGAAGGGGGGGGGGGGGGGGGAGACAGGCATCAAAACAATTAAAAGGCATCAATAGCATCAATCTAAATAAATAGAATTATAGATAAATTCTATATATTCATTCATTCGATAGTATTTATTGAGCGCTTACTATGTGCAGAGCACTGTACTGAGCACCTGAAATGTACAATTCGGCAACAGATAGAGACCCTCCCTGCCCATTGACGGGCTCACGGTCTAATCGGGACGAGACGGACAGACAGGGACAGTGGCAATTAATAGAATCAAGGGGATGGACATCTCATTAACAAAATAAATAGGGTAATAAAAATATAAGCGCTTACTCTGTGCCAAGCACTGTTTCAAGCGCTGGAGCAGATCCAAGTTAATCAGGTTGGACGGAGTGCCCGTCCCACGTGGGGCTCTCGGTCTCCATCCCCATTTTCCAGATGAGGGAACCGAGGCCCAGAAAAGCGAAGTGACTTGCCTGAGGTCACACAGCAGACAGGCGGCGGAGCTGGGATTCATTCTTTCATTCAGTAGTATTTAATTTAATGTTGGTATTTGTTAAGCGCTTACTATGTGCAGAGCACTGTTCTAAGCGCTGGGGTAAACACAGGGGAATCAGGCTGTCCCGCATGGGGCTCACAGTCTTAATCCCCATTTTACAGATGAGGGAACTGAGGCAGAGAGAAGTGAAGTGACTCGCCCACAGTCACACAGCCGACAAGTGGCAGAGCTGGGATTCGAACTCATGAGCCCTGACTCCAAAGCCCGTGCTCTTTCCACTGCACCACGCTGCTTCTCACGCTTTATTGAGCGCTATGTGCAGAGCACTGTACTAAGCGCTTGGAATGGATGATTCGGCAGCAGAAAGGGACAATCCCTGCCCAATAATGGGGATTAGAACCCAGGAGAGAAGAGAGGAGGAGACTGAGGCCCAGAGGGGTTGAGAAGCCCACCCGCAGCCCCCACAGGACCAGTGAAGCCCCATCCCCACTGCATGGAGGGTGCTGTATTGGGCGTCTACTGCGGCCGGAACACCGCTTTGGATGTCTGCCGTGTGCAGAGCACTGTACTGGGTGTCCGACGCGCGCTGAACGCTGGGCTGAGAGTTTGGACGAAGACAGTAGAGGTAGGAGTTATGATCCCTGACCTCAAGGACCTTCAAGAGCACTGTACTGAACGCTTGGGAGAGGACAACCGAGTTAGTGGAGCCGACAGCCTGGACTGAGCACCAACGCAGAAATCGAGACCGTGTCCAACCCGATTTCCCTGGAACTACCCCAGCGCTTAACCAGTCCCACCGTGAGAAACGGCGTGGCCCGGGAGGCAGGAGGTCGTGGGTTCTAATCCCGGCTCTGCCGTTTGTCTGCCGGCTGACCCTGGGCCAGTCACTTCACTTCTCGGGGCCTCAGTTCCCTCATCTGGAAGATGGGGATGGAGACCGTGAGCCCCACGGGGGACGGGGACTGGATCCAACCCGATCTGCTTAATTCTATTTACTTGCTATCGTTTTAATGAGACGTTCATCCCCTCGATTCTATTTTTCGCCATCGTTCTCGTCCGTCCGTCTCCCCCGCTTAGACCGTGAGCCCGTCAGAGGGCGGGGACCGTCTCGATCTGTTACCGATTTGTCCATTCCGAGCGCTTAGTCCGGTGCTCTGCACAGAGTAACCGCTCAATAAATACTATTGAATGAATGAATGAATGCTTGTCTCCGCCCCGGCGCTCAGGACAGTGCCCGGCACCCACTTATTATTATCATTATTATTAATGTCCGGACGGGGTGGCGGAGAGACGAAGCTCCCGCTTGGAGACCCCAAAGTTTCCGAGGCAGTGACGCCCCCAGAGGGACCCTCCCCCCGCCCCCCCGAACTTTCCATCTGGATTCTCCCTTTCGCAGCCTGAGGTTCCCGCCGGCAAATCCCCAAAATACCTCCCTCCTAAAGCACAGCTATTTGTTCAGCGGCAGATCCTCTTCACGGGCTGTTTGACCTGAATATATTCAATAATGTAATGTTTTGTTACATATCCCAGGGTAAAAAAAGAAGCCAAAGAGCATTTATTAGCTCTTCACTTCCGGGCCCTTTCCGAGATGGGTCTGCTGGAGAGAAAGATCCAAGAGTAAAGGTTAAACTCTGTTTTATTAATGTTTACAGGATTTAAAGGGTAAACCCTGTAGCCTCCGATTTAACACCCAGAGAGAGTGGGGGATTAGAGGCATCAGAGTTGAGGTTTAAAAGAAGCCTTAATCCCCTCCGATTTCTGGGGGTGAAAGGTCACCTTTTAACATCAGGTTGGGTCAAGGGGGAAGCGGGGGCGGCGAGCTCGGAATTAAAATCCTGGAAGGAAATTGGAGGCTTTTGGCTTTGGGTTGGGAAGACCCCCCCCGCATCCAGAGCAGGGACTCGGTGGGGGTGGGAATTTTCGCCGGAAATAATCAGAGGAGTTTTGACGCTCGCCCGGGAGAAGGGGCGATTTTTGGACGCTCTGCGGATTTGGGGGACCGGATGGAATTCGGTGTCCTCTCCTCCGTCCCCGGGACAAATAGTCGGTGCCCCCACCCTCAACATCTCCAGGGGGACAGGGATGATTTGGAAGGGGAAGCGGGATTAAGGAAGAACAGGGGAAACGGAATCCCCCCCCCCCCCGACACCTAACGTTTCTAAGGGGCCGGGCCCGACTTTTATTCCGAATTCATAAGGGGCTCAGGGGACGGAGCCCGGGCTGGGAGTCGGGGGACCCGGGTTCTAATCCCGGCTCTGCGCCGGTCTGCCGGGTGACCTTGGGTGAGTCACCGTGCCTCTCTGGGCCTCGGTTTCCTTCTCTACATAGAGCTACTGCTCTCTTTCTCTCTGAATCTCTCTCTGCCTCGGTCTCTGCTGTCTCTTTGCCTGTCTCTCAGTCTCTCCCTCTCTGTCTCTGACTGCCACTCCGTCTCTGCCTCCGTCTCTCTCTGGCTTTGTCTCTCTCTCTTGTTCTCTGTCTTTCTGGCTCTCTGTCTCTGTCTTTCTCTGCCTGTCTCTCTCTCCCTCCTTTCTATCGACCCCCGACGTTCTGCGCAGGGCTTGGAGCAGGAATAAGGGTTTTCTAAATTCCCCAATAAGAAGTGCTTGGAATCCTGGAATTCTTCTTCTAAAGTGCCGGGGCGATTGATCGCCCGGTCGTATTTCTCGAGCACCTACAGGGAGCGGAGCACCGTACTAAACGCTTAGGAGAGTCCGATACGACACAGTTGGTAGACACCATTCCTGCCCACAGGCAGCTTGCAGTCTAGGAGGGAAAGTCATTATTTTAAATGAATAAAGTAAAATATAGGATTTATAGACGTTTTCATAAGTGCGGAGGGACGGATGAATAAAGGATGAAAATCCAAGTATAAGGGCGACGCAGAAGGGAGCGGGAGAAGAGGAAATGAGGCTTAATCGGGGCAGGCCTCTTGGAGGAGGTGGACGTTTAAGAGGATTTTGAAGGTAGGGCGCGAGAGGCAGCGTGGCTCAGGGGCAAGAGCCCGGGCTTGGGAATCAGAGGACGTGGGTTCTAAACCCAACTCGGCCACTTGTCTTCTGTGCGACCTTGGGCGAGCCACTTTGCTTCTCTGGGCCTCAGTTCCCTCATCTGTAAAATGAGGATGAAGACCGTGAGCCCCACGTGAGACAACCTGATGACCCTGCATCTCCCCCAGCGCTTAGAACAGTGCTCGGCACACAGTAAGCGCTTCACAAATGCCAACACTTATTATTAATCCCGGCTCGGCCGCTTGTCTGCTGTGTGACCTTGGGCGAGTCGCTTCACTTCTCTGGGCCTCGGTGGCCTCCTCTGTAAAATGGGGGTGGAGACCGTGAGCCCCACATGGGACAGGGACTGGGTCCAACCTGATTTGCTTGTATCCACCCCAGCGCTTAGTACAGCGTCTGGCACGTCGTAAGCACTCAATAAATACCGTCACTATGATTATTACTCTCCCAAGCACTTAGGGCAGCGCTCTGCACACGGTAAGCACTCGATAAATACGATTGACTCTGACTCCAAGGCCTACGCTCTAGCCAGTAGGCCTGTGGGCCTCAGTTTCCCCATCTGTAAAATGGGGACTCAACTCTTGTTCTCCCTCCTCTTTAGATTGGGATCCCCATGTGGGATATGGATGGATCTGACCCGATTGACTTAGATCCACCCCCACGCTTAGCAAAACGCTTGGCCCAGAGTGAGCGCTTACTCCACCCGGGTATCACCGCCGTCAAACGCCGGGCACGGGGTCGACCTGCGTGCGACCCTCCGGATCCCAGACGGTCAGCGTGGATCAGGTCAGGACACGAGAGAGAGTCCAGCAAATCCCGGCTCCGCCACTTGTCAGCTGTGTGACCTTGGGCAAGTCGCTTCACTTCCCTGGGCCTCAGTGACCTCATCTGTCAAATGGGAATGAAGATATGGGACAACCTGATTACCTTGTATCTCCCCCAGCGCTTAGAACAGTGCTTGGCACAGAGTAAGCACTTAACAAATACCAACATTATCATTATTATTATTATTAAATCCCCGGACCTCTTTCTTCCTCGAAGGACCCTGACCGCGGGTTGTTGTTTTTTATATAGTATTCATTAAGCGCTTACTCTGGGCCAGTCACTGTACTAAGCACCGGGGTAGATACAAGGTAATGGGGTTGGACGCAGATTCCTGTCCCGCGTGGGGCTCGCGGACTTGTTCTTGTCTGTCCGTCTCCCCCGATTAGACCGTGCGCCCGTCACAGGGCAGGGACCGTCTCTGTTACCGATTTGTCCATTCCGAGCGCTTAGTACAGTGCTCCGCACATAGTAAGCGCTCAATAAATACCATTGAATGATTAGACCGTAAGCCCGTCAAAGGGCAGGGACTATATCTGTTACCGATTTGTCCATTCCAAGCGCTTAGTACAGTGCTGTGCACATAGTAAGCGCTCAATAAATACTATTGAATGAATGAATGAGCCCCCGTTTTTCAGATGAGGTCACTGAGGCACAGAGAAGTGCAGTGCCTTTTTTTTTTTTTCTCTAATGGTATTTGCTAAGCGCTTACTATGGGCAGCTGGGGCAGATAGAAGCCGATCAGGTCCCACATGGGGCTCATCGTCTCCCTCCTTCTCTTGAATCCCTTTATTCCCTTCCCCTTCGGCCTCACAGGACCTGCGTCTTCCGAGAAGCCGCGTGGCTCAGCGGGTAGAGCCCGGGCTTGGGAGTCGGAGGTCATGGGTTCGACTCCTGCCTCTGCCACTTGTCAGCTGGGTGACCTTGGTGTCCTAGGTGACCCTAGGGTACCCACCATCTCAAGGTCAAATGGTATCTCGTGACCCCCTGAGCCGGCAGGCGGAACTCGGGAGTGAGGATGGGACACCGTCCCCCCCCCCAACCCAAACTGCCGGATTGACGGCCCAGGCTGGGAATACAGGAGGTGCCAATCAAATTAGGGATTCATTCATTCATTCAATAGTATTTATTGAGCGCTCACTATGTGCAGAGCACCGGACTGAGCGCTTGGAATGAACAAGTCGGCGACAGATAGAGACGGTCCCTGCCGTTTGACGGGCTTACGGTCCGATCGGGGGAGACGGGCGGACGAGAACGATGGCTATAAATGGAGTCAAGGAATGGAGAAGGGGGGGGAGGGCAGAGATTGGATAAACTGAGGCCGGAAGCCGGAAAGGCCTGAGGGCACAGGTGATAAATACCTGCCGCCTCTAACCTTCCGTGCAGAGGAACGGGACCGGCAGCAGCGTCCGGAGCGTGAGAAGGCCGCTCCGCCTGCACCGAGTGAGGGGCCGCGGGATGGGTGAGCGTCCCGTCCTGCTGAGCGCTCGTGGGGTTGGAAGCCAGACGCTTCACCGTGGGTAGGTAACGTTTAAAATGGATTTGATGGCTAAGTGGGTGCCTCCCCAGGGGGACGCGAACAGGGTGGGAGGTGGCCGCCTCACCACGTGCAAGTAACCCTAAGTGGGTAATTCATTCATTCAATAGTATTTATTGAGCGCTCACTATGTGCAGAGCACCGGACTGAGCGCTTGGAATGAACGAGTCGGCGACAGATAGAGACGGTCCCCGCCGTTAGACGGGCGCACGGTCCGATCGGGGGAGACGGATGGACGAGAGCGATGGCGATAGATAGAGTCGAGGGGAAGAACGTCTCGTAAAAACATTGGCGACTAAATAGAATCGAGGCGATGTACATCTCATTAACAAAATAAATAGGGTGATGAAAATATATACAGCTGAGCGGACGAGTACGGTGCCGAGGGGTGGGAAGGGAGAGGGGGAGGAGCGGAGGGAAATGGGGTAATGCATAACTGGGTTTAACGCATAAGTGTATGGAACTCATATGTGTACGGAACTCATTAGTGTTTAACGCATAAGTGTATTCACCGCAAAGGTGGATTCCTCCCGGGTGGGACGAGCACACTGGGAGGAAATCATAAGTGAGCTCGGGTGTCCGCCCACACGCGAGTACCATCATAATAATGTTGGTATTTGCTAAGCGCTTACTATGTGCAGAGCACTGTTCTAAGCGCCGGGGTAGACCCAGGGGCATCAGGTTGTCCCACGTGGGGCTCACGGTCTTAATCCCCATTTTCCAGATGAGGTAACTGAGGCACGGAGAAGTGAAGTGACTTGCCCACAGTCACACAGCTGGCAGAGCCGGGATTCGAACCCATGACCTCTGACTCCAAAGCCCGGGCTCTTTCCACTGAGCCACGCTGCTTTATCAGTGTATTCCTCCCATAAGGGAAGTTCTAACACCATATTCCTCCCGAAGGGGAAGCTTTAACATCATATTTCCCCCGTAAAGGGAAGGCCGATTGGCGCGTCTAAATAATTAATTCAATTCGCCCCGCGGAATAAATTCTATACAAAACTCAGGTTTTCCATCCCCGGCCTCTCTCTCTCGCCGCGCCGATTCCGAAAGAACCTGTCCCCGGCGGCGGGTGACACTTGGGCAAGTCACTTCACTTCTCTGGGCCTCAGTGACCTCATCTGTAAAACGGGGATGAAGACCGTGAGCCCCACGTGGAACAACCTGCTAATCTTACAGTTACCTCAGCGCTTAGGACGGTGCTTGGCACATAGTAAGTGTTTAACCAATACCAGCATTATTATTGTGTCCATATCTGGAATTTATTTATTTCTATTCTATTTATTTCTATTAATGTCTCCCCCTCTAGACTGTCAGCTCGTTGTGGGCAAGAAACGTATCTACCAACTCTGCTATTTTGCCCTCTCCCAATTGCTTGGTCCAATGTTCTGCTTCCGATATAATCATAATAGTGATAATATCTGTTACCGATCTGTCCATTCCAAGCGCTTAGTACAGTGCTCTGCACACAGTGTGCGCTCAATAAATACTATCGAATGAATGAATGAATAATGTTGGTATTTGGTAAGCGCTTCCTATGTGCCAAGCACTGTCCTAAGCCCCGGGTTAGATACCAGGTAATCGGGTCGGAGGGGCGATACCCAGGTAATGAGGTCGTCCCACATGGGGCTCCCAGTCTTCATCCCCATTTTCCAGGTGAGGGAACCGAGGCCCGGCGAAGTGAGGTGACTTGCCCGAGGTCACCCAGCAGCAAGTGGCGGAGCCGGGATTGGAACCCGTGCCCTGCTGAGCCCCAGGCTCGGCGTGGCTCCGTGGAAAGAGCCCGGGCTTGGGAGTCAGAGGTCGTGGGTTCTAATCCCGGCTCCGCCGCTCGCCAGCTGTGTGACTTTGGGCAAGTCACTTCACTTCTCTGTGCCTCAGTTATCTCATCTGTAAAAGGGGGATTAAAACTGTGAGCCCCACGTGGGACGACCTGATCACCTTGTACCCCCCGGCGCTTAGAACAGTGCTTTGCACATAGTAAGCGCTTAACAAATACCGCCATTTATTCTAGTAAGTACTCCATAAATACGGTCGATTGACCGATCGATCATAGGAAGGATTATAGGATTGATTATTGAATCCCCATATTTCGGGTGAGAGAACCGAGGCCCAGAGCGGCGAAACGCCCCGCCCAGGGTCGCACAGCAAACCCGTGGAGGAGCCGGGATGGAGACCCAGGTCCTCTGACCCCCAGCTAGGCCACTCCGCCTCTCTTACAATTATCCCCCGCCACCACCGGGCCCGCTGGAGGTCTGGGCTTTGATAAACGCCTCTCCCTCGGGGAGACGAATCTCTCCACTCCGCCGGCCATCAATATCCGAGACAAAGTTTCTCCCTCGGTTTCTGCTGAGCGCTTTTAAATAAAATAGAAATAAAAGCCGGAGCCCAGGGGTCTTCCGCCCAAGGGAAGGAGGGGGCCGGAGGCGGTGTGTGTGGAGGTGGGGGAAGGGGGCGGGGGGTCCGTGCAGCCTCAGCGCCGAGGAGAAATAGGGCGATTTGTCTCCGCCGCCGGGGAGAGGCCCGCTCCCCCGGCATCCGTCTTGCCCGGATGGCCAGCGACAGGAGGACGCAGGCCTCTCCCGGAGAAGATGGCGACGCTCATTTTTTACGGGATCGCTGCTCTAAACGCTCTGCCCGGCTGGACGGGGGGGGGGCCCCTTTTTCTTTTTAAAAAATGGCACGAGCCGCTCGACGGGGCCGGCGAGGTGGGAACCGCTTCCCCTTACCCAGAGACCCCCGGGCTCCGCCGCCATCTTCGTCCCGCCTGGGGACGAAGCTGAAAGATGGGGAGATGAGGGTGGGGTCGTTCGGCGAGACCCCCCAAACAGACGCCATTCACTCGTTCGTTCAGAAGCAGCGTGGCTCAGTGGAAAGAGCCCGGGCTTGGGAGCCAGAGGTCACGGGTTCGTATCCCGGCTCTGCCCCGCGTCAGCTGTGTGACTGTGGGCGAGTCACTTCACTTCTCTGGGCCTCAGTTCCCTCATCTGGAAAATGGGGATTAACTGGGAGCCTCACGTGGGACGACCTGATCACCTCGTATTTCCCCCAGCGCTTAGTACAGTGCTCTGCACATAGTAACGCTTAACAAATACCAACATTATTATTCAGTTCAGTCGTATCTGTTGAACGCTTCCTGTGTGCAGAGCACTGTGCTAAGCGCTCGGGAGAGGACAGTACAAGAATAAACAGATGCATTCCCCGTCTCACGGTCTAGACGTGAAGAGAAAGAAATGAATGAGGGATGTGGACGTAAGCGATGCGGGGCTGGAAGGGGGATAATAATAATAATAATAATAATGATGATAGTATCTGTTAAGCGCTTACTATGTGCCGAGCACTGTTCTAAGCGCTGGGGTAGACACAGGGGAATCAGGTTGTCCCACGTGGGGCTCACAGTCTTAACCCCCATTTTACAGATGAGGGAACTGAGGCACCGAGAAGTGAAGTGACTCGCCCACGGTCACACAGCTGACAAGTGGCCGAGGTGGGATTCGAACCCATGACCTCTGACTCCAAAGCCCGGGCTCTTTCCACTGAGCCACACTGCTTCTACAATGAAGAAAGGGAGCGAGTCGGGGAGAAGCAGAAGGGAGCGGGAGAAGAGGAAAGGAGGGCGCAGTCAGGGAAGGCCTCCTGGAGGAGGTGGGCCTTCAATGGGGATTTGAAGGAAGGAGAGAGTCATCGTCTGTGGGATTTGAGGAGGGAAGGTGTTCCGGGCCAGAGGCGGGACGGGGGCCAAGGGTCGGCGGCGAGATGGACGAGATTCCCCTCCACCACCGGGGAAGAGCCTTCTAGAAAGAGAACCTGGCCTCCACGTCCCGAAAACAGGCAGCAGTGGCCAGTAAGCGCTCGATAAATACGTCGAATGGACGAATGAATGAATTGTCACTGGAGCGGAGTCTACTGGGTGCAGAGCACTGAACTGAGCACTTGGGGGAAGACGCTACGGTTAGTAGACACAATCTCTGCCCTCAAAGAGCTGACAGTTGACTGCGTGCAGAGCACTGGACCGAGTGCTCAGGACAGTGCTCGGTACACGCACTCGTGTACGTGAAGCAGCGTGGCTTACAGAGAAGCAGCGAGGCTCCGTGGAAAAAACACGGGCTTGGGAGTCAGACGTCATGGTTTCGAATCCCGACTCTGCCACTTGTAACCTCTCTGACTGTGGGCGAGTCACTTCACTTCTCTGGGCCTCAGTTCCCTCATCTGGAAGATGGGGATGAAGACTGAGTGCCCCACGTGGGACAACCTGATCACCTTGTATCCCCCAGTGCTTAGAACAGTGCTTCGCACCCAGTGAGCGCTTAACAAATACCATCGTTATTATCATTATGACACAGCCGACTGTCAGTTCCTTGAGGGCAGGGATCCGTCCACCCAGTCTGGGCCTCGGTTCCCTCATCTGTTAAATAGGGGTTGTGACCAATCCGATCTGCTTGTATCCACCCCAGCGCTCAGTTCAGTGCCTGGCACATAGTAAGCACTTGATAAATACCACAATTATTATTATTATTGCCCTCTCCCAAGCACTGAGTACAGTGCTCTGCAGAACAGGAGATTCTTGCCAACGACCTCTTCTTCCCACTTCCCCCCCGGCACCTCCTCCTTTCCCTCTTCTTCCTCTTCCTCCATATCCTCCACTCCCTCCCTCTTCCTCCTCTTCTTCCTCCTCCTCTTCCTCCTCTCCTCCCCCTCGTCCTTCTCCTCATTCATTCATTCCATCATATTTATTGAGCACTTACTGTGTGCAGGGCACTGTACTAGGCGCTTGGAAAGTCTTCCTCCTCACTCATTCGTTCAATCGTATTTATTGTGTGCTTACTGTGTGCAGAGCACTGTACTAAGCGCTTGGGAAGGTACAATTCAGCAACAGAGAGAAAAAATCCCTGCCCACACCAGGTTCACAGTCTAGAATGGGGGGTGACAGATATCAGAACAAGTAAACAGGCAAGTAAACTCCTCCTCCCTCCTCTTCCTCTTCTTCCTCCTCTTCCACCATCTCCTCCTCTCCCTCCTCCTCCTCCTTCCCCCTTCTCCTCCTTCCGCACCTCTTCCTCTCCCTCCTCCTCTTCCTCCACCACCGCCTTCTCTCCCTCCTTCTCTTCCCCCTGCTCCTCCTCCACCTCCTTTTCCCCCTTCTCCTCCTCCTCCTCCTCCTCCTCCTCCTCCTCCTCCTCCTCCTCCTCCTCCACCACCTCCTCCTCTCCCCTTCTCCTCCTTCCACACCTCTTCCTCTCCCTCCTCCTCTTCTTCCTCCTCCTCCTCCTCCTCCCTCCTTCTCCTCTTCCTCCACCTCCATTTCCTCCTCTCCCTCCTCCTCCACTACCTCCTCTTCCTCTACCACCGCCTTTTCTCCCTCCTCCTCTTCCTCCTCCACTTCCTTTTCCCCCTTCTTCTCCTTCTCCTCCTCCTCTTCCTCCTCCTCCACCATCTCCTCCTCTCCTTCCTCCTCCTTCTCCTTCCACCTTCTCCTCCTTCTGCACCTCTTCCTCTCTCTTCCTTCTCCTCCACTACCTCCTCTTCCTCCACCCCTGCCTTTTCTCCCTCCTCCTCTTCCCCCTCCTCCACCTCCTTTTCCCCCTTCTTCTCCTCTTCCTCCTCCTCCTCCTCCTCCTCCTCCTCCTCCTCCTCCATCTCCTCCTCTCCTTCCTCCTCCTTCCCCCTTCTCCTCCTTCTGCACCTCTTCTTCTCCCTCCTCCTCCTCCACCTCTTCCCCCTGCTCCTCCTCCAGCTCCTTCTCTCCCTTCTTGTCCTTCTCCTCCCTCTCTTCCTCCTCCTCCTCGCCCCCATTCTCCCCCGCTGCCCCGTGGCGAGCTAGGCCCGAAGGCCCGGAGCCCTGTGACTCAGGCCGTAAACGGTGACAGCGGCGGGCGCAGAGCACGGCCGGGCCCGCCCGACGTCGGGGGGCCCGGGCCGGGGCCTCCCTCGACGCTCCCTCCCTCCCGCCGGCGGCGGCCACCTCGCTTGGCCAACAAAGGGCCTCAGTGTGGCCGCCAGACAGCGAGTCAGCCGTCGTCAGGGCCCCGGGGAGCCCCACCCGGCCCGCCTCGGCCGGCCTCGGCCCGCCTCGGCCCACGGGAGGCGCTGGGCGCCTGGGTCCCCGCCCTTCTTGGCCCCCGGTGGCGGCGGGGCGGGAGGCGGGGAGGACGAGAGGCGGGGAGGCCCGCTTCGGCCGCAGCCGGAGCCCGCCGCGGGCCGGGAAGCGGGCCTGGCGTGGTAGGCCCTCAGAGGGGCCTCCTGCCTCGACCCCTTCAGTGTACCCTGGCAGGCGGACCTGTCAACGTGGGGCCCTGAGGGGGTCCTCCTGGATGGACCCCCCCCAACGCACCCTGGCAAGCGGGCCTGTCACCGTGCGGCCCTCAGGGGGTCCTCCTGGATGGACCCCAGTGCACCCTGGCAAGCGGGCCTGTCACCGTGGGGCCCTCAGGGGGTCCTCCTGGATGGACCCCCCCCACGCACCCTGGAAAGCGGGCCTGTCACCGTGGGGTCCTGAGGGGGTCCTCCTGGATAGACCCCCCCCCCCAGTGCACCCTGGAAAGCAGGTCTGTCTCGGTGGGGCCCCGAGAGGGTCTTCCAGGTGGACCCCCCAGGGCACCCTGGCAAACAGGCCTGTCACCATGGGGCCCTGAGGGGGTCCTCCTGGATGGACTCCCCCCCCCCCCCCCAGTGCACCCTGGCAAGCAGCCCTGTCTCGGTGGGGCCCCGAGAGGGTCTTCCAGGTGGACACCCCCCCCCAGTGCAGGCTGGGAAGCGGGCCTGTCTGTCATGCATTCATTCATTCAAACGTATTTATCAAGCGCTTATTGTGTGCAGAGCACTGTATTAAGCACTTGGGAAAACACAATACAGTAATAAAGGGTGACATTCCCTGCCCGCTACAAGTTCTGTCCGCGTGGGCCCCTGAGGGGGTCCTCCTGGATGGACCCCCCCTTTGCACCCTGGAAAAATAGGCCCGTCTCATTGGGGCCATGAGAGGGTCTTTCAGTCGGACCCCCCCAGTGCATACTTAGAAGCAGGTCAGTCTGTCATACATTCATTCATTCAATAGTATTTATCGAGCGCTTACTATGGGCAGAGCACTGTACTAAGCGCTTTGAATGGACAAATCGGTAACAGATAGAGACCGTCCCTGCCCTTCGACGGGCTTACAGTCTAATCGCGGGCTTACATTCATTCCTTCGGTCGTATTTATAATAATAATGTTGGTATTCGTTAAGCGCTTACTATGTGCAGAGCACCGTTCTAAGCGCCGGGGCGGATACGGGGTCATCAGGTCGTCCCCCGTGAGGCTCCCAGTCTTCATCCCCATTTTTCAGATGAGGTCACTGAGGCACCGAGAAGTGAAGTGACTTGCCCACAGTCACACAGCGGGGATTTGACCTCTGACTCACCAGCCCGGGCTCTTTCCACCGAGCCACGCTGTTTCCCGTATTAAGCGCTTACTGCGTGCAGAGCACTGTACTGAGCACTTGGGAAAGCACAGTACAGTAATAAAGGGTGACATTCCCTGCCCACAAGAAGTTCCGTCACGGTGGGCTCCTGAGCGGGGCCTCCCGGCCGGACCCCGGGGCACCCGGGAAAGGAGGCTTGTAAGGTGGACTCCCGAGGGAAAGTCCATCCAGTTGGAGAACAGTGCTCTGCACATAGTAAGCGCTGAACAAACACCGACATTATTAACCCAGTGGAGCCCGGGAAGCGGGCCCGTAGGGTGGTCCTGAGAGTCCCCCTTCGACTCCCGGCTCGGCCACTTGTCAGCTGTGTGACTGTGGGCAAGTCCCTTCACGTCTCGGTGCAGCGTGGCTCAGTGGAAAGAGCACGGGCTTTGGAGTCCGAGGTCACGGGTACGAATCCCGGCTCGCCCACTTGTCAGCTGTGTGACCTGGGGCGAGTCACTTCCCTTCTCGGTGCCTCAGTTCCCTCGTCTGTAAAATGGGGATGAAGACTGTGAGCCTCACGTGGGACAACCCGATTCCCCTGTGTCTACCCCAGCGCTTAGAACGGTGCTCGGCATATAGTAAGCGCCTAACAAATACCAACATTATTAAGTCACTTCACTTCGCTGTGCCTCATCTGGAAAATGGGGATTAAGACTGGGAGCCTCACGTGGGACGACCCGATGACCCCGTATCTCCCCCAGCGCTTAGAACGGTGCTCTGCACAGAGTAAGCGCTTAACAAATACCAACATTATTATTATTATTATTGTTACCCCCGTGCCCCCTAGGCAGCGGCAGGAACCCTTAGCCCCGTGTGTCCCAGAACGGCTCACACGTGCGAGGACACGGTCTCCCAGCCCGGAGACGTTTCCTCCGGGGCTCGGCCAGATTTGCCCGCCTTCCCACCCCGCCCCGGGCCTGCCGACCGCAAAGACCAATAAAACCCCTCTTCTGCCATTAAACCCTAATGGAACAAGTTCCGTCTCCTCCTCCTGGGGTGAAATCCTAGGAGGAATGTGTCCTGCCCACCTCCTCTGCACACAGCCCTGACCCGAGCACCTTCCACGGGCGGAGCGGAGCAACTCCCAGGAGCAGGGTGCTGTACTGGGCCCCCCCCGTGAGCGGAGCCCTGGACTAAGCGGCGTGGCTCAGTGGAAAGAGCCCGGGCTTTGGAGTCAGAGGTCATGGGTTCGAATCCCAGCTCTGCCACCTGTCAGCTGTGGGACTGTGGGCAAGTCACTTCTCTGGGCCTCAGTGACCTCATCTGTAAAATGGGGATGAAGAGCGTGAGCCCCACGTGGGACAACCTGATTCCCCTGTGTCTACCCCAGCGCTTAGAACAGTGCTGGGCACATAGTAATCGCTTAACAAATACCAACATTATTATTATCTTTGGGGAGCAGAACTTGATATTGAGCACCTCCTGTGAGCAGAGCACCATACCGGGCACTAGTAATAATAATAATTACGGTGTGGGTTAAGCGCTTACTATGTGCCAAGCGGTAATGATAATAATGTTGGTATTTGTTAAGCGCTTACTCTGTGCAGAGCACTGTTCTAAGCGCTGGGGGAGATACAGGGTCATCAGGTTGTCCCACGTGGGGCTCACATTTTTTAAACCTCCTTTTTACAGAGGAGGTAACTGAGGTACGGAGAAGTGAAGTGGCTTGCCCAAGGTCACCCAGCAGGCAAGTGGCAGAGGCGGGATTAGAACCCACGACCTCTGGCTCCCAAGCCCGGGCTCTTTCCACCGAGCCACGCTGCTTCTCTCAGGGCTCGGATTAGCGTGGGAATGGTCGGGAGGGAGACGGAAGGGAGGAACTCGGCGACGTTGCGAAGGTTGAACCGGCAGGATTTGGTGGCAGAGGGGACGCGCGGGGGGTGGGCGTCGGAGGCCGCGGCCGAGCGGCTGGGGAGAGGGTGGAGGACGCGAGGGGGGGGATCGGGCAGCGACTGGGATTTCCCGGGAGGGGCTGTGGACAGACGGGCCACGTCCCGCCGGCTCCGGGATGCAGTCCTCCACACAGACGGGGCCCGCCTGGCTCCCGTCACGGCCGGGCCAGATTCCCGACATTCATTCAATAGTATTTATTGAGCGCTTACTATGTGCAGAGCACTGTACTAAGCGCTCGGGATGAACAGGTCGGCAACAGAGACAGTCCCTGCCGTTCGACGGGCTTACGGTCTAATCGACATGGGCCGGACGGCGGCCCGGCCTCGACCCGCCTCCTCCCCGAGGGGTGGTCAGGGAGGTCCCGGCCTCGGCCTGCCTCCCCTCTGAGCGTCGGCTGAGGGTCTTCGCCTCATTCATCGTCAACTGTATTTATTGAGCGCTTACTGTGGGCGGAGCACCGGACCGAGCACTTGGAAAGTCCAATTCGGCCAAAGATAGAGACCATCGCCACCCGACGACGGGTTCGCAGCCTAGAAGTGGGGAGCCAGACAACAAAACAAGTATAGATACATAGAATTAGAATAATGTTGGAATTTGTTAAGCGCTTACTATGTGCCGAGCACTGTTCTAAGCACTGGGGGAGATACAAGGTCATCAGGTCGTCCCACGTGAGGCTCCCAGTCTTCATCCCCATTTTGCAGGTGAGGGAATTGAGGCGCTGAGAAGTGAAGTGACTTGCCCAAAGTCACACAGCTGACAGGTTCATTCATTCATTCAATAGCATTTACTGAGCGCTCACTATGTGCAGAGCACTGGACTGAGCGCTTGGAACGGACAAATCGGCAACAGATAGAGACAGTCCCTGCCCACTGACGGGCTTACAGTCAGAGGTCATGGGTTCGAATCCCGGCCCCGCCACTTGTCAGCTGTGTGACCGTGGGCGAGTCACTTCACTTCTCTGGGCCTCAGTGACCTCATCTGTAAAATGGGGATGAAGACCGTGAGCCCCACGGGGGACGACCTGATTCCCCTGTGTCTCCCCCAGCGCTTAGAACAGTGCTCTGCACATAGAAAGCGCTTAACAGATACCAACATTATTATTATTATTATTATTATTATTATTATTATTATCATTACTCGGGGGAGAACAGTCTAATCGGGGGAGAGGTGGCGGAACCGGGTATATGCACATCATTAAGAACATCAGTAGAATAATAAATCCGTACAAATATCCACCAGTGGTGTGGGGCGGGGAGGCGGGTAGAGCAGAGGGAGGGAGGCAGGGCGATGGGGAGGGGAGGAGGAGCGGAGGAAAAGGGGGGCTCGGTGTGGGAAGGCCTCCTGGAGGAGGGGAGCCTTCAGTAGGGTTTTGAAGGGGGGAAGTGGGATTATTTGGTGGATTTGAGGCGGGAGGGCGTTCCGGGCCGGAGGCGGGACGTGGGCCGGGGGTCTCCGGCGGGCCGGGCGAGCCGCAGGCCCGGGGAGGAGGCGAGCGGCGGCAGGGGAGCGGAGCGTGCGGGCCGGGACGGAGAAGGACAGAAGGGAGGAGAGGCAGGAGGGGGCCGGGGGCTGGGGGGCTTTGAAGCCAAAGGTGAAGAGTTTTTGCTTCCTACGAAGGTCGATAGGCAACCACTAGCCTCAGCCTGGCTCCTCCCCGAGGACCCGTCCGGAGTCCCGGCCTAAGCCCGGTTTCTCCCCGACGTTTTTTCCAGGGTCCCGACCTCAGCCCGCCTCCCCCCTGAAAGTCTGTCCGGGCCCCCGGCTCCATCGTGGCTCCTTCCCGTAGGTTTGGCCGGAGCCCGTGCCTCGGCCTGGTTTCTCCCTGACGTTTTTTCCGGGGTCTGGGCCCCAGCCTGGCTCGTCTCTGGTGGTTTGTCTCCGCCTCATCGTGGCTCCTTCCCGTGGGTTTAATAATGTTGGTATCTGTTAAGCGCTTACTACGAGCAGAGCACTGTTCTAAGCGCCGGGGGAGATTCAGTGTCATCACGTCGTCCCACGTGAGGCTCACGGTCGATCAACCATTTGACAGATGAGGGAACTGAGGCCCAGAGAAACGAAGTGACTTGCTCGACAACGGGCTCACGGTCTGGAAGGGGGAGACGGACACGGAAGCAAGTAGACGGGCATCGATAGCATCAATATAAATAAATAGAATTGTAGATATAGTCACGTCAAGAGAAGTAAACGGGCATTGATGTAAAGAAATAAAAGTATAGATATGAACTCATATAGACAAGCGGCGTGGGGCGGGGAGGGGGGTAGAGCAGAGGGAGGGAGTCGGGGCGACGGGGAGGGGGAGCGGAGGGAAAGGGGGGCTCGGTGTGGGAAGGCTTCCTGGAGGAGGTGAACTCTCGGGAGGGTTTTGAAGAGGGGAAGAGAGTTAGTTTGGGGGCTTTGAGGAGGGAGGGCGTCCAGCACAGCGGGAGGACGCGGGCCGGGGGCCTCGGGCGGGCCGGGCGAGCCGGAGGCCCGGGGAGGAGGCGAGCGGCGGCGGAGGAGCCGAGTGTGCGGCCCGGGCCGGAGGAGGACGGAAGGGAGGGGAGGGGGGCCGGGGGCCGGGGTTGGGGGGCTTTAAACCCAAAAGTGAGGAGTTTTCGTTTGATTCGGAGGTTGATAGGCAACCCCTGGAGAAGCAGCGTGGCTCAGTGGAACGAGCACGGGCTTGGGAGTCAGAGGTCATGGGTTCGAATCCCGGCCCGGCCCCTTGTCAGCTGTGTGACTTTGGGCGAGTCACTTCACTTCTCGGTGCCTCAGTGACCTCATCTGTAAAAGGGGGATTAAGACCGGGAGCCCCACGTGGGACAACCCGATTCCCCCGTGTCTGCCCCAGCGCTTAGAACGGTGCTCGGCACCTAGTGAGCGCTTAACAGATACCAACATTATTTAGAGGAGGGGGATGACATGCCACACTAATCCCTGCTCCGCCGCTTGTCAGCTGTGTGACTTGGGGCAAGCCACTTCGCTTCTCTGGGCCTCAGTGACCTCATCTGGAAAATGGGGATGAAGACCGGGAGCTCCACGGGAGACAACCTGACGACCTCGTATCTCCCCCAGCGCTTAGAACAGTGCTCGGCGCATAGTAAGCGCTTAACAAACGCCATCATCCTAATGTTGGTATTTGTATTTGTCATCATCGACATCAACAGCGCTTCTCTGTACCTCCGTTTGCTGCTCTGTAAAATGGGGCTTTTTTGTCTTCATCCCCATTTGACAGATGAGGCAACTGAGGCACAGAAGTGAAGTGACCTGCCCACAGTCACACAGCTGATGTGGCAGAGCGGGATTCGAACCCATGACCTCTGACACCCAAGCCCGTGCTCTTTCCACTGAGCCAGGCTGCTTCTACTCTGTGCAGAGCACTGTTCTAGGCGCTGGGGGAGATACAAGGTCATCAGGTTGTCCCACGTGAGGCTCCCAGTCTTCATCCCCATTTGACAGAGGAGGTCGCCGAGGCCCAGAGAAGTGAGGTGACTCGCCCACAGTCACCCAGCGGACAAGGGGCGGAGCCGGGGTTCGAACCCACGACCTCGGACTCCCAGGCCCGGGCTCTTGCCACTGAGCCACGCTGCTTCTCTAATGAAATGATGCTTGCATCCACCAACTCTCTTGCGTACTTCCCCGAGCGCTCAGCGCATGCAGTAAACGCTCAATAAATACTACCGACCGATGGACTGATAATAATAATAATGGTCGTGATTATTCCTAAGCGTTCACTAAACTCCGGGCACCGTACTAAGCGTCGGGGCGGTTATAAGCAAAGCGGGTCGGACGCGACCCCGGTGTCACGGAGGAGCTCACGCTCTCACTCCCCTTTCACAGATGAGGGAACCGAGGCCCAGAGAATAATAATAATGTTAGTATTTGTCAAGCGCTCACTATGTGCAGAGCACTGTTCTGAGCGCCGGGGTTGATACAGGGTCATCAGGTCGACCCACGTGAGGCTCCCAATCTTAATCCCCATTTTCCAGATGAGGTCACTGAGGCCCAGAGAAGTGAAGTGAGTTGCCCGCAGTCACCCAGCTGCCAAGTGGCCGAGTCGGGATTCGAACTCGTGACCTCTGACTCCCAAGCCCGGGCTCTTTCCACTGAGCCACGCTGCTTAAGTGAAGTGACTCCCCCAAGGTCACACAGCAGACAAGAGTCGGAGCCGGGAGCGTGGCTCAGTGGAAAGAGCCCAGGCTTGGAAGTCAGCGGTCACGGGTTCAAATCCCCGCTCTGCCACTTGTCAGCTGGGTGACCTTGGGCAAGTCACTTCGCTTCTCTGGGCCTCAGTGACCCCCATCTGTAAAATGGGGATGAAGACTGGGAGCCCCACGGGGGACGACCTGATGACCTCGTATCCTCGCCAGCGCTTAGAACAGTGCTCGGCACGTAGGGAGCGCTTAACAGATACCGACATTATCATCATTCGACCGTGCCGCCGCTTGGAGCGGGGAAACTCCGTTACGCTGTGCTCTCCCGAGCGTTTAGTACACCGCTCCGCACGCAACAAGCGGTCGGGAAATACCACCGACAGCCCGACTGACGGACGGGGACGGTGACGCCGCCCAACAGGACGGGATCGTGGGTGTGATCCGCCTCTCCCGTCTACCGCGGGCTCCGGGACGGGGGGAGGGTTTAATAGATACCTTTACTGCTTAATGACCGGTTTCGGGGGTTTATTGAAGCACGTACTCTTCCAGAGCCAGATTCTCTTCTCCGTGTCACGTTGAAATAATAATGATGGCGATGACTATAATTAGGGTGTTTATTGAGGCCTAACTCTGGGCAAGGCGCTCTACCGGCTTCAAGATTCGTTCGCTCGGTTACGGGGCGCTTACTACGTGCAGAGCGCCGCACTGAGATGGACGTACCGACCGGGTGACGCTCTCCTCCTTGGGCGGCTGAGAATTCCCGCCCGGACACGCTGGACACGCGACCGATCGATCGATCCTGCGGGCAGAGCCCTGGACCGAACGCTTGGGGAACCATGGTGTTTGTTAAGCGCCTACTGTGTGCCAAGCACTGTTCTAAGCGCCCGGGGGGGGATCCAGGGTCATCAGGTCGGCCCCCGTGGGGCTCCCAGCCTTCATCCTCATTTGACAGATGAGGAAACCGAGGCCCAGAGATGTGAAGCGACTCGCCCAGGGTCGCAGAGCAGACAAGGGGCGGAGTCGGGATTAGAACCCATGACCTCTGACTCCCCAGCCCGGGCTCTTGCCATTGAGCCACGAGTAAATAGTTAATAATAATAATAATAATGTTGGTATCTGTTAAGCGCTGACAACGTGCCGAGCACTGTTCTAAGCGCTGGGGGAGACACAGGCGAATGAGGTCGTCCCACGTGAGGCTCCCGGTCTTCGTCCCCATTTGACAGATGAGGGAACTGAGGCACAGAGAAGTGAAGTGACTCGCCCACAGTCACGCAGCTGACAAGTGGCAGGGTCGGGATCGAACACTGAGTTAATCGGTGGCAGAGCGCGTCAGCGCCTTGATGATGATGATGACGATGGCATGTGTCGAGCACCGTTCTAAGCGCCGAGCGCTGTTCTAAGCGCTGAGCGCTCTGACTTGCCCAAGGAACTCAGTCGGACGCTGGCGGAGTGGGATTAGCTCTCCCAGCCCTCTGCCTTTGTCAGAGGTCATGGGTTCGAACCCCGGCTCTACCACTTGTCAGCTGTGTGACTTTGGGCGAGTCACTTCACTTCTCGGTGCCTCAGTGACCTCATCTGGAAAATGGGGATGAAGACCGGGAGCCCCACGTGGGACGACCCGATTCCCCTGTGTCTACCCCAGCGCTTAGAACGGTGCTCGGCACGTAGTGAGCGCTTAACAGATACCAACATTATTATCATTATTATTATTATTTCCACCTGGGCGTGCTCTCCCAGCATTTAGCACAGCGTTCTGCACACAGCGAGGGCTCGGGAAGTCATATTTCTAATAGTGCCTTTCTGTGCCAGGCGCTTACTATGTGCCGAGCACTGTTCTAAGCACTGGGGGGGATACGAGATCACGAGGCCGGACACGGTCCCGGTCCCACACCGGATTCGCTGTCGAAGTAGGAGGGAGAACAGGGATAATAATAATAATAATAATGTTGGTATTTGTTAAGCGCTTACTATGTGCAGAGCACTGTTCTAAGCGCTGGGGTAGACAGGTTGTCCCACGTGGGGCTCACAGTCTTATTCCCCATTTTACAGATGAGATAACTGAGGACCAGAGAATAATAATAATAATAATGTTGGTATCTGTTAAGCGCTCACTATGTGCCGAGCACCGTTCTAAGCGCTGGGGGAGACACAGGGGAATCGGGTTGTCTCACGTGGGGCTCACAGTCTTATTCCCCATTTTCCAGATGAGGTCACTGAGGCCCAGAGAAGTGAAGCGACTCGCCCACGGTCACCCAGCTGACAAGTGGCAGAGCCGG
Organism: Ornithorhynchus anatinus; assembly: GCF_004115215.2. Classification (NCBI taxonomy): domain Eukaryota; kingdom Metazoa; phylum Chordata; class Mammalia; order Monotremata; family Ornithorhynchidae; genus Ornithorhynchus; species Ornithorhynchus anatinus. The sequence goes on along the minus strand of NC_041728.1, from coordinate 183,747,409 downwards.
GAATCGAACCCATGACCTCTGACTCCCAAGCCCGGCCTCTTTCCACTGAGCCACGCTGCTTCCCCCAATCGAATCCCCATTTTGCAGATGGGGAAACTGAGGCCCAGAGAGGTGCAAGTGACTCGCCCAAGGTCGCACAGCCGACGAGGGGAGGAGCTGGGGTGAGAACGTCCGGGCTCTAGCCACTAGGTCGAGCTGCTCCTCTGTGGGTCAAGCGCTGCGCTAAGCGCTGGGAAAGATACAAGCCGTTCGGGATGGACACAGTCCTCGTCCCGCGTGGGGATCCGGAGGAGTAGAAAAGCAGCGTGGCTCAGTGGCAAGAGCCCGGGCTTGGGAGTCAGAGGTCATGGGTTCGAATCCCGGCTCTGCCACCTGCCCGCTGCGTGACCGTGGGCGAGTCGCTTCACTTCTCTGTGCCTCAGTTCCCTCATCTGGAAAATGGGGATTAACTGGGAGCCCCACGTGGGACAACCTGACGACCCTGTATCTCCCCCAGCGCTTAGAACAGTGCTCGGCACATAGGAAGCGCTTAACAAATACCAACATTATTAGGAGCACGGCGTCACGGATAGAGTCCGGGCCTGGGAGTCAGAGGGTCGTGGGTTCTAATTCCCGTGCGGCCCCTTGTCTGCTGTGTGACCTTGGGCAAGTCCCTTCGCTTCTCTGGGCCTCAGTTCCCTCATCTGGAAAATGGGGATGAAGACGGTGAGCCCCACAGGGGACGGGGACTGTGTCCCACCCGATTGGCTCGTATCCGCCCCAACGCTTAGTACAGTACAGCTTAGAGAAGCAGCGTGGCTCAGTGGGAAAAGCATGGGCTTTGGAGTCAGAGGTCTTGAGTTCGAATCCCGGCTCTGCCGCCTGTCAGCTGGGTGACCGTGGGCGAGTCACTTCACTTCTCTGTGCCTCAGGTACCTCATCTGGAAAATGGGGATGAAGACGGTGAGCCCCACGTGGGACGACCCGATTCCCCCGCGTCTCCCCCAGCGCTTAGAACGGTGCTCGGCACATAGGGAGCGCTTAACGGATACCAACATTAGTATTATTATTACGGTGCCTGGCGCAGGGTAAGAGCTTAACAAATACCACAATTATTATTATTATTATTATTCTCTGGGCCTCAGTTCCCTCCCCTGTAAATGCCGATGGAGACTGCGAACCCCAAGTGGGACAGGGACTGCGTCCGACCCGATTGGCTTGTCTCCACCCCAGCGCTTAGTTCAGTGCCTGGCACCCAGTAAGCGCTTAACAAACCCCCGCACCTGTCACTATTATTATTAGGATTGAATCTCCACTCTGCAGACGGGGAAACCGAGGCCCGGAGAGGTGAAATGACCGGCCCAAGGTCCCACAGCAGACAATTGGTGGAGCGGGATTGGAACCCTCTAAACCGTGAGACCGTTGTGGGCCGGGGTTGTCTCTCTTTCTCGCCGGGGCGTACTTTCCCCAGCGCTCGGTACAGCGCCCCGCACGCAGTCAGCACGCCATAGAGAAGCGGCGTGGCTCAGTGGCAAGAGCCCGGGCTTGGGAGTCAGAGGTCACGGGTTCGAATCCCGGCTCTGCCCCTTGGCAGCTGGGTGACCGTGGGCGAGTCACTTCACTTCTCTGGGCCTCGGTTCCCTCATCTGGAAAATGGGCATTCACTGTGAGACTCCCGTGAAACGACCCGATGACCCTCTGTTTCCCCCAGCGCTTAGAACGGTGCTCCGCACATAGCGAGCGCTTAACGGATACCAACATTATTATTACTGGCGGCTGGGTGACCGTGGGCGAGTCACTTCACTTCCCTGGGCCTCGGTTCCCTCATCTATAAAACGGGGATGGAGACCGTGAGCCTCCCGTGGGACGACCCGAGGAGCAGCGTGGCTCAGTGGAAAGAGCACGGGCTTTGGAGTCAGGGCTCATGAGTTCGAATCCCAGCCCTGCCACTCGTCGGCTGGGTGACCGTGGGCGAGTCGCTTCACTTCTCCGGGCCTCGGTTCCCTCATCTGTCAAATGGGGATGAAGTCTGTGAGCCCCACGTGGGGCGACCCGATTCCCCTACGTCCACCCCGGCGCTTAGAACGGTGGTCGGCACATAGTGGGCGCTTAACAGATACCAACATTATTACAAGCCGATGACCCCGTATCTCCCCCGGCGCTGAGAACGGTGCTCTGCACAGAGTAAGCGCTTAACAGATACCAACATTATTATAACTACGACTGGCAAAAAGCCAAAAAGAAACGCGTGGCAAAAAGAAACTTCCGGGCCCAGGCTCCTCCCGCCAGGCCGCACCCCGGGTCCCGTCGGCCCGGTCCGTCCGTGGGCCCGTCCGGCGCGTCGGGGGCTTCTGCGGGCGGGCGGGGGGCGATCCGAGGATGGGCTCCCGTTGGGCCTCGCCCCGTTCCCGGCCTTCCCGGGGTGAGGAATCTTCTCCGGAATGTGCTGACTTCCCAGCCGGCTTCCAGTGGGTGCCGGGGGAGGAGGGGGGAGACCGAGGCCGACAGCCACCTGGCCAAACGCCAGGCCTCCCCTCCCCCCGTCGACCCACCCAGCTGGACGCCCCCGCGCCCCCCGCCGGGCCCCCTCCCGCGTCCCCTCGGCCGCACCGACCCGGCGCTCGCCGGGCGCCGAGCGCCGTACCGAACGCTCGGGAGGGCCCAAGAGGAAGGCCGACGGACCCGTTCCCGCCCCCGACGGGCTCAGGGTCCAGATGGGAAGCAGCCCGGGCTGGGGAGACGGTGGTCGTGGGTTCGAGTCCCTGCTCCGCCCCGGGTCAGCTGGGTGACCTTGGGCAGGTCACTTCATTCCTTCAGTCAGTAGTATTTGTGAGCGCTTACTCCGGGCAGAGCACTGGACTGAGCGCTTCGAACGGACCGATCGGTAGCAGATGGAGACCGTCACTTTGACGGGCTCACGGTCTAATCGGGGGAGATTCGCTTCTCTGGGCCTCAGTTCCCTCATCTGTCAAATGGGGACGAAGCCCGGGAGCCTCACGGGGCACAAGCCGACGACCCTGTCTCTCCCCCAGCGCTTAGAACAGGGCTCTGCGCACGGTAAGCGCTTAACAAATACCAACATCATTATCATTATTATTGTTATTACTGAAGCAGCGCGGCTCAGCGGAAAGAGCCCGGGCTTGGGAGTGAGAGGTCGTGGGTTCGAATCGCGACCCTGCCACTTGTCAGCTGTGTGACCGTGGGCGAGTCACTTCACTTCTCTGGGCCTCAGTGACCCCGTCTGTCAAACGGGGACTAACTGTGAGCCTCACGTGGAACGACCCGACGACCCCGTATCTCCCCCAGCGCTTAGAACGGTGCTCTGCACAGAGTAAGCGCTTAACAGATACCAACATCATTACAGAGGGGGAGACGGGCTGGAATAGAAATCCATCGATCAATAGGTAAATCAAGAAATTACAGATATATGCATCATAACCGTGGCTTTGGTCCTACTCTCGGAAATGAGGACCCAGGTGGGTAACGATAATAATGACGTTGGTATTTGTTAAGCGCTCACTATGTGCCGAGCACTGTTCTGAGCGCCGGGGGAGATACGGGGTCATCGGATTGTCCCACGTGAGACTCACAGTCTTACTCCCCATCTGACAGATGAGGGAACCGAGGCCCAGAGAGGTGAAGTGACTCGCCCGCAGTCACCCAGCTGCCAAGGGGCAGAGCAGGGACTCGAACCCATGACCTCTGACTCCCAAGCCCGGGCTCTTTCTGCTGACCCACGCCGCTTCTCTAGTGGGCGTTTTCATTCTGCCGTTGACAGTGATAATAATAATGACCGGGGCATTCGTTAAGCGCTGACTATGTGCCGGGCACTGTACTAAGCGCCGGGGCGGAGACAAGCACATCGGGTTGGACTCAGTCCCTGGCCCACGTGGGGCTCCCGGTCTCCGCCCCCATTTGACAGAAGAGGGAACTGAGGCCCAGAGAGGGAAAGCGACTTACCCAAGGTCACCCAGCAGACGAGGGGCCGAGCCGGGATTAGAACCCATGACCTGCCGACTCTCGGGCCCGGCCTCTAGCCATTACGCCGCGCTGCTTCTCCACAGACAATAATACTATTAACGAGGATGGTGTTTGTTGAGCGCTTACTATGTACCGGGCACTGTTCTAAGCGCTGGGGGAGATGCCAGGGAATCAGGTCGTCCCCCGTGGGGCTCCCAGTCTTCGCCCCCATTTTCCAGAGGAGGGAACCGAGGCCCAGAGAAGTGAAGTGACTTGCTCAAGGTCGCCCAGCTAAGTGGCCGAGCAGGGATTCGAACCCATGACCTCCGACTCCCCGGCCCGGCCTCTTGCCACCGAGCCACGCCGCGTCTCATCAGTTGTGGCCGCGTTCCCTGGCCCCCCGGAAAGTCGCGATCTCTTCATTCGGTCGTCCATTCGGTTGTATTTACTCAACGCTTACTGGGTGCAGAGCACTGTACTAAGCGTTCGGGAAAGAACAACGCCACAGTAGACGGTGACATCCCCTGCCCGCCGCGAGCAGGCGTGGCCCGGTGGAAAGAGCACAGGCCCGGGCGTCAGAGGGACCTGGGTTCTAATCCCGGCTCCGCCGCTCGTCCGCGGCCGTGTGACCTCGGGCGAGTGGGGGGCAGGGCGAGGGGCGCTCACCGAGCCCCCCTTTCCTCGGCACCTATGTATTAAACGTTTCTTGCCCGGCTACTCGTTTTGATGCCTGCCTCCCCTCCTCCTAGACCCCGAGCCCGTTGTGGGCAGGGCTTGTCTCTCTCCGTTGCCCAATGGTACGTCCCGGGCGCTTAGTACGGTGCCCTGCGCCCGGTAAGCGCTCCTATCGCGATTCTGTTGTCTCGTTTCTGTCCGTCCGTCTCCCCCGATGAGACCGTGAGTCCCTCGTTGGGCGGGGACGGTCTCTATCTGTTGCCGAATCGTCCATCCCAAGCGCTTAGTACAGCGCTCCGCACATGGAGAAGCAGCGTGGCTCCGCGGAAAGAGCCCGGGCTTGGGAGTCGGAGGTCACGGGTTCGAATTCCGGCTCTGCCACTTGGCAGCTGGGGGACCGTGGGCGAGTCACTTCACTTCTCTGGGCCTCAGTGACCTCATCTGGAAAATGGGGATGAAGACTGGGAGCCCCACGAGGGACAACCTGATCACCTCGTAACCCCCCCCCCAGCGCTTAGAACAGCGCTTTGCGCATGGTAAGCGCTTAACAAATACCGACATTATTATAGTAAGCGCTCAATAAATACCACCGAATGAATGACTCGCCTCCTCTGGAAAATGGGGATGAAGACCGTGAGCCCCACGTGGGACAGGGGCCGCGGCCAATCCCATCACCTCGGATCTACTCCGGCACTCGGCACGGTGCCCGGCACGTAGTGAGCGCTTCACAAATACCGCAGTTATTATCATCGTTATTATTACAGTGGCCCGTCAGCTCCTGGAGGGCAGGGACCGTGTCTGCGGACTCCACCTTCCTCTTCCAAGTGTTCAGTACGGTGCTCCGCCCGTAGTAGAGAAGCAGCGCGGCTCAGTGGCAAGAGCCCGGGCTTGGGAGTCAGAGGTCATGGGTTCGAATCCCAACGCTGCCGCTTGTCAGCTGTGCGACTGTGGGCCGGTCACTTCCCTGGGCCTCAGTTCCCTCATCCGTCAAATGGGGATGAAGACCGTGAGCCTCACGTGGGACGACCCGATTCCCCCGCGTCTCCCCCAGCGCTTAGAACGGTGCTCGGCACATAGTGAGCGCTTAACGGATACCAACATTATTATTATTAGGTCGTTGACTCTAAGTCTTGGGTCTCCAGGCCGGGCCCCCGAGGCGGGGAGAGGGGAACTGGGAGGTCGGGGGGGGGGTCCCCGGGCAGCCATCGCCTGGACCCCGTGTCGTCGGGGGGCCGCGGGGGGTCCCCGCCCCCAGCCGCCTTCCCCCACCCCAGATTCCTACCCGGGTAACGGCCGTGGGGAGAGGGGGGTTCCCAACCAGTCGATAACATTTAATCGACGCTCACGACGCGCATCTAATCTGCGGCCCGGACGACGGCGTCGGCCTCCCGGCCGACCTCCCGGCGACGGTCAGAGCTTGGGAGTCAGAGGCCGTTCATGCCGTAGTATTTATTGAGCGCTTACCATGCGCAGGGCACTGTACCGAGTCGGCGGCCGCGGGTCCGTATCCCGGCCCCGCCGCTTGTCGGCTGCGTGACCCTGGGCGAGTCACTTCGCTTCTCTGGGCCTCGGTTCCCTCATCTGGAAAATGGGGATTAACCGGGAGCCTCGCGTGGGACACCTGAAGCAGCGTGGCTCACTGGAAAGAGCACGGGCTTTGGAGTCAGAGGTCATGGGTTCGAACCCCAGCTCTATCACTTGTCAGCTGTGTGACTTTGGGCAAGTCACTTAACTTCTCGGTGCCTCAGTTACCTCATCTGTAAAATGGGGATTAAGACTGTGAGCCCCACGTGGGACAACCTGATTCCCCTATGTCTACCCCAGCGCTTAGAACAGTGCTCGGCACATAGTAAGCGCTTAACAAATACCAACATTATTATTATTATTATTACTTCAGCGCTCCAAACGGCGCTCTGCGCGTAGCAAGCGCTTAACGAATACCGGCGTCATTATTGAAGTGGCTCTCCCCCGGAGGACGAGCGGCGGAGCCGGGATCGGAACCCGGCTCCTTCTGGACCCCGGGGCCCGGGCTCCGTCCGCCGGGTCCCGGCGTCGGTGGCTCCGACCGCCCCCCGCGCCCCCGAATCGGGCCTCGGCTCTCGGTCTGATGATAATGTCGGCATTTGTTAAGCGCCTACTGGGTGCCGAGCGCCGTTCTGAGCGCTGGGGGAGACACGGGGTCATCAGGTCGTCCCACGTGGGGCTCCCGCTCTTCATCCCCGCTTTACAGATGAGGCGACTGAGGCACCGAGCGGTGAAGTGACTCGCCCACCGTCACCCAGCTGCCAAGGGGCCGAGCGGGGATTCGAACCCGTGACCTCTGACTCCAAAGCCCGGGCTCCTGCCACCGAGCCGCGCTGCCTCTCTGGTTTAGGCGGCGACGGGGCCCACGGGGCGGGTTGGGCCTCGACGACTCTCTCCGTCAGCGATGGGGCGATGAAAGATATATCGCCGAATCGCGGGGCGGGTTCGAGGGGGGCCGGCTGGGATGGAAATGAAACGCAGATCGAAATCCTGATAGCGGGACGGGAGCCAACGGCTCCCGACAAGCTTCTCCCGGGGGGAAGCCTGCAATTAAAAGATTGGACGCGGGCCCGTTCCTGTCGCGTTCGTCCCTTCCGTCGTATTTAGGCCTCTTTGGGCTCTGGGGTCAGAGGTCATGGGTTCGAATCGCGGCTCCGCCGCTCGGCAGCCGGGTGACCGTGGGCGAGTCACTTCGCTTCTCTGGGCCTCGGTCCCCTCATCCGGAAAATGGGGGTGAAGACCGTGGACCCCATCCCCTGGCGGAGAAGCAGCGTGGCTCAGTGCCAAGAGGCCGGGCTTCGGAGTCAGAGGTCCATGGGTTCGAATCCCTGCTCTGCCACGTAGCCGCGTGACCGTGGGCCAGTGGCTTCACCTCTCCGTGCCTCGGCTCCCTCGTCTGTAAAATGGGGATGAAGAGCGGGGGCCCCCCGTGGAACAGCCCGATGACCCCGGGGTCTACCCCGGCGCTTAAGACCGGCGTTCGGCACATAGGAAGCGCTTAACGAATGCCGACATCGTTTCCGGAGCGCTCGCCGCGCGCAGGGCGCCGTACTAAGCGCTCGGAAAGCCCGACTGGGCAACGACGGGCTCGCGGTCTCGGAGCGGGGGGACGGACGGCAAAAGGAAACAAGCAGACGGGGCATCCAGAGCAGCCGCTAGGATGGGGGACGGAGCCCTTAGGGGACCCCTCAGTTCTCCCCCGGACTCCTCGCCGCACTCCGTTTTTCAAAAATAAATGGTGTTGGTTAAGTGCCAGGCACTGGGCTACACGCTGGGGGAGAAGCAGCGTGGCGCAGTGGAAAGAGCACGGGCTTTGGAGTCAGGGGTTCGAATCCCGGCTCTGCCACTCGTCAGCTGGGTGACCGTGGGCGGGTCACTTCACTTCTCTGGGCCTCGGTTCCCTCATCTGGGAAAATGGGGATGAAGACCGGGAGCCCCACGGGGGACGACCCGATTCCCCCGTGTCTCCCCCGGCGCTTAGAACGGTGCTCGGCACATGGTGAGCGCTTAACAGATACCGACATTATTATAGGAGATAGGATAGTGAAGGGTCAGCTCCTCCAGGAGGCCTTCCCACACCGAGCCCCCCCTTCCCCCAGGGAAGCGGCGCGGCTCAGCGGAAAGAGCCCGGGCTTGGGAGTCGGAGGTCATGGGTTCGAATGCCGGCTCTGCCCCTTGGCAGCTGGGTGACCGTGGGCGAGTCGCTTCACCTCTCTGGGCCTCAGTTGCCTCATCTGTCAAATGGGGATGAAGACCGGGAGCCTCCCGTGGGACGACCCGATGACCCCGGATCTCCCCCAGCGCTTAGAACGGCGCTCTGCACGTAGGAAGCGCTTAACAAATACCAACGTTATTATTATTATTATTATTATTATTCCCTCCGCTCCTCCTCCCCTCCCCGTCGCCCCGACTCCCTCCCTCCGCTCTACCCCTTCTCCCGCCCCATAGCGCTCGTCTATCTATAATTCTATTTCATTTGAGAGAAGCGGCGAGGCCTGGTGGCAAGACGCCGGGCTTGGGAGTCAGAGGATGCGGGTTCTAATCCCGGCTCCACCGCCCGTCTGCTGGGTGACCTTGGGTAAGTCACTTTCCTCCTCTGGGCCTCAGTCACCTCATCTCTAAAATGGGGATGAAGACCGGGAGCCCCACGTGGGACAACCTGATGACCTTGTATCTATCCCAGTCTTAAAACAGTGCTTGGCACGTAGTAAGTGCTTAACGAATACCGTCATTATTATTAACATTATTTACATTAATGCCTGTTTCCTTGTTTTGATGTGTAAGTGTCTGTAATAATTCGATTTATTCATATTGATGCCTGGTTACTTGTTTCGCTGTCCGTGTCCCCCCCTTCTAGACCGTGAGCCCGTTATTGGGCAGGGATTGTCTCTCTTTGTTGCTGAAATGTATCTTTCAAACGCTTAGTACAGTGCACCCGGCAGGCGCTCAGTAAATGCGATCGAATGAATGAATGAACAGGAGCTAATCCAGTTGGACACGGGCCCTACAGTGCTCCGCACGCGGCAAGCGCTCAGTGAGTACGATCGAATGAATGAATAGGAGCTAATCAAGTTGGACACAGGCCCTACAGTGCTCCGCACGCGGCAAGCGCTCAGTAAGTACGATCGAATGAATGAATAGGAGCTAATCAAGTTGGACACAGGCCCTACAGTGCTCCGCACGCGGCAAGCGCTCAGTAAGTATGATCGGATGAATGAATGAATAGGAGCTAATCAAGTTGGACACAGGCCCTACAGTGCTCCGTACACGGCAAGCGCTCAGTAAGTACGATCGGATGAATAGGAGCTAATCAAGTTGGACACGGTCCCTACAGTGCTCCGCACGCAGCAAGCGCTCAGTAGGTACTATTGAATGAATGAATGAATGAATAGGAGCTATTCAAGTTGGGCATAGTCCATACAGTGCTCCGCACACAGCAAGTGCTCAATAAGTACGATCGAATGAATGAATAGGAGCTAATCAAGTTGGACACAGTCCCTACAGTGCTCCGCACGCGGCAAGCGCTCAGTAGGTGCGATCGAATGAATGAATAGGAGCTAATCCAGTTGGACACAAGCCCTACAGTGCTCCACACGCGGCAAGCGCTCAGTAAGTACGATCGAATGAATGAATAGGAGCTAATCAAGTTGGACACAGGCCCTACAGTGCTCCGCACGCAGCAAGTGCTCAGTAGGTACGATTGAATGAATGAATGAATGAATGAATGAATGAATAGGAGCTAATCAAGTTGGACCTAGTCCCTACAGTGCTCCACACACAGCAAGCGCTCAGGAAGTACAATCGAATGAATGAATAGGAGCTAATCAAGTTAGACCTAGTCCATACAGTGCTCCGCGCATAGCAGTGCTCTGCGCTCAATAAGTATGATCGAATGAATGAATGAATGAATAGGAGCTAATCAAGTTGGACACAGGCCCTACAGTGCTCCGCACGCAGCAAGCGCTCAGTAGGGACGATCGGATGAATGAATAAGAGCTAATCAAGTTGGACACGGTCCCTACAGTGCTCCGCACGCAGCAAGCGCTCAGTAAGCACGATCGAATGAATGAATAGGAGCTAATCAAGTTAGACCTAGTCCCTACAGTGCTCCGCGCACAGCCAGTGCTCAATAACTACGATCGAATGAATGAATAGGAGCTAATCAAGTTGGACGCAGTCATTCATTCGTTCATTCAATAGTATTTATTGAGCGCTTACTATGTGCAGAGCACTGTACTAAGCGCTTGGGATGAACAAGTCGGCAACAGATAGAGACGGTCCCTGCCGTCTGACGGGCGCACGGTCTGATCGGGGGAGACGGACGGACGAGAGCGATGGCAATAAATCCGCACGCAGCAAGCGCTCAGTAGGTACGATCGAATGAATGAATGAATAGGAGCTGATCAAGTTGGACCCGGTCCCCACAGTGCTCCGCACGCAGCAAGCGCTCAGTAGGTACGATCAACTGAACGAATAGGAGCTGATCAAGTTGGACGCGGTCCCCACAGTGCTCCGCACGCAGCAAGCGCTCAGTAGGTACGCTCGAATGAATGAATGAATAGGAGCTGATCAAGTTGGACGCAGGCCCCCACAGTGCTCCGCACGCAGCAAGCGCTCAGTAGCTCAGCGCTCAGTAGCTGAAGCAGCTTGGCTCAGTGGAAAGAGCCCGGGCTTGGGAGTCAGAGGTCATGAGTTCGAATCCCGGCTCTGCCACTTGTCAGCTGTGTGACTGTGGGCAAGTCACTTCACTTCTCTGTGCCTCAGTTCCCTCATCTGTAAAATGGGGATTAAGACTGTGAGCCCCACGTGGGACAACCTGATTCCCCTGTGTTTACCCCAGCGCTTAGAACGGTGCTCTGCACATAGTAAGCGCTTAACAAATACCACCATTATTATTAGGTACGATCGACTGAATGGGAACTAATCACGTCGGACACAGTCCGTGTCCCGCACGGGGCTCACGGCCTTCATCCCCACTTTACAGACGGGGGAAACTGAGAGAAGCGAAATGACCGGCCCAAGGTCACCCAGCGGAGAAGCGGCGGAGCCGGGATGAGAACGCGGGTCCTTCTGAGTCCCAGGCCCGGGCTCTGCCCATCAGGCCCTGCTGCTTCTCGCTCCCCTCCCGCCGCACCCCAGCTCACGCTCTGGGATCCTCAAAAGCCCACCTCCTCCCAGAGGCCTTCCCCGACTAAGCCCCCCCTTTCCTCTTCTCCCTCCCCCTTCCGCGTCACCCCGATTTTTTCCCTTTATTCCCCCCTCCCTCAGCCCCACACCACTTCTGTCCACATCTCTGATTCCTATATTTCTTTTCATGTCTGTCCCCCCGCCCCCAGACTGTCAGCTCCTAGTGGACAGGGAGCGTCTACCCTACCTGCTGGATGTACTCCCCCAAGCGTTTAGTACAGTGCCCCGCGCACAGTGCGCGCTCAATAAATAAATAATAAATAAGCCACGGGAAGCAGCGTGGCTCAGTGGAAGGAGCCCGGGCTTCGGAGTCAGAGGTCAGGGGTTCGACTCCCGGCTCTGCCACTTGATGATGTTGGTATCTGTTAAGCGCTCACTATGGGCCGAGCACCGTTCTAAGCACTGGGGGAGACACGGGGGAATCAGGTCGTCCCACGTGGGGCTCACGGTCTTCCTCCCCGTTTTCCAGATGAGGTCGCTGAGGCCCAGAGAAGTGAAGCGACTCGCCCAAAGTCACCCAGCTGACGAGTGGCCGAGCCGGGATTCGAACCCACGACCTCTGACTCCAGAGCCCGGGCTCTTTCCACTGAGCCACGCTGTCAGCTGGGTGACCGTGGGCGAGTCACTTCACTTCTCTGGGCCTCAGTGACCTCATCTGGAAAATGGGGATTAACTGGGAGCCTCACGTGGGACCACCGGATGACCCTGGATCTCCCCCCGCGCTCAGAACAGTGCTCTGCACATAGGAAGCGCTTAACAATTACCAACATTAGTATTATTATTATTAATAGATACCATTAATCGATTGATTCCGGGTCACCTGCGCACTTTCCGCTCATAATCACCCGAAATGCTTTTGAACATATCCCCTCACGCACCCAAGCAGTAAGACGCTCAGTCATCACCCCAGCGTGCATTCACCCCAGCGCTTAGTACAGTGCCTGGCACATAGTAAGCGCTTACCAAACGCCATGACGATGATGACGACGATCAGTGTTTCCATTTCCTCTTCCTCCTCTTTGTGCATCTCGGTAAGCTCCTTGAGGGCCTGGATGGTGACCATCAATCAAGCCGGCGGTGGTATCTATTGAGCGCTTACCGTGCGCAGAGCACTGTACTAAGCGCTTGGGACGATACACACAGCAGGGTGGGCTGGTAGACATGTTGGTTGGCCACAAGGAATTTATAATCTAATGCAAGTATCGATTTTATTGCCCTCGCAAGCGCTCAGCACAGTGCTCTGCCCACGATAGTTCGTCGGCTCCTTGAGGGCTCGGATCCCGACGACTCACCGGGTTCTACTTTCCCAAGCGCTTAGCCCAGTGTTCTGCGCAGAGCGGACCCTCATTCGATTCCCTGCCACGTTCTGCGAATGGGGAGGGCCCAGTACAGCTCCCTGCCTCAAGTAGGAGCCCAGCACAGCGCTCTGCACAAGCTAGACACCCGGCACGGCGCTCCGCGCCACGTAGGAGCCCAGCACAGCGCTCTGCACAAGCTAGACACCCGGCACAGTGCTCCGCATCAAGTAGGGGCCCAGTACAGAGTGGGACAACCTGCTGGCCTTGTATCTAATAATAATGACAATAACGTTGGTATCTGTTAAGCGCTTACTATGTGCCGAGCAGTGTTCTAAGCGCTGGGGGAGACACAGGGGAATCGGGTCGTCCCACGTGGGGCTCACGGTCTTCATCCCCATTTTACAGATGAGGGTACTGAGGCACCGAGAAGTGAAGTGACTTGCCCCAAGTCACCCAGCTGACGAGTGGCCGAGCCGGGATTCGAACCCATGACCTCTGACTCCCAAGCCCGGGCTCTTGCCACTGAGCCACGCTGCTTCTCTACCAGTGCTTGGCACATAGTAAGCGCTTAACAAGCAGCGTGGCTCAGTGGAAAGAGCGTGGGTTTGGGAGCCAGAGGTCATCGGTTCGAATCCCCGCTCTGCCACTCGTCAGCTGTGTGGCTGTGGGCGAGTCACTTCACTTCTCTGGGCCTCAGTGACCTCATCTGTAAAATGGGGATGAAGATTGTGAGCCTCACGTGGGGCAACCCGATTCCCCTGTATCTCCCCCAGCGCTTAGAACAGTGCTCTGCACATAGTAAGCGCTTAACAGATACCAACATTATTATTAACAAATGCCATCATAATTATCATTATTAATACCAAGTAGGTGGCCAGCACAGTGCTCCGTACAAAGAATTAATAATTAATTGTGGCGTTTAAGTGCTTACTACGTGCCAAGCACACTTATAGACGCTAGGGTAGATTCACCCCGGCTCTGCCACTCGTCAGCTGTGTGACCGTGGGCAAGTCACTTCGCTTCTCTGGGCCTCAGTGACCTCATCTGTCAAATGGGGATTAACTGTGAGCCTCACGTGGGACTACCTGGTTCCCCTGTGTCTCCCCCAGCGCTTAGAACGGTGCTCTGCACATAATAAGCGCTTAACAAATACCAACGTTATTATTATTATTCATTCGTTCGTTCATTCAATCGTACTTATTGAGCACTTACTCTGCGCCGAGCACCGTACTGAACGCTCGGGGAGAGGACGATGCGACGATAAACGGACCCATTCCCCGCCCACAACGAGCTGCCGGTCTAGGTAACCAGGTAGGACACAGTCCCTGTCCCACGTGGGGCTCACGGTCTTGGTCCCCATTTTCCAGATGAGGAAACTGAGGCCCGGAGAAGCTAAGTGGCTTGCCCAAGGTCTCGCAGCAGACAAGTGGCGGAGTCGGGATCAGAACCCAGGTCCTTCTGACTCCCAGGCCCGGGTTCTTTCCACTAGATCTCACCCAGGGCAGTTTTGTCTCCTCGAAGTAGGTCAGTGCGCCACACAGAACAGGAGCTCATCCCACTGCCAGCCAGCCAGCAGCATTGTGGCCATCGAGAAGCAGCGTGACTCAGTGGCAAGAGCCCGGGCTTGGGAGTCAGAGGTCATGGGTTCGAATCCCGGCTCTGCCCCTTGCCAGCTGGGTGACTGTGGGCGAGTCACTTCACTTCTCTGGGCCTCGGTTCCCTCATCCGTAAAATGGGGGTGAAGACCGGGAGCCTCACGTGGGACAGCCCGATGACGCCGGATCTCCCCCAGCGCTTAGAACGGTGCTCGGCACATAGCAGGCGCTTAACGGATACCAACGTTATTAAAATGGAGATGAAGCCCGGGAGCCCCACGTGGGACAACCCGATGACCCCGGATCTCCCCCAGCGCTTAGAACGGTGCTCGGCACATAGTGAGCGCTTAACAGATACCAACGTTATTATTATTATCCAGTAGAGACCTCCGCACCAAGCAGGCGACCGGTACAGCGCTCCGCACCAAAGAGGCCCGGGCGCCCCGCACAGAGTATCCCATGTGGGCCCGAAGACGAGCTCGAAGCTTCTTTTCCAACCAAGCTCGACCCTCCCCTCGGGCCTCGTCCCCGTCCCGGACTTCCCGGACTTCCCGGACTTCCCGGGACTCCGGGGTGTCCTTCCCCGAGGCCCTCCCGGCCTCGGGCCCCTCCGTCCTCCCCCGGATGATCCCGGCCGGACGCCTCCCCGACGGCACGGCCTGCTCCCGGGCCCCGAGGGCCGGGGGGCGTTTTGTAAAACTCTTCGTCTGTGACGGTTTCGGGCATGTGTTTTCCATCAGTTGCCCGTCCCGGGACGGAGACGGAGAGTCAACCCCGAAGCTTTGATATTTATATAAATCGTTGGCCGCGGCAAGTACGTTTCAATTAACGTGTCACGGCCCGGCGGGGATAGCGAGGGGAAGTTTCTCCGAGGAGTCAAGGATCGGACGGTCTTCAGCCGCTCCTCAGGACGGGCGATGCCCCCTCCGACTCTGTCCTTCACCCCAACTTTCACGCGATCAATCGTCTTTACTGAGCACCCACGGGGTGCGGAACACTGTACTAAGCGCTTGGGAGAGGGCTTAGAGGCCTACCCAGGCCAAGCCACCCCTTTCCTCTTTTCCCGCTCCCTTCCGCGTCGCCCCGACTCGCTCCCTTTCTTCCTCCCCCCCTCCCATTCCCACACGGCTTCACATCCACATCCCTCATTTATTGATTTCTATTCATGTCGGTCTCCCCCTCTAGACCGTCAGCGCGTCGTGGGCAGGGAATGTGTCTTTTTTTTTAACAATAATAGTAATAATAATGACATTTGTTAAGCGTGGCTCAGTGGAAAGAGCCCGGGCCCGGGAGTCAGAGGTCACAGGTTCTAATCCCGGCTCCGCCGCTTGTCGGCTGTGTGACTTCGGGCGAGTCACTTCACTTCTCTGGGCCTCAGTTCCCTCATCTGGAAAATGGGGATGAAAACTGTGAGCCCCACGTGGGACAACCTGATCACCTGGTACCCCCCACAGTGCTTAGAACAGTGCTTGGCACATAGCAAGCGCTTAACAAATACCACGATTTATTTATTTATTTATTTATTTTTAAGGGCTTACTACGTGCAAAGTAATAATAATAATAATAACGTTGGTATTTGTTAAGCGCTTACTATGTGCAGAGCACTGTTCTAAGCGCTGGGTAGATACAGGGTAATCGGGTCGTCCCCCGTGAGGCGCACAGTTAATCCCCATTTTACAGATGAGGTAACTGAGGCACAGAGAAGTTAAGTGACTTGCCCACCGTCACACAGCTGAGCCCACTTGGCAGAGCTGGGAGTCGAACTCATGACCTCTGACTCCGAATCCCAGGCTCTTTCCACTGAGCCACGCTGCTACTGTTCGAAGCACTGGGGGCGGGACACAAGGTGATCGGGTCGTCCCCCGTGGGGTTCACGGTCCTCATCCCCATTTGACAGATGAGGGAACTGAGGCCCAGAGAAGTGAAGTGACTCGCCCAAAGTCACGCAGCTGACAATAATAATAATGTTGGTATTTGTTAAGCGCTTACTATGGGCAGAGCACCGTTCTGAGCACTGGGGTAGTTACGGGGTCATCGGGTCGTCCCCCGTGAGGCTCCCCGTTAATCCCCCTTTTACAGAGGAGAGAACTGAGGCCCGGATCCCGCCCCCCACCTCGCCAGACCGTGAGCCCGTCGACGGGCGGGGACGGTCTCTATCCGTTGCCGAATTGCCCATTCCAAGCGCTTAGTCCAGTGCTCCGCACAGAGCAAGCGCTCAATAGCGAACGAATCTCACAGAGGAGAAACCCGAGGCCCGGAGCGGGCCGGTGACCCGCCGGAGGCCGCGCGAGGAGGAGGAGGGATCTGAACCCGGGTCCCCGGCCTCTCCTCCCCGGGCTCGGCCTCCGTCGGCCACCGAGGGCCACCGCGGCCCGTTTCCGGCGGCCCCTCTGGACGGGGGCGACGGTCCCGAGGGCCGCCGGGCCCCGGCCCGCCGTAAACAGCCTCATTAGCCGTCCCGGGAGGCGGAATTGTGTTTGACATTATTAATTGGCTTTTCGGGATAAGGAGTCAAATGGATGAAAAGGTTTATCAAGCTGAAATAATTAATTTCGCCCGCTCTCGCTGACAGTTCAGATGGCCCGCGGAAGGCCCGTGGCGAGAGAGACGCTGCCTTTCTTCTCCCCTCTCCAAGTCCGAAAGACATAATGGTGGCGAAAGTGAGGCTTTTTAGTAAATTATAATTAAAGGGAATTTAATTAACTTAGACCTGAGGAAGAGGGGAGAGAGCCGGGGGGAGAGAGAGAGAGACAGAGCCGGGGCCCGTGGAGAAGCGCGGCTTCGATGGCGGATTCTATCGCCGCCCTAATAATGCATTAATTTTAATCTAATCAAAGTTTAATAAAAGAGGTAATTATATGTTTAAAAATTACCAGCCGGCAATCCCCGGGTCTTTAAACGTCGGCTATCTACCGCCGTTCCCGCGTAGCCCGACTTGTAATTGTTGCTTTCGGATCGAGTTGATTTAAAGATGAGTGATAGTCGCCCGGAGAATTGGGGAAGTTGGAGAGACGCCCCTTTCTCCCCGAAACTTTGCCCGGAGCCGGGGACCTCACCCCCAATCTTCAGTCGTCGGCGCTATTTACTGAGCGACCGCCGTGGGCAGAGCGCCGTGCGGGACCCTCGGAGAGGACCATGGTAGACGTGATACCTTCCCTCGAGGAACTGACGGTCTCCGGGGTGTGCAGAACGCTGTGCTGAGCGCCCTGGAGCCCACGAGAGAGTTACCGGATCCCGGCCCTCAAGGAGCTGGCAGACTAATGCGTGCGGAGCGCTGTACTGAGCGCTGGGGAAAGGATGATATAATCCTTACCTCTATCCTGGCTTGGATAATAATGGCTTGGATCCAGCCCGGCGCTTAGTACGGTGCCTGGCACATAATAATAATAATAATGTTGGCATCTGTTAAGCGCTTACTTTGTGCAGAGCACCGTTCTAAGCGCTGGAGGAGTTACAGGGTCATCGGGCTGTCCCACGGGAGGCTCACGGTCTTCATCCCCATTTGGCAGATGAGGTCACCGAGGCCCAGAGAAGTGAAGTGACTCGCCCACAGTCACCCAGCTGACAAGGGGCGGGGCCGGGATTCGAACCCATGACCTCTGACTCCAAAGCCCGTGCTCTTTCCACTGAGCCACGCCGCTTCTCTAACGTAAGAGAACAATACGGCGGAGTTAGGCGACGTAATCCCTGCCCACGAGGAGCTGACGGCCTAGAGTACAGGGCTCCGCGTACAGTGAGCGCTTCATAAACGCTTGGAACAGTGCTCGGCGCTTAGAACGGTGTTTGTTTGGCACAGAGTAAGCGCTTAACAAATGCCATCATTAGACTTGATTAGACCGTAAGCCCGTCCAAGGGCAGGGACCGTCTCTATCTGTTACCGATTTGTCCATTCCAAGCGCTTAGTACAGGGCTCTGCACAGAGTAGGCGCTCAATAAATACTATTGAATGAATGAATCATTATTAATAAACGGGACTGGATGAACGAGGCGGGGGGGCAGCATTAAAATATGAATTATCGGTAGAGGAAATAATAGAGTGTCAAACTATGGATTTATAAGCTGTGGGGCTGAAGGTGGGGGCGAGTATTTAGTGTTTTAAGGGGTCGGAGCAACGGGGTTCTAATTCCGGCTCCGCCGTCCGCCTGCTGTGGTGACCTTGGGCAAGTCATTTTATTTCATTCATTCATTCAATCGTATTTATTGAGCGTTTACTGGGTGCAGAGCACTGTTCTAAGCGCTCGGAAGGTACAATTCGGCAACAGATAGAGACCATCCCTGTCCAACGACGGGCTCGCGGTCTAAACTGGAGGGACGGACAGCAAAACAAAGCGAAGCAAGTGGACAGGCAGCAGTAGCATTCATTCAATAGTATTTATCGAGCGCTTACTATGTGCAGAGCACTACGCTAAGCGCTTGCAATGTACGATTCGGCATCATTATAAATAAATAGAACAGTGTGGTTCGGTGGCAAGCGCCCGGGCTTGGGAGTCAGAGGATGTGGGGTCTAATCTCACCTCCGCCACTTGTCTGCTGTGTGGCCTTGGGCGAGTCACTTCCCTTCTCTGGGCCTCACTCTGTGCCTCAGTTACCTCATCTATAAAAAGGGGATGATGATGCTGATGATATTTGTTAAGCGCTTACTACGTGCGGAGCACCGTTCTAAGCGCTGGGGTAGATCCAGGGTCATCAGGTCGTCCCACGTGAGGCTCACGGTCTTCATCCCCATTTTACAGATGAGGTCACTGGGGCCCAGAGAAGTGAAGTGACTTGCCCAAAGTCACACAGCTGAGAAGTGGCAGAGCCGGGATTCGAACCCATGATCTCTGACTCCCAAGCCCGGGCCCTTTCCACTGAGCCACGCTGGACAAGCCGATTACCCTGCCTCTACCTCTGCGCTTAGAACAGTGCTTGGCACGGAGTAAGCGCTTAACGAATACCTTTGTTCTTATCATTATTTAAGATGGAAGTAAGCGCTCAATAAATACTCACCGAGCGAATGAATACTTCTCCCTTCTCGTTAGACCGTGAGCTCCGATGGGGGACGGGGACTGTGTCCAACCTGATGATGTCGTCTGTCCCCCAGTGCTCGCTACAGCGCTCGGCACATAGTAGGGGTTTAACCCCTCTAGTCTCTAAGCTCGTTGGGGACAGGGAACGTGTCTGCCAACTCTGTTATATTGTGATATTTAACTCTCCCAAGCGTCTAGTCCAGTGCCCCGCACACTGTAAGCAGCGTGGCTTAGCTGGCTGGAGCCTGGGCCTGGAACTTCGAAGGATCTGGGTTCTGATCCTGACTCTGCCAAGTGTGTGCTGTAATAATAGTAATAATGATGATGATGGTATTTGTTAAGCGCTCACTCTGCGCCACGCACTGTTCTAAGCGCCGGGGTAGATAACGGGGTCGTCGGGTTGTCCCCCCGTGGGGCTCACAGTCTTCATCCCCGTTTTCCAGATGAGGTTACTGAGGCCCAGCGGAGTGAAGCAGTTTGCCCAAGATCACCCAGCAGCAAGTGGCGGAGCCGGGATTAGAACCCACGACCTCTGACACCCGAGCCTGCGCTCCTGCCACTAGGCCACGCTCCTGTGTGACCTTGGCCAAGTCATTTTGCTTCTCTGGGCCTCGGTTCCCTCATCTGTAAACGGGGATTAAGACGGTGAGCCCTTTCTGGAATGTGTCTGTTTACTGCTACAGTGGCCTCGCACAAGCGCTTAGTAATAATAATAATGCCGGTACCTGTTAAGCGCTTACTCTGTGCGGAGCACCGTTCTGAGCGCTGGGGGAGATACAGGGTCATCAGGCGGTCCCACGGGAGGCTCCCGGTCTTCACCCCCATTTGACAGACGAGGGAACTGAGGCCCAGAGAAGCGAAGTGACTGGCCCACAGTCCCCCAGCTGACAAGGGGCAGAGCCGGGATTCGAACCCATGACCTCTGACTCCCAAGCCCGGGCTCTTCCCACGGAACCACGCTGCTTCTCATCGAAGCCCAGTACTCCGCACACAGTAAGCGCTCGATGGAAACGATGGAACGAGTGTGAGACGGGGACTTTGTCCAACCTGATTCTCTTGTATCTACCCCAGCGCTTAGAACAATGCCTGGCACCTAGTAAGAGCTTAAGAAGTACCGTTATGGTGCAGAGAAGCAGCGTGGCTCAGTGGCAAGAGCCCGGGCTCGGGCGTCAGAGGTCATGGGTTCGAATCCCGACTCCGCCGCTTGTCAGCTGGGTGACTGTGGGTAAGTCACTTCACTTCTCTGGGCCTCAGTTCCCTCGTCTGGAAAATGGGGATGAAGACCGGGAGCCTCACGGGGGACAACCCGACGACTTTGTTTCTACCCCGGCGCTTAGAACGGTGCTCGGCACACTGGGAGCGCTTGACAGATATCATTATTATTATTATAATCATTGTCGATGATACGTGAGGGATGTGGACATAAGCGATGAGGGGCCGGGAGGGGGGATGAAGAAAGGGAGCGAGTCGGGGCGACGCGGAAGGGAGCGGGAGAGGAGAGGAGGGCGCGGTCCGGGAGGGCCTCTCCATGATTCATTCATTCAATCGGATTTATTGAGCGCTTACTGTGTGCAGGGCACTGTACTAGGCGCTTGGGAGAGATATGACAGAGCACTAAGCCGACACATTCCCCGCCCACAGCGAGCTGCCAGTCTAGAGTAGGAGACGGACATAATAATAATAATGTTGGCATTTGTTAAGCGCTTACTATGTGCCAAACACTGTTCTAAGCGCTGGGGGAGATACAAGGGCATCAGGTGGTCCCACGCGGGGCTCCCGGTCTTCAGCCCCATTTTCCAGAGGAGGTCACTGAGGCCCAGAGAAGCGAAGTGACTGGCCCAAAGTCACCCAGCTGACAAGTGGCGGAGCCGGGATTCGAACCCGCGGCCTCTGACTCCTAAGCTGGGGCTTTGGCCCCTGAGCCGCGCTGCTTCTCTAAAGGCCAGATATGAACAGAAAGAAATAAACGGCAGCTACGGACATAAGGACGGGGGGCCGGACCCGGGCGAGCGGGGGCGGGGGACTGGGGTCTCCGACAAGGCCCGTGGCTCCGAGGAAGCTTTTGTTCCCGAGGGGTCAGAGGTCGCTGAGCCGGACAGGTTGTGATAGCCCCCCCCCCCCCCGGACTATTGTTAATGGCGATTTCTTTCAAAAGGAGGCAGGCCCCGGTGCAGGTTTCCGATCACCCGCAGCTGTCTCTCTTCGGGGGCCTCCGCTCATGGATTCACTCCATCATTCGATCGTATTTATTGAGCGCTCACTCTGGGGACTCTCCTCACCACCGTCCTTCGGGTCGCTTTAATGGACTCCTCTGATCCGAGAGCCGGATAATAATAATAACGTCGGTATTTGTTAAGAAGCAGCGTGGCGCAGTGGAAAGAGCACGGGCTTTGGAGTCAGGGCTCATGAGTTCGAATCCCAGCTCCGCCCCTTGTCAGCCGGGTGACCGTGGGCAAGTCACTTCACTTCCTCTGTGCCTCAGTTCCCTCATCTGTCAAATGGGGATGAAGACTGTGAGCCCCGGGTGGGACGACCCGATTCCCCTGTGTCTACCCCAGCGCTTAGAACAGTGCCCTGCACATAGTAAGCGCTTAGCAAATACCAACATTATTATTATTAAGAGCAGAGCACTGTACGAAGCGCTGGGGCGGATACGGGGGTCATCAGGTTGTCCCACGTGAGGCTCACGGTTAATCCCCATTTGACAGATGAGGTGACTGAGGCACAGAGAAGTGAAGTGACTTGCCCACGGTCACACAGCTGACGAGCGGCAGATCCTTTCCGTACCTTCCTCCCACCCCCATCCTGCTTTCTCCCCCTTTTCTCTTCCCTCGCCGCCTTCTCTCCCTCCTAAGGAAAAGGACTGGCGTATCTGTGGATGATAATGATGATGATGATGATAAATGTTAAGCGCTTACTAGGTGCCGGGCACTGTACTAAGCGCTGGGGTGGATGTGAGCCAATCGGGTTGGGCGCGATCCCTGTCCCACGTGGGGCTCACGGATTCAATCCCCATTTTATTAATAGTCATTATCTTCATCATAATGATAATGCTGGTATTTGTTAAGCGCTTCCTATGCGCAGAGCACCGTTCTAAGCGCTGGGGGAGATCCGGGGTCATCGGGTCGTCCCAGGGGAGGCTCGCAGTTAATCCCCATTTGACAGATGAGGGAACTGAGGCACAGAGAAGTGAAGCGACTCGCCCATAGTCACACAGCTGCCAAGTGGCAGAGCTGGGATTCGAACCCATGACCTCTGACTCCCAAGCCCGGGCCCTGTAGCATTTGTTAAGCGTTTACTAGGTGCCGGGCACCGTACTGAGCGCTGGGGGGGATGCGAGCCAATCGGGTCGGACACAGTCCCTGCCCCACGTGGGGCTCACGGTCTCGATCCCCATTTTATTCACGGTAATAATAGGACTTGATAAGCGCTTACTAGGTGCCGGGCACCGTACTGAGCGCTGGGGTGGATGCCAGCCAATCGGGTCGGACCCAGTCCCTGTCCCTCGTGGGGCTCACGTCCTCACTGGGCAGAAGAGGGAGCTGAGGCCGGAGAAGTGAAGTGACTCGTCCAAGGCCACGCGGCAGAGGAGCGGCGGAGGGGGGATTAGAACCCAGGTCCCTCCGACCTCCGGGCCCGGGCTCTACCCACTGGGCCGCGCTGCTTCCTGCGTCCCTCTCCCTTCACCTTCTCCCCTCCGTCCTAAGAAAAACGACCGGAGTAACTGGGAATAATTGTAATGATGATGATGATGGTATTCCTCAAGCACTCACTATATGTCCGGCACTGTGCTAAGCACTAGGGTAGATACAAGCTCATCGGGTTGGACAAAGTCCCTGCCCTACCAGGGGAAACTGAGGCATAGCTTCGCCACTTGTCAGCTGTGTGACCTCGAGCAAGTCACTTCACTCCTCTGGGCCTCAGGTCCCTCATTTATAAAACGGGGATGAAGGCCGTGAGCCCCACGTGGGACAACCTGACAACCTGGTATCTACCCCAGCGCTTAGAACGGTGCTTGGCACGTAGTAAGCACTTGAATAGAGAAGCAGCGTGGCTCAGTGGAAAGAGGCCGGGCTTGGGAGCCAGAGGTCATGGGTCCGAATCCCGGCTCCGCCAGCTGTGTGACCGTGGGCGAGTCGCTTCGCTTCTCTGGGCCTCAGTTCCCTCATCTGCAAAATGGGGATGAAGAGCGTGAGCCTCGCGTGGGACGACCCGATGACCCCGTATCTCCCCCGGCGCTTAGAACGGTGCTCCGCACGTAGTAAGCGCTTGACAAATACCGACGTTATTATTAAATACCATTATTACTATTATTATTATAGAAAAGTGAAGTGACTTGCCCAGGGTCACACAGCAGAGCGGGGGCAGAGCCGGGATTAGAACCCAGGTCCTCCTGACCCCCAGGCCCGGGCTTTAAAGCCAGTGAGAAGCTTGACGGGCTGCCGTAGTGGACAGGGCCTTGGAGACAGAAGGTCATGGGTTCTAATTCCGGCTCTGCCACGTGTCTGCTGGGTGACCTGGGGCAAGTCACTTCCCCTCTCTGGGCCTCAGTTCCCTCATCTGGAAAATGGGGATGGAGACCGTGAGCCCCGCGGGGGACGGGGACTGGGTCCCCACCTGATCTGCTCTGTAACCACCCCGGTGCTTAGCACGGTGCCTGGCACATGGTAAGCACCTAACAAATACCATCGTCAGTCCCCCGAGCAGGTGAGCGGCACAGCTCTCTGCACCCGATAGGTACCCAGTACAGCGCTCTGCACACAGTAGAAGCAGCGTGACACAGTAGGTAGAGCCCGGGCCCGGAAGTCAGAAGGTCGTGGGTTCTAATTCCGCCTCCGCCGGTCGCCCGCTGTGTGGCCTTGGGCAAGTCCAACCCAGTTTGCTTGTAGCCACCCCAGCTCTCAGTACAGCGCCCCGCACGTAGTAAGCGCTCAATAACTACTATTGAGTGAAGTCACTTCCCTTCTCTGGGCCTCGGTTCCCTCATCTGCCAAATGGGGATGAAGCCCGTGGGACAACCTGACGACCCCCGTCTCTACCCCAGCGCTTAGAACAGTGCTCGGCACGGAGCGAGCGCTTCACAGATACCGACATTGTATTTTCTTCTGTTTAGTGGGAGTCCAGCCCAGCTCTCTGCACCCCGGGAGGCGTCCGGTTCGGTTTCCAACCCCGTCGGGGGAAACGCTGGGCCATTTTCCACTTCCTCCCCAAGTCAGGATGGGATGGAAACGGGAAAGAAACGGGAATCGATGGATTTTTCCGTCGGAAGGGGCTTCTCCTCGTGGGGGTCTCCTAAGGGGGGGGGGGTGTCCCGGGGGCGGGGGGAGGGGCAGCCCGGCCCCCCCCCTCCCCTCATTCATTAACCCACCAGGGGCTAAGACTAATTAGATCGGGCTGCTCATTTTAAGCCGATAATTGATTTAAATAGCTCGTTTAAAACAGAATAAAAGCCAGCTAAGCATTTGGTGCTGGGATTTCTTTCCCTCTTTTTCCATCTGCAGCTTTCAATTGGTTGTGCAACGTAGCAGAAAATGTAGGGTTTTTCCCTTTTCTGAAAAGGTCATAAAATTAATTACAAGAAGCCGGAATGGTGCAGGGGGAGGGGAAGGGGGTGAAATCTCAGCCGCGGGAGGGTCTCGGCCACGTTTCTCCTTTCATTCGCTCGTCCGCTCGCTCGTGGAAGGCGGGACACTGTACTGAGCGCTCGGGAGAGTCCAGCCGACGATAAAGGGACGCATTCCCGGCCCCCAGCGAGCTCTGAGAAGCCGCCTGGCCCAGCGGGTAGAGTTCGGGCCCGGAAATCGGAAGGACCTGGGTTAATAATAATAATAATGATGATAATGATTGCGGTATTTGTAAAGCGCTTACTAGGGTTAATAATAGTAATAAATTTATTATTTGTAAAGCGCTTACTAGGTGCCAGACACTTCCTAAGCGCCGGGGTGGATGCGGGCAAATTGGGTTGGACACGGTCCCTGTCATTCGTCCGTTCGTTCATTATTGAGCGCTTACCGTGTGCGGAGCGCTGTAGTGAGCACCGGGGAAAGTACAGCTCACGGTCTCCATCCCCATTTGGCAGATGAGGGAACTGAGGCCCAGAGAAGTGAAGTGACCGGCCCGAGGCCACGCAGCAGACGAGCGGCCGAGCCGGGATTAGAACCCAGGACCCTTTGGCTCCCAGGCTCTAGCCACTGGGCTACTCCCATCTCCGCCACTCGTCTGCTCTGGGTGACCCTGGACAAGTCACTTCCCTGCTCCGTGCCTCAGTCACCTCATCTGTCAAATGGGGATGGAGACTGTGAGCCCCACGTGGGACAGGGACTGGGTCTAACCCGATTTGCTTGTGTCTTCCCCGGCGCTTACTACAGGGCCAGGCACAAAGTAAGGGCTTACCAAATACCGCGGTTAGTTTTATTATTATTATCTTTCACTTCTCTGGGCCTCCGTTCCCTCATCTGTAAATTGGGGATTGAGACCGTGAGCCCCACGGGGGACGGGGACTGGGTCCAACCCCGTTTGCTTTAATCTACCCCAGCGCTTACTACAGTGCCAGACAAATCGTAAGCGCTTAACGAATTCCAGTTATTATTATTGCTGTGCATACACTAAACGCTCAATAAATACCACCGATCGATCGATCGACCAGGAGCTTATGAGGGCAGAGGACTGTACTGGATACCTACTATGTGCAGAGTGCTGCGTTAGACGGTCAGCTCCTGGGGACCGGGGATCGTGTACTACCAACGCTGTTGTCCTCTCCCAAGCGCCCAGCACAGCGTTCTGCACACAGTATACTGTCAGCTTCTTGAGGGCAGGGATCGTGCCACCTCTTCTATCGCCCTCTCCCAGGTGCTCAGTACAGCGCTCTGCACACAGAGAGCGTTTAATAAACACCACCGACTGAGCCACCGCAGAGCACTCTACTCTGTGCAGAGCACTGGGCCGAGGCAATATGATAATAATAATGCTGGTATTTGTTAAGCGCTTCCTATGTGCAGGGCACTGTTCTAAGCGCCGGGGGAGATCCAGGGTCATCGGGTTGTCCCACGCGAGGCTCCCGGTCTTCATCCCCATTTTGCAGATGAGGGAACTGAGGCACAGAGAAGTGAAGCGACTTGGCCACAGTCACCCAGTTGACAAGGGGCAGAGCCGGGATTCGAACCCATGACCTCTGACTCCCCAGCCCGGGCTCTTTCCACTGAGCCACGCTGCACCCCAGCGCTTAGTACAGTGCCTGGCACGTAGTTAAGCGCTTTACAAATGCCATAATTATTATTAGAATGAGAAACAGACACTCAATCTCTGTTCTCCCTCTCAGACTGTGAGCTTTGTGGGGTCTGATTAACTTTACCTTGGTTCAGTGTGTTGAGCGCTGCAATAGGATGTGACTATTATTATTATGATTAATAATTACATTATTATTAATCGTAATAATAGCGCTTGTTAAATGCTATGTACCAAGCACTTGTTCTAAGGGCCGGGGGAGATGTCACTTCACTTCTCTGTGCCTCAGTGACCTCATCTGTAAAATGGGGATTAACCGTGAGCTTCACGTGGGACAATCTGATGACCCTGTGTCTCCCCCAGGGCTTAGAACGGCGCTCTGCACAGAGTAAGCGCTTAACAAATACCGACGTTATTGTTATTATTATATTAATCAGGTTGGACACAGTCCCTGTCCCACGTGGGGCTCACAGTCTTCATCCCCATTTTTTGAGAAGTAGCATGGTGTAGTGGGTAGAGCCCGCATCTGGAGTCAGAAGGACCTGGGTTGGGCTTGGAAGTCAGAGGTCGTGGGTTCGAATCCCGGCTCCGCCACTTGTCAGCTGTGGGCCTGTGGGCAAGTCACTTCACTTCTCTGGGCCTCAGTTCCCTCATCTGGAAAATGGGGATGAAGACGGTGAGCCCCACGTGGGACAGCCTCATGACCCTGTGTCTCCCCCAGCGCTTAGAACGGTGCTCTGCACATAGTAAGCGCTTAACAAATACCAACGTTATTAGTTCCGGCTCCGCCACTTGTCTGCCGTGTGACCTTGGGCGAGTCACTTCATTCCTCCGGGCCTCAGTTGCCTCCTCTGTAAAATGGGGATGGAGAGTGCGAGGCCCCATGGGGGACGGGGACTGGGTCCAACTCGATTTGCTTGTTTCCACCCCAACGCTTAGAACAGTGCCTGACACAGACGAAGAGCTTAACGACTCCCATAAATATTATTATTATTATTATTTTACAGATGAGAAAACTGAGGCCCAGAGCGGCCAAGTGACTTCCTCAAAGTCACCCAGCAGTCAAGCGGGGGAACCCTCCCAGCCCCACACCACTTCTGTCCATCTCTGTCATTTATTTATTGCTATCATTTATTGGTTTCTATTCCTGTCCGTCTCCCCCCTTCCAGACTGTCAGCTCACTGTGGGCAGGGAGTGTGACGGCTTATTCTCGTTCTGGCCTCTTCCAAGCGCTTAGTCCGTGCTCCGCACACAGTAAGCCCTCGATAAATACAATTAAATGAATGAATAATAATGGAATAATGCTGGTATTCGTTAAGCGGCGTGGCTCAGTGGAAGGAGCCCGGGCCTGGGAGGCAGAGGTCATGGGTTCGACTCCCGGATCTGCCACTTGTCAGCTGGGTGACTGTGGGCGAGTCACTTCGCTTCTCTGTGCCTCAGTGACCTCATCTGTCAAATGGGGATGAAGACCGTGAGCCTCACGTGAGACAACCTGATGACCCTGTGTCTACTCCAGCGCTTAGAACGGTGCTCTGCACATAGTAAGCGCTTAACAGATACCAACATTATTATTATTATCATTATTAAGCGCTTACTATGTGCAGAGCACTGTTCTAAGCGCTGGGGGGGATGCAAGGTCATCAGGGTGTCCCACATGGGGCTCCCAGTCTTCATCCCCGTCTTCCAGATGAGGTCAGTGAGGCCCAGAGAAGTGAAGTGACTTGCCCACAGTCACACAGCCGATAAGTGGCAGAGCCGGGATTAATAATAATGTTGGTATTTGTTAAGCGCTTACTATGTGCAGAGCACTGTTCTAAGCGCTGGAGTAGACACGGGGGAATCAGTTTGTCCCACGTGGGGCTCCCAGTCTTCATCCCCATTTTCCAGATGAGGTCACTGAGCCCCAGAGAAGTGAAGTGACTTACCCAGAGTCACACAGCTGGTACGCGGTGGAGCCAGGATTAGAACTCATGACCTCTGACTCCCAAGCCCGGCCTCTTTCTTTGAGCCACGCTGCTTCTCTAATGCAAATAAGTGCTCAATAAATCCGATTGAATGAATGAAATAAAGAAACAGCGTGACCTAGTGGCTAGAACCCAGGCCTGGGAGTCAGCAGGACATGGGTTCTAATCCCGCTCTGCCGCTTCTCTGCTGTTCATTCATTCAGTAGTATTTATTGAGCGCTTCCTATGTGCAGAGCACCGGACTAAGCGCTCGGAATGGACAAATCGGTAACAGATCGAGACGGTCCCCGCCCTCCGACGGGCTCACGGTCTCAGCGGGGGAGACGGACGGACGAGAACGATGGCGATAGATAGAGTCGAGGGGAAGGACGTCTCATTAAAACGATAGCAAATAAATAGAATCGGGGCGATGTACATCTCATTAACAGAATAAATAGGGTGATGAAGATATAGACAGTCGAGGGGACGAGTACGGTGCCGAGGGGGTGGGATGGGAGAGGGGGAGGAGCGGAGGGAGAGGGGGGGAAAAGAGGGTTTAGCTGCGGGGAGGCGAAGGGGGCGTAGAGGGAGAAGAGGGAAAAGGGGAGCTCAGTGTGGGAAGGCCTCTCGGAGGAGGTGAGTTTTAAGTAGGGTTTGGAAGAGGGGAAGAGAATTAGATTGTCGGAGCTAAACCCTCTTCTCCCCCTTTCCCTCTCCTTCTCCCCCTCTCCCATCCCACCCCCTCAGCACTGTATATATCTTTACCACCCTATTTATTTTGTTTATTTTGTTTAACGAGATGTACATCACCCTGATTCTATTTAGTCGCCACTGTTTTTTACGAGACGTCCTTCCCCTCGACTCTATTTATCGCCACCGTGCTCGTCCGCCCGTCTCCCCCGATTAGACCGTGAGCCCGTCGGGGGGCAGGGACCTTCTCTGTTGCCCAACTGCCCATTCCAAGCGCTCAGTCCGGTGCTCTGCACATAGTAAGCGCTCAATAAATACTAGTGAATGAAAGGTGAGGAGGGAGGGCCTTCCGGGACGGCGGGAGGACATGGGCCAGGGGTCGACGGTGGCCTAGACGGCGAGGAGGCGGGCGGCGGAGGAGCGGAGCGTGCGGGGTGGGCGGTAGAAAGAGAGAAGGGAGGAGAGGTAGGGAAGGGGCCAGGTGACGGATCGGCCTCGAAGCCTAGAGTGAGACCTTGAACCCTAGCGTGACCTCGGGCATGTCGCTTCGCGTCTCTGGGCCTCGGTTTTGTCGTCTGTTAAAAGGGGATTAAGACCGTGTCCAGCTGATAACCTCAGCTCTTAGAACGGTGCTGGGCACAGACTAAATGTGTCTCCCCACCCTGACTTTGAGCCCGTTGTTGCCGAACTGCCCATTCCAAGCGCTCAGTACAGTGCTCTGCACACAGTAAGCGCTCGATAAACACGATCGAATGAATGAACAGGTCCTAAGATTATCAACAGATACCACGATTATTATGATGATGATTATTACTCACTCATTCAACTCAATCCTCGTTATTCATTCGGTCGTCTTTATGGAGCACCGACTGTGTGCAGAGGACTGTACTAAGCGCTTGGAAAGTACAATTCAGCGACAAATAGAGACAATCTCTGTCCCCAACGGGCTCAAAGTCTAGAGAGGGGGAGACAGACAACAATACAGGAAAAGGGGCATCGATATTGAGCACCTACTGTGTGCAGAGCACTGTACTGAGCACTTGGAAGAGGACAATACAATAACAGACACATTCCCTGCCCTCAACGAGCTCATCGTCACGATGCCATAATGGGTAGAGCCCGGGCTTAGAAGTCAGTAGGTCATGGGTTCTAATCCCGCCTCCGCCACTTGCCTGCTGTATGACCTTGGGCAAGTCACTTCGCCTCTCTGGGCCTCAGTTCCCTCATCTGGAAAATGGGGTCTGAGACTGTGAGCCCCACGGGGGACAGCTCGATTTGCTCGCATCCACCCCGGCGCTTAGTACAGAGCCTGGCACAAAGTCAGCGCTCGAAGAAATACCAGAATGATGATGATGATGCGTGGCTCAGTGGAAAGAGCCCGGGCTTGGGAGGCAGAGGACAAGGGTTCGAATTCCGGCTCTGCCACTTGGCAGCTGTGTGAGTGTGGGCAAGTCACTTCGCTTCTCTGTGCCTCAGTGTGACCTCATCTGTAAAATGGGGATGAAGACTGTGAGCCTCTCGTGGGACAACCTGATTACGCTGGATCTACCCCAGCGCTTAGAACAGTGCTCTGCACATAGTAAGCGCTTAACAAATACTAACATTATTATTATTATTATTACATTATTATCAATGCAAAAACTTGGGGAGAAAGAGAAAGTGGTGAAAGCATCCCGGATCCGACTCTTCCAGTTTCCCCCCAACCCCATCCCTTGCCGGGTTGTTTCCAGGGGCCCCCGGGGTTGAAAGTTGGGGGCGGGGAGGGGGGAGATGAATCGATTTTTTCCCAGTTTATCCTCAGTCTGGTTCCCCCCCCCCCCCCCCCCGCAAACTATCTTTGCTCTTTCTGCACCCGGGGAGGGCGGGGGTGCTCCGTGGGAGCTGGAGGTGGTGGAGGGGGAGGGGGGAGGCGTCACTGTGCAGCGAGAAATGGGGAGAAACGGGGAGAAACGGGGAGAAACGGGGAGAAACGGTTTCTGTGCGCCCACAAATTGGAAGCAGAAACGGGCGTCGTCGCGTTGGGGGAGCGGGAACCGCAACCAGGCCGGAGCAACAGCGCCTGCTGGCGGCCGCCCCGCGCACCTGCACCCTCCCTCCCTCCCTCAGTCATTCACTCAGTCAGTCATTCAGTCAGTCAGGCAGGCAGTCATTCATTCATTCAGCCAGTCAGTCAGGCACTCAGTCAGTCAATCACTCAGTCATTCAGTCATTCACTCAGTCATTCAGTCAGTCAGTCAGTCATTCAGTCAGTCAGTCAGGCAGGTATTCACTCAGTCATTCACTCAATCACTCACTCACTCACTCAGTCAGGCAGGCAGGCAGGCATTCATTCAGTCATTCAGTCAGTCATTCACTCAGTAAGGAACTCACTCAGTCAATCATTCATTCAGGCAGGCAGGCAGGCAGGCAGGCATTCACTCAGTTAATCAGTCATTCACTCAGTCACTCACTCAGTCAATCAGTCATTCACTCAGTCAGTCATTCACTCAGTCATTCACTCAGTCAGGAACTCACTCAGTCCATCATTCATTCAGTCAGTCAGTCAGTCAGGCAGGCAGAAATTCACTCATTCAGTCATTCACTCAGTCACTCAGTCACTCAGTCAGTCAGTCATTCACTCAGTCATTCACTCAGTCAGTCAGTCAGTCAGTCATTCAGGCATTCACTCAGTTAGTCAATCAGTTAGTCATTCATTCAGTCATTCATTCAGTCATTCACTCAGTCGGTCATTCATTCACTCGGTCAGTCATTCAGTCATTCACTCAGTCATTCAGTCAGTCACTCACTCAGTCATTCACTCAGTCAGTCATTCATTCAGTTATTCAGTCATTCACTCTGCCATTTGGTCATTCATTCATTCCCTCAGTCAGTCATTCACTCATTCATTCATTCAATCATTCTCTCAGTCGGTAATTCGGTCAATCATTCATTCATTCGTTCATTCATATTTATTGAGCACTTAATCATTATGGTATTCACTAACCACCTACTATGTGCCAGTCACTGAACTAAGCACTGGACACAGTCCCCGTCCCACGTGGGGCTCACCGTCTCCAACCCCATTTTAGAGATGAGGGAACCGAGGCCCAGAGAAGTAAAGTAATAAGTAATATTTGTTAAGCGCTTACTATGTGCCAAACACCCTACTAAGCGCTGGGATGGACACAAGCTAATCAGAGTGGACACCAGGGGCTCACAGTCTCAGTCCCCATTTCCCAGATGAGGTGACCGAGGCCCAGAGAAGCAAAGTGACTCGCCCAAGGTCACACAGCAGACAAGCGGCGGAGTCGGGATTAGAACCCGTAACCTTCTGGCCCCCAGGCCGGTGTTCTATCCACTAGGTGGGCAGCAGGTGTACTTTGTGCAAAACCACTGTACTAAGCGCTTGCAGCTTGGCCTAATGGCCAGAGCCCAGGCCTGGGAGTCAGAGGACCTGAGGTCTAATCCTGGCTCTGCCACATGTCTGCTGGGTGACCTTGGGCAAGTCACTTCACTTCTCTGGGCCTCGGTGACCTCATCTGGAAAAAAAGGGATTAAGACCGTGAGCCTATTGTGGGACAGGGACTGGGCCCAACCCCATTATCTTGTGTCCGCCCCAGCAATTAGAACAGTACCTGCACATGGTAAGCACTTAATAAATATCATTATTATTATTATCATTACAATATAACAACATAAAGACACATCCCTGCCCAGGTTGAGCGCAATGAGCTCATTCCATCATTCATTCGTTCATTCCACTGAATTCATTCATTCCTATTCCTTTGAGCGCTAGCCGTGTGCAGAGCACTGGGCTAAACACTTGGGCAAGTCCAATACAACAATAAACAGTCACATTCTAATCCTGACTCCACCACTTGTCTACTGGGTGTCCTTGGGCAAGTCACCTCACTTCTCTGGGCCTCACTTCCCTCCTCTGTAAAATGGGGATGAAGACTGTGAGTCCCATAAGAATAATAATGACGGTATCTGTGAAGCGCTTACTATGCGCCAAGCACTGTTCTAAGCACTGGGGGAGATGCAAGGTGATTAGATTGTCCCAAGTGGGGCTCACAGCCTTGATCCCCCTTTAACAGATGAGATCACTGAGGCACAGAAAAGTGAAGTGACCTGCTCAAAGTCACACAGCTGATAAATGGTGGAGCCGAGATTAGAACCCATGACCTCTGACTCCCAAGCCCTTGCTATTTGTTAAGCGCTTGCTATGTGCCAAGCACTGTACTAAACGCTGGAGTAGATAGAAGCTAGAAGTCCCTGTCCCACATGAGGCTCACAGTCTAAATAGGAGGGAGGGCAGGTACTCAATCCTCATTTTATAGATAAGGTAACTGAGGCCCAGGGAATAAAATAATTGTAATATTTGTGGCACTTGTTAAGCGTTAACTATGTGCAAGGCACTGCACTAAGCACTGGGGTAGATACAAGGTAAGGGGGTTGGACACAGTCCCTATTCCATGTGGAGCTCACAGTCTCCACCCCATTTTCCAGATGAGGGAAATACTGAGGCCCAGAGAAGTGAAGTGACTTGTCCAAGGTCACACAGCAGACGTTGCGGGCGGGGAACGCGTCTACCAACTCTGGATGGTCTCTCTCTGTGGCCGAATTGTCCATTCCAAGCGTTTAGTGCAGTGCTCTGCACAGAGTAAGCGCTCAGTAAATACGATTGAATGAATGAATGAACTCTGTTCCAGTGTCCTCTCCAGAGTGTTCAGTACAGCACTCTGCACACAGTAAGCGCTCAATAAATACCACCGATGGATCGATTGACCACGATCACATTTTCCTGCAGGCTGCTCTTGTTTAATATTAGTCAGTAGTACTTATAGAGCGCCGATAGTATGCGGACCACTGTACTAAACACTTGGGAGAGGAAGATAGAACAATAAACAGACAAATCCCCTGCCTACGAGGAGCTGACAGTCTAGAGGAGGAGATGGACATGAATAGAAATAAATAAAATGAGGGATGTGGACATAAGGGGTGCTGGGCTGGGAGGGGGGAATGAAGAAAGGGAGCGAGTCGGGGCGACGTGGAAGGGAGTGGGAGAAGAGGAAAGGAGGGCACAGTCTGGGAAGGCCTCCTGGAGGAGGGAGGCCTTCAATTGGGATTTGAAGGTGGGGGAGAGTCATTGTCTGTGGGATTTGAGGAGGGAGGGCGTCCAGGCCAGAGGCAGGACGTGTCCTAATTTTATTTGGAGAAGCAGTGCTCCTAGGTTCTAATCCCAGCTCCGATCCACATCTGCTGTGTGACCTTGTGCAAGTCACTTCACTTCTCTGGGCCTCAGTTCCCTCATCTATAAAATGCGATGGAGACTGTGAGCCCCAAGTGGGACGGGGACTGTGTTCAACCTGACTACCTTTTATCTACCCTAGTGCTTAGAACAGTGCCTGGCACATAGAAAGAGTTTAACAGGTACCATCATCATTATTATGATTATTATTATGCGTGACCTAGGGCAAATCTCTTCACTTCTCTGGGCCTCAGTTCCCTCAACCGTAAAATAGGGATGGAGTCCGTGAGCCCCCGGGAGAAGGGAACCGTGTCCAACCCGATTAGCTTGTCTCCACCCTGGTACATAGTACAGTGCTTGGCACATAGTAGGCACTTAAGAAGAACCACCATTTTTCTTCTTATTATTATTATTATGTGTAACCTTGGACAAATCACTTCACTTCTCTGGGCCTCAGTTCCCTCATCCGGAAAATAGGTATGGAGACCGCGAGCCCCACGGGGGACGGGGACCTTGTCCGGCCCGATAAGCTTGTCTCCACCCTGGTGCTTAGTACAGTGCTTGGCACATAGTACGCCCTTGACGAGAACCATCATTCTTCTTCTTATTATTATTACGTGTGACCTAGGGCAAATCACTTCACTTCTCTGGGCCTCAGTTCCCTCATCCGTAAAATAGGGATGGAGTCCGCGAACCCCCGGGAGACGGGGACCGTGTCCGGCCCGATTAGCTTGTCTCCACCCTGGTACATAGTACAGTGCTTGGGACATACTAAGCACTTAAGAACCACCATTCTTCTTCTTATTATTACGTGTGACCTTGGGCAAATCACTTCACTTCTCTGGGCCTCAGTTCCCTCATCCGTAAAATAGGGATGGAGACCGCGAGCCCCACGGGGGACGGGGACCGTGTCCACCCCGACGAGCTTGTCTCCTCCCCGGCGCTTCGTACGGGGCCCGACCCGCAGTAAGGGCTTAACCAACACCGCGGTTACGATTACTAGGCCCCAAAAAAGCCGTGCGTCCAAACGGCAGCGGTGCCGGGTCGGTGGCGTCAGGCCTATTGTGCTCCCCGAGATGGAGAAATTGGGTTTCCCTCCGCCCGCCCGGGCCTGTTTCTCATTAGAAGTTTCTCCGAGTCGGCGTCCATTGTCCGCCCTGCCGGGGAATTGCATCTCCCCGCTATCCTCTATTAAATCTACCGCCGCGTTATGAATCCCGCGCCGGGCTTATAATGAAGAGATTGATGCGGGAGGAGAGATAGGCCTCTTCCTCACTCGGGATCTCCACATCGAATTTCGGGGGGCGGGAGGCCGGGGGGTTCCCGGGCCGGGTTGAGGAGGAGGTTCGGTCTGCGGGAGGACGCTCGAAGGAGGCCCGAACTGATGATCGAATCGAGGCAGAAGGGACGTGTTTTCCATTTTCCGTCGAGCGGAGAGGTGTTCAGTACGCGGGGCGGCGGGCCTGGATATCGGGGAGGGGCGTGAAGCTCCGTGGGGAGGGGGAAGAGATGCCGGGGGGGCTTGGGATAAAAAGAAGAAGTAGAATAATGATGGGATTTAATAACTGCGGTATTTGCTAAGGGACAGGACTGTGTCCCACCCGTTCGTAATAATAATAATGATGATGGTATTTAATAATCGTGGTTCTTCTAAAGGACAGAGACTGTGTCCAACCTATTAATAATAATAATTACAATGATAGTATTCGTTAAGCACTTACTATGTCCCAGGCACTGTACTGAGCGCTGGGATGGATACAAGCAAATTGGGATGGACACGGTCCCGCGGGGCTCACGGTCTCCATTCCCATTTTCCAGACGAGGGAACGGAGGACCAGAGAAGTGAAGCGACTTGCTCAAAGCCACACGGCAGACGAGGGACGGAGTCGGGATTAGAACCCAGGACCTTCTGACGCCCAGGCCCGTGGCTCTTTCATTCATTCATTCATTCAATCGTATTTATCGAGCGCTTGCTGTGTGCAGAGCACTGTACTAAACGCTTGGGAAGTACAATTCAGCAACAGAGAGACCATCCCTACCCAACAACGGGTTCACGGTCTAGAAGGGGGGAGACAGACGACAAACAAAACGAAACAAGTAGACAAGCATCAATAGCATCAAAATAGATAAGTAGAATTATAGAAATGTACACATCATTAATAAAATAAATAGAATAAGAAGTATGTACTTTCCACTGGGTCATGCTGCTTCTCGAGGCCACGTTGCTTCTCCAATGTTAAGCAGAGTGGCCTAGCGGATAGAGCCCCGGAGCCCAGAGCCCGAGGATCTGAGTTCTAATTCCGCTTAACAAATACCAACATTATCACTATTATCATTATTATTATTAATTCCGGCTCCAACACTTCGCTGTGTGACTTTGAGAAAGTCACTTCACTTCTCTGGGCCTCGGTTACCTCCTCTGTAAAATAGTAATGATTATGGTATTTGTTACTCACTTACTATGCGCCAAGCACTGTTTTAAGCGCTGGGGTAGATTCAAGGTCATCAGGTTGTCCCACGTGGGGCTCACAGTCTTCATTCCCATTTTACGGATGAGGTCACCGAGGCCCAGAGAAGGGAAGTGACTTGCCCAAAGTCACACAGTTGATAAGTGACAGAGCCGAGATAAGAACCCACGACCTCGGACTCCCAGGCCCGGGCTCTTGCCACTGAGCCGCGCTTGCTGATTTGTTGCTGAATTGTATTTTCCAAGCGCTTAGTACTGTGCTCTACACACAGTAAGCGCTCCGTAAATACGAGCGAATGAATGAATGACCTGGAGCGAGTCACTTCGCTTCTCTGGGGCTTAGTTTCCTCACCTGTAAAATGGGGATTCAATCCCTGTTCTCCTTCCTCCTTAGAGCGTGAGCCCCATTGGGGGACAGGGACTGTGTCCAACCGGATTAGCTTCTATCATTATTATAATGGCATTTGTTAAGCGCTTACTATGTCCCGAGCACTGTTCTAAGCGCTGGGGGAGATTCAAGGTCATCAGGTTGTCCCACGTGGGGCTCCCGGTCTTCATCCCCATTTTAGAGATGAGGGAACTGAGGCACAGAGAAGTCAAGTGACTTGCCCACAGTCACACAGCTGACAGGTGGCGGAGCCGGGATTAGAACCCATGATCTCTGACTCCCAAGCCCGGGCTCTTTCCACTGAGCCACGCTGCTTCTCTCTAACCTTGTAGTTTAGAACCGGGCCCGCCACTTAGTAAGCGCTTAAGAAATGCCATGGAAAAGAAAATAGAAAAAAAACAGCCCTGTCCGGTGGAAAGAACGTGGAGCCGGGACTCAGAGGACCTGGGTTCTAATCCCTGCTCCGCCACATCATAATAACAATAATAATAATATTAATTGTCATATCTGTTGAGCTCTTAGTATGTGCTTAGACTGAGCTCTGGGGTTGATACAAGTTAAATCAGTTGGACGCAGTCCCTGTCCCACGTGGGGCTCACAGTCTTCATCCCCATTTTACAGAAGAGGGAACCGAGGCCCAGCGAAGTGAAAGGATTTGTCCAAGTACATACAGCAGACAAGCGGAGGAGCCGGAATTAGAACTCATGTCCTTCGGATTCTCAGGCCCGGGCTTTAGCCACAAGGTCATGCTGCTTTTGCATTGTCTGCTCGCGGTCTAAGGAGGAGAAAGGACACGGATCCAAGTCCCATTATACACATGAGTTAACTGAGGCCCGGAGAAGTGAAATAATAATGAGGGTATTTGTTAAGCACTCGCTGTGTGCCAAGCACTATTCTAAGCACTGGGGTAGATACAGGGCAATCAGGTTGTCCCACGTGGGGCTCACAGTCTCGGGCCCCATTTTCCAGATGAGGTCACTGAGTCGTGGAGAAGTTATTAATAATGTTGGTATTTGTTAAGTGCTTACTATGTGCCGAGCACTGTTCTAAGCGCTGGGGTAGATACAGGGGAATCAGATTGTCCCATGTGAGGCTCACAGTCTTCATCCCCATTTACCAGATGAGGTCACTGAGGCACTGAGAAGTGAAGTGCCTTGCCCAAGGCCACACAGCAGACAGGTGGCAGAGCCGGGATTAGAACCCATGATCTCTGACTCCCAAGTCCGGGCTCTTTCCACCGAGCCACGCTGCTTCTCTTCTGAGTTACCTCAGACGAGGTAACTGAGGCACGGAGAAGTGAAGCGGCTTGCCCACCGTCACCCTGCAGACAAGCGGCGGAGCCGGGATCAGAACCCAGGTCCTTCTGACTCCCAGGCCCGGGCTCTTTCCACTAGGCCGTGCTGCTTCTCTAAAAGAAGTGACGTGACTTGCCCAAGAACACGGAGCAGACAAGCGGCGGAGCCAGTGTAATAATAATAATATTGATGGCGCACGTTGAGGGCTGATTATGTGCCAGGCACTGTTCTAAGCGCTGGGGTGGATGCAAGTTAATCAGGTCGGACACAGTCCCCGTCCCACAAGGGGCTCACCCTCTTCGTCCCCATTTTCCAGATGAGGGAACTGAGGCCTAGAGAAGGGAAGGGACTTAACCGAGGTCACACAGGAGCCACGTGGTTCGAACCCGGGTCTTCGGAGGCTCGGGCCCGGGGCTCCTTCCGCTAGGCCCCGCCAAGCATCGCCCATCTGTGAGGCTTCGGCCGGGCGACGGGGCAGGGGGAAGGCCGGACCCGGCCTAGACCGTCCGACCCTCTTCATTTCCTGCCTCCCGGACGGCAGCCGACATTTCCGTCCGGCCGGCGGACCCCGGCGGGGGCGAATCCCAGCTAGACGCTTCCTCTCCGATCGGGCCTTTGTTCATTTCCTGACGAGCACGCTCTCGCCCACGCTCTCGCCCACGCTCGCCCTCCACACATCCCGCCCCGGCACGGAAAGGACGGGAGAAAATCTCTTCTGAAATTCAGCGCTCGCCTCTCCTCGGCTTCGGCCCGGTCCTGTTCCGGGACTCCGCCGAAGCCGGAGAGATGCCGCTGCTGATAAAAATAATAATAATAATAATAACAATAATCATCACCCCGGCCTCAGTTATTCCAGCGTGGATCGGTCCTGGGCGGGCTGGAAAGGCCCGACTTTTGTGAGTCGATATTTCCTCTGTGGGTCGGATTTGCATTTTAATGGAACTAGTTTATAGAGTTCTCGGCTGTCTTCAGAGAGCCACAAGTGGCATTATTAAGTGAGTTAAGCCGGATTAATGCCGATAGCGAGGTAAGATAAGGCAATAACAAGCCCTCATTTCCATTTGCATTAGGCGGGGAGAGCGATCCGCCTGTCTGTTGCCGTGTGATAATTTGTGAACGCTCCGTGTTGTACTTCAGAGGGAGAAGATTAAATTTAGTGGGTTTAACTGTCATCCCAGTCAGTCAATTACTTCATCTTTTCAGGCTCCGGGTTCCTTTTCTAAATAAAATAAATAGAATATTGAACGGCTCCCGGGCCGCTGAGGGAGAATTACACGCCGTGGAGGGGGACGAGAGAAAGAGGAAATAAATAAAGGCGCTGCATCTCTGCTCCATAAACAAAGTGGAAAACGTTCGAACGCGGGAGTGAAATACGGCCCGCGGCTCCAGGCCCAGGCACCTACTTTGGTCTGTGGGCAGTGGGGAGGTGAGGCTGGGAGGCCTCCCGTGTCCGTCTGCGATGAGGCTGGGTGGCCTCCCGTGTCCATCCATGGAGAGGCCGGGCGACCTCTTAGGTCCATCTGTGGTGAGGCCGAGCGGCCTCCCGTGTCTGTCCATAATGAGGCTGGGAGGCCTCCCGTGTCTGGCTGACGTGAGGCTCGGAGGCCTCCCGTGTCTGTGCCTCCCGTGTCTGGCTGTGGTGAAGCTGAGAGGCCTCCCGTGTCTGTCTTCGTGAGATTCGGAGGCCTCCCGTGTCCACCTGTGGCTAGGCTGGGAGGCCTCCCGTGTTTAACCATGGTGAGGCTGAGTGTCCTCTTGCATCCACCTGTGGTGAGGCTGGGAGGTCTCCCACGTCTGTCCGTGGTGAGATTCGAAGGTGTCCCGTGTCTGTCCGTGGTGAGTCTGGGCAGCCTCCCGTGTCCATTTGAGGTGAGGCTGGGTGGCCTCCCGTGGCCGTCTGTGATGAAGCTGGTTGGCCTCCCGTGTCCATCCGTGGAGAGGCCGGGCAGCCTCTTAGGTCCATCTGTGGTGAGGCTGAGCGGCCTCCCTTGTCTGTCAATAATGAGGCTGGGAGGCCTCCCGAGTCTGTGGCTCCCGTGTCCGGCTGTGGTGAAGCTGGGAGGCCTCCCATATCTGCCCGTCATGAGATTCGGAGGCCTCCCGTGTCCATCTGGGGGGAGGCTGGGCGGCCTCCCGTGTTCACCTGTGGCGAGGGTGGGAGGCCTCCCGTGTTTCTCCGTGGCGAGGCTGAGTGTCCTCTTGTATCCACCTGCGGTGAGGCTGGGTGGCCTCTCTTGTCTGCCCATCTGCCCGTCATGAGATTCGGAGCCTCCGGTGTCCAGCTGACGTGAGGCTCGGAGGCCTCCCGTGTCTGTACCTCCCGTGTCCGGCTGTGGTGAAGCTGAGAGACCTCCCGTGTCCGTCTGTGGTGAGGCTGGGCGGCCTCCCGTGTCCGCCTATGGCGAGGCTGGGAGGCCTCCCGTGTTTATCCATGGTGAGGCTGAGTGTCCTCTTGTATCCATTCATTCATTCATTCATTCATTCATTCAATAGTATTTATTGAGCGCTTACTATGTGCAGAGCACTGTACTAAGCGCTTGGAATGTACAAATCGGCAACAGATACAGTCCCTGCCCATTGGCGGGCTTACAGTCTGATCAGGGGAGACAGACAGACAAAAACAATATCCACCGATGGTGAGGCTGGGCGGTCTTCCGTGTCTGTCCGTGGTGAGATTCGAAGGTCTCCCGTGTCTGTCCATGGTGAGTCTGGGCAGGCTCCCCTGTCCATCTGAGGGGAGGCTGGGCGGCCTCCCGTGTCCGTCTGTGATGAAGCTGGGTGGCCTCCCGTGTCCATCCGTGAAAAGGCCGGGCAGCCTCTTAGGTCCATCTGTGGTGAAGGCGAGCGGCCTCCCGTGTCTGTCCATAATGAGGCTGGGAGGCCTCCCGAGTCCGGCTGACGTGAGGCTCGGAGGCCTACCCGTGACTCTGCCTCCCGTATCCGTCTGTGGTGAGGCTGGGCGGCCTCTCGTGTCTATCCATGGTGAGGCTGGGCGGCCCCTGGTATCCATCTGAGGTGAAGCTGGGCGGCCTCCCACGTCCATCCAGGGTGAAGCTGGACGGCCTCTTGCAGAGAAGCAGCGCGGCTCAGCGGAAAGAGTCCTGGCTTGGGAGTCAGAGGTCATGGTTTCGAGTCCCGGCTCTGCCCCTTGTCAGCTGGGTGACTGTGGGCGAGTCACTTCACTTCTCTGGGCCTCAGTTCCCTCATCTGGAAAATGGGGATGGAGACTGTGAGCCTCACGTGGAACGACCCGATGACCCTGTATCTCCCCCAGCGCTTACAACGGTGCTCTGCACATCATAAGCACTTAACAAATACCAACATTATCATTATTATTATCCATCAGCAGTGAGGCTGGGCGGCCTTCCGTGTCCATCCTGTCCACCCTCCTACTAGAATCCGGCCAGCACATTCTGCTCCCCTAATACCAACTTTTTCCCTGTCCCTCGATCCCGTCTATCTCATCGCCGACCCCCGGCCCACGTCCTGGAATCCCCTCCCACCTCAAATCCCACAGACAATCCCTCTCCCCCGCTTCAAATCCATATCGGAGGCCCATCTCCTCCAAGAGGCCTTCCCGGACTGCGCCCTCCTCTCTTCTTCTCCCGCTCCCTTCTCCGTCGCTCGGACTCGCTCCTTTCATTCACCGCCCCCTCCCAGCCCCGCACCACTCATGTCCAGATCTGTCAATTATTGATTTATTGATTTCTATTCGTGTCCGTCCCCCTCTAGATTGTGAGCTCGCTGTGGGCAGGGAATGTGTATCGTTGTATTGTCCTCTCCCAAGTGCTCAGCGCAGTGCTCTGCACACAGCAAGCGCTCAACAAATACGATTGAATAAATGAATAATTGAGTCATTCTCCACCCCCAAATGCACCAGACCCCAACTCTCCCCGCCTTTACCGCCTCCTGAAACCCACCTCCTCCAAGATCCTTCCCTGATTAACCCCAACACTCGAAATCCGCCAGACCCCAGCCTTCAACACCTCCTGAAACCCACCTCCTCCAGGAGGCCTTCCTCTATTAATTAATTAGCTAATTAATTAATTCCAAGACCCTAAACCCTCCAGACCCCAGCTCTCCCTGCCTTCACCAGAAGCAGCGCGGCTTGGCGGATAGATCCCGGGCCCGGGAGCCAGAGAACCTAGGTTCTAATCCTGGTTCTGCCACACGCCTGCTGTGTGACCTGGGCAAGTCACTTCACTTCTCTGGGCCTCGGTTCCCTCA
This sequence comes from Ornithorhynchus anatinus, assembly GCF_004115215.2. Lineage (NCBI taxonomy): Eukaryota > Metazoa > Chordata > Mammalia > Monotremata > Ornithorhynchidae > Ornithorhynchus > Ornithorhynchus anatinus. The sequence goes on along the minus strand of NC_041728.1, from coordinate 183,704,718 downwards.
TCTGGAAAATGGGGATGAAGACTGTGAGCCCCAAGCGGGACAGGGACTGTGTCCAACCTGAATAAGTGGTACGTACCTCAGGGCTTAGACCAGTGCACATAGTAAGCCCTTAACAAGTACCATTATTATTATTATTATTCCTGAAACCACCTCCTCCCGGAAAGAGCCCAGAATTGAGAGTCGGAGGATATGGGTTCTAAACCCGGCTCTATCGCTTGCTGTTGTGTGATCTCGGGCTATCCCCTTAACTTCTCTGGGCCTCAGTGACCTCATCTGGAAAACGGGGATGAAGACGGCGAGTCCCCCGTGAGACAACCTGTTGACCTCATATCTACCCCAGCGCTGAGGACAGCGCTCGCCGCAGAGTAAGCGCTTAACAGATACCATTATCATCACCATTATCGTCTCCAACAAGCCAAACCTGCCAGATCCCAGCTCTCCCTGCCTCTACCTCCTCCTGAAACCCTCCTCCTCCAGGAGCCTTCCCCCATCCACCCCCCAAACCCACCCGTCGCAACTTACCGTCTTCTCGGGAAGCTCTTCTTGAGAGCTCACCCACAGCCGTCTCGCTTCGCTCGAGTCCTCTCCCTCTGTCTGGCAGAAGACGTCGGGATCGCGCGGTCTCCGGAGAAGCGTCTCTCTTCCACCGGAACGTAGGGTCGGGTGGCGCTCGGTTGGATCGATCGATGATCGGTTGGGGAGGGCGGATCTGTGAGGGAATAAGATTTTTCCCCAACCTGATAAAATCCCCTTCTGCTTCAGAGTATAGTGGGGGAGCAGCGTGGCCTAATAGTTAGAGCCCGGGCCTGGGGGTCAGAAGGAGCTGGGCTTCCGGCTCCGCCGCTTGGCCGCTGTGTGTGACCTTGGGCGAGTCACTTTGCTTCTCCGGGCCTCAGTTTCCTCATCTGTAAAATGGGGATTCGATCCCCGTTCTCCCCCCTACTTAGACTGTGAGCCCCGTGTAGGACGGGAACCGGGTCCGACCTCATTATCTTACAAATCCCCGGTGCTTAGCGTAGGGTTTGGCACATAGTAAGCGCTTAACAAATACCATTATTATTACTATTATCATCTCCAACGTCCCAAGCCTGCCAGATCCCAGGTCTCCAGTCCTTAACGAATACCACGGTTTTAAGGTTCCAGCAAGGAAGCGTTTAGAAACCCACGTTTCCTTTCCCTCTCCGATAATAATAACGATAACAATAACTGTGGGGCTTGTTCAGCGCATTTGTTAAGTGCTTACTATGTGCTAAGCCCCGGGGGAGATCCAAGATCATCACACGGGATTCCCAGTCCAAGGAGGAGGGAGACCGGGGGCTGAGTCCCCATTTTGCCGATGAGGAAACTGAGGTCCAGAGCGGCGAAGCGACTCGTCCAAGGTCACGGGGCGGAGGAGCGACGGAGCGGCGATTGGAACCCGGGTCCTTCCGACTCTCGGCCCGGCCTCCTTCCCCTAGGCCGCGTCGCTTCGACTTTTCCGCTCCTTTCCGTCGGAAGGGGGGGGGGGGGGGGGGAGAGAAAAAAATGAGACAGTTGCAAATCATCTATCCTGGATGTTTACCATGCACGGAGCTGTTTGAAAGAACGAGAGCGAAGAAAAATGGAATTTCCCGTCATGTTCCCCGGGATGAAGGGTGTTTTTTTCCGGCGCTGTTTGTTTAAATAGGTTTATTGTACCGCCGTCGACGGAAGCTACCGCTCGGGGATGGATAGGCTCAGACTATTTATATAATTGTGGGTAAGTCTAAAAGTCATTTTCTGTTAGATTGCACAAATCCATTACATTAGGAGAAGGATACATTATTGTAATAGGATTAATGGGTGACACGGCTACACGATCTGTAATATTCTCTTTGATAAATTATCTCATTTGAATCGGAATAGTTCCATCTCGGATTTACATAATCGTGTCCCTGACAGATGAGATCCTCGCCCCTCGCCGGGCCAGGCCCACCCCGATCCCGGCGGGCAAGGAGGGGGATCCCGAGGGTCTTGGGGGTCCGGGGGACGCCCCCCGCCCGGCCCCTGCTTCCCCGCCCAACCGGAATAAGCAGCGTGGCTTAGAGGATGGAGCCCGGCCCCCTGGACGGCGAAAGGTCCTGGGTTCTAATCCCGCCTCGGCCACTCGTCTGCCACGTGACCCTGGGCGAGTCGTTTCATTTCTCTGGGCCTCGGTGACCTGACTGTCAACTGGGGACTCTTACTAGGTTCCGGGCACTGTACTAAGCGCCGGGGTGGATGCAAGCTAATCGTGTTGGACATGGTCCCTGGCCAAGCGGGGCTCTCAGTCTTTAACCCATTTTACAGAAGAGGGAAAGGAGGCGCAGGGCGGTGAAGTGACTCGCCCAAGGTCACACCGCAGATCAGGGGCCGAGCCGGGATTAGAACCCGTGACCTCCTGACTCCCAGGCCCACGCTCTCCCCACTACACCATCGGCCCATCCGACTAACGACACCTAACCGCCACCCAGAAGCAGGGAGGCCTAGTGGCTAGGGCCCGGGCCTGGGAGTCAGAAGGTCATGGGTTCTAATCCCGGCTCCGCCCCTTGTCTGCTGTGTGACTTTGGGCGAGTCACTCCGCTTCTCTGGGCCTCAGTTCCCTCATCTGGAAAAGGTGGGGATGGAGACTGCGAGCCCAACCCGATTTGCTTGCGTCCACCCCGGCGCTTAGTACAGTGCCTGGCGCCTTTTAAGAGTGGCTTAGTGGGTAGAGCCGGGGCCTGGGTTCTAAAGCCGACTCAACCGCTTGTCTGCTGGGTGACCTCGGGCAAATCACTTCACCTCTCTCTGCCTCAGTTCTCTCATCTGTAAAATGAAGATTAAGACTATGAGTCCCATGTGGGACAGGGACTGTGTCCAACCTGATGAACTTGTATTTACCCCAGTGCTTAGAACAGTGCTTCACACGTAGTAAGCGCTTAACAAATACTATTGTTATTATCGTTGTTATTCTCTGGGCCTCAGTTCCCTCATCTGGAAAATGGGGATGAAGACCGTGAGCCCACGTGGAACAGGGACTGTGTCCAACCTGATTATCTTGCTTCCACCCCCGCGCTTAGTACGGGACCTGGCAAATTGTAAGTGCTTAACAAATATTCATTCACTCATTCTTTCCTTCAATCATTCAGTTGCATTTATTGAGCGCTTAATGTGTGCTGAGCACTGTACTAAGCGCTTGGAAGAGGACAATGTCAGAAGGAACAGCACATTCCCTGTCAAATACCACAGTCATTACGATTATTATTTCTTTCCAATGCCGGTTTTAACAACCGTTCTCTTGTCAGCTGTGTGACTGCGGGCGAGTCACTTCACTTCTCTGTGCCTCAGTGACCTCATCTGTAAAACGGGGATGAAGACTGTGAGCCCCACGTGGGACAACCTGATTCTCCCGTGTCTCCCCCAGCGCTTAGAACAGTGCTCCGCACCTAGTAAGCGCTTAACAAATGCCAACATTTTTATTCCGTCGGCCCCCAACTCTCTCTCTCCCTCAATCGTGTTTATTGAGCACCTACTGTGTGCCGAGCACTGTACTAAGCGCTCGGGAGAGGGCAATATAACAATAAACAGAAACATTCCCTGCCAAATACCCCAATTATTATTATTATTTTCTAATTTGGGTTTAGCGACCACGCTGGTTCTATCAGCTCTCTCTGCCTCAGTCGTGTTTACTGAGTGCTTACTGTGTGCAGCGCACTGTACTAAACGCTTGGGCGAGGACACAACGACAGTAGACACGCTCCCCGCCAAATACCACAACCGATAATCATCATCCTTTCCAGGTCGGGTTTAACGACCGCGCCGGTTCGATCAGCGCCCGACTCTCTCCCGATCGCGTTTATTGAGCGCTTACCGTGTGCAGAGGACTGTACTGAGCGCGCGGGAGAGGACGACGGAACAATAGAGGGGCAGGTTCCCCGCCCGCAGCATTTACGAGCTCTGCTCTCACGGAGAGGTGGTTGTTGGCTCCAGCCGTCAACCTCCAGGGTCCTCCCAAATTATCACCGTCGTAGCGTTTATTAGGCTCTTACTACGTGCGCTAAGTCCTGGGCGTGGGAGGGAGAATCGAGGTCATGAGACGGGTTCCCCCTCCCACGAGGCGCCCCATTTTATCCCCGTTTTACGGAGGAGGAAGCCGAGGCCCGGCAAGGGCGAGTGGCTCGTCCGAGGTCACATGGCAGCCTGGTGGCGGAGCCGAGGCCCGGAAAGGGAAAGCGACTTGTCTAAGGTCACGCGGCAGCCTGATGGCAGGCCACGGTTATTAGAGAAGCAGCGTGGAGTCAGAGATCATGGGTTCGAATCCCGGCTCTGCCACTTCTCGGCTGTGTGACCGCGGGCGAGTCACTTCACTTCTCTGGGCCTCAGTTCCCTCATCTGGAAAATGGGGATGAAGACTGGGAGCCTCCTGTGAGACAACCTGATTCCCCTGTGTCTACCCCAGCGCTTAGAACAGTGCTCCGCACGTAGTAAGCGCTTAACAAATACCAACATTATTATTATTATTATTCATTTCTCTGGGCCTCAGTTTCCTCATCTGGAAAATGAGGATGAAGACTGTGAGCCTCATCGATCTGTTGCTGAATTGTACACTCCAAGCGCTTAGTCCGGTGCTCTGCACATAGCAAGCGCTCAATAAATACTATTGAATCAATGAATGTGGGACAACCTGATGACCCTGTGTCTCCCCCAGCGCTTAGAACAGTGCTCGGCACATAGTAAGCGCTTAACAAATACCAGCATTATCATTATTATTATCATTAGCTGAGGCACAGAGAGGGTAAGTGACTTGTCCAGCCCGACGGTAGAGCTGAGGCTCAGAGTGGGTAAATGACTTGTCCAAAGTCACACGGCAGCCCGATGGCTGGCTTGAGGCCCTGAAAGGGCAAGTGACCTGTCCAAGGTCACGGAGCGGCGCCACGGCGGAGCTGAGGCTCAGAGAGGGTGACTTGCCCAAGGTCACACGGCAGCCCGGGGGCAAGGCCGGGAGCCCGACCCAGGCTTCCTGACTCCCAGTGCTCTTCCCCCCAGGCAACGCTCCCTCACCCTACCAGCAGCGGGGTGGTAAGAAGCAGCGTGGCTCAGTGAAAAGAGCCTGGTCTTGGGAGTCAGAGGTCCCGGGTTCGAATGCCGGCTCGGCCATTTGTCAGCTGTGTGACTGTGGGCCAGTCACTTCACTTCTCTGGGCCTCAGTTCCCTCATCTGGAAAATGGCGGTTAACCGTGAGCCTCACGTGGGACAACCTGATGACCCTGTATCTCCCCCAGCGCTTAGAACAGTGCTCTGCACAGAGTAAGCGCTTAACAAATACCAACATTATCATTATTATTACCACTAGGTGACCTTGGACCAATCGCTTGCCCTCTCTGAGCCTCAGCTCCGCCATCGAGCTGCTGGGTGACCTTAGGCAAGTCACTTACCTGCTCTGTGCCTCAGCTAGTAATAATAATCATTGTGGTCTGCCTTCGGGCTGCTGTTTGACCTCACTCAGTACAGTGTCCTGCCCACAGTAGACGCTCAATAAATAGGATTGACTGACTGAGCCTCAGCTCTGACTCGGGCTGTTGTGTGACCTCGGACAAGTCACCTACCCTCTCTGGGCCTCAAATCCACCTTCGGGCTGCTGCGTGACTTCGGACAAGTAATAATAATAATAATGTTGGTATCTGTTAAGCGCTTACTATGCGCAGAGCACTGTTCTAAGCGCTGGGGGAGATACAGGGTCATCAGGTTGTCCCACGTGAGGCTCACGGTCTTAATCCCCATTTTACAGATGAGGTCACTGAGGCACAGAGAAGTGAAGTGACTCGCCCAGTCACATAGTCAGTTACCCTCTCTGACCCCAGCTCCCCCCGGGGCTGCTGTGTGACCTTGGATAAGTCACAGTCCCAGCCTGCCCCATAAAGCTGTTCCTCTCCCCTGCCCCTCCCCGACATGAAGAATAAAAATGAAAGCATTTATTAAGCACCTAGAGCCCGGAGGAGCTGAGTGGGTAAAGCCTGGGAGTCAGAAGGTCATGGGTTCTAATCCTGGCTCCGCCACTTGTCTGCTGTGTAGATGGAGCGCGGGCCTGAGAGTCAGAAGGACCTGGGTTCTAATCCTGGCTCCGCCGCTTGCTGCTGTGTGGCCTTGGGCAAGTGACTTCACCGCTCTGTGCCTCAGTTTCCTCATCTGGAAAATGGGCATGAAGACTCTGAGCCCCACGTGGGGCAGGGACTTTATCCAACCCGATTTGCCTGCAAATAATAATAATAGTGGTGATATCTGTTAGGCTCTTACTACGTGCCGAGCACTGTTCTAAGCACTGGGGTAGATACAAAGTCATCAGATTGTCCCACGTGGCACAGTCTTAATCCCCATTTTACAGATGAAGGAATTGAGGCCCAGAGAAGTGAAGTGACTTGCCCAAGGTCACACAGCAGACACATGGCGGAGCCGGGATTAGAACCCACAACCTCTGGCTCCCAAGCCCGGGCTCTTTCCACTGAGTCACAGTGCTTGGTATCCACTGGGTCACAGTGCTTGATACATAGTGAGCGCTTAACCAGTACCATCCTCCATTACCTTGTATCCAACCCAACGTTTAGTACAGCGCTTGGCACACAATAAGGCTTAACCAATCCCGGAATTATGACTATTATTATTATTACAGGATGATCAGGTGGGACCCAGCTCCCGTCACCTAGGAGGGAGAGAGGAGAGGGAAGAGAGAACGGCAGCCCCGTTTGACAGATGAGGAAACTGAGGCCCAGAGACGTGAAGGGACTGATCATCTGTCAGCTCCGAGGAGGAAGAAGAGCACGGTAGGGGGTAGCCCTGCGGAGATACACGTCTTACAGAAACCCTCTCACATCTGTAATAATATCATTATTAATAATAATAATAATAATATTAATAATATGAAGAATGATGGTATTTGTTAAGTACTTACTATATGGGAGACACCATATTAAGCGCTGGGGCTGGTCTGTCCGTGGACACTGAGGCCCAGAGTCGTTAAGTGACGTAAGGGCCTGGGAGTCAGAGGATTTGGGTTAACGTTAATGCTTGTATTTGTTAAGCGCTCACTACGTGCAGAGCACTGTTCTAAGCGCCGGGGGAGATCCAGGGTCATCAGGTCGTCCCACGGGAGGCTCACAGTCTTCACCCCCATTTTCCAGATGAGGTCACTGAGGCCCAGAGAAGTGAAGTGACTCGCCCACAGTCACACAGCTGACAAGTGGCAGAACTGGGTTCTAATCCCGTCCCATCCCTGTCTGCCGTGTGACCTCGGGCAAGTCACTTCACTCTTCCGGGCCTCAGTTCCCTCATCTGGAAAATGGGGACTGAGACCGTGAGCCCCACGGGGGACGGGGACTGGGTCCAGAGAAGCAGCCCGGCTCAGCGGCAAGAGCCCGGGCCTGGGAGTCAAGGGCGTGGGTTCTAATCCCGGCTCCCCCGCTTGTCAGCTGTGGGTCTTTGGGCAAGCCACTTCACTTGTCTGGAAAACGGGGCTGAAGACCGGGAGCCCCACGTGGGTCAACCCGATGACCCTGTATCTCCCCCAGCGCTTAGAACGGAGCTCGGCACATAGTGAGCGCTTAACAAATACCGACATTATTATTATTATGATTATGATTATTACCTGAGGAAGCAAGCCCCCCGCTCCTCCCCATCCCCAGGCTCCCTCGGGCTCCAGCCGGCAAATTAGGGCCCGCCCGGCTGGGCCGGGCTCGGGGAGGGAGACTCTCCCGGGCCCCCCCGAAGCCGGGCGTGTTTCCCCACCGGGAGACTCGTAAACCTCATCCTCGCGGCATCGGTTCGACGCTTACCGGGATAATAATAATAATTACGGTACCTGCTCAGCCCTCGGTCATGCCAGGCTCTGTGCTAAGCGCCGGGGCAGATGAGAGGCAGCGTGGTGTGATAATAATAATAATAACGATGATGATGATGGTATCTGTTAAGAGAAGCGGCGTGCTTTAGTGGAAAGAGGCCGGGTTTGGGAGTCAGAGGTCGTGGGTTCTAATCCCGGCTCCGTCACTCGTCAGCTGGGTGACTCTGGGCAAGCCGCTTCCCTTCTCTGGGCCTCAGTTCCCTCCTCTGGAAAATAGGGATGAAGACTGTGAGCCTCACGTGGGACAACCTCATGACCTTGGATCTATCCCAGCACTTAGAACATTGCTCGGCACCTAGTAAGCGCTTAGCAAATACTATCGTTATTATTATTAAGCGCTCACTAGGTGCCGGCCTCCGCTCTAAACGCCGGGGTAGGCATGAGGTAATCAGGTTGGACACGGTCTCTGTCCCGGGTGGGGCTCGCAGTCTTTATCCCCGTTTTACAGACGGGGGAACTGAGGCACAGGGAAGTGAAGTGACTCGCCCGAGGTCACACGGAAGACCAGCGGCGGAGCCGGGATTAAAACTCACGACCTTCTGACTTCCGGGCCCGGGCTCTAGCCACTAAGCCATCCTGCTTTTCATCGTGGCTAGAGCCCAGGCCTGGAAAGCAAAAGGTCACGGGTTCTAATTCCGGCTCCACCACTCGTCTGCTGAGTGACCTCGGGCGAGCAGCCCGGCGTAGTGGGTAGAACCCGGGCCTGGGAGTCAGAAGAACCTGGGTTCTGGTCCCGGCTCTGCCGCTTGTCTGCTGGGAGACCTTGGGCGAGTCACTTCGCTTCTCTGGGCCTCAGTTCCCTCATCTGGAAAATGGGGATGGAGACTTGTGAGCCCCGTGGGGGACAGGGACCGTACCCAACCCGATTAGACCGTGCGCCCGTCAAAGGGCAGGGACCGTCTCTATCCGTCACCGATTTGTCCGTTCCAAGCGCTTAGTCCAGTGCTCTGCACATAGTAAGCGCTCAATAAGTACTATTGAATAAATACTATTGAATGAATGAATTAGCTCCTATCTCCCCCAGCGCACAGTACAGAGCCTGGTACACAGAAAGCGCTTAACAAAAGCCACATTTATTACTATTATTACTGTTATACAGTTAATCAGGTTGGACCCAACCCCTTGCCCCGCACAGTCCAAGTCCGAGGGAGACCAGGGAGTGAATCCTTATTTTCCAGCTGAGGGAATTGAGGCCCAGAGAAGTGAAGTGACTCTCCCAAGGTCACACGGCAGATACGTGGTGGAGCCGGGATTAGAATCCTCTGCCAGTCAGGCTTGGGCTCTTTCCCCGAGAGCCTCTCAGTGTCCCGAGCACCGGGGTGAGCGCTGAGCCAAAACACACTTGGCTCAGATACCGTTTCTAATAATAGTAATGTTGGTATTTGTTAAGCGCTTACTGTGTGCAGAGCACTGTTCTAAGCGCTGGGCGTAGATACAGGGTCATCAGGTTGTCCCCCGTGGGGCTCACGGTTAATCCCCATTTTACAGATGAGGTCACTGAGGCCCAGAGAAGTGAAGTGACTCGCCCACAGTCACACAGCTGACGAGTGGCAGAGTGGGGATTCGAATCCATGACCTCTGACTCCCAAGCCCGGGCTCTTTCCACTGAGCCACGCTGCTTCTCTGACACGGGGCTTACGGTCTATGTCGGGGGCAGGGGGAAAAGAGGGATCGGATCCCCTGAGACAGATGAGGAAACTGAGGCACGGAGGAGCTGAGCTATTCATTCGTTCATCTGATCGTTTTTATTAAGTCCTTCTGTGCGCAGAGCACTGGACTAATCGCTTGGGAGAGGACAACTGTACATTCCAAGCGCTTAGTACAGTGCTCTGCGCATAGTAAGCACTCAGTAGATACGATTGAATGAATGACAGTATAATTAGAAACGGACACATTCCCTGCCCACAACGAGCTCCCAATTTAGGGGAGGAGACGGACATTATTATAAATAAATAGAGATGTGTAAGGATAAATGTGACATTCGTTGAGCGCTGACTCTGTGCCAGGCACTGTACTAAGCGCTGGGGTGGATACAAGCCAATCGGGTTGGACACAGGCCTTGTCCCATGCGGGGCTCAAGGTCTCCATCCCCATTGTACAGATGAGGGAACTGAGGCCCAGAGAAGTGAAGCGACTCAGCCCAGGTCACGCAGCAGACAAGTGGCGGAGCCGGGTTTGGAACCCGTGACCTTCTGACTCCCAGGCCCGGGCTCTAACCACCAGGGCACACTGTATAAAATGCTCAACCGTATATATCTTCATTACCCTATTTACTTTGTTAATGAGATCATCATCATCATCATCATGTTGGTATTTGTTAAGCGCTTACTATGTGCCGAGCACTGTTCTAAGCGCTGCGGGAGATACAAGGTGATTAGGTTGTACCACGTGGGGCTCACAGTCTCCATCCCCATTTTCCAGATGAGGGAACTGAGGCCCAGAGAAGTGAAGTGACTCGCCCACAGTCACACAGCTGACGAGCGGTGGAGCCGGGATTCGAACCCATGACCTCTGCCTCCAAAGCCCGGGCTCTTTCCACTGAGCCACGCTGCTTCTCTAATCACCCCGATTCTATTTATTTGCTATCGCTTTAATGAGACGTTCTTCCCCTCGATTCTATCTATCGCCGTCGTTCTCGTCCGTCCGTCTCCCCCGATTAGACCGTGAGCCCGTCGGAGGGCGGGGACCGTCTCTATCCGTGGCCGACTTGTTCATCCCAAGCGCTTAGTCCAGTGCTCTGCACATAGTGAGCGCTCAATAAATACTATTGAATGAATGAATACAAAAGGGGTGCGGGGCTGGGAGAGGGGATGAATTAAAGGGAGCGAGACGGAGCTACGCAGAAGGGAATGGGAAGAGGAAAGGAGGGCGCAGTCAGGGAAGGCCTCTCGGAGGACTCGCCCGAGGTCACCCAGCAGGCCGGTGGCGGAGCCGACGTTAGTGACAGTAATCACGGTATCTGTTAAGCACTCACTATGTGCCGAGCCCCGTTCTAAGCACTGGGGTAGGTACAGGGTCATCAGGTTGTCCCCCGTGGGGCTCACGGCCTCAATCCCCATTTTCCAGATGAGGCAGTTGAGGCCCAGAGAAGCGAAGCGGCTTCCCCGAGGTCACCCAGGAGACGAGCGGCGGAGCCGGGATTAGAACCCACGCCCTCTGCCTCCCGGGCCCGGGTGACTGTCAGGGGGAGGTGCTGGGCTGTTTTATTGCCCCCTTTCCCTGCGTGGCATCGGTGTGACATCACCCTGGCACGGGGTCAGAACGGTGAGACATGGGGCCTCTTGGATGGCCGCCCCGCCGGGAGACAGGAGCCCGGGGTAATTACACGGCCCCGCCGGAGCTCGCCCACGGCCCTTGGGATGTCATCGTTGGAAACTTGGACTGCTCCGTCGGGATAATTGCCGCCCCGGGGTGGGAGGGGGTCACCGGACGGGAGTCCTGCCCGGATCCGGTTTAACGAGGGACGGCGGGATCGCCGGTCGTGCCCCTTGACGCCCCGGGGAGAAGACGTGGGGTCGGGAAGGAGCGGAGGCGGAGGGCGGGGGGCGGAGACGCAGCGAGGCCTAGCGGGTAGAGCTCGGGCCTGGGAGTCAGAAGGAAGCTGGGGTCATTCGTTCCTTCATTTATTCAATTCAGTCGTATTTACTGAGCGCTTACAGTGTGCAGAGCACTGGACTAAACCCTTGGAAAAGTCCAATTCGGCCACAGATAGAGACGATCCCTGCTCCGCCGCTCGCCAGCTGGGTGACTTCGGGCAAGTCACTTAACTTCTCTGTGCCTCAGTTACCTCATCTATAAAATGGGGATTAAAACTGTGAGCCCCACGTGGGACAACCTGATCACCTTGTATCCCCCAGCGCTTAGAACAGTGCTTTGCACATAGTAAGCGCTTAACAAATACCAACATTATTATCCCTGCCCAACAAAGGGCTCGCGGCCTAGAAAGGGGGAGACAGACAACAAAACAAAGTAAAACAAGTAGACAGGCATCGGTAGCATCAATATAAATAGAATTACAGATCTACACACATCATTGATAAAATAAATAGAATTTATTCTATTTTCCATTTATTTAGGAGTTATTCTCATCCCGCCTCCGCCGCTCCTCTGCTGGGTGACCTTGGATGAGTCTAGGTCTCAGTGACCTCATCTGTAAAATGGGGATGAAGGCTGGGAGCCCCGTGTGGGACGGGGACGGTGTCCAACCTGATAAGGTCAGATCTACCTCAGCGTTTAGAACAGTGCTTGACACATAGTAAGCGCTTAACAAATTCCATCTTCGTGTTCTGCCCCTCCGTCGCTAAGGAAAAGCTCAGGGGGGTGGGGGAAAGGGGAGCAGATGATAACCGTCACACCAAATCAAAGCACTATCGTCAATCTCTAGCGTGGATTGGGTGTCTACCGTGTGCAGAGCACTGTGCTGAGCGCCTGCGAGAGGACAATAGAATTAGTAAGCACGATCCCTGCCCTCAAGAACTGACAATCTACTGCAGGCAGAGCACTGTACTGAGCACATGGGCCGGGAAAAAAAAAAGTCAGTAGACACACGCACAAGCCCCAGAGGCGGCTGGTGGAAATCTAGGTTCATTCATTCATTCGGTCGCATTTATTGAGCACTTACCGTGTGCAGAGCGCTGTACTAAGCGCTTGGAAAGTCCAATTCGGCAACAGATGGAGACAATCCCTACCCGACAACGAGCTCACGGTCTAGAAGTATCGGGCCGACCTCGTCGACTTTAAAATTATCTTCTTCCGCTTTAACTCTGCCCTCTCCTCTGCCCGGCAAAATTATTTCTCCACCCTCATTGACCCTCATGGCCATCGCCCTCGCCGGTTATTCCAGACATTTAACTCCCTCCTCGGGCCCCCTGACCCCCCTGCCTCCCCCACCTCTCACCCCTAATGACCCGGCCACCTACTCGATTGAGAAAATTGAAACCATCAGGCGTCATCGCCCTAAAACCTCCCCTGCTTCTCCCCGTTCCCTCCCTCCTCCCACCCCTCCTTCAACTCTCCCACCTTTCCCAGCAGTATCTCAAGAGGAGATCTCCGGCCTTCTCTCAAAATCCATCCCCTCCACGTCCACCTCAGACCCCATCCTTTCGCACCTCATCAAAACACTCGCCCCGTCCCTCCTCCCCTCCCTAACCACCGTCTTCGACTGTTGGCTCTCCAGTGGCTTCTTCCCCCTGCTTTCAAACGTGCCCATGTCTCCTCTACCCTAAAAAATCCCTCCCTGGACCCCACGGCTCCCCCCCCAGTGATGGCCCCATCTCCCTCCTGCCCTTCCTCTCCAAACTCCCTGAGCGAGTCGTCTACCCCCGCTGTCTCAGGTTCCTCTCCTCCAATTCTCTCCTGGATCCCCTCCCATCTGGCTTCCGTCCCCTTCATTCCACAGAAACCGCCCTCTCTACGGTCACCGGTGATCTCCTTCTCGCCAGATCTGTTGGCCTCTACTCCATCCCGGTCCTCCTCGACCTCTCGGCAGCCTTCGGCACTGCGGGCCACCCCCTTCTCCTGGAAACGTTATCCAACCTCGGCTTCCCGGACGCCGTCCTCTCCCGGTTCTCCTCCTATCTCTCGGGCCGTTCACTCTCCGTCTCCTCGGCGGGCTCCTCCTCGGCCTCCCGCCCCGTCACTGTGGGGGTCCCTCACGGCTCGGTTCTGGGTCCCCTTCTAGTCTCCGTCTCCACCCCCTCCCTCGGAGAACTCATCCGCTCCCCCGGCTTCGACTCCCACCTCTGAATGATTCCCAAATCTACTTCTCTAACCCTGATCTCTCTCCTTCTCCGCAGCCTCGCATTTCATCCTTCCCTCAGGCCATTTCTACTCGGAAGCTCCACGGCCACTTCAAATGGAACACGTCCAAAACAGAGCTCCTCAACTTCCCACACAGACCCTGTCCTTCCCCTGATTTTCCCATCACTGTAGACGGCACCACCATCCTTCCTCACACAAGCCTGTAACCTTGGCCTTATCCTTGACTCCTCTCTCTCGTTCAACCCACACATTCAATCGATCCCTAACTCCCGTCGGTTCGATCTCCACGGCGTCACTAAAAGCCGTCCTTCTCTCCATCCGCACTGCTCCCATGTTCATCGAAGTCCTCATCCTCTCCCGCCTGGATGACTGTATCCGTGTCCTCGCTGACTTCCCGGCCTCCTGTCTCTCCCCACTCCGGTCCAGACTTCACGCCGCTGCCCCGATCGTCTTTCTATAGAAATGTTCGAGACGTGTCACGCCCCCTCCTCAAAAATCTCCAGTGGTTGCCCAGCCACCACCATATCAAACAAAAACTCCTCACCTTTGGCTTTAAAGGCGTCCACGGGGTGGACACCCCGACTCGCTCCCTTTCTTCATCCCCCCTCCCGGCCCCGCGCCGCTTACGTCCACATCCCTCATTTATTCATTTCTGTTCATGTCTGTCTCCCCCTCTAGACTGGAAGCTCGTTGTAAGCAGGGAATATGGCTATTATATTCTATTGTAACTCTTCCAAGTGCTCAGTACGGTGTTCTGCACGTTGTGAGCTCGTTGTGGGCAGGAAATATATCTGTTTGTCATTGTATTGTACTCTCCTAAGAGTTTAGTGCAGTGCTTGGGGCACATGAAGCGCTCAATAAATACGACTGAATGAATGAACCGTGGGTATGACGATTTCAGAGACGGATTTTTTCCAACAGATTGACCTCACTCCCACGTGTCGGGGGATGAGGAATGATCCAATCGATCAGTCGATCAATAGTATTTACTGAACCCTTACTGATCAATAAAGCTCTCGAGAGAGGAGAGTATAACAGAGTTGGTAGACACGTCCCCTGCCCACAGTGAGGTGACAGTCTGGGGGAGAGACAGACATGAATAGAAATCAATAAATGAGGGAGATGGACATGAGCGGTGTGGGGCGGGGAGGGGGGATGAAGAAAGGGAGCGAGTCGGGGCGTCGCGGAAGGGAGCGGGAGAAGAGGAAAGGAGGCTGCAGTCAGGGAAGGCCTCCGGGAGGAGGAGGAGGGCCTTTAGTGAGGCTTTGAAGGTGGGGAGAGTCATCGTCTGTGGGATTTGAGGAGGGAGGGTCTTCCGGACCGGAGGCGGGACGTGGGCCGGGGGTCTCCGGTGGGCCGGGCCAGCCGGAGGCCCGGGGAGGAGGCGAGCGGCGGCGGAGGAGCGGAGTGTGCGGCCCGGCATGGAGGAGGACGGAAGGGAGTGGAGGGAGGAGGGGGCCGGGGCGTGGGGGGCTCGGAAGCCGATGGGTGAGGGGTTTCTGTTTGATGCGGAGGTGGGTGGGCCACCACAGGGGGTTCTAGAGGAGCGGGGAGACGGGGCCTGAACATTTTTGTCGAAAAATGATCCGGGCTGCAGAGTGAAGTAGGGGCCGGAGTGGGGAGAGATGGGTGGCAGGAAAGCCTTCGCACCCATGTGAGGAGCAATGTGGCCTAGTGACGAGAGCCCGGGCCTGGGAGTCAGAGGACCTGGGTTCTATTCCTGCCTCCGCCACTTGCCTGCTGCGTGACCTTGGGCAAATCACTTCATTTCTCTGGGCCCCAGTTCCTTCCTCTTTAAAATGGGGATGAAGACCGGGAGCCCCACGGGGGACCCGGACTGTATCCGGCCTTTCATTGATGTATTCATTCATTTAATCGTATTACTTGAGTGCTTACTGTGTGCAGAGTGCTGTACTAAACACTTGGGAGAGTACATATAATAATAAACAGAGACATGATCCCTGCCCACAACGAGCTTACAGTCCATTCATTTATTCAATAGTATTTATTGAGCGCTTACTATGTGCAGAGCACTGTCCTAAGCGCTTGGAATGGACAATTCGGCAACAGATAGAGACAATCCCTGCCCAATGACGGGCTCACGGTCTAGAGGGGGAGACGGACGTTAATACAAATAAATTACAGATATGGACATAATCTCTGGGAGGCGGGAGGGGGGAATGAATTTTAATAATGATGGCATTTGTTAAGCGCTTACTATGTACCAAGCACTGTTCTAAGCTCTGGATTATCCGGTGTCTATCCCAGCACTGAGTACAGTGTCTGACGCATAGTAAGCACTTAAAAAATACCAAAAAAATAATAATAATAATAAGGTCAGCACAGACGGGCCTTTCGGAATTGTGGAAATCGGACCACAATGCGGTGAGATCAAATTTCTCTCCCGACGCCACGATCCGGGGGCAAATACTATCCCTTTGGACACAATAAGAGACCCCCTAATGAATCTGTTTAATCTAATCTTCCTCATCGGGCCATCTCGAAGGCAAAAAATTAATTGGATGAAGTTAAATACCCTCCTTTTCACATGAAACAAAATTGGTTTTTCTAGGGATTAAAGGATTATCTTAGTGTTAAGTCCCTAAAGAGGTTAAAACACTTTATTATTCATTACAAAACCCAAAGGCCGGGCTCTTATTTTCTTCTGATGTCACCACGGTTCATTCGGCTAAAGGCGGAAACCGAGGAAACGGGCGGCCTTAGCGGAAAGACTCCGGGGCTGGGGAGTCAGGGGACCTGGGTTCTAATCCCGGCCCCGCCGCTCGCCTGTCGTGTGACCTCAGGCCGGTCGCTTGGCATCTCTGGGCCTCGGTTGCCTCCTCTGTCAAATGGGGACGAAGCCCGCGAGGCCCATGTGGGACAGGGGCTGGGTCCAACTCGATTAGCTTGTTATCATAATAATGACGACGGCATTTGTTAAGCGCTCACCACGTGCCAAGCACTGGTCTAAGCGCTGGGGTAGATACAAGGTCGTCGGGTTGTCCCCCGTGGGGCGCACGGTCTTCATCCCCGTTTTCCAGATGAGGGAACTGAGGCCCAGAGAAGTGAAGTAACTCGGCCAAAGTCACACAGGTGACAAGTGGCGGAGCCTGGATTAGAACCCATGACCATGACTTAGAGAAGCAGCGTGGCTCGGTGGAAAGAACCCGGACTTGGGAGTCAGAGTTCATGGGTTCGGATCCCGGCCCTGCCACCTGTCAGCTGGGTGACCGTGGGCGAGTCGCTTCACTTCTCTGGGCCTCGGTTCCCTCATCTGGAAAATGGGGATTAACTGGGAGCCTCACGTGGGACGACCCGATGACCCTGCATCTCCCCCAGCGCTTAGAACAGTGCTCTGCACATAGTAAGCGCTTAACAAATACCAACATTATTATGACCTCTGACTCCCAAGCGCTCGCTCTTTCCACAAAGCCACGCTACTCCCACCATGCTTAGTACATAAAAGGCGCTGAATAAATACCATAAAAAGGGGCTTCTCTTTTTGTCTTTCTGTCTTGGTAGTCCGGTGCTTAGTCTAGTGCTGGGCACATAGTAAGTGCTTTACAAATACCAGTATTATTATTATTTATTGAGTTAATTAGGGGAGACCACTGGACCGGGTCCTTACTCTAAAGACTTGAGAAGCTGGGCTCCCCCTAACTCTTGGGGTGGGGATGGGGGGGTTCCTATGACGGTTTGGGGGAGCAGAACCCCACCCCCACAAGGGAACACCCCCCCCCCAAAGCCCCTGTCCTTTCCCCTCCTCCCCCTGGATACTTATAATAATAATAATAGTTATGAAGGTATTGGTTAAGCGCTTACTATGTGCCAAGCACTGTTCTGACCGCTGGGGTAGATACAAGGTCATCGGGTTGTCCCCCGTGGAGCTCACGCGCTTCGTCTCCATTTGACAGATGAGGGAACTGAGGCCCAGAGAGGTGAAGTGACTTGCCCAAGGTCACACAAAGAGAAGCAGTGTGGCTCAGTGGAAAGAGGCCGGGCTCGGGAGTCAGAGGTGACGGGTTCGAATGCCCGCTCCGCCACTTGTCAGCTGTGTGACTTTGGCCAAGTCGCTTCACTTCTCTGGGCCTCAGTTCCCTCATCTGGAAAATGGGGATGAAGACTGGGAGCCCCACCCCATGACCCTGTATCTCCCCAAGCGCTTAGAACAGTGCTTGGCACATAGTAAGCACTTAACAAAAACCAACATTATTATTATTATTAGATGAGCGGTGGAGCCGGGATTAGAACCCGTGACTTCTGACTGCAGCTTGGCTTAGTGGAAAAAGCCCGGGCTTAGGAGTCAGAGGTCATGGGTTCAAATCCTGGCTTCACCACCTGTCTGCTATGTGACTTTGGGTAAGTCGCTTCACTTCTGGTGCCTCAGTTCCCTCATCTGTAAAATGGGGATTAACTGTGAGCCTCACGTGGGACGACCTGATGACCCTGTATCTCCCCCAGCGCTTAGAACAGTGCTCTGTTCTAACATGATTATTATTATTATGTAGCCTGGTGCCTGGCCACTTTTTGTTGCAGAACTGTCCTCCCCCAAGCGCTTAGTACAGTGCAGTGCACACTGTCAGCGCTCAATAAATATGATTGAGTGAATGAACTTGGAGTATATGGGAGAGACTGTCAGCTCCTTGAGGGCAGGGACGGTGTCGACTAATTCGTTCATTCAATCGCATTCGTTGGGCGCTTACTATGTGCAGAGCACTGTACTAAGCGCTTGGACAATTCGGCAACAGAGAGAGACAATCCCAACCCTACATCGGGCTCGCGGTCTAGAAGAGGGAAGACAGACAGTAAAACAAGTAAAAAGAGGCATCAATAACATCAACATAAATAAATCGAATTACAGATCTATAAACACAACAAAATAAGGAAACAGGCTGTTGGACTCTCCCAAGCGCTCAGCACAGCGCTCTGCACACAGTAGACCGTCAGCTCCTTGAGGGCAGGGATTGTGTCTTCTCCCTCTATTGGACTCTCCCCAGTGCTCAGTACAGTGCTTTGCACAGACAAACTCCTTGAGGGCAGGGATCCTGTATTTATTGAACACCCACTAGAGAAGGAGAGTGGCTTAGTGGAAAAAGCCCGGGCTCGGGAGTCAGAGGACGTGGGTTCTAATCCCGTCTCCGCCACTTTCATTCATTCAATCGTATTTATTGAGCGCTTACTGTGTTGCGCAGCGCTTGGAAAGATACAATTTGGCAATAGATGACTTGGCTGCTGTGTGGCCTTGGGCAAGCCACTTCACATCTCTGTGCCTCAGTGACCTCATCTGTCAAATGGGGTT
Organism: Ornithorhynchus anatinus; assembly: GCF_004115215.2. Classification (NCBI taxonomy): domain Eukaryota; kingdom Metazoa; phylum Chordata; class Mammalia; order Monotremata; family Ornithorhynchidae; genus Ornithorhynchus; species Ornithorhynchus anatinus. The sequence continues at coordinate 183,685,789 of NC_041728.1, read as the reverse complement.
GAAGACCGTGAGCCTCACGTGGGACAACCTGATGACCCTTGTATCAACCTCAACACTTAGAACAGTGCTTGGCACATAGTAAGCGCTTAACAAATGCCATCATTATTATTACTGCTAAGTGCAGAATACTGTACTGAGCGCTTGGAAGAGTCATTTATTCATTCAGTAGTATTTGTTGAGTGCTTACTAGTCCTGTGTGCCAAGTCCTGTACAAAGTGTGTGTGTGCTGAGCACTGCCCTGAGCGCATACTGTGTGCCAAGAACTGTACAAAGTGTGTTTAGTGTGTGTGCGGAGCACTGTCCTGAGCGCGTACTGTGTGCCAAGAACTGTACAAAGTGTGTTTAGTGTGTGTGCCGAGCACTGTCCTGAGCGCGTACTGTGTGCCAAAAACTGTACAAAGTGTGTTTAGTGTGTGCCGAGCACTGTCCTGAGCACGTACTGCGTGTCAAGAACTGTACAAAGTGTGTTTAGTGTGTGTGCCGAGCAGTGTCCTGAGGGCGTACTGTGTGCCAAAAACTGTACAAAGTGTGTTTAGTATTCATTCATTCATTCAATAGTATTTATTGAGCGCTTACTATGTGCAGAGCACCGTACTAAGCGCTTGGGATGAACAAGTCGGCAACAGATAGAGACGGTCCCTGCCGTTTGACGGGCTTACGGTCTGATCGGGGGAGACGGACAGACGAGAACAATGGCACCAAACAGCGTCAAGGGGAAGAACATCTCGTAAAAACCGATGGCGACTAAATAGAATCGAGGCGATGTACAATTCATTAACAAAATAAATAGGGTAACGAAAATATATACAGTCGAGCGGACGAGTACGGTGCCGTGGGGATGGGAAGGGAGAGGTGGAGGAGCGGAGGGAGAAGGGGAAAATGAGGCTTTAGCTGCGGAGAGGTAAAGGGGGGATGGCAGAGGGAGTAGAGGGGGAAGAGGAGCTCAGTCTGGGAAGGCCTCTCGGAGGAGGTGATTTTTAAGTAAGGTTTTGAAGAGGGAAAGAGAATCGGTTTGGCGGAGGTGAGGAGGGAGGGCCTTCCGGGACCGTGGGAGGACGTGACCCGGGGGTCGACGGCGGGATAGGCGAGAACGAGGGACGGTGAGGAGGCGGGCGGCGGAGGAGCGGAGCGTGCGGGGTGGGCGGTAGAAAGAGACAAGGGAGGAGAGGTAGGAAGGGGCGAGGTGACGGAGAGCCTCGAAGCCTAGAGTGAGGAGTTTTTGTTTGGAGCGGAGGTCGATAGGCCACCGCCGGAGTTGTTTAAGAAGGGGAGTGACAGGCCCAGATCGTTTCTGCGGGAAGATGAGCCGGGCGGCGGAGCGAAGAATAGACCGGAGCGGGGCGAGAGAGGAGGAAGGGAGGTCAGAGAGAAGGCCGACACGGTAGTCTAGCCGGGATATAACGAGAGCCCGTAATAGTAAGGTAGCCGTTTGGGTGGAGAGGAGAGGGCGGATCTCGGCGATATCGTAGAGGTGAAACCGGCGGGTCTCGGTAACGGATAGGACGCGTGGGGTGAACGAGAGGGACGAGTCAAGGATGACACCGAGATCGCGGGCCTGCGGGACGGGAAGGATGGTCGTGCCATCCACGGTGATAGAGAAGTCTGGGAGCGGACCGGGTTCGGGAGGGAAGATGAGGAGCTCGGTCTCGCTCATGTTGAGTTTTAGGTGGCGGGCCGACATCCAGGCGGAGACGTCCCGGAGGCGGGAGGAGATGCGAGCCCGAAGGGAGGGGGAGAGGTCAGGGGCGGAGATGTAGATCCGCGTGTCATCTGCGTAGAGATGGTAGTCAAAGCCGTGAGAGCGGATGAGTTCACCGAGGGAGTGAGTGTAAATGGAGAACGGAAGAGGGCCGAGAACTGACCCTTGAGGAACTCCGACAGTTAAAGGATGGGAGGGGGAGGAGGCTCCGGCGTAGGAGACCGAGAATGATCGGCCAGAGAGGTGAGAGGAGAACCGGGAGAGGACGGAGTCCGTGAAGCCGAGGTGAGATAAGGTATGGAGGAGGAGGGGATGGTCGACGGTGTCAAAGGCAGCAGAGAGGTCGAGGAGGATCAGAATGGAGTAGGAGCCATTGGATTTGGCAAGAAGGAGGTCACGGGTGACCTTAGAGAGAGCAGTCTAGTACGTGCCGAGCACTGTCCCGAGCGCATACTGTGTGTCAAGAACTGTACAAAGTGTGTTTAGTGCGTGCCGAGCACTGTCCTGAGCGTGTACTGTGTGCCGAGCACTGTAGTGAGCGCTGGGGAAGCGGAAGAGCGGCAGCCCCACAGGGGGACGGCGGGGGGTCCGGTTGTGGGGGAGCGGGCCTGGGTTGCGGGGTCCCCGGGAGGGGGGAAAGGGGGTTGAGACCCCCACCCCACTCCAAGAGCAGGGGAGTGGCGCCCCCTTCTGCAGTGTCCGGGCCCTCCAAGCGAGGGTAGGGCCTGGGGGGGACACTGGGGATCAGGGAGGTGTCGGGGGCTGTTGGAAGGCGGGCAGCTCAGAAGCAGCGGGGCCTAGTGGGTAGAGCCCGGGCCTGGGACTCAGAGGACCTGGGTTCCAATCCCGGCTCCTCCACTCGTCTGCTGGGCGACCTTGGGTCAGTCACTTCACTTCTCTGGGCCTCGGTTCCCTCATCTGTACAATGGGGATTCAATCCTACTCCCTCCTCCTTATTCCTTATTCATTAGCCCATCGTGGGGCAGGGTGTTTAACCTTCCCCCCTCCATGCCCCGCCTCCCCTGACCCGAGACCCTCCATCCCTCCGTTTCCCCCGCCACCCCGACCCCCCGACCCCAAATCCTCCCTCCTACTCATTCACTCATTCAATCGGATTTTATTGCTATCGCTACCGTTCTTGTCCGTCCGTCTCCCCCGATTAGACCGTAAGCCCGTCTTTGGGCAGGGACCGTCTCTATCTGTTACCCATTTGTCCATTCCAAGCGCTTAGTCCAGTGCTCTGCCCATAGTAAGCGCTCAATAAATACTACTGAATGAATGAATGAATTTAATGAGCGCTTTACTGTGTGCAAAGCCCCGTACTAAGTGCTTGGGAGAGTTCGTCATAACAATCTAATAAAAATATAATGTAATAATGAGGGTTAAATAGTATTTATTGAGCGCTTACTATGGGCAGAGCACTGGACTAAGCGCTTGGAATGAAGAACAGAGACCATCCCTGCCCAGTGCCGGGCTCACTGTCGAAACGGGGGAGACACACGGCGGAGCGAAACACAACGAAACGAAACAAGACAACATCATCAGGATAAATAAAAACATGGGGATGGAGACTGAGCGCCCCACGCGGGACGGGGACTCTGCCTGACCCGGTTGGCTTGTATCCACCCCAGCGCTTAGTACAGTGCCTGGCACGTAGTAAGCGTGGCCTAGTGGACGGAACCCAGGCCTGGGAGTCAGAAGGGCCTGGGTTCTAATGCCGACGCGGCCGCCTGGCCGACGGAGGACCGTCGGCGAGTCACTTCACCTCTCTGGGCCTCAGTTCCCTCGTCTGGAAAATGGGGATGGAGACCGTGAGCCCCACGGGGGGCAACCTCATCACCTTGTGTCTACCTGAGTGCTTAGAACAGTGCTTGGCACATAATAGGCGCTTTATTTATGTCCGTAGGTATTTATTTGTTTAGACTGATGCTTGTTAACTCGTGTTGCTGTCTGGCTCGCCCCCTCCAGAGCGTGAGCCCGCTGTGAGCAAGGATGGTCTCTCTTTATTCCTGAATTCTACTTTCGAAGTGTTCGGTCCAGTGCTCTGCACAGAGTAAGCGCTCAATAAGTACGATTAAATGAATGAATACCACTGAATGAATGAACAAACACCATCCTTATCGTGGCTCAGTGGAAAGAGCTCGGGCTTGGGAGTCAGAGGTCATGGGTTCGACTCCCAGCTCTGCCCCTTGTCAGCTGGGTGACTGTGGGCCAGTCACTTCACTTCTCTGGGCCTCAGTGACCTCATCTGTCAAATGGGGATGAAGACTGGGAGCCTCACGTGGGACGACCCGATGCTCTGCACGTAGTAAGCGCTTAACAAATACCAACGTTATTATTATTATCATTATTATTAGAGGGGGTGAGGGTCAGAGAGTCAGGTGGGAGAAGGGGGGACGGAGGAGTTGTTGGGACGAATAATTGCTCTGCCCCCCTTCAAAGCCCTTATTGAAGGCCCACCTCCTCCAGGAAGCCTTCCCTAACCAAGCCCCACTTTTCCTCTTCTCCCGCTCCCTTCTGCGTCACCCGGCCTCGCTCCCTTCTTTCCTCCCAGCCCCGCACCCCCCGTTTCCAGATCTGTATAGATCTGTAATTTCTTTATATTTATCTATCCATGTATTTATTCATTTGTATTACTGTCTATCTCCTCCTCTAGACCGTGAGCTTAATAAGAATAATGTTGGTATTTGTTAAGCGCTTACTATGTGCCGAGCACTGTTCTAAGCGCCGGGGTGGATACAGGGTCATCAGGTTGTCCCACGTGAGGCTCACAGTCAATCCCCATTTTACAGATGAGGTCACTGAGGCACAGAGAAGTGAAGTGACTTGCCCATAGCCACTTGTCAGCTGTGTGACTGTGGGCAAGTCACTTCACTTCTCTGTGCCTCAGTGACCTCATCTGGAAAATGGGGATTGACTGTGAACCGTGAGCTTGTTGTGGGCACGGGTGTGTCCGTTAGCGAAAAAAAAAAATGCGAAAAAACTTGAGAAAAAACGAAAAATAGGAAAAAACGAAAAAAGTCCGTTATAGTGTTATATTGTATATGATATAATATTATTATATCTATTATTGTATCATATACTATATTGAAAATTATGTTGTACAGAGAAGCGGCGTGGGTTAGTGGAAAGAAGCCGGGCTTGGGAGTCAGGGGACCTGGGTTCTAATCCTGCTCGTCTCCGTGTGGCCCTGGGCAAAGCCGCTTAACTTTTCCAGGTTTGGTAGACACGTTTCCTGGCCCACGATAGCTTAGATTCTAGAGGGGGAGACGGACATTATCGTGGCTTAGCGGGAAGAGGCCGGGCTTGGGAGGCAGAGGACGTGGGTTCTAATCCCGGCTGCGCCATTTGCCCTGCTTTGTCACCTCGGGCAAGCCACTTCACTTCTCTGGGCCTCAGTGACCTCATCTGGAAAATGGGGATTGAGACCGTGAGCCCCACTTGGGACAAACCGATGGGTTCAAATCCCGGCTCGGCCACTTGCCAGCTGTGTGACTTTGGGCAAGTCACTTAACTTCTTGGTGCCTCAGTTCCCTCATCTGTAAAATGGGGATTAAGACTGTGAGCCCCACGTGGGACAACCTGATCAGCTTGTGTTCCCTCAGTGCTTAGAACAGTGCTTTGCACATAGTAAGTGCTTAACAAATACCACCTGTCAGCTGTGTGACTTTGGGCAAGTCACTTGACTTCTAGGTGCCTCAGTTCTCTCATCTCTCAAGTGGGGATGAAGACTGTGAGCCCCAAGTGGGACAACCTGACGACCCTGTATCTCCCCCAGCGCTTAGAACAGTGCTCGGCACATAGTAAGCGCTTAACAAATACCAACATATCCCCGTTTAGACCGTGAGCCCGGCACTGGGCAGGGATTGTCTCTATCTGTTGCCGAATTGTCCAGTCCAAGCGCTTAGTACGGTGCTCTGCACATAGTAAGCGCTCCATAAAGACGATTGAATGAATCCCTGCCCACAGCGGGTTCACAATCTGGGGCGGGCGGGGGGGAGACGGATATCAAAACAAGGAAACAGGCATCAGTAGAAAGAATAATAATAATAATAATGTTGTTGTTTGTTAAGCGCTTACTATGTGCCGAGCACTGTTCTAAGCGCTGGGGTAGACACAGGGGAATCAGGTTATCCCATGTGGGGCCCACAGTCTTAATCTCCATTTTACAGATGAGGTCACTGAGGCCCAGAGAAGTGAAGTGACTCGCCCGCAGTCACCCAGCTGACAAGTGGCCGAGCCGGGATTCGAACCCATGACCTCTGACTCCAAAGCCCTTGCTCTTTCCCCTGAGCCACGCTGCTTCTCATTTTATTTCTTTCTCGGAAAGAAATAAAATGAGGGATGTGGACATAAGTGGTGTGGGGTTGAGAAGGGGGATGAAGAAAGGGAGCGAGTCGGGGCGATGCGGAAGGGAGCGGGCGATGAGGAAAAGCGGGGTTTAGTCAGGGAAGGCCTCCTGGAGGAGGTGGGCCTTCATTAAGGGCTTCGAAGCGGTGGGATTTGAGGAGGGAGGGCGTCCAGGCCAGAGGAGGGACGGGGGTCGGCGGTGAGATAGAGGAGCTGGAGGCCCAGGGAGGACGTGGGCATGAGAGGAGCGGAACGTGCGGTCCGGGGATGGAGAAGAGGAACAGGGGGCTCCGGGAGCCCGCAGTGTGCGGGTGGGGGGTGCGGGGGACAAGGAGGAGGAGGAGGAGGAGGAGCAGGAGGAGGAGGGGACAGAGGGGTTTCTTTCTTAGACTCATAAAACCCCGCTCCCCACAATTCATCACCGTGACAGCCGCCACTGAGGGTTGAGCAGAGCTTGGCCCGCAGCCTGAGTTCTGCCGCACATTCAGCGAGGATTTGGCCGGGAAGGGGATGGTAAGAGAACGGGGGGATTTGTTAAGCGCGGACTAGGTGCCAAGCACTGTTGTAAGCGCTGGGGGAGACGCAAGGTCATCGGGTTGTCCCTCGTGGGGCTCACGGGCTTCAGCCGCCATTTTACAGAGGAGGGAACCGAGGCCCAGAATAGTAATAATAATACTGTTGGTATTTGTTAAGCGCTTCCTACGTGCAGAGCACCGTTCTAAGCGCTGGGGGAGATACGGGGTCATCAGGTCCCACACGCGGCTCACAGTCTTAATCCCCATTTTCCAGATGAGGGAACTGAGGCACAGAGAGGTTAAGTGACATGCCCAGGGTCACCCAGCAGGCAAGTGAAGGAGTCGGGATTAGAACCCATGACCTCTGACTCCCAAGCTTGGGTTCTTGTCACTCTTCCTCCTTCCCTTCCCCCCGGACTTTCAGGGGGGTCTTGAGGGAGACCCGGGGCCCGAGGACGGTGGCGGGAGCTAGATTCTGCCCCCGGGACCCTCCTCTCAATATAATAATGATACTAATGATGGTATTTGTTAAGCGCTTACTACGTGCCAGGCACCGGTTTACGTGTTCAACGTGGTGGGCGGGGAACGTTTCTGTCTATTGTTGTAGCGGACTCTCCCAAGTGCTTAGCACAGTGCTCTGCACACTGCAAGCACTCAGTAGATATGATTGAATTGAGTGCTTAATGTGCACGGAGGACTTTACTGAATCCTTGGGAGTATACAATACAACAGAGTCGGGAATAATAATAATAATAATAATGGCATTTATTAAGCGTTTACTATGTGCCAAGCACTGTTTAAGTGCTGGGGGGTTACAAGGTCATCAGGTTGTCCCATGTGGGGCTCACGGTCTTTAGCGTGGCTCAGTGGAAAGAGCCCGGGCTTGGGAGTCAGAGGTCATGGGTTCGAATCCCGGCTCTGCCACTTGTCAGCTGGGTGACTGTGGGCGAGTCACTTCACTTCTCCGGGCCTCAGTTCCCTCATCTGGAAAATGGGGATGAAGACCGGGAGCCCCACGTGGGACAACCTGATTCCCCTGTGTCTACCCCAGCGCTTAGAACAGTGCTCGGCACAGAGTAAGCGCTTAACAAACACCAACATTATTATTATTATTACCCCCATTTTCCAGATGAGGGAACTGAAGCACAGAGAAGCGAAGCAACTTGCCCAAGTCGACATAGCAGACAATTGGTGGAGCCAAGATTAGAACCCATGACCTCTGACTCCCCAGCCCGGGCTCTTGCCACACAGCCACCCTGCTTCTAATAATAATAATGATGGTATTCGTTAAGCACTTACTATGTGCCAAGCACTGTTCTAAACTCTGGGGTAGACACAAGGTCATCAGGTTGCCCGCTGTGGGGCTCCCAGTCTTCATCCCCATTTTCCAGATGAGGTCACCGAGGCCCAGAGAAGTGGAGCGACTCACCCGAAGTCCCACAGCTGACAAGCGGCGGAGCCGGATTTAGAACCCAAGACCTCTGACTCCCAGCCCCGGCCTCTTGCCGCGGAGCCACGCTGCTTCGCTGGGAGTCAGATGTCATGGGTTCGAATCCCGGCTCCGCCAACTTGTCAACTGTGGGCAAGTCACTTCACTTCTCTGGGCCTCAGCTGCCTCATCTGGAAAATGGGCCGTTAGCCTCACGCGGGACAACCCGATGACCCCGTATCTCCCCCAGCGCTTAGAACAGTGCTCTGCACAGAGTAAGCGCTTAACAAATACCGACATTATTAGTATTATTACTCTCCATCCGTCCGGCCCGTGGCCTCCGCTGTCTTCCCCGGGCCCGAGCCTCTCTCTGTTGCCGAACTGTCCGTTCCAAGCGCTTAGTCCAGTGCTCTGCACACCGTAAGCCCTCAAGAAATACCACTGAATGAATGAACAGAGCTTGGCCCACCTCTCTCAATTACCCACGGTAAATTTCGGGCCCCGCCGGAGAGCGGATTTTACAGTCCGTGAAGAGGTGAAGTGAAATGGAGATGAAATTCGTTGTGACAGCTCCCTGAGTTTCCCCGCCTCTGCCGCTCTATTAGCGCGGGAAGCTCCCACTTCTGCCGTAATAGGCTCTCGACTCACCCGGGGAATAGAGATGCCAGGCGGCGTGGCTGCGATGGAAACCCCTTAGACGGCTCTTTCTTTTCCATTCTTTCATTCGGTCGTATTTATTGAGCCCCAACTCCGCGCGGAGCACTGGACTAAGCGCTTGGAAAGTCCAAATGGGCAACAGAGAGAGATGCTCCCTGCCCCACACCGGGCTCTAGAAGCGGGGAGACGGACAGCAAAACGGAACAAGTGGACGGGCATCAGTGGCATCCGAATAGAGAAATGATAATGTTGCTAGGTGTTAAGCGCTTACTCTGTGCAGAGCACTGTTCTAAGCGCTGGGGGAGACCCGGGGTGATGGGGTCGTCCCCCCGTGGGGCTCACGCTCTTCATCCCCATTTGACAGAGGAGAGGACTGAGGCCCAGAGAGGTGAAGCGACCTTCCCACAGTCACACAGCAGGCAGGCGGCGGATCCGGGATTCGAACCCACGACCTCTGACTCCCATGCCCGGCCTCTTTCCACCGAGCCGCGCTGCTTCTTACGTGAGCCCTCTGTGGGCAAGGGATTGTCTGTCTTTGTTGCTGAACTGTACTTTCCGTGTGCTTAGTCCAGGGCTCTGCACATAGTGAGCGCTCGATTAATGCGACTGAATGGAGGTGTCCACTCCAAGCGCTTAGTCCAGTGCTCTGCACATGGTAAGCGCTCGATAAATACTTTTGAATGAACAGATGCCAGAAAACAAAACGAAACCCTGATCAACTCTTATCTTCCTCAGCGCCTGGCACAGAGGAAGAGTTTAACGATGACTCTCCCCTCTTCAAAGCCTTATCGAAGGCCCACCTCCTCCCGGAGGCCTTCCCTGATTGCGCCCTCCTCCCCTCTTCTCCCGCTCCCTTCCGCGTCGCCCCGACCCGCTCCCTTTCTTCATCTCCCCCTCCCTCAGCCCCGCACCGCTTACGTCCACATCCCTCATTTATTTCTTCCTATTCACGTCCGTCTCCCCACCTCTAGACTGTCCGCTCGTGTGGGCGGGGAATGTGTCTGTTTATTGCTTTGCTCTAATAATAACCCTGGCACGTGGTAAGCGCTCACTATGTGCCAAGCACTGTTCTAAGAGCTGGAGTAGATGCGAGGTCAACAGGATGTCCCCCGTGGGGCTCACAGTCGTGGCTCAGTGGAAAGAGGCCGGGCTTGGGAGTCCCGGGTCATGAGTTCGAGTCCCGGCTCTGCCCCTCGTCAGCTGGGTGACTGTGGGCGAGTCACTTCACTTCTCCGGGCCTCAGTTCCCTCATCTGTCAAATGGGGATGAAGACCGGGAGCCTCACGTGGGACGACCCGGTGACCCTGTCTCTCCCCCAGCGCTTAGAACAGTGCTCTGCACAGAGTAGGCACTTAACAAATACCAACGTTATTATTATTATTATTATTATTATTCATCCCCATTTTCCAGATGAGGGAACTGAGGCCCGGAGAAGTGAAGCGACTTGCCCGAGGTCGCACAGCTGACAAGTGGCGGGAACCGAGATTAGAACCCACGACCTCTGACCCCCAAGCCCGTGCTCTTTCCACTAAACTAACCTACTGTACTTTCCCAAGCTCTTAATACAGTGCTCTGCACACAGTAAGTGCTCAATAAATACGATTGAATTGAATGAATGAACAAATGCCATTAAACCCCCCCCCCCCCCGATCATCCTGTTTTTACCCTAGCATTTAGTACAGTGCCGGGCCCATAGTAAGTGCTTAACAAATACCATAAAAAAGCTTCTATCTCAGCATTTAGTACAGAGCCTGGAACACTGTAAACACTTGATAGATACCAACAAAACCCCCAAAAAACAAAACAAAATCCCTGATCATCATAGATCTGCCCCGTTCTCAGGACAGTGTCTGGCACATAGTAAGTGCTTAAAAATGCCATAAAAACAAAAACAAAAACAAAAAAAACCCCTGATCATCTCGTCTGTACCCCAGATCTTATTCATTCTTCAATCGTATTTATTGCCGAAGTGTCTATTCCAAACTCTGAGTCCAGTGCTCTGCACATAGTAAGCGCTCAATAAATACTATTGAATGAATGAATGAATAGTAAGCGCTCAATAAATACTATTGAATGAAATGAATGAATGAATACTAAGCGCTTGGGAAGTAATACAGTTGTCTGGCACATAGTAGGTGCTGAACAAATAAAGAAACAAAGCTAAAACCCTGATTATCTTGTACCTACCCTACCACTTCGGAGAAGCAGCGTAGCCTAGTGGATAGAGCCCGGCCTTGGGAGTCAGAGGTCGTGGATTCTAATAATAATGTCGGTACTTGTTAAGCGCTTACTATGTGCCGAGCACCGTTCTAAGCTCTGGGGTAGATTTACAGGGTCGTCAGGTTGTCCCACGTGAGGCTCCCAGTCTTCATCCCCATTTTCCAGATGCGGGAACTGAGCCCCACAGAAGTGAAGTGACTTGCCCAGGGTCACGCCGCTGACAAGCGGCGGAGGCGGGATTAGAACCCGTGACCTCTCGACTCCCAAGCCCGGGCTCTTTCCACTGAGCCGCGCTGCTTCTCATCGTGGCTCTGCCACTTATCAACTGTGTGACTTTGGGCGAGTCCCTTCTCCAGGCCTCAGTTTCCTCCTCTGTAATATGGGGATGAAGACTTAGAACCCCATGGGGGAGAGGGACTGTGGCCAACCTGATTCGGCTGTATCTGCCCCAGTGCTTAGTACAGTGCCCGGCACGTAGTAAGCGCTCAACAAATACCACCATTGACTATTATTATTGCTAGCAAGTAGACGCGATCTCCGAGAAGCAGCGTGGCTCAGTGGGAAGAGCCCGGGCTTGGGAGTCAGAGGGCGTGGGTTCGAATCCCGGGCGAGCGTCTGAGCCTCACACCCCGATCGGCTATGAGGCCCTGGTTTTTGTCAGCGGCAACGAGGAGCTAATTGTCAGGAAAATAAATAAGGGGCTCCATATTCTGCTATCTAAACTGTCCCACCTCATCTATCCATCATGTTTGATGAATCTGACGTTATAATTGCTGAGATAATTAGGAGCTGGTTTGGGTAAGATGCGAGGCCCGAGATATCTCCGCCTCTGGCCCTCTGACGGGATTCTAGGAAGGGGTGGGGCGGGGGGACCCCCGCCTCTCTGCCCCTGGACCCCCGGATTATAATAAAAATAATCATAATTTTTGATATTTGTTAAGCACCTACTATACGTCAGGCACTGTGCCGAGCGTTGGGGTAGATAGAAGCAGCGTGGCTCGGCGTGAGAAGCAGCGTGGGTGGGGCAGTGGAAAGAGCCCGGGCTTTGGAGTCGGAGGTCATGGGTTCGAATCCCGGCTCGGCCACTCGTCAGCTGTGTGACTTTGGGCAAGTCACTTCACTTCTCCGTGCCTCAGTGACCTCATCTGTAAAATGGGGATGAAGACTGGGAGGCCCACGTGGGACAAACTGATTCCCCCGTATCTCCCCCAGTGCTTAGAACAGTGCTCGGCACGTAGTAAGCGCTTAACAAATACCAACATTATTATAGAAGCTCACTGGGTTGGCCACAGTCCCTGTCCTACACAGGGCTCACGGTCTTCATCCCCATTCTCCAGAGATGAGGGAACTGAGGCCCTGAATAGTGAAGGGACTTGCCCAAGGTCACAGAGCAGAGAAGCGGCAGAGTCGGGATCGGAATCCAGGTCCTTTTCATTCATTCATTCAATAGTATTTATTGAGCGCTTACTATGTGCAGAGCACTGTACTAAGCGCTTGGGATGAACAAGTCGGCAACAGATAGAGACAGTCCCTGCCGTTTGACGGGCTTACAGCCTTCCGACGCCTAGGCCCGGGCTCTATCCACATTGGACAAGAGGGGGTAGGGAGACCCTACCTGTCTGCCCCCGCGCCCTCAGATTCTAAATAAATAAATAATAATCATGATAATGGCATTTGTTAAGCGCTTACTAGGTGCCGAGCACTGTTCTAAGCGCTGGGGGGAGATACAGGGTCGTCAGGTTGTCCCACGTGGGGCTCATTCTTAATCCCCATTTTGCAGATGAGGGAACTGAGGCACGGAGAAGCGAAGTGACTCGCCCAAAGTCACACAGCTGAGAAGCGGCGGAGCCGGGATTAGAACCCACGACCTGTGACTCCTAAGACCGGCCTCTTTCCATTAGGCCATCTCTAGGAAGAGATGGGGCGGTGAGCCTCCGGCTCAGCGTCCCGGCCCCTCAGATCCACCCCCACCTCGATTCATTCGTTCATTCAATCATATTTATTGAGCGTTAACTATGTGCGGAGCACTGGAGCAGCGTGGCTCAGTGGAAAGAGCATGGGCTTTGGAGTCAGAGGTCATGAGTTCGAATCCCAGCTCTGCCACTTGTCAGCTGGGTGACTGTGGGCGAGTCACTTCACTTCTCTGGGCCTCAGTTACCCCATCTGTAAAATGGGGATGAAGACCGTGAGCCCCCTGTGGGACAACCTGATTCCCCCGTGCCTCCCCCAGCGCCTAGAACAGTGCTCTGCACATAGTAAGCGCTTAACAAATACCAACATTATTAAGCCCTTGGAATGGACAGTTGGGCATCGGATAGAGACAATCCCCGCCAAACGGACGGGCTCGCGGTCTAGACGATGGCCACCCGCCACGAGATCTGCCGCTGGGTTGATAAAGTGGCAGGAAAAAAAACTTCTCTGTGCCTCAGTGACCTCATCTGTAAAATGGGGGTGAAGACTGTGAGCCCCACGTGGGACCACCTGATGACCCTGGATCTCCCCCAGCGCTTAGAACAGTGCTCTGCCCATAGGAAGCGCTTAACAAATACCAACATTGTTATTATTATCTACGTTCCGCCGAGGCCGATTGAGGCCGCGGGGAGACGGGTCACCGCCAGAAGGGACAACCGCGTTGGGGACGGCACAAGGAACGTGGTATCCGTTCAGCGTTCACGCGGGGCCGAACACTGTGCTAAGCACTGGGGTAGATACAAGATAATCGGGTCGGAGACAGTCCCCGTCCCACGTGGGGCTCGCGGCTCAGAGGGGAGGGAGATTGGGTATTGAATCCCCATTCGACAGAGGAGAAAACTGAGACCTGTGAATAATTATAATAATAACAATGATAATAATGATGGCGTTTGTTAAGCGCTTACTAGGTGCCGAGCACTGTTTTTAAGCGCTGGGGGAGATACGAGGTGAATAATATCTGTCAAGGGTTTACTCTGTGCCGAGCACCGTACTAAGTCAAGCGGAGAAGCAGTGCAGTCTGGTGGTTAGAGTCTGGGCCTGGGAGTCAGAAGGACCTGGGTTCTAATCCCGGCTCGGCCGTTTGTCTGCTGGGTGACCTTGGGCAAGTCACTTCACTTCTGTGGGCCTCAGTTTTCTCATCTCTGGAAAATGGGGATGAAGACCGTGAGCCCTGTGTAGGACAGGGACTGTGTCCAACCCGGTGAGCTCCTATCTGCCCCAGCGCTCAGCACGGTGCCTGACGTATAGTAAGTGCTTGACGAATACCACAAATCATTATTTTTATTATAATCCGAGGGTCCAGGGGCAGAGAGGCGGGGGTCTCCCCGCCCCACCTCTTCCTAGAATCCCATTAGAGGGTCAGAGGCTCTGTACTTCCATTGGGAGCCCATGTGGACCTGATAATAATAATGCTGGTATTTGTGAGGCGCTTCCTCTGTGCAGAGCACTGTTCTAAGCGCTGGGGGAGATACAGGGGAATCAGGTTGGCCCACGTGAGGCTCACAGTTAATCCCCATTTTCCAGATGAGGTCACTGAGGCCCAGAGAAGGGAAGTGACTCGCCCACAGTCACACAGCTGACAAGGGGCAGAGCTGGGAGTCGAACCCATGACCTCTGACTCCCAAGCCGGGGCTCTTTCCACTGAGCCACGAGCTCGTACCTACTCCAGTGCTTAGTACAGTGCTTGGCACCTAGAAGCAGCGTGGCTTAGTGGAAAGAGCCCGGGCTTGGGAGTCAGAGGAGGTGGGTTCTAATCCCGGCTCCGCCACTTGTCTGCTGTGTAAGTTTGAACAAGCCTCTTGACTTCTCTGGGCCTCAGTTCCCTCATCTGTAAAACAGGGATGAAGCCCGTGAGCCCCACCTGGGACAACCTGATCATCTTGTGTCTACCCCAGCGCTTAGAACAGTGCTTGGCACATAGTAAGCGCCGAACAAGTACCCCAATTATTATTACCACTTTAAGTGCTTTACAAATACCAAAGCTGTTGTTAATATCATTATTATTACCCTTTACCAAAGACTGTCCTAAGCGCTGGGGTGCATACATGATATAATAATAATAATAATGTTGGTATTTGTTAAGCACTTACTATGTGCAGAACACTGTTCTAAGCGCTGGGGGAGATACAGGGTCATCAGGTCGTCCCACGTGAGGCTCACAGTTAATCCCCACTGGGAAGCAGCGTGGCTCAGTGGAAAGAGCCCGGGCTTGGGAGTCAGAGGTCCTGGGTTCGAATCCCGGCTCTGCCCCTTGTCAGCTGGGTGACTGTGGGCAAGTCACTTCACTTCTCTGGGCCTCAGTGACCTCGTCTGGAAAATGGGGATTAACTGTGAGCCTCACGTGGGACAACCTGATTCCCCTGTATCTACCCCAGCGCTTAGAACGGTGCTCTGCACATATTAAGGGCTTAACAAATACCAACATTTTGATTGTTAATCTAATCAACTCAGACAGAGTCTCTATCCCTTCCAGGGCTCACAGTCTGACGGGAAGGAAGGAACAACAATTACTGAATCCCCGTTATGCAGAGGAGGAGACCGAGAGCCGCAGAATAATAATCACACCATAATGGCATTCGTTATTCATCCAGTCGTTCAATCGTATTTATTGAGCGCTTACTGTGTGCAGAGCACTGTGCTAGGTGCTTGGAAAGTCCAATGCAGCAATGAAGAGAGACAATCCCTACCCAACAACGGGCTCACAGTCTAGAAGGGGGGAGACAGACAACAAGACAAAACAAAACAAGTAGACGGGCATCAATAATATCAATATAAACAGAATTATAGATATATACGCATCATTAATAACGTAGATAGAATAAGAAATCTGTACAGATATAGACAAGCGGGGAAGGGGGTAGAGCGGAGGGAGGGAGTCGGGGCGACGGGGAGGGGAGGAGGAGCGGCGGGGAAGGGGGGCTCGGTCTGGGAAGGCCTCCTGGAGGAGGTGACCTCTCAGGAGGGCTTGGAAGGGGGGGGGGAGTGTGCTAGTTTGGCGGCAGTTATGCGCCTACTATATGCTGAGCACCGTAGTTAGCGCTGCGGTTGATAGGAGATCATCGGGGCGGACCCAGGCCCCGGCCCCTCTGGGGGTCCCGGTTGAGGTAGGAGGGAGGTCAGCTATCAAAGCCCCATTTTACTGCTGAGGAAAATGAGCCGCAGAGAAGGGAAGTGGCTCTCCCAAGGTCACGCAGCAGGCAAGGGACGGAGCTGGGAGCCCTCTGTGGCCGATTTGTCCATTGCAAGCGCTCAGTCCAGTGCTCTGCACATAGTAAGCGCTCAATAAATACTACTGAATGAATGAATGAACCCGTTTCACTGCTGACCTCTCGCCCTCGTCCCACCTCTGGCCCGGAAGGCCCTCCTGCCTCAAATCCCACCGACGATGACTCTCCCTCCCTCCCTTCCTCCCTCCCTCCCTCCCTTCCAAGCCTAATGGAAGGCCCACCTCCTCCAGGAGGCCTTCCCCGACTGCGCCCTCCTTTTCCTCACCTCCCGCTCGCTTCCACGTCACCCTGATCCTCTCCCTTTCTTCATCCCCCCCACCCGGCCCCGCACCGCTTGTGTCCACATCCCTCATTCATTCCTCTCTATTCATCTCTGTCTCTTGGAGAAGCAGCGTGGCTCAGTGGAAAGAGCACGGGCTTTGGAGTCAGGGCTCATGAGTTCGAATCCCAGTTCTGCCACTTGTCGGCTGTGTGACTGTGGGCGAGTCACTTCACTTCTCTGGGCCTCAGTTCCCTCAACTGTAAAATGGGGATTAAGACTGTGAGCCCCACGTGGGACAACCCGATTCCCCTGTGTCTACCCCAGCGCTTAGAACGGTGCTCGGCACATAGTAAGCGCTTAACAAATGCCAACATTATTATTATTATTATTCTTGACTGTGAGCTCGTTGCGGGCAGGGAACGTGCCTCTCGACTCTGTTGGACTGGCTTCTCCCGAGCGCTTACTACACTGCTCTGCACACGGTAAGCGCTCACTAAAAACGATCGATCGATTCCCTGTCTCCCCTTCTAGCAGGGGATGAGCAGGGGATGTGTCCACGGGTTCTGTTGGACTGGACTTCTCCAGTCGCTTTAGTCTGCACTCGGTAAGCGCTCGGTACATGTGACGGGCCCCGGGTGGACCGGCCTCCTCGATCTCCCGCGGACACAGTCCCCATCTCCCCCACCGGACCCATCCCTATCTCAAGTCCCCAAGAAGCAGTATGGCCTGATGGTTAGAGCCCGGGCCTGGGAGTCAGAAGGTCCTGGGTTCTAATCCCGGCTCCGCCACTTATCCGCTGTGTGACCTCGGGCGAGGCACTTCACTTCTCTGGGCCTCAGTTCCCTCGTCTGGAAAATGGGGATTTAGACGGCGAGCCCCACACGGGACAGGGATGGTGTCCAACCCAATTTGCTCACATCCACCCCAGCGCTTAGTCCAGTGCCTGGTTTATAGTAAGCACTATGATTATCCCCCACCAGTCCCCATCCCCGTTATCATCTCCCTCAGACACGGTCCCCCTCCCCCTGCTGGCCTCCTCCTCCCCTTCCTCCTCTTCTCCCTCCCCATCCTCTCCTTCCTCCCCATCTTCTCCTCCTCTTCTTCCTCTCCCTCCTCCTCTTCTCCCTCCTACTCCTCCTTGTCTTCCTCCTCCTCTCCTTCTCCTTCTCCTCCTCATCCTCTCCCTCCTCATCCTCTCCCTCCTCCTCTTCTCCCTCCTACTCCTCCTTGTCTTCCTCCTCCTCTCCTTCTCCTCCTCCTCCTCATCCTCTCCCTCCTCATCCTCTCCCTCCTCCTCTTCTCCCTCCTACTCCTCCTTGTCTTCCTCCTCCTCTCCTTCTCCTTCTCCTCCTCATCCTCTCCCTCCTCATCCTCTCCCTCCTCCTCCTCTCCTTCTTCCTTCTCTCCATCCTCTTCCTCCTTCTCCTCCTCTTCCTTTCCCTCCTCCTCCTCCTCTCCTTCCTCCTCCTCTCTTTCCTCCTCTCCATCCTCTTCCTCCTCCTCCTCTTCCTTACCCTCCTCCTCCTCCTCTCCTTCCTCCTTCTCTCCCTCCTCCTCCTTCTCCCCCTCCTCCCTCTCTTCTTCTTCCTCCTCCTCTCTCCCTTCTTCCTCCTCCTTCTCCCTCCTCCTCCTCCTTCTCCTCCTCCTCCTGCTCTCCCTCCTTCTCTTCCTCTCCCTTCTCCCTCTCCACCTCCTCCTTCTCTTCCTCTTCCTCCTCTTCTCCCTCCTCCTCCTCCTCTCCTCCTCCTCCTGCTTCTCCCTCCTTCTCTTCCTCTCCCTTCTCCCCCTCCTCCTTTTCCTTCTTTTCCTCCTCTTCTCCCTCCTCGTCCTCCTTTCTTCCTCCTCCTCCCTCCCTCCCCGCCACCGCCCGCCAAGGCCACCACCAACGGTGACAACATGGTGGCGCGTGGCAGAGGCAACGGAGGGTTGGCTTTCCCATCCCGTCTCCCCCCTCCCCACCCCCCCGGCTGGGCTGAGCCAGGTGTGCGAGGAAGGCAGGGCCCGCTCATGCCGAACAAATTAAATTAATGGAACAAATTCCTCTCATAATTAAGATAAAAATTCATGTCAGCTGTAACCTTGCTGCGCGCTAATTATGGACAAATGATTTCTCGCCCGTTTCGCCCAGAATATTAATCCTGGCGGGGGCCTTGGTGGTGGAGTGAAGGGGGAGGGGGCTGGGGGGGCCCTGATTAAGGATGACAGATTGGACATCCGGCGCCCGGATGCCTGGAGCAGCGCGGCAGCCAATGGGAGGAGGCCGCACGGACAGGGATGCGTTTCCATGGCGATGCGCGCCCGCTGGGAGATGGGGCCGGGGGCCGGAATGATGGACCCCCGGCTGGGGAGGGGGGCGACCACTCGCCGCTTCCCGGAGGGAGGGTCCCCACCGCTGGGAATCTCCCGCCAGGTCCCCGGGGCCGGGCTGGTACCCGACTAGGCCCCAGTACCGGCCGGCCACCGGTGGCGGGGATTCAACGCCTGCTGGGCGCGGAGCGCTGTGCCGAGCACTTGGGAGAGCAAAATAGAGTTAGTAGACACGATCCGTGCCTTCAAGGAGCTGACGGTCTACCGGTGCGGAGCACTGCGCTGAGCGCTGGGGAGAGGACAATAGAGTGAGTAGACACGATCCAAGTCCTCAAGGAGCTGACAGTCTACTGGGTACAGAGCACTGTGCTGAGCGCTGGGGAGAGGACAATGGAGTAAGAAACACATCCCCGGCCCTCAGGGAGCTGACGGGCCGCTTGGCGTAGAGCACTGTGCTGAGCGCTTAGGAGAGCGAAATAGGGTTAGGCACGATCGCTGTCCTCAAGGAGCTTGCAGTCCAGTGTGTGCAGAGCACTGTGCTGAGCACGTGGGAGAGTACATTAGAGCCAGTAAACATGACCCTTTCCCTCAAGGAGCTGACAACCTACAGTGTGCAGGGCACTGTGCTGAGCACTTGGGCGAAAGCAATAGAGTTAGTAGACACGATTACTGTCCTCAAGGAGTTTTAGAGCCTACTGTGAGCAGAGCACTGTGCTGAGCACTTGGGAGAGGACACAGAGTGCTCCAGGAGCACTGGAAGCACGAGAAGCACTGGGAGCACCGGAAAGCGGCGTGGCCTAGCGGGTAGAGCCCGGGCCGGGAGTCAGAGGAGCTGAGTTCTACTCCCGGCTCCGCCACTTGTCCGCTGTGTGACCTCGGGCGAGTCGCTTCGCTTCTCAGCGCCTCAGTTCCCTCACCTGCCAAATGGAGATTGAATACCTGCGCTTTCTCCTACTTAGAATGTGAGCCCCATGTAGGATCTGATGATCTTGTATTTACCTCAGCTCTCGATCGATACCATCGATTAATCGGCTGCCCTGGCTACTCTCCTACAACCCAGCCCTCACGCTCCGCTCCTCTAATGCCGACCTTCTCCCCGGGCCTCCGGCTCGCCCGTCCCGCCGCCGACCCTTGGCCCGCGTCCCGCCTCTGGCCCGGGACGCCCTCCCTCCTCAAATCCACCAAACTAACTCTCGTCCCCCCTTCCAAGCCCTCCTGAGAGCTCCCCTCCTCCAGGAGGCCTTCCCGGACTGAGCCCCCCTTTCCCTCTGCTCCCCCTCCCCTCCCCCTTCCTCCCTTCCCACCCTCTGCTCTTCCCCCCTCCCCCTTCTCCCCCTTCTCCCCCTTCTCCCCTTCTGCTCTTCCCCCATCCCCTCGACACTGTGCATATTTGTATATCTTATTTATTACCCTATTTATTTTGTTAATGATGTGTAGATCTCTATGATTCTGTTTATCTTGATGATGTTGTTTTGTTTTGTTCTGTTTTGCTTTGCTGTCCGTCTCCCCCGTTCAGACCGTGAGCCCGTCACTGGGCAGGGATTGTCTCTCTCTGTGACCAAACTGTTCATTCCAAGTGCTTAGTCCAGTGCTCTGCACATAGTAAACGCTCAGTAAATACGACTGAATGAATGAATGATTCTCCCCCCTTCAAAGCCTGATTGAAGGTCCACCTCCTCCAAGAAGCCTTCCTGGACTAAGTCCCACTTTTCCTCTTCTCCCCCTCCCTTCCACGTCGCCCCGACTCGCTCCCTTTCTCCGTCCCCCCTCCCGGCCCCACATCGCTCGTGTCCACATCCCTCATTTATTGATTTCTATTCACGTCCGTCTCTCCCTCTAGATTGTCAGCTCACCCTGGGCAGGGAATGTGTCCGCTTACTGTTCTATTGTCCTCTCCCAAGCGCTCAGTCCAGTGCTCTGCACACGGTAAGCGCTCGGTAAATACAGTTGACTGACCGACTGACTAGCGAGTAGTCATTCACTCATTCGTTCAATCGTATTTATTGAGCGCTTACTGAATGCAGAGCACTGGTCTAAGGGTTCGGGAGAGTAGAGTGCAACAATAACCAGACCCATTCAGCGTGGCGTAGTGGGTAGAACCCGGGCCTGGGCGTCAGAAGGTCATGGGTTCTAATCCCGGCTCCACCACTTGTCTGTTCTGTGGCCTCGAGCAAGTTACTTCTCTTCCCTGGGCCTCAGTTCCCTCATCTGGAAAAAGAGGATGGAGACTGTGACCCCACGTGGGACAGGGACTGTGTCCAATGGGAATTGCTTATATTCCTCCCAGCGCTTAGTACAGCGTCTGACACATGGTAAGTGCTTAACGGATACCATCATTATTATTCTCTGCCCACAGTGAGCTTAAATAGAGAACACTAAGGCCCCACAGGCCTTATTCTTGCAGCCCAAAGTCGTCAGTCATTCGTTCGTTCAATCGTATTTATTGAGCACTTACTGTGTGCAGAGCACTGGACTAAGTGCTTGCAAAGTACAATTGGGCAAAAGAGAGAGGCAATCCCTGCCCACACTGGCCTCACGCTGGCGGGGGGAGGCAAAAATCGAAACAAGTAAGAAAGGATCGGTATAGATAAATAGAATTATAGATATGTACATGTCTACATAAGTTCTGTGGGGCAGGGAGAGGGGAGAAGAGCAAAGAGGGTGAGTCGGGGCAAGGGGGAGGGGAGACGGAGCTGAGGAAAAGGGGGGCTTAGTCTGGGAAGGCCTCCTGGAGGAGGGGAGTCTTCAGTAGGGCTTTGACTGGGAGGCAGCGGGGCTCAGTGGCAAGAGCCCGGGCTTGGGAGTCCGCGGTCATGGGTTCGACTCCCGGCTCTGCCGCTTGTCAGCTTGTGTGACCGTGGGCGAGTCGCTTCACTTCTCGGCGCCTCCGTTACCTCATCTGTAAAATGGGGATTAACTGTGAGCCTCACGGGGGACAACCTGATTCCCCTGGATCTCCCCCAGCGCTCAGAACAGTGCTCTGCACACGGTAAGCGCTCGGTAAATACAGTTGACTGACCGACTGACTAGCGAGTAGTCATTCACTCATTCGTTCAATCGTATTTACTGAGCGCTTACTGAATGCAGAGCACTGGCCTAAGGGTTCGGGAGAGTAGAGTGCAACAATAACCAGACCCATTCAGCGTGGCGTAGTGGGTAGAACCCGGGCCTGGGCGTCAGAAGGTCATGGGTTCTAATCCCGGCTCTGCCACTCATCCGCTGGGCCAGGCCAGACGACATCCACGCGGATGTCCCCGATGACGCTTCCGCTACCCGCCTTCTATCACGCCTCAACTCCGCTGACCTCCTGCTACCCTCCAGCTGGCCCCCTCGCCAACCTGGACACCCGCTTCATCCCATCCTCTCCGGACACGGTACAAGAATAACAATAATTTTGATATTTGTTAAGCGCTTACTCCGTGCCGAGCACTGTTCTAAGCGCTGGGGGAGATACAGGGTACCCTGGTTGTCCCACGTGGGGCTCACGGTCTTCATCCCCATTTTCCAGATGAGGTCACTGAGGCCCAGAGAAGTGAAGTGACTGGCCCAAAGTCACCCAGCTGACAGGTGGCGCAGCCGGGATTAGAACCCACAACCTCTGACTCCTAAGCCCGGGCTCTTTTCACTAAGCCACGCTGCTTCTCAATCTGTCCCCACCAACTCCGAAATCCAGCCCCATCCCCACCGATCTCTTCTCTGGCAGAGAAAGCGGGGCTTACCGCAGAGAGCCCGGGCCCGGGAGTCCGAGGACCTGGGTTCTAATTCTGCCTTCGACCTCCGCCCGCTATGTGATCTTGGGTGAGTCGCTTCACGTCTCTGGGCCTCAGTCACCTCCCCTGTAAAATAGGGATTGGATAATAAGGTTGGTATCTGTTAAGCTCTTACTATGTGCAGAGCACTGTTCTAAGCGCTGGGATAGATACAGGGTCATCAGATAGTCCCACGTGAGGCTCCCAGTTAATCCCCATTTTCCAGATGAGGTCACTGAGGCCCAGAGAAGTGAAGTGACTCGCCCACAGTCACCCAGCTGACAAGTGGCAGAGCCGGGAGTCGAACCCATGACCGCGGACTCCCAAGCCCGGGCTCTTGCCACTGAGCCGCGCTGCTCCCTCCTACTTAGTAGCGAGGCCTGCGTCTGGTCCGATCTCTCCCGGTGCTTACTACAGCGCTAGATACTTAATAAGGGCTCAGCGAATACCACGGTTCTCTCTGGCCCCAACTTGTGTACATATCTGCAATTTATTTATCGATATTAATGTCCGTCTCCCCCTCTTAGACTGTCAGTTGGATGTGGGCAGGGACTGTGTCCGTTTACTGTTGTACCGTCCTCTCCCAAGCACCTAGTCGAGCGCTGTGCACACAGTAGGCCTTCTGTGAATACGACTGAATGATTGAACGGCCCACATCAATTTCTCAAGCCGTCTAGTGTCCATACCCAGACTATCTTCTCTTAGCACACATTCGTTCCCGCTGCTTCTTCGACTCCCACCTCTCGTGGGGACGATTCCCAAATCTCCGTCTCCGGCCCCGAGCTCTCTCCCTCTCTGCAGTCTCGCATCTCCTCCCGCCTTCGGGACAATCGTTCTCAACCGTCCCACCGTCGACCCCCGGCCCACATCCTCCCGCCGTCCTAGACCGTCCTCCCTCCTCACCTCCGCCAAACTCTCTTCCCCTCTTCGAAACCCTCCCGAGAGGTCACCTCCTCCTGGAGGCCTTCCCAGACTGAGCCCCCCTTTTCCCTCTGCTCCCCCTCCCCGTCGCCCCGTCTCCCTCCCTCTGCTCTACCCCCCTCCCCGCCCCACCGCACTTGTCTGTATTTGTACATATTCCTCATTCTATTCGTTCGTATCAATACCTGTTTATTTGTTTTGATGTGTATATATCTCTACTTCTATTTATTTGTATCGATGCTACTGATGCCTGTTTCCTTGTTTCGATGTCTGTTTCCCGCCTTCTAGACTGTGAACCCACAATGGGATTGTCTCTTTTTATTGCTGAACTGGACTTTCCGAGCAGTCGGTCCAGTGCACAGCACAGAGTAAGCGCTCAGCGAATACGGAGCGTGGCGCGGTGGAAAGAGCCCGGGCTTAGGAGTCAGAGGTCATGGGTTCTAATCCCGGCTCTGCCACTCGCCAGCTGTGTGACTGTGGGCGAGTCGCTTCACTTCTCTGTGCCTCAGTGACCTCATCTGGAAAATGGGGATGAAGTCTGTGAGCCCCACGTGAGACACCCCGATTCCCCTGTGTCTCCCCCAGCGCTTAGAACAGTGCTCTGCACAGAGTAAGCGCTTAACAAATTCCATCATCATTATTATTATTATTATTATTATTATTATCCCCGGAGACGGGGATGGAGACCCGGCTCCCCCAGAGCCGGCCGGTGCCAGGGCCGAGGGTCCCCCCGCCCCGAGACACGCTCCCACTTTCGGGGAGCTTCAGACAAGCTTCTGCAAACCGGCTCTTGATGTCGTGATGCCACACAGGGCTTCGTGGTGATGTCACATGTGTCCCTGACGGGCAACCGTGTCCCCGGGAAGCTCTGCCTGGAGGAGGGATTCTGGGGAAAATGGCTTTTTTTAAGAAATGGTATCTATTAAGGATTTCCTGTGTGTCAGGCACCGTTCCAGGCGCTGGAGTAGATGCAAGGTCATTAGGCCCTGTCCCACGTGGGCCACAAGGTTTTTAATCCCCATTTCACAGATGAGGTAACTGAGGCCCAGAGAAGTGAAGAGGATTGCCCTAGGTCACCCGGCAGAAAAGTGGCGGGGCCGAGATTAGAACCCAGCTCCTGCTGACTGCCAGGCCGGGGCTCCATCCACTAGGTGGCGCTGCTTCCTTCCTTCCTTCCTGGACAACCTGATTCCCCTATGTCTCCCCCAGCGCTTAGAACAGTGCTCGGCACATAGTAAGCGCTTAACAAATACCAACATTATTTATTTCCTTCCTTCCTTCCTTCCTGAATCAGGTTGACCCACGTGGGGCTCACAGTTTTAATCCCCATTTTACAGATGAGGTAACTGAGGCACAGAGAAGTGAAGTGACTTGCCCACAGTCACCCAGGTGACAAGTGGCAGAGCCGGGATTCGAACCCATGACCTCTGACTCCAAAGCCCGTGCTCTTTCCACTGAGCCACGACAATCCATCAATCATCCATCAGGGGTATTTATCGAGCGCTTACAGAGCACCGTACTAAGCACCTGGGTGAGTAATGCAGAAAACCCAAGTCGGCCTCTCCCAGATGGGCAATCCAGAGATCCCCAGCTGATCTCTCCAGATGGATAATCAATAAATCAATCAGTCAGTTCTATTTATTGATCACTGTGCACAGAGGACTGTACTAAGTGCTTGGGAGAGTAACCAGGTAGACAGCAGCAAACCTTTCCCAGGCAGACAATCCAGAAAACTCAGCCGCCCTCTCCAGATGGGCAAACAATCAGCAATCGGTCGATCCATCAGTGGTATTTATGGATGATAACAATAGTATTTGTTAAGCGCTTACTATATGCCAGCCACTGTATAAAGTGCTGGGGTGGATGCAGGCAAATCGAGTTGAACACAGTCCCTGTCCCCCGTGGGGCTCACGGTCTCCCTCCCCATTTTACCGAGGAGGTCACTGAGGCACAGAGAAGAAAAGTGACATGCGCCAGATCACACGGCAGACAAGTGACGGAGCTGGGATTAGAACCCACGACCTGTTGCGCGCCTACTGTGTGCAGAGCACTGAACTAAGCGCCTAGGAGAGTGATCCAGGGAATCCCAGCTGGCCTCTCCAGACAGAAAATCCAGAAACCCCACAGCTGGTCTCTGGATTGAAAATTGGGTGGGAAGATAAGGATTCTCTTTTGGAGCTGGGAGTGGGGCTGGCATTCATTCATTCAACTGTATTTATTGAGCGCTTACTGTGTGCAGAGCACTGTACTAAGCGCTTGGAATGGACAATTCGGCAACAGATAGAGACCATCCCTACCCGACAAGGGGCTGACAGTCTAGGATGGGGGAGGCAGACAGCAAAATAATGATGTTGGTATCTGTTAAGCGCGTACTAAGTGCAGAGCACCGTTCTAAGCGCTGGGGGAGATCCAGGGTCATCAGGTTGTCCCACGGGAGGCTCACAGTCTTCACCCCCATTTGACAGATGGGGTAACTGAGGCACAGAGAAGTGAAGGCACTTGCCCACAGTCACACAGCTGACAAGTGGCAAACAAATAAAGGGAGCAAGTCAGGGTGAGGCAGAAGGGAGCGGGAGGAGAGGAAAGGAGGGCGCAGTCAGGGAAGGCCTCCTGGAGGAGACGGGCCTTCAAGAGATTGATGCTTCAGTGGATCGAAGCAGCACAGCATAATGGGTAGAGCCCAGGCCTGGGAGTCAGAAGGTCGTGGGTTCTAATCCCGGCTCCTCCACTTGTGTGCTGTGTGGCCTTGGGCAAGTCACTTTACTTTTATTACTTCATCCGCAAAATGGGAATTAAGACAGTGAGCCCTATTTGGGACAGGGACTGGGTCCGACCCAATATGCTTGGATCCACCCCAGAGCTTAGCTCGGTGCCTGGCGCATCGTAAGAGTTTAACAAATTCCATCATTATTATTATCATAAGGCTTTGAAAGGGGAGAAGAGTCACTGTCCGTATATTTTCCGCTCCCTGAGTCTTCTCTAATGGTATTGACGGCTCCCGTGAACTGAACTGAACACTGGGGCAGATCTAGGATAATCGAGTCGGACACAGCCTCTGCCCCACCGGGGGTCCTCAGCCTAAAGTTAGGACAAGGGGTCCTCAGTTTCCTCATCTGGAAAATGGGGATGAAGACTGTGAGCCCCACGTGGGCCAACCTGATGACCTTCCAGCTCCCCCAGCGCTTAGAACGGTGCTCGGTACGTAGTAACAAAACACCATCGTTACGATTATTATCAAAGGGGAGGGAGGACAGAGGAGGAAACTGAGGTTCAGAGAAGGTGAGCAACTTGTCCAGGGTCACACAGCAGATGAGACTAGAGGCCCGGGCTCCCGATTCCCCGCCCCTCTAGACCGTAAGCTCAATGTGGGCAGGGAATGTGTCTGCTTATTGTCCTAATGTCCTCTCCCGAGCGCTCAGTACAGTGCTCTGCCCACAGTAAACGCTCCATAAATACGATTGAATGAATGAGTTTGCCACGATTGGACACGCTTCTGCCTTCGCTTGGATCACCACCGGCACCCTCGAAAACCTGGGGTTCGGGGCCACTTGAATAGATACCCCCACTGTATTAATAATAATGACGATGGTACTGGCTAAGCGCTCACTGTGTGCCAGGCACCGTTCTAAGCGCTGGGGGAGATGCAAGGTCATCAGGTCGGGCCCACGTGGGGCTCCCGGTCTTCATCCCCATTTTCCAGACGAGGTCACCGAGGCCCAGAGAAGTGAAGCGACTGGCTCGAAGTCACACGGCTGACAAGCGGCGGAGCCGGGATCCGATGCTTTAATAGATGCTCCATCCAAATCGCCTCTCGTCCAGAGTGTCGCTCCGAGCCCGTGTCCCTTTGCTCCCCGTGAGTGCTTAACCCAATTAGCTCCAAATGAGGAAAGTGCTCTCCACATTAAAAGCAAATGTTAACCCATAAATTATTCCCCCTTCCTACCGGAGCCGGGAGGCCGGGGCGGGAAGGCTGGCTTGCCCGGTTTGGGAAATCGGGCTCGGAATTTGGGGCCCTTCCCAGGTCCTTCCCACAGAGTCTTACACGCACAGACCACTCAGTAAATACTTACTACTACTTCTGATAATAATAATGGTATTTGTTAGGCGCTTACTCCGTGCCGGGCACCGGACTGAGCCCTGGGGTGGATACAAGCAAATGGGGTTGGGCATGGCCTCTGTCCCCCGTGGGGCTCACGGTCTCAGTCCTCCCTTTTCCAGATGAGGGAACTGAGGCCCGGAGAAGTGAAGTGACTTGCCTAAGGTCATGCAGCAGACAGGTGGCGGAGTCTGGATTAGAACTCATGACCTTCTGACTCCCAGGCCTGGGCTCTACCCACTGTTCCATTCTGCTACTCCTCCTCCTGCGATTACTGTTACTCCTCCTCCTCTTCCTCCTTCTCCTCTTCCTCCTCCTCCTCCTCTTCTTCCTCCTCCTCCTCTTCTTCCTCCTCCTCCTCTTCCTCCTTCCTCCTCTTCCTCCTCCTCCTCCTCTTCCTCCTCCTCCTCCTCCTCTTCTTCCTCCTCCTCCTCCTCCTCTTCTTCCTCCTTCTCCTCTTCCTCCTCCTCCTCTTCCCCTTCCTCCTCCTCTTCTTCCTCCTCTTCCTCCTCCTCTTCTTCCTCCTCCTCCTCCTTCTCTTCCTCCTCCTCCTCTTCCTCTTTGTCCTCCTCCTCCTCTTCCTCCTCCTTCTCCTCTTCCTCCTCCTCCTCTTCCTCCTCCTCCTCTTCCTCCTCCTCCTCCTACTTCCTCCTCCTCCTATTCATTCATTCATTCAGTCGTATTTATTGAGCGCTTACTGTGTGCAGAGCACTGTACTAAGCGCTTGGAAGGTACAATTCGGCAACAGATAGAGACAATCCCTGCCCAACCACGGGCTCACAGTCTAGAAGGGGGAGAGAGACAGCAAAGCAAGACAGAACAAAACAAAACAAGACTCTCCTCCTCCTGCTCCTCTTCCTCCTCCTCCTGCTCCTCTTCCTCCTCCTCCTGCTCCTCACCGTCTTAATCCCCATCGTACGGATGAGGGAACCGAGGCCCAGAGAGGCGACGCGACCTTCCCTAGAGAACCCAGCTCCTTCCATCGCCCAGGCCCGGGCTCTGCCCCCCGGGCCACGTGCTCTCCCGAGCGCTGAGGACGGCGCTCTGCACCTAAAAAGCCCTCGTTGAGCCCCCCCCGCCCCCGACTGACGGATGATTGACGGGGTGGCGGGGCGACGATTAGAACCCAGCTCCTCCTGACTCCCGGAGCGGGGCTCGACCCATTAAGCCCCGCCGCTCCGCTAGGCCGGAGATTTATCTCCCGGAGGGACACGGGGACGGGGGCGGGGGGCGCCGGGAGGGGGTCAGGGGTTAATTAAAGACACGGAAAGGTCAGTCCGGATAGGAAGAAGGGGTCGCTCCCTGTCAGGCCTCCACGGGGAAGATCCACGACGGAAGATTTATTCCCCTGGCCCAGGGTGACGGCGGAGAGAACTGGCTTGATAAAAGGGGCCCGGATCCCGACACCGGTGTCATGATGGATGGTCTGCTGCTCTATCTCCCGGCGCTCCTCATTATCAACCCTTTCACTCTCGGTGGCAAAATGGGGACATTTATTTACCCCCCAGGTCCGAGGGCAGGACGGACCTGAACGTTCCCCACCTAACACTCTTAAACGTAGACCCCCCATCTGACAATGAAGCCGGAGATAAGATTAGGCCCGGGAAATAATTGCTTGGCTCCTCTTCTGAGATTACATTCCCCGCGTCCTCGCATTCTCTTTTTTTTTTTTTATTCCCTTTTTTTCTCTTTTTCTCTCCCCTCCGGTTTTGGCGGCGGGTGTTTCCCGGGGAAAATTAATGGTCTGAGGCGGAGAGTCAAAGAGAAATGACCGATAAGCGGGGAACCCGCGAAGAATTATCATTTCCCTGCCGCCTTCGGATGGCGGCTGAAAGGGAGAGGGGGGCGACGGGCGGATGAACCTGTTTTCTCCTAGGTGGGGCCGGATGGGGTGATTTTCCTTCGAGGGTTTGGGCGGGAGGAGGGGGGAAGACCTCACGTACCTAAGAATAACTGTGGTTTTTGTTTATTCACGCATTCGGTCGTATTTACCGAGCGCTCGCTGTGTGCAGAGCACTGTACTGAGTGCTTGAGGGAGTACAAATCACAGCGTTCATTCAGTCGCATTTACTGAGCGCTCACTGTGTGCAGAGCACCGTCCCGTGTGCTTGGGAGAGTACGAATAACAGTATTCATTCGTTCAATCGCATTTATTGAGCGCTCACTGTGTGCGCAGCGCTGTACTAAGCATTTGGGAGAGCCTGAAATAACAGTGTTCATTCAGTTGTATTTATTGAGTGCTCGCTGTGTGCGCAGCTCTGTACTAAGGGCTTGGGAGAGTATGAAATAGCGGCATTCATTCGGTCGCGTTTATTGACAGTGCAGAGCACTGTCCCGAGTGCTTGGGCGAGTACAAATATTCATCCAGTTGCATTTCTTGAGCTCTCACCGTGTGCACAGCACTGTACTAAGCACCTGGGAGAGCGTGAAATAACAGTGTTCATTCATTCAGTTGTATTTACTGAGCGCCTACTGTGTGCAGAGCACTGTACTAAGGGCTTGGGAGAGTATGAAATAACAGCATTCATTCAGTTGCACTTATTGAGCGCTCACTCTGTGCAGAGCACTGTCCCGAGTGCTTGGGAGAGTACAAATAACAGTATTCATTCATCCAGCTGCATTTATTGAGCGCTCACTGTGTGCACGGCACTGTACTAAGCACTTGGGAGAGCATGAAATAGTGTTCATTCATTCACTTGTATTTACTGAGCGCCTACTGTGTGCAGAGCACTGTACTAAGGGCTTGGGAGAGTATGAAATAACAGCATTCACTCGGTTGCATTTATTGAGCGCTCACTGTGTGCGCAGCACTGTACTAAGCACTTGGGAGAGCATGAAATAGTGTTCATTCAGTTGTATTTATTGAGCGCTCATTGTGTGCAGAGCACTGTTCGAAGGGCTTGGGAGAGTATAAAATAACAGTAAACAGGCCCATTCCCTGCCCACAACGAGGTTACATGTTAAGCAAGCACTTACTATGTGCCAGACACTGTTCTAAGCGCCGGGGTGGGGACAAGCTAATCGGGTTGGTCACACTCTCTGTCCCATATAGGGCTCCCAGTCATTCATTCACGTATGGCTTAGTGGCAAGAGCCCGGGCTTGGAAGTCAGAGGCCGTGAGTTCTAATCCCGGCTCCGCCCCTTGTCAGCTGTGTCACCTTGGGTAAGTCCCTTCATTTCTCTGGGCCTCGGTTCCCTCGTCTGGAAAATGGGGATGAAGACGGTGAGCCCCACGTGGGACGACCTGATGACCTTGTATCTCCCCCAG
This sequence comes from Ornithorhynchus anatinus, assembly GCF_004115215.2. Classification (NCBI taxonomy): domain Eukaryota; kingdom Metazoa; phylum Chordata; class Mammalia; order Monotremata; family Ornithorhynchidae; genus Ornithorhynchus; species Ornithorhynchus anatinus. Next base: position 183,655,118 of record NC_041728.1, on the reverse strand, counting down.
CGCTTAGGGCTGGTGCTTGGCACAGAGTAAGCGCTTTATAAACGCCATCATTATTTTTATTATTCATTCGTAATAAGCGTTTCTGAAGCACTTACTTTGTGCCAGGCACTGTATTAAGCACTGAGGTAGAGACAGGGTAATCGGGTTGGGCACAGTCCCCGTCTGACACGGGGCTAACAGTCTCCATACTCGTTTTACCAATGAGGTAACCGAGGCACAGAGAAGACAAGAGACTTGCCCAAGGTCACACAGCGGTCAAGTGGCGGGGCAATAAATAAAGTGGCGATAAATCGTATTTATTGAGCGCTTACTGCGAGCAGAGCAGCGAAGTAAGTGTTCGGGAGAGGACGATGCGATGATAGACGCATTCGCTGCTCACGACCAGCTTTACAGAAGAGGGAACTGAGACCCCCCGGAAGTCAAGTGACTTGCCCAAGGCCACCCAGCAGACAAGCGGTGAAGCGGGGATTAGAACTCATGACCTTCCAACTCCCAGGTCCGGGCTCTGTCCACTACACCATGCACACGTCTGCTGCCTATTTCTTTCATTTTGCTGTCGGTCTCCCTCTTTCATTAGACCCTGAGCCCGTTGTTGGGTAGGGATGGTCTCGACCTGTTGCCGAATTGGACTTTCCAAGCGCTTAGTACAGTGCTCTGCACTCAGGAAGCGCTCAATAAATACCACTGAATGAATGAATGCATGCATGTTTGACCTTGGACAAGTCACTTAGCTTCTCTGTGCCTCAGTTCCCTCCTCTGTCAAATGGGGATGAAGACTGGGAGCCCCACGTGGGACCGTGTCCAACCCCATTCGCTTACATCTACCCAAGAGCTTAGAACGGTGCTTGGCACGTAGTAAGCACCCACCGAGTACCATAATTAAGCTCTCTGTGGGCAGAGAAAGCGTCTGTTTATTGCTGCATTGTACTTTCCCAAGCGCTTAATACAGTGCCTTGCACAGAGTAAGTGCTCAATAAATACGATGGAATGAATGGCTATTATTATTATTATTTTTAAGTGAAATGACTTGCCCAAGGTCACCCTGCAGACAAGTGGAAGAGCCGGGATTAGATTGAGAAGCGGCCCGGCTTAGTGGAAGGAACCCGGGCTTGGGAGTCAGAGGACGTGGGTTCTAATCCCACCTCCGCCACCCGTCTGCTGGGTGACCTTGGACAAGCCACTTAACCTCTCTGTGCCTCAGTTTCCTCAGCTGTAAAATGGGGATTAAAGGTGGAAGCCCCACGTGGAACAACCTGATCACCCCCATCCACCCCAGCGCTTAGGACGGTGCTTTCGCTGGCGCCGATGCCCGTCTACTTGTTTTGCTGTGTTTCGTTGTCCGTCTCCCCCCGTTTAGACCGTGAACCCGTCGTTGGGCAGGGATCGTCTCTATCTGTTGCCGAATTGTACTTGCCAAGCGTTTAGTACAGTGCTCTGCACATAGTAAGTGCTCAGTGAATACGATCGAATGACTAGCAGACGAGCACTGTACTCGTCCGCTCGACTGTCTATATTTTCATCACCCTATTCATTTCGCTAACGAGATGTCCATCGCCTCGATTCCATTTAGTCGCCATCGTTTTTACGAGACGTCCTTCCCCTCGACTCTATCTATCGCCATCGTCCCCGTCCGTCCGTCTCCCCCGATCGGACCGCGAGCCCGTCGGACGGCGGGGACCGTCTCTATCCGTCTCCGACTCGTTCGTTCCGAGCGCTCGGTCCGGTGCTCTGCACATAGTGAGCGCTCAGTAAATACTATCGAATGAATGAATGACTAAATGAACGAATGCTTGGCACGTAGTAAGCGCTTAACAAACACCGTCATTATTTTTTATTTATTTATCATTTATTTTTTATTTGTTATTAGAACCCAGGTCCTCCCGCCGCTCGAACCCGCGCTCTACCCACTAGGCCAGGCTACGTCTGGGTGGAAGCCAACGGAGGAGCCTCGTCTCTCCTCCCCAAAAGCCCTTCCAGACGCTTTATGTGCTCATCAAACCCCCGGAGCGTGAACTCTCCGAAGAAGTCATAGCATCGCCGGGCTCGGAGCCGCCGGAGAAACCGGCCGGAGGGAGAAGGCCGGCCGGGAGGATCGGGGGGGCAGACGGCGGGAAGCCGGGGGGCCGCGGGCGGGAAGACCCGAGGGATGAGGGGGAGCCGGGGGATGACGGCATGGAAGAGCGGAGGCTCACCGTGGGCCCGGGAACGCTTCATCTGGGCAGGGATCGTCTCTCTTTATTGCCGAATTGTACTTTCCAAGGGCTTGGGACGGTGCTCTGCACACAGTAAGCGCTCAATAAATACGATTGAATGAATGAATCGTCCGCGTTGGGGGTCGGCTCACTTCTCCATGCCTCGGTCTCCTCATCTGTACTGTAAGGGGCCGGAGCATCTGGCTTCTCGTTCCGGCTGGGCCGTCCGCCTGCTGTGGGACCTCGGGCAAGTCACTTTACTTCATTCATTCATTCGATCGTATTTATTGAGCGCTTACTGGGTGCAGAGCACCGTACTAAGCGCTTGGAAAGGGCAGTTTGGCTACAGAGAGAGACCGTCCTGCCCAACCATGGGCTCACGGTCTAAATGGGGAAGTCAGACCCTGAAACAAAGCAAAACAAGTAAACAGGCATCAGTACCATCAGAAGCACTGTTCTAAGCGCTGGGGTAGGTACAGGGTAATCGGGTTGTCTAGGAGAACCTTAGTGGGTAGAGCCCAGGCCTGGGAGTCAGAAGGAACTGGGTTCCAATCCTCGCTATGCCTCTTGTCGACCGTGTGACCTCGGATGAGTCACTTGATTTCTCTGGGCCTCAGTTTCCTCATCTGTAAAATGGGGATGAAGAGCGTGAGCCGCATGTGGGACAGGGACTGAGTCCAACCTGATGAGCATGTAATAGTGTTGGTATTTGTTAAGCGCTTACTCTGTGCAGAGCACTGTTCCAAGTGCTGGGGTAGACACAGGGGAATCAGGTTGTCCCACGTGGGGCTCCCAGTCTTCGTCTTCATCCCCATTTTCCAGATGAGGGAACTGAGGCCCAGAGAAGTGAAGTGACTTGCCCACAGTCCCACAGCTGACAAGTGGCCGAGCCGGGATTCGAACCCATGACCTATGAGTCCAAAGCCCGTGCTCTTTCCACTGAGCCACGCCGCTTCTCTATCTACCCCAGTGCTTAGATCAGTACGGGGCTTAACAGGTCCCACGATTAGTCATTATCCTTATTACCGTCTGCATTGGGTGAGTTGAATCGCTTCCCTGAGCCTTGGTTTCCTCATCTGTAAAATGGGGGTTCAGTATTCATTCATTCGATCATATTTATTGAGCACTTACTGTGTGCAGAGCTCTGTACTAAGCGCTTGGGAGAGGACAATATAATTATAAACAGACACATTCCCTGCCCACAATGAGGATCCAGTCTAGAGGTGGGGAGACAGGCATGAATAGAGATAAATAAATGAGGGATGTGGACACGAGCGCTGCGGGGCTGGGAGGGGGGAGGAAGAAAGGGAGCGTGTCGGGGCGAAGCAGAAGGGAGCGGGAGAAGAGGAAAAGGAGGGCACAGTCAGGGGAGGCTTCTTGGAGGAGGTGGGCCTTCGGCAAGGGGAGAGTCATCGTCTGTGGGATGTGAGGAGGGAGGGCGTTCCGGGCCCGAGGCGGGACGTGAGCCGGGGGTCTCCGGCGGGCCGGGCGAGCCGGAGGCCCGGGGAGGAGGCGAGCGGCGGCGGAGGAGCGCGGCGTGCGGCCCGGGACGGAGGAGGACGGAAGGGAGGGGAGGGAGGACGGGGCCGGGCCGTGGGGGGCCTGGAAGCCGACGGGTGAGGGGTTTCTAGTTGATGCGGAGGTGGGTGGGCAACCCCTGGAGATTTTTGAGGAGTGGGGTGACACGCCCCGAACGTTTTTGTAGACAAATGATGCGAGCAGCAGATTGGAGTGGGGAGAGACAGGAGGTCGGGGGTCAGCGAAGAGGCCGAGGCAGTCATCTAGGCAGGAGACGATGAGTGATGGTAGCAGGGTGGATGGAGAGGGAAGGACAGATTGTAGCCGCGCCGTGAAGGTGGGGCTGACGGGATTTAGCGATGGATCGACTATGCGAGAGAAGAGTCAAGGATGAGGCCAAGCCTCGGCAGACAGGGAAGGAAGGTGGTGCCGTCTACAGTGATGGGAAAGTCGGGGAGGGCGCGGTTTGGGTGGGAAGAGGAGGAGCTCGCTTTTGGATGAGTTGAGTTGGAGGCGACGGGAGGACATCCGGGGAGAGAGGTCTCGAAGGCGGGAGGAGATGAGAGACCGGAGAGAGGGAGAGAGAGCGGGGCCGGAGAGGGAGATTTGGGGATCGTCCGCGGAGAGGTGGGAGTCGAAGCCGGGGGGGCGGACGAGTTCTCCGAGGGAGCGGGTGGAGACGGAGACCAGAAGGGGACCCGGCACTGAGCCTCGAGGGACCCCCACGGCGAGGGGGCGGGAGGCGGAGGAGGAGCCCCCCGAGGAGACGGAGGAGGAGCGGCCGGAGAGCCGGGAGGAGAACCGGGACGGTGTCGGGGAAGCCGAGGTCGGATGACGTTTCCAGGAGCGGGGGGGTGGCCCGCGGCGTCCAAGGCAGCCGAGAGGTGGAGGAGGATGAGGATGGAGTAGAGGCCGGCGGATTGGGCGAGGAGGAGATCGTCGGTGACCTCGGAGAGGGCCGTTTCAGTGGAGCGAAGGGGACGGAAGCCCGACGGGAAGGGGGCCGGGAGAGAATCCGAGGAGAGGAAGTGGAGACGGCGGGGGTAGACGACTCGCTCCGGGAGCTTGGAGAGGAAGGGGAGGAGAGAGGTGAGGTGATACCCGGAGGGAGCTGTGGGGTCAAGGAAGGGGTTCTTTCAGGATGGGGAGACGTGGCCATGTTGGCAAGCGGTGGGGAAGAAGCCATGGGAGAACGGACGGGAAAGGGAGGGAAGAGGAGAGGGGACGACAGTTTTGATAAGGGGAGAAGGAATTCATTCAATTCGTTCAAGAGTATTTAGTGAGCGCTTCCTATGTGCAGAGCACCGGACTGAGCGCTTGGAACGGACAAGTCGGCAACAGACAGAGACGGTCCCTGCCCTTTGACGGGATCCGATACGCAGGTGGAAGGGGTGGCTTTTTAGAGGAGGCAAGAGATCTCCGCCGGGAAGGATGGGAGAGTTGAAGAGGGGGCGGAGGGACAGGGGAGGGGCAGGGGAGATTTTAGGGAGCCTGATGCGGTCCTTTTTCTCAATAAAGTAGGTGGCCGGGGCATTAGGGGCGAGAGGTGGGGGAGGCGGGGGGCGCAGGGGGCCTGAGGAGGAAGTCAAATGTCCGGCCAGGGCGATGGGCGGGGGCGTCGATTAGGGTGGAGACATAGTCCCGGAGGGTGGAGTTGAAGCAGGCGAGGAGAAAGTTGAGGCGGACAAATTGGGCCCGACGTTTACATCTCCTCCCGCCGCGCTCCGCGGCTCCAACGCCAGACAGAAGGAGGCGGGCGGCGGAGGTGATCCAGGGCCGCGGGGTCATTCGTTCGTTCATCCGGTCGCCTTTACGGAGCGCTCGGTGTGTGCGGAGCACTGGACTGAGCGCTTGGGGGAGGACAGTGGAAGAATAAACGGACACATCCCCTGCCCACGGTGAGCTGGCAGTCTAGAGGGGGAGACGGACATTAATAAAAATAGAAATTAAGAGGAGCGGCGTGGCTCAACGGGAAGAGCCCGGGCTGAGGAGCCAGCGGTCATGGGTTCTAATCCCGGCTCCGCCACTTGTCGGCCGTGTGGCCTTGGGCAAGTCACTTCACTTCTCTGGGCCTCAGTGACCGCGTCTGTCAAATGGGGATGAAGACCGGGAGCCTCACGGGGGACCACCTGATGACCCCGTATCTACCCCGGCGCTTAGAACGGTGCTCGGCACGTAGTAAGCGCTTAACGGATACCAGCATTATCATTATTATTAGAAAGAAAGAAATTACAGATACGGCCACAAGTGCTCGATACATAAGAAGCAGCGGACAGGTTCCCTGCCCATAACGGCCTGACAGACCGACTCCCTCTACCCGCAACCCCGCTTAGTACGGCGCTTAGAACATGGTAAGCGCTTAACAAATACCACCGCGGTCGTTATTAATATTATCAGAGTGCTCTGCACACAGTAGGTGCTCAGTAAATGCGATCGATTGACCGGTCTCCCCTTAACCCCGGGACTTTCACCCCAAGAGAAGCCCCCCAAATCGAGGCCGGGGTAAGAGTGGGCGGGTGTGGAAGAGGGGGCCCAGGCCCGCCCGGCCCACCCGCCACCAGGCACGAGGTTGCCGAAGGGCTAGGGGAGCGAGGGAGTTGAGTTCAGTACAGAGGGTGGTGTTGAGAGCGAGAGTAATTTGGGCGTGGAGACTAAGCGGGCCACGATGGGTGCAGAAAACTGGATAGGGTCCAAAGATCGGAGATCTCCGTTAGAGACTAATAATCACGATAATAATGTTGGTATTTGTGAAGCGCTGACTTTGTGCCGGGCACCGTTCTAAGCGCCGGGGGAGATGCAGGGTCATCAGGTTGCCCCCCGAGGGGCTCCCGGTCTTCATCCCCATTTGACAGGTGAGGGAACTGAGGATGTGACTTGCCCAAGGTCACACAGCTGACAGGTGGTGGAGCCGGGATAGAGAAGCAGCGTGGCTCAGTGGAAAGAGCCCGGGCTTGGGAGTCAGAGGTCACGAGTTCGAATCCCGACTCTGCCACTTGGCAGCTGTGTGGCTGTGGGCAAGTCACTTCACTTCTCTGTGCCTCAGTGACCTCATCTGTAAAATGGGGATTAACTGTGAGCCTCACGTGGGACAACCTGATGACTCTGTATCTCCCCCAGCACCTAGAATAGTGCTCTGCACATAGTAAGCGCATAACAGATGCCAACATTATTATTAATAATGGTGGTTATTATTATTAATAAGAATAATAGTACTTGTTAAGCGCTTACTATGTGTCAGACATGAATAGAAATCAATAAATGAGGGAGATGGACAGAGGTCTTTAGACCGTGAGCCCGTCGTTGGGCAGGGATTGTCTCTATCTGTTGCTGAATTGCACATTCCAATCGCTTAGTCCAGTGTTCTGCACACAGTAAGCGCTCAGTGAATACAATTGAATGAATAATAATAATGGTATCTGTTAAGTGCTTACTAGGTGCAGAGCACTGTTCTAAGCGCTGGGGGAGATACAGGGTCATCAGGTTGTCCCCTGTGGGGCACTCATTTTTTCATCCCCATTTTTCCAGATGAGGTCACTGAGGCACAGAGAAGAGAAATGACTCGCCCAGGGTCACACAGCAGACAGGTGGCGGAGGCGGGATTAGAACCCACGACCTCTGAACCCCCAAGCCCGGGCTCTTGCCACTGAGCCACGCTGCTTCTCTATGAACGAATGAAGCGGTGCGGGGCTGAGGGGGGGGGGGTGGTGAAGAAAGGGAGCGAGTCGGGGCGACGCCGAAGGGAGCGGGAGAAGAGGAGAGGTGGCCCGTCTCCATCGGCTCAGTGGAAAGAGCCCGGGCTTCGGAGTCAGAGGTCACGGGTTCGACTCCCGGCTCTGCCACTTGTCAGCTGTGGGACTGTGGGCGAGTCACTTCGCTTCTCTGTACCTCAGTGACCTCATCTGTAAAATGGGGATTAACCGTGAGCCTCACGGGGGCCAACCTGATTCCCCTGTATCTCCCCCAGCGCTTAGAACAGTGCTCTGCACAGAGTAAGCGCTTAACCGATACCAACATTATTATTATTATCATGTGGTTCCGTGGCTCAGGGACTCCCAGTTCCGGCGGACCCCCTCGTGGGGCCGGGGCCAGCAGTAATAACTATTATCATCATCATCATTATTATTATTATTATTATTATCATCATAGGGTTTGTTAGGCGCTTCTTATGCACCAGGTGCTGTTCTAAGCGCTAGGGTAGTTCCACGCAAATCAGGTTGGACACAGTCCCTGTCTCACTGTCTCCATCCCCATTTGACAGATGAGGGAACTGAGGCATAGAGAAAGGAAGTGACTGGCCCAAGGTCACCCAGCTGACAAGTGGCAGAGCCGGGATTCGAACCCGTGACCTTCTGACTCCCAGGCCCGGGCTGTAGCCACCGTGGCCCAAGTGTTACGTCCATAGCTGTCATCTGTTGATTTATTTTGACGTCTGACTCCCCCTCTAGACTGTCAGTTTGTTGTGGGCAGGGAAGGTGTCTGTTACAGTGTTCTCTTGCACTCTCCCAAGTGCTTAGAACAGTGCTCTGCGCTCAATAAATGTGTTTTGATGTGTATATATCAATTCTATCTGTTTCTAGCGAAGCCCGTTTTCTTGTTTTGCTGTCTGCCTCCCCCCCCTTCTAGACCGTGAGCCCGGTATGGGCAGGGCTGGTCTCTCTTTATTGCTGAATTGGACTTTCCAAGCGCTCAGTCCAGTGCTGCGCACACAGTAAGCGCTCAATAAATACGACCGAACGAACGACCGAGCGCCGGCCTGGCCGGACGTGCCGCGGGAACCTCCGGCCTTGGTTGTCCGGGAGGGGCCGGGGTTGGGCCGCAGACCGTTCTTTCAATTCATTCAATAGTATTTATTGAGCGCTCGCTGTGTGCAGAACACTGTACTAAGCGCTCGGGATGGACAAGTCGGCAACAGATAGAGACAGTCCCTGCCCACTGACGGGCTCACGGTCTAATCGGACCGTCTGTGCCCCGTTCGATGAGACAGTCGGAGCCTGGTTCGGTCTCACAACTTTATCCCGCAGAACGTCAAGCTTCCCCGACCTCCGGGTGGCCGTTAGGCGCTCGGTACAGCGCTCTGCACGTAGTAAGCGCTCAGTAAATACCACTGAACGAATGAGAGCTGTACTTCGGCTGTTAGGCGCACGAGTGAGGAAGTCGTTCGGCGGGTCCGACCATTTAGCGACGGAGAAGTCAGGAACCTAGAGAAGCAGCGCGGCTCAGCGGAAAGAGCCCGGGCTTGGGAGTCAGAGGTCACGGGTTCGAATCCCGGCTCGGCCATTTGTCAGCTGGGTGACTTTGGGCGAGTCACTTCACTTCTCGGTGCCTCAGTTCCCTCATCTGTCAAATGGGGATGAAGACCGGGAGCCCCACGTGGGACGACCTGATTCCCCCGTGTCTCCCCCAGCGCTTGGAACGGTGCTGGGCACATAGTAAGCGCTTAACAGATACCAACGTTATTATTAGCCTAACCGCCAACGGCTCAGGCTCGGGACTTCCCTTTTCTGGGAAAAAGGGCCCCGGGACGGGTCGGGGAGAGCGAGATGGAGTCGCCTGCGGTGAGACAGACCCTAAGCGTCGGGGCGGCCCCGGTCGCTCTGCTCTGCGCTGAGGGGGAGGGTGGGGAGGTGGGGGGCTCGGCCTCCTCCTCCTCCTCCTCCTCCTCCGGGCAGGCCTCCGCCTCGGGGAGAGCCGGGATGGACAGGCAGGAGGCAATCGGGAGCGGCCGTGACGGCCGGGCCTGGGAGGCAGAAAGGATCGGGGATTCGATTCCGGCTCCTCCACCTGTAGGCTGCGGGGGACCTTGGACGGGTCACTTCACTTCTCTGGGCCTCGATTCCCTCGTCTGGAACATGGGGATTCATTCATTCATTCATGCAATGGTATTTATTGAGCGCTTCCTATGTGCAGAGCACTGGTCTGAGCGCTCGGAACGGACAAATCGGTGACAGACAGAGGCGGTCCCCGCCCTCTGACGGGCTGGGGGTCTAATCGGGGGAGACGGACGGAAAAGAACGATGGCAATAGATAGAATCCAGAAAAAGATTCGATCCCTAGCGGCATGGCCTGGTGGCTACAGCAGGGGCCTGGGAGTCCGGAAGGACCTGAGTTCTAATTCAGACCCTTCCACCTGTCTGCCGGGTGGCCTTGGGCGAGCCACTTCACTTCTCTGGGCCTCGATTCCCTCTTCTGGAAAATGGGGATTCAATCCTAGCAGCACGGCCCGATGGCTACAGCAGGGGCCTGGGAGTCAGGAGGGACCTGGGTTCTAATTCTGAACCCTTCCACCTGTCTGCCGGGTGGCCTTGGGCGAGCCACCTCACTTCTCTGGCCTCGATTCCCTCTTCTGGAAAGTGGGGATTCAACCCCAAACAGCGTGGCCTGGTGGCTGGAGCAGGGGCCTGGGAGTCAGGAAGGACCTGGGTTCTAATTCTGGCCCCTTCCACCTGTCTGCCGGGTGGTCTTGGGCGAGCCACCTCACTTCTCTGGCCTCGATTCCCTCATCTGGAAAATGGGGATTCAATCCTGAACAGTGTGGACTGGTGACTAGAGCAGGGGCCTGGGAGTTAGGAAGGACCTGAGTTCTAATTCAGCCCTTCCACTTGTCTGCCGGGTGGCCTTGGGCGAGACACTTCACTTCTCTGGGCCTCGATTCCCTCATCTGGAAAATGGGGATTCAATCCCTAGCAGCATAGTCTGGTGACTAGAGCAGGGGCCTGGAAGTCAGGAAGGACCTGGGTTCTAATTCTGACCCCTCCACTTTTCTGCTGGGTGGCCTTGGGCAAGTCACTTCACTTCTCTCAGTGGAAAGAGCCTGGGCTTCGGAGTCAGTGGCCATGGGTTCGACTCCCAGCTCTGCCACTTGTCAGCTGGGTGACTGTGGGCGAGTCACTTTGCTTCTCTGGGCCTCAGTTCCCTCATCTGTAAAATGGGGATTAACTGTGTGTGAGCCTCACGTGGGACAACCTGATGACCCTGTATCTCTCTCAGTGCTTAGAACAGTGCTCTGCACATAGTAAGCGCTTAACAAATACCAACATTATTATTCTCTGGCCTCGATTCCTTTATCTGGAAAATGGGGATTCAATCCCTAGCAGAATGGTCTGGTGACTGGAGCAGGGGCCTGGGAGTCAGGAAGGACCTGAGTTCTAATTCAGACCCTTCCCCTTGTCTGATGGGTGGCCTTGGGCGAGCCACTTCACTTCTCTGGGCCTCGATTCCCTCATCTGGAAAATGGGAATTCAATCCCAAACAGCGTGGCCTGGTGGCTACGGCAGGGGCCTGGGAGTCAGAAAGGACCTGGGTTCTAATTCAGACCCTTCCCCTTGTCTGCTGGGTGACCTTAAGCGAGCCACTCCACTTCCCCGGCCTCGACTGCCTCATCTGGAAAATGGGGCTTCAATCCCCATTCCCGTGGGGCCCCGCGCCGCCCCCCCCATTTCGCTTCCGGCTGGGGGACCGGAAGTCATCCCGCCCCGACCGTCCGGCGTCCGAGCGGCTTCCGGAAGTGGTTCCGCCCCGAGTCCCGGGAGGGCGGCGCAGGCGCAGTGCGGGGGGGAGGGCGGCGCAGGCGCGGTGAGGCGGGGCGGGGGGGAGTCGGCGCAGGCGCGGTGAGGCGGGGCGGGGGGGGGGAGTCGGCGCAGGCGCGGTGAGGCGGGGCGGGAAGATGCGGTGGTCGGAGGCGTCGTCCGTCCGGGGGGCGGCTCGGGCGGGACGCCCCGGAGGCCGCCCGTGACCATGGTACTTCTCGGGGCCTTACTCTGCGATAAGCACTGTGCTGAGCGCCCGCACTGCCGGGAGGGGGGGGGGGGGAGGGTCGTCATCATCGTAAGGATGGTGATGCGTGCCCTGGACCAGGGCCCACGCTCTGCAAAGCGCTGAGGTCCAGCAGGGGCTGCGGGGGGGAGGGGGGAATAAGACTTAGCATCGTAATCACGGCATTTCAGGGCCCACTCTGTGCAAAGCGCTGAGGGGCAGCAGAGTCTGGGGGGAGGGATAATAGTTATGATCATCATGATGGCATTTAAGTGCCCACTCTGTGCAAAGCACCGAGGGGCATCGGGGTCTGGGGGGAGGAGGGAATAAGAGTTATAATTGGAATGATTACATTTAAGTGCCCACGCCGTGCAAAGCACTGAGGGGCAGCAGGGCCTGGGGGGACGGGGGAATAAGAGTTATAATCATGGCATTTAAGTGCCTACTCTGTGCAAAGCACTGAGGGGCATTCAGGGTCTGGGGGGGCGGGGAATAATCATAATCATAATGATGGCATTTAAGTGTCTACTCTGTGCAAAGCACTGAAGGGCATCAGGGTCTGGGGGGGAGGGAGGAATAATAGTTATAATGATGGCATTTTTGAAGTGCCTACTCTGTGCAAAGCACTGAGGGGCAGCAGGGCCTGGGGGGGGTAATAGTTATCATCATAATAATAATGATGGCATTTGTAAAGTGCCTACTCTGTGCAAAGCACCGAGGGGCGTCAGGACCTGGAGGGGAGGGGGGGAATACTAGTAAATCATAATAATGGTGATGGCATTTGTGAAGTGCCCACTCTGTGCAAAGCACTGAGGGGCATCGGGGTCTGGGGGGAGGGGGAAATAAGAGTTATAATCATAACGATGGCATTTAAGTGCTTATTCTGTGCAAAGCACTTAGGGGCATCGGGGTCTGGGCGGGAGGGGGGAGTAATAGTCATAATCATAATAATGATGGCATTTGTTAAGTGCCTACTCTGTGCAAAGCACTGAGGGGCATCGGGGCCTAGGGGGGAATAAGAGTAATAATCATAATCGTAATGATGGCATTTGTGGTGCCTACTCCGTGCGAAGCACTGAGGGGCATTCAGGGTCTGGGGGGGAGAGGGGAATAATCATAATCATAATGATGGCATTTAAGTGTCTACTCTGTGCAAAGCGCTGAGGAGCATCGGGGTCTGGGAGGGAGGGGGGGAATAATAATAATCATAATAATGGTGATGGCATTTGTGAAGTGCCCACTCTGTGCAAAGCGCTGAGGGGCATCAGGGTCTGCGGGGGAGGGGAGGAAGGGCACCGGGGGCTTGGGGGGAGGGGGATGGGGGGGGTCTGAGAGGGGGAGGGGCAGCAGGGTCTGGGGGAGGGGGAACAATAGTAATAATCATCGTCATAATAACGGTGATGGCGTCTGTTAAGTGCTTACTACGTGCGAAGCGCCGAAGGGCATCAGGGTCTGGGGGGGAGGGGAAGAGGGGCATCAGGGGCTTGAGGGGAGGGAGAATAATAGTAATAATAATCATAATAATGATGGCATTTGGTAAGTGCTTACTCTGTGCAAAGCACTGAAGGGCATCAGGCAAGCAGCGTCGCTCAGGGGCAAGAGCCCGGGCTTGAGCCAGCGGTCAAGGGTTCGAATCCCGGCCCCGCCACTTGTCAGCTGCGTGACCGTGGCCAAGTCGCTTCACTTCTCTGGGCCTCAGTGACCTCCTCTGTAAAATGGGGGTTAAGACCGTGAGCCTCACGGGGGACCACCCGATGACCCTGCGTCTCCCCCAGCGCTTACAACAGTGCTCTGCACGTAGTAAGCGCCTTAACAGATACCAACGTTATTATTATTGTTCTTATCAAGGTGAGGGGGAGAAGGGAGGAGGGGCACCAGGGTCGGGGGGGGGGGGATAATAATAATAATGGTAATAACGATGGCATCTGTTGAGTGCTTACTATGTGCAGAGCACTGAAGGGCATCAGGGTTGGGGGAGGGAGGGGAGGAGGGGCACCGGGGTCTGGGGGTGGGCAGCGGGGGCTTTGGGGGGGCCGGGGGGAGGGACGGCGGCGTCCGGTCTTTGCCAACAGGAAGGAAGCGGCTGGGCAGGGCGGCCCTCACAGCGCTCAGCGCCGCGCACGACATTCCCCCCTCATCCGGCCAGCTCCTGCACCGCGTCTGCATGCGTCCGTGAGAACGGAGAGAGAGAAGAGTCATAATAATATTAGTAAAGTTGGTATCGGTTAAGCGCTGACTCTGTGCCACGCACCGTTCCAAGCGCTGGGGGAGACACAGGGGAATCGGGTCGTCCCCCGTGGGGCTCACGGTCTTCATCCCCATTTCACAGATGAGGCCACTGAGGCCCAGAGAAGTGAAGTGACTCGCCCACGGTCACACGGCTGACAAGTGGCAGAGCCGGGATTCGAACCCGTGACCTCCGACTCCAAAGCCCGGGCTCTTGCCACTGAGCCACGATTTAGTGAGCGCTTACTCGGTGCAGAGCACTGGACTGAGCATTTGGGCCTCTAGACCTTAACGTGTCTGTCGTTCTGTCGTCCTCTCCCCAGCGCTCAGTCCAGTGCCCTGCCCACAGTGAGCGCCTAATAAACACGACTGAATTAATAATAACGTGGGTATTCGTCGAACGCTCACTATGTGCCAAGCACCGTTCTGAGCGCTGGGGGAGATACAGGCCGATCAGCATGTCGCCCGTGGGGCTCACGTTCTTCATCCCCGTTTTACGGAAGAGGGAACTGAGGCCCGGAGAAGCGAAGTGACGCGCCCAAAGTCGCGCAGCTGATGAGTGGCGGAGCCGGGATTCGAACCCCTGACCTCTGGCTCCCAAGCCCGGGCCCTTGCCGCCGAGCCACGTACGACACGTCAGTAGGGCAGACACCTGCCCCGTGCCCAGAAGAGCGACGCGCTCAAGGGAGCGGAGAAGGCAAGGGGTCAGGAGGTCGTGAGTTCCAATCCCCGGTCCGCCCCCCGTCCGCCGCGTGACCTCGGGTGAGTCACTTGGCTTCGGCGGGCCGCGGTTCCCCCCTCTGAAGCGGGGGCTGAAACGGCCAGCCCCGCGCGGGACGGGGACCGGCTCCAACCCCGTCCGCTCGGACCCGGTACGGCGCCCCGGCCCGCGGTGAGCGTGTGATAGAGGCCGGTCGTCGGCAGTGACGACGACGGCATTCGTCGAGCGCCTGCTCTGTGCCCGGCGCCGTTCTAAGCGCCGGGGGGGGGGGGGGTACGAGGTGACGGGGCGGGCCCCCGTGCGACTCGCGGTCTCCACCCCCCTTTGACAGATGAGGGAACCGAGGCCCGGAGAAGCCAAGTGACCGTCACACAGCCGAGGAGGGGCGGAGGCGGGATCGGAGCCCGCGACCCCCGACTCCCAAGCCGCGCCGCTTCTCCCTTAGCGATCGAGCGATCGGTAAGGCGGGGGGGGGTGGGGGGGCGAGGCGACGCCCGGCCGCGGGGCCGACGGGGAGGGGGCCGGGCGACCCCTCGGGGGGGCCCGGGGGGCGGGGGGGGGGGGCGTGGACCGGGCGTTGCGGCCGAGAGACGACACGGAGCGGGGAGAGGACGGGGGCTCGGCTCGGCGCGGGGGCCGTTCGGACGGAGAGGAGAGGGCAGGCGGTAGCGACGCTCCGGAGGCGGGACCGGCTCCCAGTTCATTCGTTCGCTCGTATTTGCCGAGCGCCCACCCCCTGCGGAGCGCCGGACCGAGCGCCCGGGAGGGGACGGTAGGATAGACGGCGTAGAGGGGGACGGGCGGGACGGCGCGGCCGGCGGCCCGCCCGCCCCGCGACCCCGGGGTCGCGGGGCGGGAGGACGAGGGGCTCCGTTTCGGACGGGCCCGGTCGGAGCCGTGGCCGGCCGTCTTCCCGGCGCGCCCGGCAGGCGGGCTCGGGGCGCCGACCGCGAGCGGAGCGCGGCGCCCGGCGCCCGGGGGCGGACGATGGAGCGGGGGGCCGCGCTCCCTACCCCGGGGGAGGCCACGGCCCCGGGTAGGGGGCGGGCGGGGGGGGCACCGAGCGGGGGTTTGGGGGCCGGGCGGCGGATGGGGATGGGCAGGAGCGGGGAGGGGGCGGGCGGGGGGGGTGGGTGGGCAGTGAATAGAGGTGGGGGGGGTGGGAGGCACGGGCGGGGTGGGCAATGAATGGGGGTGTGGGGAGCGGGCCGGGGATGAGG
Organism: Ornithorhynchus anatinus; assembly: GCF_004115215.2. NCBI lineage: Eukaryota > Metazoa > Chordata > Mammalia > Monotremata > Ornithorhynchidae > Ornithorhynchus > Ornithorhynchus anatinus. The sequence goes on along the minus strand of NC_041728.1, from coordinate 183,639,489 downwards.
ACGGGCGGAGCGGATGGGGGCGAGCGGGGGCGCGGAGGATGGGCGGGGCGGGGGGGGGGGTGCCGGGCGGGGCCCGGGGGGATGGGAGACGGGCGGGGGGGCCCGGGGCGGTCAGGGGCTGAGACGCGGTCCCCTTCCCTCCCGCAGGCGTCCCGGTGCTCCCCGGCGGCGCGGGCCCCGACCGGCCGAGGCCCGGGACGGCGGGCGCCGGCGGCGCGGCGGGCATGGCGGACGGCCGGGACGGGGGGCCGTGCCCGGGGGGCGGGGGCCGGGGGGTGAGCGTGGCGGCCCGCGGGGGCCTGCTGTTCGCCGTGGGGGCGGCGCTGGCCCTGGTCCTCAACCTGCTGCAGGTGCAGCGCCACGTCACCCTCTTCCCGCCGGACGTGCTGGCCGGCGCCCTCGGCTCCGCCTGGTGGGTGCCCCCCTGCTGCGGGACCGCCGCCGGTGAGTGACCCCCCGCCCCGCGCGGACCCCGCCCCCGCCCGCCGCGCCCCGGGGAGGGAGCGGGACGGGACGGAGGGACGGACGCCGGGCCCCCGGAGGCGCGCCGGGGACGCTCAGGGCCCCGTCGTGTGCCCGCGGGCAGCCGCGATCGGCCTGCTGTACCCGTGCGTCGACCGCCACCTGGGCGAGCCGCACCGGTTCAAGCGGGAGTGGTCCAGCGTCATCCGCTGCGTCGCCGTCTTCGTGGGCATCAACCACGCCAGCGCCGTATCCTTGCCCCGCGCCCCCGCCCGGGCCCCCGGCCTCCCCGGAGACCCCCCCGGCCGCCTCCCCGCGGAGGCCCCGTCCGGTCCGGCGGGGACCCGAGCCGCCCGATGGGTCGCCGGCGGTTTCCGGGGCGCCGCCTCCGCGCGCGGCGCGGGGCCGGGCGCCGGGGAGAGAGGAGACTAGAGTCAGCGGAGGTGATCCCCCCCCCCCCCCCCGCCCGTCCAGCGTCATTAATAATAACGTCGGTATCCGTCGAGCGCTTGCTCGGCGCGGAGCGCCGTCCCGAGCGCCGGGGGGGGGGGGATCCCCCCCCGCTCTTCGGCCCCGTTTTCCGGAGGAGGGAACCGGGGCCCAGAGAAGCGACTCGCCCGCGGTCGCCCGGCCGGCGAGGGGCGGGGCCGGGACCCGAACCCGTGACCCCCGGCTCCCGGACCCCGGCCCTTCCCGCCGAGCCGCGCTGTTTACGGAGCGCTCGCCGTGCGCGGGGCACCGGACCGAGCGCCCGGAGGGCCCGGCCCGGCAGCAGAGAGGGACCGTCCCCTCCCGGCGAGGGGACGGACGACGAAGCCGGGCGGGCGGGCGGACGGGCGTCCGTACCGTCGGAGCCGATCGACGGGAGCGTAGGTGCGGACGCCGCGATAATAAGATAGACTAATAAATACGTACAGATACGCGCGGGCGCTCGAGGCCTCGGGATTAGGACCCGGGGCCCCGTGACCCTCCCCGGTCCGTCCGCCCCGGGGGTGTCGAGAAGCGGCGTGCTGGGTCACGGGGCCCCGGGTTCCGATCCCGGCCCCGCCGCCCGTCCGCCGGGTGACCTGGGGCGAGTCGCTTCGCTCCTCCGGGCCTCCTCCGTCCCCTCCTCCGGGAAAACGGGGGCGGAGGCCGCGAGCCCCACGCGGGACGGGGGACCCCGTCCGACCCGACTGGGCCGCGTCCGCTCCGGCGCTCGGCGCGGTGCCCGGCACGGGGCGGGCGCTTAACGGATACCGTAAAGGAAGGGGGAAGACTGCTTGAAGGGGACAGACGGAAGTGCAGGGGCAGCAACGGGAGTAATAATGTTGGCGTCTGTTAAGCGCTTACGGTGTGCCGGGCGCCGTTCTGAGCGCCGGGGGAGATCCGGGGTCATCGGGTCGTCCCGCGTGAGGCTCCCGGTCTTCATCCCCGTTTTCCAGACGAGGCCACCGAGGCCCGGGGAAGCGGCTCGCCCGCGGTCACCCGGGCGCCGAGCGGCGGGGGCCGGGATTCGAACCCGCGACCTCCGACCCCCGAGCCCGGGCTCTTCCCGCTGAGCCGCGCCGCTTCCCTAAGGCAGACGGAGAAGGCTAGAGCCCGGGCCCGGCAGTCGGGAGGTCCCGGGTTCTAGTCACCTCGGCCGAGTCACCTGGCTTCTCCGGGCCTCGGTTCCCTCCTCCGGAAAAGGGAGCTAGGGACCGGGGCCCACCCGAGTTGCCCGCGTCCCCGCCGGCGCTCGGTCCGGCGCCCGGCACCTAGTCCGCGCTGAAGAGACGCCGTCGGGATTCCCGGGGCTCTTATAATGATGTTGGTGTTCGTTGAGCGCTTACTCTGTGCAGAGCACTGTTCTGAGCGCCGGGGGAGACACGGGGGAGTCGGGTCGTCCCACGTGGGGCCCACGGTCTTAATCCCCATTTGACGGACGAGGGAACCGAGGCACAGAGAAGTTAAGTGACTAATAACGTAGGCGTCTGTTAACCGTCATGACGTCGGTATTGGTGAAGCGCTCACTCTGTGCGGAGCCCCGTCCTGAGTCGCCCCACGTGGGGCTCGCCGGCTTCATCCCCGTTTGACAGATGAGGGAACCGAGGCCCAGAGAGGGGAAGCGACTCGCCCGCCGCCGAGCGGCGGGGCCGGCATTCGAACCCGTGACCTCCGGCCCCCGAGCCCGGGCTCTCGCCGCCGAGCCCCGGGGAGGCCGGGGCCGCGGCGGGGAGGGCTCCCCGGAGGCGGCGGGATCTCGGGAGGCCGGCGAGGGCGGAGGGGGCGGCGGGGAGGGGCCCCGGCGTCCCCGCCCGGGCCCGCGGGGACGGGACGCTTCCTTGACGGCCGGGCCAGAAAGTGGATTTCGCCAACAACCTGCAGCTGTCGCTGACGGTGGCGGCCCTGTCGGTGGGACTGTGGTGGACGTTCGACCGGTCCCGCAGCGGCCTGGGCCTGGGGCTGGGCGTCGCCGTCCTGGGCACCGCGGGCACCCAGCTGCTCGTCCACCACGGCGTCTACCGGTGAGCCGCCGGGCCCGGGGGCGGGGGCCGGGCGGGGGGGGGGGCGCCCCGGCCGGGGCCGCGGGCCTCGCCCTTTCATCCGGTCCCGCGGACTGAGCGCTTACCGTGCGCGGGGCACCGGGCCGGGCGCCCGGGAGAGGACGACGCGGCAGTGGACGGAGCCGTTCCCCGCCCGCGACCGGCCGACCGTCCGGGGGGGGGGGGTGACGGACGTGGATAGAGGTTCACTCGTTCACTCAGTGGTATTTATGGAGCGCCTCCTCCGTGCGGAGCGCCGGACCGAGCGCTCGGGCGAGGACGACGCGGCAGTAAACGGAGACCCATTCCCCGCCCACGCCCGGCCGACGGTCCAGACGGGCCGACGGACGTCAATAGAGACCGACCCGCTCATTCGCTAGTATCTGTTGAGCGCTCACCGTGTGCGGGGCACCGGGCCGAGCGCTTGGAATGGGCGATCGGGCAACAGGGAGAGGCCGTCCCTGCCCGGCGACGGGCTCACGGTCCGATCGGGGACGGACGGACGGACGGACGGACGGAAATGAGGGACGAGGACGGAAGCGGGCTGAGGGAGGGGGGATGAAGAAACGGAGCGAGTCGGGGCGACGCCGAAGGGAGCGGGGGGAGAGGAGGGCGCGGTCGGGGAGGGCTGCCGGGAGGAGGTGGGATTTGAGGAGGGAGGACGTTCCGGGCCGGGGGCCGGCGGCGGGCCGGGCGAGCCGGAGGCCCCGGGAGGAGGTCGCCGTTTCCACGCTCGCCGTGTGCCGAGCACCGACTGAGGTGCCGGGGCGTAGCCGAGAAACGGCGAGGCCCGGCGGCAGGAGGCCGGGCTCGGGAGTCAGAGGTCACGGGTTCCGATCCCGGCAGCTCCGGGCCGGTCGCTTCACCTCTCTGGGCCTCGGTGACCTCGTCCGCCAAATGGGGAGGAAGACGGGGAGCCCCACGGGGGGCCACCTGATCGCCTCGTGTCTCCCCCAGCGCTTAGAACGGTGCTCAGAATAGTGAGAGGAGTGGCACGCGCCGAGCACGCGCCGGGTGCGGAGCACCGTTCTGAGCGCCGGAGGCCGACCGTGGTCGGACCCGGTCCCCGTCCCCCGTGAGGCTCGCGGTCTCCGTCGGACGGACGAGGGGACCGAGGCCCGGAGAAGCGCAGCGACTCGCCCGAGGTCGCCCGGCCGACAGGCGGCGGAGCCGGGATCCGGACCCGCGGCCGCTGACTCCCGAGCCCGGCCTCTCGCCGCTGAGCCGCGCCGCTTCTCTCGACGTCCAGCGAGCGCCTGACGTGTGTTAACGTTGCCACGGACGCGGCATTCGTTGAGCGCTTGCCGGGCGCCGCACCGGGCGCCGGGGGGGGCGCGGCGTTCGAGGCCACGTGGGACCTTTGGCCTCAAATAGGGGAAAGGGGTTGAATGCCCGTTCCGCGGCGGGGGGGACCGAGGCCCAGAGACGCCGGGCGACCGGCCCGAGGGGGGCGGAAGGACCCGGGTTCTAATCCCGGCCCCGCCGCCCGTCTGCCGCGGGTCCTCGGGCGAGTCTCTCGCTTCTCCGGGCCTCGGTCCCCTCCTCCGGAGAACGGGGTTGGAGACCGTGAGCCCCGGCGGGGGACGGCGCCCGGTCCGGTGCCCGGCGCGCGGCGGGTGCTCGACGGGTACCGTCTGCCCCGAAAGATGACCGGGCGGCGTCCGCCCCACGGGCATTAGGCGCCCGCCGCCGCGCCCCAGCGAGGGGGGGCGGGGGGGGGGGAGGGGGGTCCCTCGGGCCCGGCCCCGACCGCCTCCGTGTGTCCGCGCGCGGCCTGTCGCGGCAGGTACTCCTCGCCCGACTTCCTCTACGTTCGCTCCTGGCTCCCTTCCATCTTCTTCGCCGGCGGCGTCACCGTGGGGAACATCGGCCGCCAGCTGGCCATGGTGAGCCGGCCGCCCCCCGCCCCGCCGGGGGCCGGGGCCGGCCCGGGGGCCCGGGGGGAGGCCGGAGAGGTGAGGAGGACGGGCGTTCGGGGGCGCGGGGAGCGGAGGGGGGCCGCGGGGGGCGGGCGGAGGCCGGGGGGGCGGGGGGGCGGGAACCGGGAGGCCGGGGAGCGGGCGGAGGCTTGGGGGAGAACGGAGGCCGGAGAGCTCGGGGATCGGCGGGAGGCCGGAGAGGCCGGGGGTGCGGGGAGAGGGTGGAGGCTGGAGAGGCCGGGGGTTGGATGAAGGGTGGGGGCAGGGGTGGAGGGAGAGGGCGGAGGCTGGGGAGGTCAGGGAGCGGGCGGAGGCCGGGAAATCGGGGGGCCGGGGAGCGGGAGGAGGTCGGGGGCGGGCGGAGGCGGCCGGTCGCCGTCCTCCCGGGCGGCCCCCGGCCTCCCCTTTCCTCAACTGCCTCCAGCCTCCGCCGGAAGGAGCCGGTCCGCGCCAGCCCCGGGGACGGGGGCGCCGCCTCTCTGTCCCCCGCGGGGGCCGGGCGCGGAGGCCGGGGGACGACCCTCACCGGCCCCCCCCCCCCCCCCCCCCGCCCCCAGTACGAATGCCAAGCGACGGCGGAAAAGACCCACCCGGAGTGAGCCCCCCCCGCGGGCGGCGACGGACCGGACGCTCCGGGGACCCTCCGGCCGCGGCGCGGGACGGCCGGACCCCGCCCGGGGAGCCCGGACCCTCTCCGGGACCGCCACGGCCCGGCCCGCGGGCCCGGCGAGGGGAGGCCCCCGAGGGGACGGGAGCGGCGGATCCCCGCACCCCGAGCGCGGGCCCCGGAGATCGGCGCCGCCGGACGCGGGGACGGACGGACGGGGCGGCCCCGGGGGCCCGGCGTGAGGCCGGAGGGCCCCGGGCCCCGCGGGGGACCCGCCGGGCGGCCTCGGCCGCCCCCCTCCCTCGCGCCCCTGCGCCCGTGCGCCCCGGTGGCCGCCGCACCCTCCGCCCCACGCCGCGGTCGACCGTCTTCGCGCTTCGCGTCTTCGCGCTTGTAATAATAATCTGAGAAGTCCGACGATTGCCGTTCTCGTTCGGCGCCTGCCACGTGCCGGACGCCGCGCTCAAGCGTCGCGGTGGGGCCCGGGCCCGGGAGTCGGAAGGTCACGGGTTCCCATCCCGGCTCCGCCCCTCGTCTGCCGGGCGACCGCGGGCGCGTCGCTTCGCTTCTCTGGGCCTCGGTGACCTCATCTGGAAAATGGGGCCAACGATGGTGATCTAAGCGCTTATCACGTGCCGAGCACCGTCCCGAGCGCCGCGGGGGGGGGGGGCGGGGGGGGGATCCGGAGGGGTCAGGTGGTCCCACGGGGGGCTCGCGGCCTTCTCCCTCCCCCATTCGACGGATGAGGTCGCCGAGGCCCAGAGAAGTGAAGCGACTGGCCCAAAGTCACCCAGCTGACGAGCGGCGGGGCCGGGATTCGAACCCGCGACCTCTGACTCCCAAGCCCGGGCTCTTGCCGCTGAGCCCCGCCGGGGGAGCCCACGGGGGACAGGGACTGCGTCCGGCTCGACTTGGGAGAAGCGGCGCCGTGGAGTGGGTAGAGCCCGAGCCCGGGAGTCGGAAGGTCGCGGGTTCTAATCCCGGCTCCGCCGCTTGTCGGCCGGGTGACCTCGGGCGAGTCGCTTCCCTTCTCCGGGCCTCGGTTCCCTCGTCTGTCGAATGGGGATGAAGACCGCGAGCCCCACGGGGGACGGGGACGGGGTCCGTCCCGGTTTGCTTGGATCCGCTCCGGTGTTGGTATCCGGTAAGCGCCTCCTATGTGCCGAGCACCGTTCTAAGCGCCGGGGGGGATGCGGGGGAATCAGGTCGTCCCAGGTGGGGCTCCCGGTCTTCATCCCCGTTTTCCAGATGAGGGAACCGAGGCCCCGAGAAGTGAAGCGACTCCGCCCAAAGTCCCACAGCTGAAGAGTGGCCGAGCCGGGATTCGAACCCATGTCCTCTGACGCCAAAGCCCGGGCTCTTTCCACCGAGCCACGCTGCTTCTCTATACAGTGCTCGGTGGACAGTGCTCAGTACAGTGCTTGGCACATGATAAGCCCTTAACAAGGACCGCTTTTATCATCGTCGTCGTCGTCGTTATTACGAGCAAGTCGGGTCGGACGGGCTCCCGGTCTCCGTCCCCTTTTGACAGATGCGGAAACCGAGGCCCAGAGAGGTGGGTGACTCGCCCGAGGGCACGCGGCGGACGAGCGGCGGAGCCGGGATCCGAACCCACCGCCTCTGACTCCCGGGCCCGGCCTCTTGCCGCGGAGCCCCGCTGGGCGGGGGACGGGGACCGGGTCCAATCCAATTTGCTTGTATCCCCCCCCCCCCCGGCGCTTAGTACGGTCATTACTCGCATTATTAAGGATCCGGATTCCGATCTCGGCTCCGTCCGCCGCGTGACCTCGGGCGGGTCGCTTCGCTCCTCCCGGCCTCAGTTCCCTCGCCCGTCAAACGGGGACGGAGACGGTGAGCCCCCCGCGGGGGCCGTGTCCGACCCCGTTGGCTGGGACCCGCCCCGGCGCTCAGTGCAGTAGAGAAGCAGCGTGGCTCAGCGGAAGGAAGGAGCAGGGGCCTTGGAGTCAGAGGTCACGGGTTCGGATCCCGGCTACGCCACCCGTCGGCTGGGTGACCGTGGGCGAGTCGCTTCACTTCCCGGTGCCTCAGTTCCCTCATCTGTCAAATGGGGATGGAGACCGGGAGCCCCGCGGGGGGGCGACCCGATTCCCCGGTGTCTCCCCCGGCGCTTAGAACGGTGCTCGGCACATAGTGAGCGCTTAACGGTTACCAACGTTATGACTGTTATCATTATTACAGTGCCCGGCACGTAGCGAGCGCTTAACAGGTGCCATTATCATCCTCGTCACGGACCCCCGACCGCCTCCCTCCGGGGCCGCTGCCCGCCTGGAGCGGGGCGGGGGGGGTCGAAGGGCACGGGGGCGGGTTCCGACGACCCCCCTCCCGGTCAGCTCTGCCCGGCGCGGCCGGGCTCCCGAGCGCTCGCTCTCCACCGGCGCGCCGCACACGAAGCGCTCCAGCCGTTCGATCGATCGGGTGCTACTTACTGAGCGCTCCCGTGGGGCGTCGCGACAGAGGCGGGGGCCGGCCCAGCGCGGCCACCTGTCGGCCGCGTGGCCCCGGCCGAGTCGCTTGGCTTCTCGGCGCCTCGGTTGACCCCATCCGGAAGATGGGGATGAAGACCGCGAGCCCCACGCGGGACGGCCCCCATTCCCCCGCGTCTCCCCCAGCGCTTAGAACGGCGCTCGGCACGCAGTAGGCGCTCGACGGATACCGACATCATCGCCTCCTGGCCCGCGAGGAGTTCACGGTCCGGCGGCCCCGTCCCGAGCCCCGGGGCGCCCGCGCGGTCGGCGGCGTCTACGGAGCGCCGTACCGGGCGCCGGGGAGGACCGCGGAGCGGTCGGGGGACGCGATCCCCGCCCTCGAGAGGCTTCCCGTCCGCGTGCGGGACACTGTGCTGAGCGCTCGGGGAGGCAGCGTGGCTCGGTGGGAAGGGCCCGGGCTTGGGAGTCAGAGGTCACGGGTCCGACTCCCGGCTCCGCCACCCGTCAGCTGTGGGACCGTGGCTGAGTCGCTTCACTTCTCCGGGCCTCGGTTCCCTCGTCTGGAAAGTGGGGATCGACCGTGAGCCTCCCGTGGGACGACCCGATGACCCCGTATCTCCCCCGGCGCTCAGAACGGTGCTCGGCGCAGGGCGGGCGCTTAACGAATACCAGCGTTATCATCAGACTAGGGTTGAGAGGCACCGCCCCCGGGGAGCTTCCTGTCTCCCGCGGGCAGAGCGCTGCGCTGAGCGCTCGGGGGAGTGGAACAGAGTTAGCGGACGCCCGACGGGCTCCCGGCCTCGTGCGCGCGGAGCGTCGTGCCCGGTGCCCGGGGCGGTCGGAGGTGCTCCCGCGGGCCCGGCGGCGGCTCTCTAGCTCCCCCGGGCCCGACGGTGGCTCCCCACTGCTCCCTCGGACCCGACGGCGGCTCTCCGGCGCTCCCTCGGACGCGACGGCGCCTCTCCGGTGCTCCCTCGGGCCGAATGGCGGGTCCCCGGTGCTCCCTCGGACCCAACGGTAGCTCTGCGGTGCTCCCTCGGGCCATGCGGCGGGTTCCCGGTGCTCCCTCAGACCCGACGGCGGCTCTCCGGTGCTCCCTCAGACCCGACGGCGGCTCTCCGGTGCCCCTTCAGACCCACCGGTCGGCTCTCCGGTGCTCCCTCTTCCTTTCTTTCTCTCACGGTACTCGTTAGGCGCTCACTCTGCTCCCGGGCCGGACCCCAGTGGCCGTGAATCGGACCCCCCTGCTTCACCTGCCCCCCCCAAAAGATGGATTTTAGAGCAGATGGGGCCAGAGCGGTCCTGGGGAGCCCAGATGACTCCACTTAGGTGTGCCGATTTTGGACACGGGACTAATTCCACGGGACGTGGAAGCAGCGCGGCTCAGTGGAAAGAGCCCGGGCTTTGGAGTCGGAGGTCATGAGTTCGAATCCCAGCTCTGCCACCTGTCAGCTGGGTGACCGTGGGCGAGTCGCTTCACTTCTCTGTGCCTCGGTGACCTCATCTGGAAAATGGGGATGAAGACCGCGAGCCCCACGTGGGACGACCTGACTCCCCCGTGTCTCCCCCGGCGCTTAGGACGGTGCTCGGCACGTGGGAGGCGCTTAACAGATGCCAGCGTTATTAATTAAGGAGCAGCTTGGCTCGGCGGAAAGACCCCGCGCTTGGGAGTCCGAGGCCTTGGGTTCTAATTCCGGATCCGCCGCCTGTCAGCCGGGTGACTCGGGGCGAGTCGCTTCACTTCCTCTGGGTCTCGGCGACCTCATCTGGAAAATGGGGATGAAGACCGGGAGCCCCACGTGGGACGACCCCATGACCCCGTATCTCCCCCAGCGCTTAGAACGGTGCTCGGCACAGAGGAGGCGCTTAACGAATACCAACGTTATTATTACTAATTCCACTCTGCCACCGATTGGCTGTGTGACCTTGGGTGAGTCACTTCACTTCTCTGGGCCTCGGTGACCTCGTCCGTCCAACGGGGATGGAGACCGCGAGCCCCCCGTGGGACGGGGACCGTGGCCGATCCCGTTTGCTCAGCCCCACCCCAGCGCTTGGTCCAGCGCCCGGCACGTAGTAAGCGCTTAGCGAGAACCGTTCTTCTTCTTCTTCTCTGTGCCTCAGTTCCCTCCTCTGGAAAACGGGGACGACGACCATGAGCCCCTCCAGGGACAGGGACCGGGTCCAACCCGATGAACCTGTATCTATCCCAGCACTTAGAACAGTGCTTGGCGGAGAGTAAGCACTTAATATCATCATTACTATCATTGATTAATTCCTGCTCAGTGGCAAGAGCCCGGGCTTCGGAGTCCGAGGTCATGGGTTCGACTCCCGGCTCTGCCGCTCGTCAGCTGTGTGACCGTGGGCGAGTCGCTTCACTTCTCTGGGCCTCAGTGCCCTCATCTGGAAAATGGGGATTAGCCGGGAGCCTCCCGTGGGGCAACCTGATGACCCTGTATCTGCCCCAGCGCTTAGAACGGTGCTCGGCACATAGTAAAGCGCCTAACAGATACCAACATTATCATTATTGTTATTACCGTGCTGAGCACCCGCTCTGTGCAGAGCACTGGACGGCGTACTCACCGTGTCCACCGTGTTGTGCTGGGCATCTGCCGTGGGCAGAGTGCTGTGCTGGACACCTATTGGAAAGAAGCAGCGTGGCTCAGTGATGAGAGTCAGAGGCCGTGGGTTCCAATCCCGCCTCCGCCACTTGTCCGCCGTGTGACTCCGGGCCAGTCGCTTCACTTCTCTGGGCCTCGGTGACCTCCTCTGGAAAATGGGGATAAGGACCGTGACCCCCCCCCCCCCCCACGGGGGACCACCTGATCACCCTGCATCTCCCCCAGCGCTTAGAACAGTGCCTGGCACATAGTAAGCGCTTAACAGATACCAACATTATTATTGTTAGTACTGGAGGCAAAGGAGGATGCCAACAGTAAAACAGACCCGCCAATTCATTCGGTAGTATTTTTCGAGCGCTTACCGTGCGCAGAGCACTGTGCTAAGCGCTTGGGAGAGGACAGTACAACAATAAACACACATTCCCCGTCCGCAACAGGCTTGCGTTCATTCATTCGTATTTATTGAGCGCTTACAGTGTGCAGAGCACTGTACTAAGCGCTTGGAATGGACACGTGGGTAACAGAGACGGTCCCTGCCCTTTGAAGGGCTTGCAGCAACCACTGTTTTTGGAGAGCGCTGTGCTGGACTCTTACTGCGTGCAGAGCGTTGTGCTGGACTCCTATTGTGTGCAGAGCACCGTGCTAAGCGCTTGGGAGAGGACAGTACAACAATGGACACATTCCCCACCCACAACGAGCTTTAGTAATCGCTGCATGTACAGCGCTATGCTGGACTCCTACTGTGAGCAGAGCACTGTGCTGAACTACTGTGTGCGGAGGACTGGAACGGACACCCGCTGTGTGCGGAGCACTGTGCTAAGCGCTTGGGAGAGTAAAATACACCGACAGACACATTCCCCGCCCGCAACAAGCTTGCAGCAACCGCTGTATGGGCAGCGCTTTGCTGGACTCCTCCTGTGCGCCGAGCGCTCTCCAAGCGCTTAGTACGGTGCTCCGCACACAGTAAGCGCCCGATAAATACGACTGACTCAACGAATGCTGGACTCCTACCGTGTGCGGCGCCCCGGGATGGGTACCCGCTGGGTACCGAGCACTGTGCTGAACCCCCCCCCCCCCGGGTGCCGAGCGTCGTGCTGCACGGTCACTGGCTGCCGAAGGCCGTGCCGAGTGCCCGCTCTGCGCTGAACGCTGGGCTGGGCCCAGAGCACCGGACCAGGCCGCTGAAGGGACACAGAGGAGACGTCGGGGCCGGAGCGGGGGGAATCGAGGACTTCCTCGGCACATAGGCCCTCATCAAGGGGGAGCGGTCGGTTCGAGCCTCGGCGGATTGGAAAACCACGCCAGCGGCCAATAGGTACGTCGATCCGAGCCCCGCCGTGCCGACCGCCCCCCGACCTGATCACGATCCTAACCGTGATCGGGAGAACGATGGCGTGGGCTAAGCGCTTACTGTGTGCCGGGCTCTGTCCCGAGCGCTGGGGCGGATGCGAGCTAATCAGGTTGGACCCAGGCCCCGTCCCACGAGGGGCGCCCGGTCTCCATCCCCATTTGACGGACGAGGGGACCGAGGCCCAGAGAAGTAATGATAATGATAACGTTGGTATCGGTTAAGCGCTGACTACGGGCGGAGCCCCGTTCTAAGCGCTTGGGGGAGAGACGGGCTCATCGGGCCGTCCCGCGCGAGGCTCCCGGTCTTCGGCCCCATCTGACAGATGAGGTCACCGAGGCCCAGAGGAGCGAAGCGACTGGCCCGCGGTCACGCAGCTGACGAGTGGCAGAGGAGGGAGTCGAACCCGTGACCTCTGACTCCGAAGCCCGGGCTCTTGCCACTGAGCCGCGCCGCTTCCCTGTAGATACCGTCCGTCGCTTGCTCGGTCGATCCGGGCCCCGTCGCCCTCTGTCGACCCCCGTATTCAATCTGCCGCCCAGTCCCGCCGGTTGGACCGTCACCACATCGCAAAAATCCGCCCTTTCCTCTCCGTCCAAACCAGTAGGGCTTCGATACCCTAGCGTGGCTCAGTGGAAAGAGCTCGGGCCTGGGAGTCGGAGGTCATGAGTTCGAATCCCGGCTCTGCCCCTTGTCAGCTGGGTGACTGTGGGCGAGTCACTTCGCTCCTCTGGGCCTCAGTGACCTCATCTGGAAAATGGGGATTCACTGGGAGCCCCATGTGGGACGACCCCATTCCCCTGTATCTCCCCCAGCGCTTAGAACGGTGCCCTGCACATAGTAAGCGCTGAACAAGTATCGACGTTGTCATCATTAATACGATCTCTCCTCCTGTCCCGCCTGGATGACGGGATGGGCCTCCCGGCTGACCTCCCCGCCTCCCGTCTCTCCCCGCTCCGGTCCACATTTCGCTCTGCCGCCCGCGTCGTTTGTCTACAAAAACGTTCAGTCCGCGTGTGTTCAGTCCCCAAGACCCTCCGGGGGTTGCCCGTCCCCCTCCGCAGCAAACAGAAACCCCTCACCCATCGGCCTCCGAGCCCCCCACGCCCCGGCCCCGTCCTCCCTCCCCTCCCTTCCGTCCTCCTCCGGCCCGGGCCGCGCGCCCGGCTCCTCCGCCGCCGCTCGCCTCCTCCCCGGGCCTCCGGCTCGCCCGGCCCACGTCCCGCCTCGGGCCCGGAACCCCCTCCCTCCTCAAATCCCGCCGCCGACGACTCTCCCGTTCAGTTGATCGGATTCGCTGAGCACTTAGTGTGAACAGAGCAGTGCTCCCGGTACAGTGCTGCTGTGTGACCTTGGACAAGTCGCTTCACTTCTCCGGGCCTCGGGTCCCTCGCCCCTAAAATGTGGATTGAGACCGTGAGCCCCGCGTGGGACAGGGACGGTGTCCAGCCGGATTAGTCTAGTACAGCGCCCAGCACGTAGCGTGGCTCGGTGGATAGAGGCTGGGCCTGAGAGTCAGAAAGTCATGGGTTCTAATCCCGGCTCCTTGTTCATTCATTCGTTCATTCACTAGTATTTATTGAGCGCTTACTATGTGCGGAGCGCTGTACGAAGCGCTCGGAATGGACACATCGGCAACAGATATGGGGTAGATACGAGGTCGTCGGGTCGTCCCTCGTGGGGCTCGCGGTCTTCATCCCCACTGTACGGATGAGGAAAGTGAGGCCCAGGGAAGTGCGGCGACGGGCCCGTGGTCACACAGCTGACGAGTGGCGGAAGCGGGATTAGAACCCACGACCTCTGACTCCCAAACCCGTGTTAAGCGCTTACTCTGCGCCGGGCACCGTACTAAACGCTGGGGCGGGTAGAGGCCGATCGGGCTGGACCCAGTCCCCGTCCCACACGGGGCTCACCGTCCTCCTCCTCATTTTACGGACGAGGTCACCGAGGCCCGGAGAAAAGAAGTGACCCGACCAAGGTCACGCGGCAGACAAGCGGCAGAGTCGGGATTGGAACCCAGGTCCTTCCGACCTCCAGCCTGCGGCCCCTCGGCTTTCCGGGCACTTGGACCGGCGCTCCGCACGCGGCGGGGGCTCAGTAAATGCGACTGAAACAACGAACGATCGAATATCTACTGAGTCCGTTGTCCTCCCCCGAGCGCTCAGTGCAGCGCCCTGCACCCAGTAGGCCGTCAGCTCCCCGAGGACGAGGACCACGACCTCCACCGCCCGGTGGACCCTCCCGAGCGCTCAATACGGCGCCGGGCACCCGGCGGACCGGAAGCCCTTGAGGGCGGACGTGTCCCCCAGCCCTCCCGTCCTCCGCCGAGCTCCGCTCGGTACAGCGCTCGGCACCCGGTACCCCGGAAGCCCCTCGAGGGCGGGGGTCGCCTCGCGGCCGCTCCCCCACGCCCGGCCCCGCTCCCCGCCCCGAGCGAGCGCCCGATAGACCCCGCCGACCGACGGGCCGACGGAAACGCCGGGCGGAGGCGACGCTCCCTGCCTTCCCGCTCCTCTTTCTCCGTTGTGTTTTGTTTTTAATTACGGGAGAAGAGCCTCCGAGTCCCTGATTTATGATCTGAGGAAGTAATTGCGTCTCCGGGCCCCGGGCTGCCGGAATAATTACCCCGAGTCCTCCCTGTCAGATCCCAGGCCGGGGAGAGATAACGTGCCAACCGAGGAGTCCCTTTAATGTAGATTAATGCGCCTCGCTCTCCTCTGCGTGTATGTACACAGGTACGCATAATTAAGATTAATTTCCCCTACCTCTAACGGTCCCCGCCGTGTCCCCCGCGGACGAACGAGGCCGTAATCGCCGCTAATTGGGGGGGGGGCCGCGAGGACGGAGGAGACCCCGTCGGGGGGCTCTCTCTTCCTTTCCCTTCCCCTTCCCCCTCCTCCCCACACATCCCCGCCCGGCCCCCCGCCTTCCCAACTGTTCCCGCTCGGGGAAGATCGACTAGATGGCGTCGAGCCCGGGAGTCGATCGTCCCCTTCCGCTCCTCTCCCTCCTCTCCCGCCCACCCCCGGCTGGTCCGGATCGATCCCCGCATCTCTCCCCCCGGGGCCCGGGGAGGAGCGGAGAGGCCGAGCGGACGACGGGCCTTGGTCGGGCGCCCCGTGGTCGGGGCCGACGCGGGAGATCGTCGGGTCGGATGCACGAGGCGGCCGAGGGTCTCCTTGAACGTCGGTGCCGTCCGTGGAGCGCTGACTACGTGGCGGGGCCCGTACTGGGCGCCGGCGTGGAGGCGGGCCAGTGGGGTTGGACGCGGTCCCCGTCCCGGGGGGGCTCGCGGGCTCCTTCCCCGTTTTATAGCCGAGGGGACCGGGGCACGGGGGTGCGAAGGGATTGGCCCGCGGTCGCCCGGCGGGCCTAGGACCCGTGACCTTCTGACTTCCGGGCCCGGGCTCCGGCCGCTCTGCCGGAGCGCTCGCTGCGCGGAGGGCACTGCGCGAGGCGCCTGGGGGAGTCCGCTAGAATGGAGCGTCCGCAAGGAGCTGACCGTCTCCCCGGGCCCCCATCTCTCCCGTCCCGCCGCCCACCCCCGGCCCACGTCCGGCCTCCGGCCCGGAACGCCCTCCCGCCTCAGATCCCGCAGACGGTGACTCTCCCCTCTCTTCATAGCCTCACCGAAGGCCCACCTCCTCCAAGAGGCCTTCCCTGACTGCACCCTCCTCTCTTCTTCACCCGCTCCCTTCCGCATCCCCCCCCCCGACTCGCGCGCTTCCTTCATCCCCCCTTCCGGCCCCGCACCACTCACGTCCACGTCCCTCATTTATTCATTGCTTCCCCTGGCAGGCCGTCAGGGGATTCACTGTGGGCAGAGAATCGATCTGTTTATTTTTCTATTGGACTCTCCCAAGCACTTAGTACGGTGCTCTGCACACAGTCAGCGCTCAATAAATGCGATTGAATGAATGAATGAACGAACGAATGAATGAACGAACGAGCGAATGAGCGGTGGGTAGGGGCTTCCTCCTCACCTTGTGGAGAGAGGGACCGGAGAGGTTGAGCGACAGGGTCCGGGACTCACGGCGGGCGGCGGAAAGAGGCGGGATTATTCGTTCATTCCTTCATTTAATCATACTTATTGAGCGCTTCCTCTGGGCGGAGCGGCATACTGAGCGCTTGGAAACTCCAATTCGACAACAAAGAGAGGACGATCCCTACCCGGCAACGTGCTCGCGGTCTAGAAGTGAGGAGGCAGACGACAAAACTAGTAAATAGGCATCAGTGGCATCATTATAAGTAAACAGAATGATAGATGATGCATATCGTTAATAAAATAAATAGAATAATAAATACGTACAAAAACAGACAAGTGGTGTGGGGCGGAGGAGAGGGGAATAGAGCGGAGGGAGGGAGTCGGGGCGATGGGGAGGGGAGGAGGAGCAGAGGAAATGGGGGGCCGAGCTCGGTCTCCAAGGGATCTTCCGGGGCAGGGTAGGGTCCGACGCCGGACCCTAAAATGGTGTCCTCGGAAGGCTCCCCCCGCCTTCCGGCTTCGGGTTTTCGACCCCGGCTCCGCTCCCGGCGGTCTTTGGGGTGTCCGGTCGGGGCTCGTTCTCCTCCCGGGGTCCCTCCACACACAGCTGGCAAGTGGCAGAATTGGGATTCGAAACCCATGACCTCTGACTCCCCAAGCCCGGCCTCTTCCCACTGAGCCACGTTAGGTGATCCCCATTTCACAGGTGAGGAACTTGAGGCGCTGAGGAAGTGAAGTGACTTGCCCAGGGTCATACAGCGGCCAGGCAGCAGAGCCGGGATTGAAGCCCGGGTCTCCTGACTCCCTCTTTCACACTAGGCCGCGCTGCTTCTCAATCAGTGGTTTTTATTGAGTACTTTGTGCGGAGCACTGTGCCGAGCGCTTGGGAGAGAGGAATAGAGGAGGCAGGATCCCTCCCCTCAAGGAGCTTCCAATCTGCTGTGTGCAGAGCGCTGTGCTGAGCACTTGGGAGGGAACGACAGAGTCAAGAGACCCAGCCCTGTCCTCAAGGAGCTTCCAGTCTGCTGTGTGCAGAGCAGTGTACTGAGCGCTCGGGAGAGGACACTAGAGCAAGTACACTTGTCAGCTGGGTGACTGTGGGCAAGTCACTTCACTTCTCTGGGCCTCAGTTCCCTCATCTGTCAAATGGGGATAAAGACTGTGAGCCCCCCGTGGGACGACCTGATCCTCCTGTGTCTACCCCAGCGCTTAGAACAGTGCTCTGCACAGAGTAAGCGCTTAACAGATACCAACATTATTAAGAAGACACGATCCCTGCCCTCAAGGAGCTTCCGGTCGGCTGTGTGCAGAGCACTGTGCTGAGCAGCGGGGACGGGACAGTAGCCCGCGGCCGCTACAGCGAGCCAGAGCGCTCCTACCCGTCCGCCCCTCCGTTCAGTTCAATCGTATTTATCGAGCGCTTACTATGTGCAGAGCACTGTACTAAGCGCTTGGAGTGAAAAAGTCGGCAACAGACCAGCCAGACCCGTCGTGGCTGGGCCCATGGAGGCAGAGGAGGCCGCTCCTCCCCGTCCCCACCCACGACCCGGAGTGTAAAGGGAGGATGAGGCGGAGGACATGGAGGAGGACGACGAGGACAAGTGACCTCCCTCCTCAAATCCCACCGACGATGACTCTCCCCCCCCTTCAAAGCTTACTGAAGTCCCACCCCCTCCGAGAGGCCTTCCCTGACTGCGCCCTCCTTTCCTCACCTCCCGCTCCCTTCTGCGTCGCCCAGACTCGCTCCCTTTCTTCATCTGTCACTGTTTATTTCCGTATCGTCCTATCCCAAGCGCTTAGTACAGTGCTCTGCACACAGTAAGCGCGCGATAAATACCACCGAATGAATGAGAAGGATGAGGAGGGAGCCACGAGGAGGAGGAGGAGGAAGAGGCCATGGACAAGGAGGAGGAAAAGGAAAAGGCTATGGAGAAGGAGGAGGAAGAGAAGAAGGAGGAAGAGGAGAAAGAGGCCATGGAGAAGGAAGAGGAAAAGGAGAAGGCTATGGAGAAGGAGGAGGAAGAGAAGAAGGAGGAAGAGGAGGAGGAGGAGAAAGAGGCCATGGAGAAGGAAGAGGAAAAGGAGAAGGCTATGGAGAAGGAGGAAGAGGAATAGGAGGAGGAGGAGGCAAAGGAGGAGGAAGAGAAGGAGGAGGAGGGTCCCAGGGGCCCAGTTTCTGGGCAGAGTGGTGGCCGGATGCTCTGGTGGGGGTCCATCACTGTCCCTGGGCCTGGTGGGGCGGGCTCCCGGGAGCGTTCGTCACTGCCCGCAGGCTGAAGGGGCTCCGGGGGGGTGACTTGGGGGGCTCCGGGGGGCGAGGAGCGGCGGCTCTGACCCCTGAGCCCGGGCGGTGGGCTGCGGTTCTCCGTCCCCGGCCGCCAGGCCCGGCCCCGGCCCCCGGCCCCGGCCCCAGCCTCAGCCCCCGGCGGGGGACAGATGGGCCTGAAGTGTCCGCCGAGAGATTTTAATGGTGAAATATTGATTTCTGAGCGGCCAAGGTCGGCCGGCCCGACGGACGGAGGGGGAGGCCTGGCGGCCGGGCCCGCGGGAGGGCCTGCCGGGGCCGGGGGAGAGGACCAGGAGGAGGAGGAGGAGGAGGACAGGGAGGGTGAAGATGAGACAGGGGAGGAGGAGGAGGAGGAAGAAGAAGAGGAGGAGGAAAAATGGGGGAAGGAGGAGGGGGAGGAAGAGAAAGAGGGGAAAGAGGAAGAGGGGGAGGAGGAGAAGGAGGGGAAAAGAGACGATGAGTACGTGTGTGTGCATGTGGGTGGGCAGAGCAGGCGGGCACATGAGCTTTGCGTGTGCGCTCTGTGTATACATTGCATAGGCGTGTATGTGTTGGGGAGTGTGACCTTGGGTGCTTGTGGGGCGGGATCCAGGCAAGCGTATCTCTGTGTGTGTGTGTGTGTGTGTTTTTATGTGGGAACGCTTCTGCACACCCTCCCCACCCCCACCCCCCAGCCCCAGATTCACTCTCACACCGAGAGCTTGCGTGACTTTGTCATGGGGCAGGGAATACATCTGTTTATTGTTGTATTGTCCTCTCCCAGGCGCTTAGTACAGCGCTCTGCACTCGGTGTTTGATATGATCAAATGGATGAATGGTCCCCTCCTCCTCCTCCTCCTCCTCCTCTCGTCCCTCCTCTCTTCCTCCTCCTCCTCCCCCCTCTTTCCCCACCCCCCCTCCCTGTCCCCTCTCCCTTTCCTCACCCAGTCATATATTTGCTTCGGTGACCACTGATGGTCCCCCGTCCAGGCCACTCCAGGGGGGTGACCTGACCCGGGGGAGAGACAGACAGATGGAGAGAGGCAGAAGGAGAGATTAGAACAGTGCTTGGCACATAGTAAGCGCTTAACACGTGCCATCATTATAATTATTATTATTATAAAGGAACAGAGGGGGAGAGAGAGAGAGACAAAGAGACAAAGGGAGAGAGGGAGAAAGAGAAACAGACACAGTGAGAGGGAGGGAGAGAGAGTGAAAAGGAGAGAGAAAGAGGCGGAAAAGGAGAGGCCGGAGAGGTAGGAGGAGAACCGGGAGAGGACAGGGTCCGGGAAACCCAGGTTGGATAACGTTTCCAAAGGAAGGGGGTGGCCCACAGGGTCCGAGGCAGCCCAGGGGTGGAGGAGGATGAGGATGGAGTAGAGGCCAGAGGATTTGGCGAGGAGGAGATCGTTAGTAACTTTAGAGAGGGCGGTTTCTGTGGAGCGAAGGGGACGGAAGCCAGACCGGAGGGGGACCGGGAGAGAACTGGAGGAGGGGAAAGTGGAGAGAGCCGGTGTAGACCGCTCGCTCAGGGAGTTTGGAGAGGAAGGGTGGGAGCGAGATGGGGCCATCACTGGGAGGAGCTGGGAGAGTCCAGGGAGGGTTTTTTTTAGGCTAGGGGAGACATGGACATGTTGGAAAGCAGTGGGGAAGAAGCCACCGGAGAGTGAACGGTTGAAGATAATAATAATGTTGGTATTTGTTAAGCGCTTACTACGTGCAGAGCCCTGTTCTAAGCGCTGGGGGAGAGACAGGGTCATGAGGCTCACGGTCTTCATCCCCATTTTGCAGATGAGGTAATCATCATAATAATAACGTTGGTATTTGTTAAGCGCTTACTATGTGCAGAGCCCTGTTCTAAGCGCTGGGGTAGAGACGGGGTCATCAGGTTGTCCCATGTGAGGCTCACGGTCTTAATCCCCATTTTAGAGATGAGGGAACCGAGGCCCAGAGAAGTGAAGTGACTTGCCCACAGTCCCACAGCTGACAAGCGGCAGAGCAGGGGTTCGAACCCATGACCTCTGACTCCCAAGCCCGGGCCCTTTCCTCTGAGCCACGCCGAAGATGGCAGTTGGGGAGGGAAGGAGAGCGGGGATGAGTGTTTTGATAAGGTGTGAAGGGATGGGGTCGGATGTACAGGTGGAGGGAGGTGGATTGTTTTTTCCCCACTCCAGCCCAGACTTCACTCTGCTGCCTGGATCATTTTTCCACGAAAACGTTCGGGCCCTGTCTCCCCACTCCTCAAGACCCTCCGGGGGTTTCCCGTCCCCCTCCGCATCAGACAGAAACCCCTCACCGTCGGCTTTAAAGGCGTTCATCACGTCGCCCCGTCCTCCCTCCCCCGGCCTCTCTCCTCCTCCTCCTCCACCCTGGGCCGCACGCTCCGCTCCTCTCGTGCCGACCTCCTCCCTGTTCCTCCAGCTCCTCTATCTCACCTCTGACCCCGGGCCCACGTCCCGCCTCTGGCCTGGACGCCCTCCCTCCTCACATCCCACGGACGACGACTCTCCCCCCGCTTCAGAGCCTTACTGAGGGCCCACCTCCTCCAAGAGGCCTTCCCTGACTAAGTCCCCCTCTCCTCTTCTCCCGCTCCCTTTATTACTCCCTTTATTTGCCCCCCATCCCCAGCTCCACAGCCCTTACATCCAGATCCCTAATTCATTTATTTATGTTCAGGTCCGTCTCCCTCTCTAGACTGTAAGGTCGTGGTGAGTAGGGAACACGTCTATCAATTTTACGAGATGTTCTTCCCCTCGACGCTGTTTAGTGCCATCGTTCTCGTCTGTCCGTCTCCCCCGATCAGACCGTAAGCCCGTCAAACGGCAGGGACCGTCTCTATCTGTTGCCGACTTGTTCATCCCAAGCGCTTAGTACAGTGCTCTGCACATAGTAAGCGCTCAATAAATAAATAAATACTATTGAACTCTGTTTTATCGTACTTTCCCGAGTTCGTGATACAGCGCTCTGCAGGTGGTAAGCGCTCAAAAAGTACGATGGATTGATCGATCGGATTTTGATAGGAGGCAAGCGATGGCCCCTGGAGATACAGATGGGAAAGACGGGAGAGTCGAAGAGGAGGCAGGAGGAGGGAAGGACTGGAGAGGAGCAGGGGAGATTTTAGGGAGATCATCCCTGATGGTTTTAGTTTTCTCAATTCATTCATTCAGTGGTATTCATTGAGTGCCTACTGTGTGCAGAGCACTGTACTAGGCGCTTGGAGAGTACGATTCGGCAACAGAGACAATCCCTACCCAATGGGCTCACAGTCTGGAAGCGGGGAGACAGACAACCAAACAAGTAGACAGGCATCAATAGCATCGATATAAATAAATAGAATGATAGATATGTATACACATCATTAATAAATATGTACAAATATAGACAAGAGGTGTGGGGCGGGGAGGGGGGTAGAGCAGAGGGAGGGAGTCGGGGCGACGGGGAGGGGAGGAGGAGCGGAGGAAGAGGGGGGCTCAGTGTGGGAAGGCCTCCTGGAGGAGGTGAGCGCTCAGGAGAGCTTTGAAGAGGGGAAGAGAGCTTGTTTGGCGGAGGTGAGGAGGGAGGGCGTCCAGGACAGCGGGAGGAAATGGGCCCGGGCTCGGCCGTGGGGCAGGTGAGAAGGAGGCACCGTGAGGAGGTGAGCGGCAGCAGAGGAGCGCAGTGTGCGCGCTGGGAGGGATGGAGGAGGACAGAAGGGACGGGAGGAAGGAGGGAGCCGGGGGATGGAGGCCTTTGAAGCCCATAGTGAGGAGTTTTTGTCTGATATGGAGGTGGATGGACAACCCTGGAGATTTTTGAGGAGGGGGGGTGACATGCCCCGAACGTTTCTGTAGAAAGAGAATCGGAGCAGTGGAGTGAAGTCTGGACTGAAGTGGGGAGAGGCAGGAGGTTGGGAGATCCAAGAGGATGGAGAGAAAATGTTGCCGGGCAGAGAGAGGACAGAGTTAAAGCAGGAGAGGATGAATGGGACGCAGAGAGGGTCGGCCCGGTCTCTGGATTTCCTCCAGCCCCGCTCTGCGGCTCGTGCACGGGAGCGAAGGCGGCAGACTGAGGAGGCCACCCGGGCCCGTGGCTTAGTGGTACGAGATCGACGAGAGGAGAGGGGAGCGAGAGAGCTGAGTTCAGTAAAGAGGGCGGTGTGGAGGATGTCGGTTCGGTCGACCAGTAGAAATAATAAGGTTGGTATTCATTAAGCGCTTACTATGTGCCGAGCACGGTTCTAAGCACTGGGGGAGAGACAAGATCGTCAGGTTGTCCCACGTGGGGCTCACAGTCTTCATCCCCATTTTCTAGATGAGGGCACTGAGGCCCAGAGAAGTGAAGCGGCTTGCCCCAGGTCAACCAGCTGACAAGCGGCAGAGTCGGGATTAGAACCCACGACCTCTGACTCCCAAGCCCGGGGCTCTTTCCACTGAGCTACGCTGCTTTGGGTACGGAGGCTAAATGGGGAGCCGGGACTGGACAAGAAGAGACGGGGTCGAAAGAAGGGAGGTCTCCGTGGGGGAACGGGACAGATTTCGGGGGATGGAGGTGGGTGGGAGAGGAGAAAGGTGAGGAGGTCGTGGTCGGAGAGAGGGATTTCAGAGTTGGTGAGGGGAGAGACGGTACCGTGACCGCACGGGAGGAGTGGGCCGGGTGTCCGGGTGGGTGAGCTGGGGTGGAACAGGAGGTCGGCGGACTTGAGGCGGGAGAGGAAGCGGTCAGAGGAAGGGTCATCGGGGACAACCACGTGGGAATTGAAGAAAAAAATTATGGTATCTGTTAAGCGCTTACTATATGCCGAGCACTGTTTTAAGGGCTGGGGTAGATACAAGGTCATCAGGTTGGACAGAGTCCCCGGGGTAGATACAAGGTGATCAGGTTGTCCACCGTGGGGCTCACACTTTTAATCTCCATTTTACGGGTGAGGGACCTGAGGCCCAGAGAAGTTAATGACTTGGCCAAGGTCACACAGAATCAAGCGGCAGAGCCAGGATTAGAATCCAGGTCCTTCTGACTTCCAGACCTCTACGCTTATCGTGGGTCCTAATCCCGACTCCGCCCCTTATCAGATGGGTGACTTTGGGCAAGTCACTTCACTTCTCTGGGCCTCAGTTTCCTCACCAGGAAAATGGGGATGAAGACTGTGAGCCCCACGGGGGACAACCTGATCACCTTTGTATCTTCCCCAGGGCTTAGAACAGTGCTTGGCACATAGAAGGTTGGCTTGGCTTAACAAAGACCGTCATAATTATTATTCTCGGACCTCAGTCCCCTCATCTGTAAAGTGGGGATTGAAGCTGTGAGCCCCTCGTGGGACAGGGACCGGGTCCAACCCGATTTAATTTGTATCCACGCCCCCCCCCCGCCCCGACACACAGTAAGTGCTTAACAAATACCCAAATTATTCTGATTATTATTCCCAGATACTAGTAGTATCTGGAGTGGGTGGTAGAGGCGCACGACATGGGCTTCAGAGGAAGGGAGAGGGATGGATGAGGGCTTTGGGGTTGGATTGTAAGAAAATAATAAGAATAATGATGGTATTTGCTAAGCGCTTACTCTGTGCCGAGCGCTGTTCTGAGCACTGGGGTAGAAACGGGGCCATCAGGTCCCACGTGGGGCTCACAGACCGAGTAGGACGGAGGAAAGAGATTGAATCCCCATTTTACAGGTGAGGGAACTGAGGCCCGGGGAGAAGAAAACACTGGCCCAAGCTCACACAGCAGACAAGTGGCGGAGTCGGGATTAGAACCCGGGTCCTTCTGACTCCCGGGCCTGGGCTCTACCCACCGCACTCTCCCCAGCGCTCACTGCAGTGCTCTGCACATCAGAAACACTCAGTCGATACCACTGACCGCTAATACCAACAATAATAGCAATTACCGTTGTTAAATATTATCGTTGCTAGGGTTCCGATGGTGCTTTTCGGCGACCACCGCGCTGAGCGCTGGGGTAGATACAAGCTCATCAGGTTGGACACGGTCCCTGTCATTCATTCACCCATCCATCCATCATTCATTCATCCACCAAATGCCAACGCAGGGCATTTCCCACGGCCGCCTGCGCGATTCCCCAGTCGCAAGAGTTTGGGAAAGAATAAATGCCTTCCCGCCGTCGGGAAACTCGCTTTCCGGTTTCAGGTCATTGGTATCGCAATCGTCAATAATGAATCACTCCTTTACAATCAGCCTCCCGTTTGCCGTCATAACATTGTGGGGGGTTCGGCGGGAGGGATGGTATTCAATAGGCGGGCGGCTATTAACGCTTAATCGAAATATTAATTGTTTTCCCACCTCTTCCTAGGTTGCTGGATGCGTGTGTGCGTGTGGCTGGAGAGGGGAGGGAGGATTCTCCCATTTGCTGAGCTGCGGCACCATCTGCTGATGAACTACGGGAGATGCTGGCTGGGTCCAGGAGTTAATTAATCAGTGATCATAATAATGATAATAATTGTATTTGTTAAGAGAAGCAGCGTGGTACGGTGGAAGGCGCCCGGGCTTGGGAGTCAGAGTTCATGGGTTCAAATCCCCACTCCGTCGCTTGCCAGCTGGGTGACTTTGGGCAAGTCACTTCACTTCTCTGGGCCTCAGTTCCCTCATCTGTAAAATGGGGATTAAAACTGTGAGCCCCACGTGGGACAACCTGATCACCTTGTTTCCCCCAGCGCTTAGAACAGTGCTTTGCACCTAGTAAGCGCTTAACAAACACCACCATTTACCCCGATTAGACCGTAAGCCCGTCAAAGGGCAGGGAATGTCTCTATCTGTTACCGATTTGTCCATTCCAAGCGCTTAGTCCAGCGCTCTGCACATAGTAAGCGCTCAATAAATACGATTGAATGAATGAATGAATTAAGCGCTTACTATGTGCCGAGCACTTTTCCGAGCACTGGGGTAGATCCAGGGTCATCAGGTTGTCCCATGTGGGGCTCACTGTCTTAATCCCCAATTTCCAGATGAGGTCACTGAGGCCCAACGAAGGGAAGTGTCTTGCCCCAGGTCACCCAGCTGACCAGTGGCGGAGCCGGGATTAGAACCCACGACCTGTGACTCTCGAGCCTGGGCTCCGTCCACTAAGCCACGCCGCTTCTCGGAACCGTTAGCAAGGTGACAGATTACGGCAGAAGACGGGATGTTCTGGAAAAAGCAGATCCATAGAGTCGCTATGAATTGACAATGACTCAGTGGTGCTTACTAATAATAATAATTATAATAATAATAATAATAATGATAGTAATAATACTTGTTCAGGGCTTACTATGTGCCAAGCACTGTTCAAAGCGCTGGGGTGGATACAAGTTCACCAGGTTGGACCCAGTCCCTGTCATTTATTTATCTGTATTCATTTCTGTATCCCCTCCTCTAGTCTCTAAGTTCATTGTGGACAGGCAATGGGTCTGCTTATTATTCATTCATTCAATCGTATTTATTGAGTTCTTACCGTGTGCAGAGCACTGTATCGAGCGCTTGGGAGAGGACAATACAACAATAAACGGCGACATTCCCTGCCCACAATGAGCTCACAGTCTGGGGGGGGGGGGAACGACAGCAGTACAAGTAAATAAAATGACAGAGATGGACATAGGTGAAGCTGGGAGGAGGGAGGATGTAGAAAGGGAGAGAGTCAGGGAGACGCAGAAGGGAGCGGGAGAAGAGGAGAGGAGGGCGCAGTCAGGGAAGGCTTCTTGGTGGAGGTGGGCCTTCAGTAGGCTTTGAAGCAGGGGAGAGTGGCTGTCTGTCAGATTAGGGAGGTAGGGCAAGAAGGAGGACGTGGGTCAGGGGTCGGCGGCGGGCCGGGCGAGCCGGAGGCCCGGGGAGGAGGCGAGCGGCGGCAGAGGAGCGCGGCGTGCGGCCCGGGCCGGAGGAGGACGGAAGGGAGGGGAGGGAGGACGGGGCCGGGGCGTGGGGGGCCTGGAAGCCGATGGATGAGGGGTTTCTGTTTGATGCGGAGGGGGACGGGCAACCCCTGGAGGGTCTTGGGGAAGGGGCACACGCGGACTGAACGTTTTTGTAGACAAATGACGAGGGCGGCAGACTGAAGTCTGGACTAGAGTGGGGAGAGACGGGAAGTGGGGAGGTCAGCCGGGAGGCTCACGCCGTCATCAAGGCGGGACGGGAGGAGCCATTGGATTAACATGGGAGCCACTTGGATGGAGAGGATAGGGTGGATCTTAGTGATGCTGTGAAGGTTGGACTGACAGGATTTGGTGACGGATGGAGTATGTAGGTCGAATTCACTCATTCATTCGATCACGTTTATTGAGCACTTACTGTGTGCAGAGCACTGGACTGACAGGATTTGGTGACGGATGGAGTATGTAGGTCGAATTCACTCATTCATTCGATCATATTTATTGAGCACTTACTGTGTGACAGAATTTGGTGACGGATGGAGTATGTAGGTCAAATTCACTCATTCATTTATTCAATCATATTTATTGAGCACTTACTGTGTGCAGAGCACTGGACTGACAGAATTTGGTGACGGATGGAGTATGTAGGTCGAATTCACTCATTCATTCATTCATTCATTCAATCGTATTTATTGAGCACTTACTGTGTGCAGAGCACTGTAGTAAGCATTTGGGAAAGTACAATACAGCAATAGAGACAATCCCTGCCCACGTGAGCTCACAGTCTAGAGGGGGGAAGACAGACAACAATACAAGTAAACAGATATCAATGCAAATCAAGCGACAGATATATACACAAGTGCTGTGGCGGGGGGAGAGGGGGGAAGAGCAAAGGGAGTGAATCAGGGGGACGCGGAAGGGAGGGGGAGATGAGAAAAGGAGGGCACAGTCTGGGAAGGCCTCTCGGAGGAGGGGGGGCCTTCAGTAAGGATTGGAATGAGGGGAAAGTCGGTGGGATGTGAGGAGGGAGGGCGTTTCGGGCCAGAGGCGGGACGGGGGCCGGGGGTCGGCGGCGGGCCGGGCGAGCCGGAGGCCCGGGGAGGAGGTTGGCATGAGAGGAGCGGAGTGTGCGCGCCGGGTTGGAGAAGGAGAGAAGGGAGGGGAGAGAGAGGAGTCAAGGATAAGGCCAAGGTTTCGGGCTTGTGAGACAGGAAGGACGGTGGTGCCGTCTACGGGGATGGGAAAGTCCGGGGGAAGACGGGGCTTGGGAGGGAAGATGAGGAGCTCCGTTTTGGACGTGTTACGTTTGAGGTGACGGGAGGACATCCCGAAGGCGGGAGGAGACTGGAGACTGGAGAGCGAGAGACCAGCGGACGTAGATTTGGGAATCACCTGCATCGAGGTGGGAGTTGAAGCCGTGGGAGCCGATGAGTTCTCCGAGGGAGGGGGTGAAGATGGGGAAAAGAGGGGGACCCAGAACTGAAGTGACTTGCCTAAGACCACCTAGCAGACAAGTGGCAGGGCTGGGATGAGAATCCAGGCCTTCTGACTCCCAGGCCCGGGCTCTATCATTCATTCATTCATTCAGTAGTATTTATTGAGCGCTCACTCTTTGCAGAGCACTGGACTCCCGCTGCTCTCAAACCCGCTCACGTTTACCCTTTCCCAAAATAAAGAAAAACTCCGACTTGACCCCACGGCTCCCTCCAGGCATCGCCCCGTCTCCCTCCGACCATTCAGTCGATCAATTTATCAATCGCTGGTATTTATGAAGTGCTTCCTGTGTGCAGAGCACTGAACTAAGCGCTGGGAAGAGAGTTGCTAGAACTCATTCCCTGCCCACGATGAGCTTACAGTCTAGAAGGGGAGACAGACACCCATCTAAATAAATTACAGATACGGACGTAAGTGCCGTGGGGGCCGAGGGTGGAATTTGGCGACGCGGGGAAGGTTGAAACGAGAGGATTTGGTGACAGATTCAATATGGTCATTCAGTCGTACTTAGTGAGCGCTTCTTGTGTGCAGAGCACTGTGCGAAGTGCTTGGAAAGTATAATTCAGCGGCAAATATGTGATTGAGAGAGATACTGGTGTCCGTCTATTTGTATTGATAATCGATAATCCTTCTGGCCCGTGAGCTTCTTGTGAGCAGGGATTGTCCCTATTGCTATACTGTACTTTCTAAGCGCTTAGTACAGCAGCGTGGCTGAAAAAGAGCCTGGGCTTGGGAGTCAAAGGTCATGGGTTCTAATCCCGGCTCCGCAGAGCAGAGCACTGTACTAAGCGCTTGCTTGGAATGTACAATTGGGCAACAGGTAGAGACAGTCCCTGCCCAATGACGGGCTCACGGTCTAAACGGGGGAGACAAACGGCAGAGCAAAACAGAACAAAACAAAACAAGACAACATCATCAAGATGAATAGAATCATGGAGATGTGCACCTCATTAACAAAATAAATAGGGTAATAAATAATGTATACAAATGAGCACAGTGCTGAGGGGAGGGGAAGGGGGAAGAGCAGAGGGTGGGCAGGAGGGGAAGGGAGGGGGAGCAGAGGGAAAAGGGGAAGCTCAGTGTGGGAAGGCCTCCCGGAGGAGGTGACCTCTCAGGAGGGTTTTGAAGAGGGGAAGAGAGTGAGTTTGGCGGAGGTGAGGAGGGATGGCGTCCCGGGACGGCGGGAGGACGCGGGCCGGGGGTCGACGGCGGGACGGGCGAGAACGGGGGACGGCGAGGAGGCGGGCGGCGGAGGAGCGGAGCCTGCGGGGTGGCCGGTGGAAAGAGAGAAGGGAGGAGAGGTAAGAGGGGGCAAGGGGATGGACGGCCTTGAAGCCAAGAGTGAGGCCATGTTGCTTCCCGTGCTGTACCTACCCTAGCGTTTAGAACAGTGCTTGGCACAGAGTAAGCGCTTAATACATATTATTATCATGATAATGGCGATGTCTCTTCAGGTCTCTGGGCCACCATTCTCCCTCGTCTGTAAAATGGGGATTAAAACCTGTTTTCTATCACCCTTGGACTAGGAGGTTTGTGAAGGACAAGAACAGTGTCTGACTTGATTAGCTTGCGTCCACCCCAGTGCTTAGTACAATGCTGGATAATAATGATAATGTCGGTATTTGTTAAGCGCTTACTATGTGCCGAGCACTGGTCTAAGCTCTGGGGTAGATACAGGGTCATCGGGTTGTCCCACGTGAGGCTCACAGTTAATCCCCATTTTACAGATGAGGTCACTGAGGCACCGAGAAGTTAAGTGACTTGCCCACAGTCACACAGCTGACAAGTAGCAGAGCCGGGATTCGAACTCATGACCCCTGACTCCCAAGCCCGTGCTCTTTCCACTGAGCCACTCTGCTTCTCAAAATGGTGGTACTTGTTAAGCACTTACTATGTGCAAAGCACTGCTCTAAGTGCTGGGGATACAAGGTAATCAGGTTGTCCCACGTGGGGCTCACAGTTTTAATCCCCATTTTACAGATGAGGTAACTGAGGCACAGAGAAGTTAAGTGACTTGCCCACAATCACACAGTTGGCAAGTGGCAGAGCCGGGATTCGAACCCGTGAACTCTGACTCCCAAGCCCGCGCTCTTACATAGTAAGGGTTTAATAAACACTTCAACTATTACAATTATCATCTCATTTGTTAAGCGCTTACTATGTGCCAGGCGCTGTAGTAAGGGGAGAATACTAGACTGAGCTCCCCCCTTTCTCCCTCTGCTCCCCCCCACCCTCTGCTCCTCCCTCTTCCCCTCCCCTCAGCACTCTGCTCATTTGTATATATTATTTATTACTGTATTTATTTTGATAATGAGGTGTACATCCTCTTGATTCTATTTATCTTGAAAACGTTGT
Organism: Ornithorhynchus anatinus; assembly: GCF_004115215.2. Taxonomy (NCBI): domain Eukaryota; kingdom Metazoa; phylum Chordata; class Mammalia; order Monotremata; family Ornithorhynchidae; genus Ornithorhynchus; species Ornithorhynchus anatinus. The sequence continues at coordinate 183,609,650 of NC_041728.1, read as the reverse complement.
CTTGTTTTTGTTTTGTTCTGCTTTGCTTTGCTGTCCGTCTCCCCTGTTTAGACTGTGAGCCCGTCATTGGGCAGGGATGGTCTCTATCTGTTGCCCAATTGTACTTTCCAAGCGCTTAGTATAGTGCCCTGCATATAGTAAGCGCTCAATAAATACTATCGAATGAATGAATGAATGTCATGACATCATGCCGTCGCCCGGGCCCGTCCTGAACCCACCAGAGGGCGGAGGCCAGTCGGTCAGTTGTACTTATTGAGCGCTACTGTGTGCAGAACACTATACTAAGCGCTTGGGAGAGTACAGTAGAACAATAAACAGACACATTCCCTGCCCACAATGAGTTTACGGTCTTGAGGAGAAGATAGATAAGCAGCATGGCCTAATAATAACAATAATAACAATAATAATGTTGGTATTTGTTAAGCGCTTACTATGTGCCAAGCACTGTTCTAAGCGCTGGGGTAGATACAGGGGAATCAGGTTGTCCCACGTGGGGCTCACAGTCTTCATCCCCATTTTACAGAGGAGGGAACTGAGGCACCGAGAAGTTAAGTGACTTGCCCAAAGTCACACAGCTGACAAATGGCCGAGCCGGAATTTGAACCCATGACCTCTGACTCCAAAGCCCAATAATAATACCAATAATAATGTTGGTATTTGTTAAGCGCTTACTATGTGCAGAGCACTGGCCTAGTAGAGAAGCAGCATGGCCTAGTGGCAAGAAGATGGGCTTTGGAGTCAGGCGACCTGGGTTCTAATCTTGGCTCCGCCACTTTTCCGTTGTGTGACCTTGGCCAAGTCACTTCACTTCTCTGGGCCTCAGTGACCTCATCTGGAAAACGGGGATTAAGCTAGTGAGCCCCATGCGGGACAACCTGATGACTTTGTATCTACCCTGGTGCTTAGACCAGTGCTTGGCAAATAGTAAGCGCTTAACAAATACTATAATGATTATTATTATTCATAATTCGTATCTACTCCAGGGCTTAGAACAGTGCTTGGCACATAGTAAGTGCAGGATAGCCTAGGGTAGGATAAAGCACAGGATAGGCCCGGAAATCACAAGGATCTGGGTTCTAGCCCTGCCTCCGCCACCTGTCCGCTGTACAACCTTGGGCAAGTCACTTCACTTTTCTGGGCCTCAGCTCCCTCATCTGTAAAATGGGGATTAAGGTTGTGTGCCCCATGAGGGACAAGGACTGTGTCCCACCATTATTAGTATAAAAATGAATAAGTGACAGATCTGGACCTAAGCGGTGTGGGGCTGAGTGGGGGAATGAATGAAGGGAGTGAGTCAGGGTGACGCGGAAGGGAGAGGGAGAGGAGGAAAGGAGGGCGCAGTCAGGGAAGGCCTCCTGGAGGAGGTGGGGCCTTCAGGAAGGCCTTGAAGGAAGGGAGAGTCAATGTCTGTGGGATTCGAGGAGGGAGGGCGTTCAGGGCCAGAGGCGGGACGTGGGCCGGGGGTTGGCGGGGAGATGGGTGAGATGGAGGCCCAGGGAGAAGGTTGACATGAGAGAAGGCAAGGGTTTGGTCTGGGCAGCTCCTCCAGGAGGCCTTCCCAGACCGAGCCCCCCTTTCCCTCCGCTCCTCCTCCCCTCCCCGTCGCCCCGACTCCCTCCCTCTGCTCTACCCGCCTCCCCGCCCCACACCGCTTGTCTATATGTGTACAAATCTATCGAACTGTTTATTTTTATTAATGATGTGGATAAATCTATCATTCTCTGTATCTATTTTGATGTTATTGAGGCCCGTCTCCTTGTTTCGTTTGGCTGTCCGTCTCCCCGCTTCTAGCCTGTGAGCCTGTTGTCGGGCAGGGTTGGTCTCTAGCTGTTGCTGAATTGTCCATGCCAAGCGCTTAGTCCAGTGCTCTGCACACAGTAAGCGCTCAATAAATACTAGTGAAAGAATGAATGAATGATTGTCTCTGTTGCCCAGCTGGACTTTCCAAGCGCTTAGTCCAGTGCTCTGCAGATAGTAAGCGCTCAATAAATACTATTGAAAGAATGAATGAATGAGTGTCTCTGTTGCCCAGCTGGACTTTCCAAGCGCTTAGTCCAGTGCTCTGAACACCGTAAGCGCTCAATAAATAGCTCTGCTGTCCCTCCCCTCCCCTCCCCGCCCTCTGCTCCTCCCCCTTCCCCTCCCCTCAGCACTCTGCTCATTTGTATCTATTAGTTATTCCCCTATTTATTTTATTAATGAGGTGTACACCCCCTTCATTCTATTTATGGTGATGATGTTGTCTTGATTTTGCTTTGTTCTGTTTTGCTTGGCTCAGTGGAAAGAGCCCGGGTTTGGGAGTCTGAGGTCGCGAGTTCGAATCCCGGCTCCACCCCTTGTCAGCTGGGTGACCTTGGGCAAGTCACTTCGCTGGGCCTCAGTTCCCTCATCTGTAAAATGGGGATTAAAGTGTGTGAGCCTCCCGTGGGACAACCCGATGACCCTGTATCTCCCCCAGCGCTTAGAACAGGGCTCTGCACCTAGTGAGCGCTTAACAAATACCAACATTATTATTACTGTCTGTCTCTCCCATTTAGACTGTGAGCCCCTCAAAGGGCAGGGACCGTCTCTATCCGTTGCCCAATTGTCCATTCCAAGCGCTTAGTCCAGTGCTCCGCACTTAGTAAGCGCTCAATAAATACGAATGACTGAATGACTGAATGACTGAATGAATGACTGTCCGGCGTCGAGGCGGGCCGCCGCCAGCAGCGTGCGTGGTGACGTCACGGCGCGGCCCGCCTCGACGTGCGCGCGCCCGGGCTCGGCTGCCGACAAAACCCGGAGGCGCCGAGCGCTCCGCCGGCCCGGGCTCCGCACTGCGCAGGCGCGAGGGGAGCAGGAGGGACGGATGCGGATCCGGTCTCCGGCCGCTGCCTCCCGCCTGCCCGCGCGCCTGCGCGCCGCACTTCGGGCCCGGCCGAACCCAGCCGAGCCCAGCCGAGCCCAGCCGAGCCGGGAGCGATGGGGGCCCCCAAGGGGAGCGAAGGCCCCGCCGCCCAGGAGGTAGCGCAGCCCGGGGGAGGGAAGGGAAAGGAGGGACCAGAAGGGGCGTGGTCTGGGGCCAACCGGGGCGTGGTTTGGTGACGTATGATTGGGGGCGTGGTCTGGCGCGCGTAGGGGGCGTGGCCGAGTGACGTCTGGGCGCCATGGGCGGGGCCAAGGTCAGGGGTGACTTGGGTCGATCGGGGCGTGGCAAGGGGCGTGGTCCGTGACGTATGATGGGGGCGTGGTCAGGTGCCTGTGGTGTGGGGCGGGGCCGGGTGACGTCAGTGGGGCGGTGAGGGGCGTGGTCTGTGACGCGCCGTGGTGGGGGCGGGGCCTGGTGACGTCACGCCTGTCGTGGGCGGGGCCCGGGGCCGGGGGCGGCCTTGGCAGGTTCACTACGTTCACTCCTCCTGTGGTACTTATTGAGCGCCTACTGTGTGCAGAGCACCGCACTAAGCGCCTAGGAAAGGACAGTTCGGCCACAGAGAGGGTCAGAGTAATAATGGTCATCCTATTTGCTAAGCGCTTACTGTAATAATAATAATGTTGGTATCTGTTAAGCGCTTACTCTGTGCAGAGCACTGTTCTAAGCGCTGGGGGAGACCCAGGGTCATCGGGTCGTCCCACGGGAGGCTCACAGCCTTCATCCCCATTTGACAGATGAGGGAACTGAGGCCCAGAGAAGGGAAGTGACTCGCCCAGTCACCCAGCTGACGAGGGGCAGAGCCGGGATTCGAACCCACGACCTCTGACTCCCAAGCCCGGCCTCTTTCCACTGAGCTACGCGGCTTCTCAATGGTGGTATTTGTTAAGCACTTACTTAATAATAATGGTCTTTGTTGAGTGCTTACTATCCTAATAAAGATGGGATTTGTTAAGCGCTTACTATAATAATAATAATAATGATGGTATTTGTTAGGCACTTAGTATGTGACGTATAATATATGCTAAATATTATGCATATAATTTATATATAATATGTGTCATACAGAGGTTTTTATTCAGTACTTACCCTGTGCCATGCACTGTACTAGGCCTCGGGAATAGTGGGGAAGCAGCCTGGACTAGTGGGTAGATTCCCATCCCGGGAATCAGGAGGTCGTGGGTTCTAATCCCGGCTCTGCCCCTTGACGGCCGTGTGACCTTCGGTAGGGAATGTGTCTGTTGTCGTAGAGCCCTCTCCCAAGGGCTTAGAACAGTGCTTTGCGCACAGAAAGCGCTTAATAGAGATGCAGCGTAGCTCAGTGGAAAGAGCACGGGCTTTGGAGTCAGAGGTCATGAGTTCGAATCCCAGCTCGGCCACTTGTCAGCTGTGTGACTGTGGGCGAGTCACTTCACTTCTCTGTGCCTCAGTGACCTCATCTGTAAAATGGGGATGAAGACTGTGAGCCCCACGTGGGACATCCTGATTCCCCTGTGTCTACCCCAGCGCTCAGAACAGTGCTCGGCACCTAGTAAGCGCTTAACAGATACCAACGTTATTATTATTAATAAATACAGTTGAATGAATGGATGAATGAATTCACTTCAGTGGGCCTCAGTGACTTCATCTGTAAGAAGGGGATGGAGGCCGTGGGCCCCACAGGGGACAAGGACTGTGTCCAACCCGATTTTGCTTGTATCCACCCCAGCGCTTAGTACAGTGCCTGGCACACAGTAAGCGCTTAAATACCACACAGGGCTCACAGTCTAAGTAGGAGGGAGGATAGTAAGCGCTTAACAAATGCCATTATTCTTATTTTAGAGAGTAGAGAAGCAGCATGGCGAAGTGGCCAGAGCCTGGGAGTCAGAAGGTCCTGGGTTCCAATCCCGGCTCCGCCACGTGTCTGCTGTGTGACCTTGAGCAAGCCACTTCTCGTGGCCTCAGTTCCCTCTTCTGTAAAGCGGGGACGAAGACCGCGAGCCCCGTCCGGGGACCGCGTCCGACCCGATTAGCTTGCGTCCACCCCGGCGCTCAGAGCGGCGCCCGGCACCTAGTAGGCGCTTCACAAACGACCGTTCCAGTTATTATTACCCGCCGGGCGACCTCGGCCGAGTCCCTTCCCTTCTCCGGGCCTCAGTTTCCCCGTCGGTAGAGCGTGGAGATGGGGGAGAAGCTTCTCCCCCGTCTAAGCCGCGAATCCCCCGGGTGGGTCCGAGGGATCGTGGAGGCGCCCGCGGACCGGGCACCGGGCACGGGGCGAGGGCGGCAGCCGGTGACCCCGGGTCGGCGTCGTGCAGGCGGAGAGCCGGGAGGACGAGGAGCAGAGCGTCAAGCTGACGGAGATCCTGGAGCTGCTGGTGGCGGCTGGCTACTTCCGGGCCAGGATCAAGGGGCTGACGCCCTTTGACAAGGTGAGGGCGCTGACCCCTGACCCCTGACCCCTCACACCCCGTGGGGATTTGGGGATGGGGGCGAGCGAGGACCCGAGGGCCACGAGACGGAAGGCGGGCGGGGCCGCTGCCGGCGGACGTGAGCGCGGCCTGATGTCCGTCTCCTTCTCTAGGCTGCGAGCTCCCTGTGGGCCGGGATCCTGCCTGCCACCTCCGTACTGTCCTCTCCCAAGCGCTTAGTCCAGTGCTCCGCGCACAGCGAGCGCTCGGTAAATACCGCCGAGGGATTGAGAAGCAGCGTGGCTCAGTGGAAAGAGCCCGGGCTTGGGAGTCGGAGGTCATGGGTTCGAATGCCGACTCCGCCCCTTGGCAGCTGGGTGACCGTGGGCGAGTCGCTTCACTTCTGCGGGCCTCAGTTCCCTCATCTGGAAAATGAGGATTAAGACTGTGAGCCTCGCGTGGGACGACCCGATGACCCTGGATCTATCTCAGCGCTTAGAACAGCGCTCTGCACAGAGTAAGCGCTTAACAAATACCAACATTATTATTGACTGGCGGACGCGTGGGCGGCGGCTCGGGAGCCGCCGCGGTCTTCCCCGCACGCGTCCATAGGCCGCCTCCCCGGACTCTTGCCAGAGACCCCTTCCCCAACGGCCCCAATAACAATAATAATGTTGGTATCTGTTAAGCGCTTACTATGCGCAGAGCACCGTTCTAAGCGCTGGGGTAGACACAGGGGTATCGGGTTGTCCCACGTGGGGCTCCCAGTCTTCATCCCCATTTTACAGGTGAGGGAACTGAGGCCCCAGAGAAGTGAAGTGACTCGCCCACAGTCACCCAGCTGACAAGCGGCAGAGCTGGGATTCGAACCCATGACCTCTGACTCCAAAGCCCAGGCTCTTTCCACTGAGCCACGCTGCTCCTCTACCCCGGCAGGAACAGCTAGGACCAACAGTACAGTGCCTGGCACATTGTTAAGCGCTTAAGGGTGATGATGATGGTATTGGCGAAGCGCTTATTCTGTGCCAAGCACTGCGCTAAACCCTGGGGTAGATACAAGGTCATCAGGTTGCCCCCCGTGGGGCTCCGTCTTCATCCCCATTTGACAGATGAGGTCACTGAGGCCCAGCGGAGCAGCTTGCTCCAGGTCACCCGGCTGACGGGTGGCGGAGCCGGGATTAGAACCCACGACCTCTGACTCCCAAGCCCGGGCTGTTGCCACCGAGTCACGCTGCTTCACGCATGCCACAGTTATTATTATTAGCCGAGGGGTCCGGGCTCCCAGGACCGTCCAGGTGCCGATTGAGGGGGCGAGCTGAGGGGAAGGGCCCCGCGTGGGGCGGGCGGGGGTCCGGGGCGGGCGACCGGCTAACGGCGGCCCCGTCCGTTGCAGGTGGTCGGCGGCTTGACCTGGTGTATCACCACCTGCAGCTACGACGTGGACGTCGACCTGCTCTTCCAGGAGAATTCCACCATCGGGCAGAAGATGTGAGGGCCCGGGGTCACCGACGGGCGGGTGGGGATCCGGGGGTGGGGGGTCCGCTATCCTGCCCTCCTCCCTCTGCCCCCGCCTTTCCCTCCGTTCCCTCCGCTCCCGCCCTTTCCCCTCCGCTCACTCTCTCTCCCTCCCACTTCCTCCTGGGCCCGGCCCGCCCGCCCGGCTTGTCCCGAGGCAGCGCCCTCACGGAGAAGCTGGTGTCCGTCCTGCCCCGGATGCAGTGTCCGCACCGCCTGGAGCCGCACCAGATCCAGGGCCTGGATTTCATCCACATCTTCCCCGTGGTCCAGGTGAGGGCGGGCGTGGCCCCAGGGGACAGCAGGCCGGCTCGGGGCGCGCGATCAGTGCGGGGCGTGGGGCTCGCGTTCGAGGCGAGAGCTGTGCCCCACCTCGGTGAGATACCATCGTGCTGGGGGAGATACCATCCCATACCCCTGACTCTCCCCCGGGGACCCAGCATTGACCATCCCACCCCCCCGCCTCTCCCCTCTCCGTCCCTGACTCTTCCTCGAGTGCCCCAGCACGGACCATCCCCCCCTCCTGACTCTCCCCTGTCCATCCCTGACCCTCCCTCGTGCCCCAGGACGGACCTTCCCACCCCCCTGACTGTCCCCTGTCCATCCCTGACCCTCCCTCGTGCCCCAGGACGGACCTTCCCACCCCCCTGACTGTCCCCTGTCCATCCCTGACTTTCCCCTGGTGACCCAGCACGGACCATCCCACACCCCGGCTGTCCCCTCTTCATCCCTGACTCTTCCCAGTGCCCCAGCACAGACCATTCCACACCCTTGAATCTCCCCTCTTCTTCCATGACTCTTCCCCAGTGTTCCAGCACGGACCTTTCCACCCCCCCGACTTTCCCCTCTCCATCCTTGACTCTTCCCAGTGCCCCAGCATGGACCATCCCACACCCCTGACTCTTCCCTGTCCACCCTGACTCTCCCCAGTGACCCAGCACGGACCATCTCACTTCCCTGACTCTCCCCTCTTCATCCCTGACTCTCCCCAGTGACCCAGCACGGACCATCCCACTTCCCTGACTCTCCCCTCTCCATCCCTGACTCTCCCTAGTATCCCAGCACAGACCTTCCTACCCCCTCACTCCTCCCATCCATCCCTGACTCTCCCCCAGTGCCCCAGCACAGACCATCCCACCCCCCACTCTCCCCTCTCCATCTCTGACTCTTCCCAGTGCCCCAGCACGGACCACCCCACACCCTTGCCTCTCCCCGTCCACCCCTGTCTCTCCCTCAGTGCCCCAGAACGGACCATCCCACCCTCCTGACTCTCCCCTCTCCATCCCTGACTCTCCCCCAGTGCCCCAACACGGACCATCCACCCCCCGACTCTCCTCTGTCCATCCCTGACTCTCCCCGAGTGACCCAGTACGGACCCTCCCACCCCCCGACCACTCCGCTGTTGGCGGAGATCCGGAGATCGGGCTGATCTTGCCCACTTGGCGTTTATCCTCACCTGCTTTAACCGTGCCCTCTCCTCCACCCTGTAACGTTATTTCTCCACCCTTATCGACTCCGATGCCTACCGGCCTTGCCAGCTGTTTGAGACATTTACTCTATCAGTGGTATTGATTGAGCGTTTACTATATGCAGAGCACTGTACTAAGCGCTTCGGAGTGTACAGTGCAACAGAATTAGCAGACACGTTTCCCGCCCGTAGCGCGTTTACAGTCTCTCTTCAAACCCCCTGTCGCCCCCCTCCCCCTTCCTCCGCACCAGTCTCTTGGCCCTAATGCTCTGGCCGTGTACTTTATTGAGAAAATTTATCTATTTCAATTTTTTAATAATGTTGGTATTGGTTAAGCGCTTACTATGTGCAGAGCACTGTTCTCAGCGCTGGGGGAGATACAGGGTCATCAGGTCGTCCCACGTGAGGCTCACAGTTAATCCCCATTTTACAGATGAGGGAACTGAGGCCCAGAGAAGTGAAGTGACCCACAGTCACCCAGCTGCCAAGTGGAAGAACTGGGATTCGAACCCATGACCTCTGCCTCCCAAGCCCGGGCTCTTTCCACTGAGCCACGCTGCTTCAAGCTATTTGCTTTTAAGCTATTTGTTAAGTTCTTACTCTGTGCCAGGCACTCTGCTAAGCTCTAAGATGCAAAATAATCCAGTGGAACGCAGTCCAGGTCCCACGTAGGGTTCACAGGCTTTCTCTCCATGTTACAGATGGGGTAACTGAGGCCCAGAGAAGAGACCTGTCCAAGATCACACAGCAGACAAGTGGCAGAGCGGGGATTAGAACCCGGGCCCTCTGAGTCCCGGGTTCGTGCTCTTTCCGTGGGGGCCACGCTGCTTCTCTGATTGAAACTGGCAGGCGGGATAATCGTGATCTCCCTAGAGCCTCCCCTCCTCCCTCTTTGACTCACCTCTGGGAAAGATGGGAATCTCGGGAGGAGAACTCCCACCTCCACTCACATCCCACCCCCTCCATCTGGGCCTCTGACCCGATCCATTCATTCGGTCGTATTTATTGGATTCAGCGGAAGGAGCCCGGGCTTGGGAGCCAGAGGGCGTTGGTTCGAATCCCGGCTCTGCCACTTGTCAGCTGTGTGACTGGGGGCAGGTCACTTTACTGCTCTGTGCCTCAGTGACCTCATCTGTCTAATGGGGATGAAGACTGGGAGCCTCGCGTGGGACAACCTGATCGCCTTGTATCCCCCCCCCAGCGCTCAGAACAGTGCTCTGCACGTAGTAAGTGCTTAACATGCCATTCTTCTTCTTATTTGTTGAGCGCTCATCGCGGGCCGAGCACCGTGCTAAGTGCTGGGGAGAGGACGGTACGGGGCACTGTACTAAGCGCTTGGGAGAGCACAATACGACAATCAACGGTCGCATTCCCTGCCCACGACGAGCTGGCAACCTAGAGTCCTTCTGGACCTTATCGAACCATCCGCCCCCCTCCCTTCTTCCCTTCCTGACCGCCGTACAGTGCTCTGCACATAGTAAGCGCTCAATAAATACGATCGAATGAATACAGTGCTTGCCACCTAGTAAGGGCTTAGAGAAGCAGCGTGGCCCAATGGGAAGACCCCGGGCTTGGGAGTCAGAGGTCGTGGGTTCTAATCCCGGCTCCGCCGCTTGTCAGCTGGGTGACCTCGGGCAAGTCATTTAACTTCTCGGTGCCTCAGTTCTCTCATCTGTAAAATGGGGATGAAGATTGCGAGCCTCCCGTGGGGCAACCCGATGACACTGTATCTCCCCCAGAGCTTAAGAGTGCTCTGCACGTAGTAAGTGCTTAACAAATACCAACATCGTTATTATTATTATTTTTATTATCTCCTCCTTGCCAATATCAATGGCCTCCTCCTCCGCCTCTCGGCTGCCTTCGCCCCTGGGGACCGCCCCCTTCTCTCTGTCGTTCAGTCGATCCGTCGGATTTACCGAGCGCTTACAGTGCGCCGAAGGCTTGGGAGAGTCCAGTATAACCGAGCCGGTAGACACGTTCCCCGCCCACAACGAGCTGCCGGGCTCGAGGGGGAGACGCCCATTGTCCCCAGTTAGAGATGCGGACATAAGTGCCGTGGGGCTCGGGGAAGGGGGATAAAAGGAGCAAGTCCAAGGGCGTCGCGGAAGGGAGCGGGAGAAGAGGAAAGGGGGGGGCGCAGTCAGGGAAGGCCTCTGGGAGGAGGTGGGCCTTCAGTAAGGCTCTGAAGGGGGCGGTAGAACAGTGGGCTTTGGGATCTGAGAAGCAGCGTGGCTCAGTGGAAAGAGGCCGAGCTTGGGGGTCCGAGGTCATGGGCTCGAATTCCGGCTCCGCCACTTGGCAGCCGGGTGACCGTGGGCGAGTCGCTTCACTTCTCTGGGCCTCAGTTCCCTCATCTGTCCAATGGGGATGAAGACCGGGAGCCTCCCGTGGGGCAACCCGACGACCCTGTGTCTCCCCCGGCGCTTAGAACAGTGCCCGGCACATAGGAAGCGCTTAACAGATACCAACATTATTATTATTATCGGAGGAGGGAGGGCGTCCGGGCCAGAGGCGGGACGCGGGCCGGGGGTCGGCGGGGAGACAGAGGAGCTGGAGGGGCAGGGAGGAGGTCGGCACGAGAGGAGCGGGGCGTGCGGCCCAGGGTGGAGGAGGAGGAGGAGGAGAGCGGCCGGGGCGGGGAGGACGGGGCCAGGAACATCATCCAACCCCGGCTTCCCGGCCCCCGTCCTCTCCCGGTTCTCCTCCCGGCTCTCCGGCCGCTCCTTCTCCGTCTCCTCGGGGGGCTCCTCCTCGGCCTCCCGCCCCCTCGCCGCGGGGGGTCCCTCACGGCTCAGTTCTGGGTCCCCTTTTAGTCTCCATCCTCACCCCCTCCCCTTGGAAAACCCGTCCGCTTCCGCGGCTTCAGCTCCCACCTCTCCGCGGACGATCCCCAAATCTCCCTCTCCGGCCCCCGCTCTCTCTCCTTGTCTGCGGTCTCGCCTCTCCTCCCGCCTTTAGGACGTCTCTCCTCGGCTGTCCCGCCATCACCTAAGAAACGTAACACGTCCCAAACAGAGCTCCTCGTCTCCCCGCCCCAAACCCCATCCTCCCCCCGACGGCACAGCCATCCTTCCCTGTCTCACGAGCCTGCAACCTCGGCGTGATCTGCGACTCATTCGATTCGATTCCGTCTTATTTAAGTGCTTACTGTGTGCAGAGCCCCGTAATTATCATAACGATGATGGTATTTGTTAAGCGCTTACTATCTGCCAAGCACTGTTCTAAGCGCCGGGGTAAATACAGGGCAATCAGGTTGTCCCACGTGGGGCTCACAGTCTTCACCCCCATTTTACAGAGGAGGGAACGAGTGGCTGACAAGTGGCTGAGCCGGGATTCGAACCCATGACCTCCTGACCCCCAAGGCCCTTTCCACCGAGCCACGCCACTTCTCAGACTTGGCTGACTATTAATAATAATAATAACGATGGTATTTGTTAAGCGCTTACTCTGTGCCAAACGCTGTTCGAAGCACCGGGGGAGATACAAGGCGATCAGGTGGTCCCCCGTGGGGCTCACGGTCTCCGTCCCCATTTTCCAGATGAGGCACGGAGAAGTGAAGTGACTTTAGAACAGTGCTTAGCACATAGTGACAGCATTCAGAACGGTGCTTAGCACATAGTAAGCGCTTAACAAATCCCATCATTATTATTAAGCACATGGGAAAGTATAAGACAACAGAGTTGTCGATTCGTTCCCCGCCCACAAGGAGCTTGAGGCCTACGGGGGCAGCGGGACATTAAAAAAGATTTCAGATTGGGGAAATATTCCTGCGCTCAGTACGGTGCCTAGCACACGAAGTGCATAACGAATACATTAAAAAAGATTTCAGACTGGGGAAATATTCCTGCGCTCAGTACGGTGCCTAGCACACTAAGTGCTTAACAAATACCATAATAATAATTTATTATTATTTATATATTTATAATTATTATTGTTTATAGTTATTATTACTATTCAAGTCACGTCAGCTACCTCATCGAGACTCACCGCTGCTCGGCGTCGATTGATTGAAAGCTCACTGGGGGCAGGGAACGTGTCTGCCAACTATGTTCTAGTGTCCTCTCCGAAGCGCTTACTGCAGTGCTCGGCTCACAGTAAGCGCTCAATCAGCGCCGCTGATTGACCGATTGGTCGTCTCCTCTAGACCGTAAGCTCTTCGTGGGCGGGGATCGTGTCTCTCAGCTCTGTACTGGCCTCTCCCGAGCGCTCAGTCCAGTGCCCGGCACACGGCGAGGGCTCAATCCGTCCCCCCCGCCGGATCGACGGTCCCCTGCGGGCCGTCGGCTCTGCGGGGGCGGAGGCCCGGTGCCCCGGCTCCGTCCGGCGGTCCTCTCCCAGGCGCTCGGCGCGGCGCCCCGCGCGCGGGAAGCGCCGGGCCAGCGGGCCGGCTGCACTGATGGAGCGGGTCTGTTTGATCCCGGCAGTGGCTGGTGAAGCGAGCCATCGAGAGCCGCCAAGAGAGCGGGGATTACGTCCGATCCTTCTCCATCTCTCAGTTTCAGAAGACTCACCGTCTCCCTGAGGTGAGTGACTCCATTTTGGGAGCTGGGGGGCCGGGGTCTCCTGGGACCCCTCTTCTTCCTCCTCCTTCGTTTTCCTCCTGCTCCTCCTTTTCCTCCTCCTCCTTTTCCTCCTCCTCCTTTTCCTCCTCCTTTTCCTCTTCCTCCTTTTCTCCTCCTTTTCCTCCTCCTCCTTTTCCTCCTCCTCCTTTTCCTCCTCTTTTTCCTCTTCCTCCTCTTCCTCCTCCTCCTCTTCCTCCTCCTCCTTCCTCCTTCTCTTCCTCGCCCCCTCCCAGACGTCTCCCCCCTGTGAGCCCATTGTGGGTCAGGGATGGTCTCTCTCTGTTGCCGAATCGTCCTCTCCCAAGCGCTTAGTCCAGTGCCCTGCCCACGGCAGGCACTCAGTAAAGACGATTGAATGAATGAATGAATGCCCCCTCCCCCTGTTGATGGACTCCCTGAGATGTTTACACTGTGCCCAGCCCTGCGTTAAGCAAGGTCATCAGGTTGTGGATAGAGGCCGGGCCTGGGAGTCATGAGGTCGTGGGTTCTAATCCCGGCTCCGCCACCTGTCTGCTGTGTGACCTTGGGCAAGTCATTTCACTCCTCTGGACCTCAGTGACCTCATCTGGAAGATGGGGACGGAGACTGTGAGCCCCACGGGGGCTGACGTCTATTTCCTGGTTTCGTTGTCTGTCTCCCCCGGCCAGAGCGCGAGCCCGTTGTGGGCCGGGCTTATCTCTCTCTCTCTTGCTGAATTGGACTTTCCAAGCGCTTGGTACAGAGCTGTGCGCACAGTAAGCGCTCAATAAGTACGATTGAATGAATGAATGACAGGGACTGTGTCCAACCCCATTTGCCGGTATCCACCCCAGCACTTAGTCCAGTGTCTGGCACATAGTAAGTTCTTAACAAATGCTATCCTTATTATTATTATTATTATTATTATTATTATTATTATTATCATCCTCACAGTCCCTGCCTCACCCAAGGCTCCCAGCCCAAGTAAGAAGAATAATGATAATTTTGGTGGTATTTAAGCGCTTACTATGTGTCAGGCACTGGACTTGGATACAAGCAAGTCAGGAGTCCCTGTCCCCCGTGGGGCTCACTGTCTCCATCCCCATTTTCCAGACGAGGCCACTGAGGCCTTCATAATGGTGTGTAAGTGCTTACTCTGTGCTAGGCGTTGGGGCGGGATGCAAGAACGGCATGGTGTGGAGGAGAGAGCACTGGCCTGAGAGTCAGAAGGCTTTGGGTTCGAATCCCGGCTCCACCACTTGTCTGCTGGGTGACCTTGGGCAAGTCGCTTCAATTCTCTGGGCCTCAGTTTCCCTGGCCCCCCACTCTATAAAATGGGGATTCGATCCCTGTTCTCCCTCCTCCTAAGACCGTGAGCCCCGGGTGAGGTCTCATGAACTTGTATAATAATTATAATAATTATGATGGTATTTGTTAAGCGCTTACTATGTGCCGAGCACTGTTCCAAGCGCTGGGGTAAGAATAAGAATAATTATGATGGTATTTAAGTGCTTACTATGTGCCAAGAACTGTTCTAAGCACTGGAAAATGGTGCTCAGGTTGTCCCACTTGGGGCTAACGGTCTTCAACCCCATTTTACAGAGGAGGGAACTGAGGCTCAGAGAAGTGAAGTGACTTGCCCAAGGTCACCCAGCAGACAAGTGGCGGAGCAGGGATTAGAACCCACCACCTCTGACTCCCAAGCCCAGCCTATTTCCAATATCCGCCCCAGCTCTTGGTACAGTTTAGACCGTGAGCCCGTCGTTGGGCAGGGACGGTCTCTCTCTGTGACCGAATTGTCCATTCCGAGCGCTTAGTCCAGTGCTCTGCACACAGTAAGTGCTCAGTAAATACAATTGAATGAATGCATACAGTGCTTGGCTCCTAGTAAGCGCTTAGAGAAGCAGCGTGGCTTAATAGAAAGAGCCTGGGCTTGGGAGTCAGAGGTCGTGGGTTCGAATCCCAGCTCCGCCACTTGTCAGCCGGGTGACCTTGGGCCAGTCACTTCACTTCTCTGGAACTCAGTGACCTCATCTGGAAAATGGGGGTGAAGACTGTGAGCCTCACCTGGGAGAACCTGATGACCCTGTATCTCCCCCAGCACTTAGAACAGTGCTCTGCACATATTAAGCACTTAAACATCAACATTATTATTATTATCATTATTATTAAATGCCACAGTTATTATTAGGAGCGAGGTTAAGTGTCCTGCCCAAGGTCACAGAGCGGGCGAGGGGCGGAGCTGGTCCCGGACCCTGGTGTCCAGAGTGTGGTGGTCCCGCGCCCGCCCCGTCCGCCCCCGCGGGGGTCCCGGTGTGGGTGTGGGGGTCCAGATGTCTCGATCTCGGGGTCCGAGCCCCCCGCCCCGGGAGTCGGGGAGGTGGGGGGGGGTCCGGATCAGCGCCATCATGCATTCAGTGGTATTTATTGAGCGCTAACCGAGTGCGGAGCCCTGTACCAAGCGCTCGCATCCCTTCGGACCCTTCCCAGGACGTGGACTTCCTGCAGAGGCGGGACAGGGCCGTGAAGACGGTGAGCGCCATCCTGGTGAGTCCCGGCGGCTCCCGCCGCTGTGCCCAGCGCTCTGCCCGGGACTCGGTCGGACGCTAGTCTGTCAGACGCTGAGAAGCAGCGTGGCTCAGTGGGTAGAGCCTGGGCCTCGGAGGCAGAAGGTCGTGGGTGCTAATCCCAGCTCCGCCCTTGTCTGCTGGGTGACCTTGGGAGAGTCACTCCACCTCTCTGCGCCGCAGTTGCCTCGTCTGTAAAATGGGGATGGAGACCGTGAGCCCCACGGTGGGGGGGGCGACCTGATCACCTTGTATCTCCCCCAGCGCTTAGAACGGCGCTTGGCACATAGTAAGCGCTTAACAAATACCATCATTATTATTATTATTATTATGAATAATAATTGGTCAGATAAGTCTGAGAAGCAGCGTGGCTTAGTGGAAAGAGTCCGGGCTTGGGACTCAGAGGTTGTGGGTTCAAATCCCGGCTCCACCACTTGTCAGCTGTGTGACTTTGGGCAAGTCACTTCACTTCTCTGGGCCTCGGTTCCCTCATCTGTAAAATGGGGATGGAGACCGTGAGCCCCAAGTGGGACAACCTGATGACCTTGTATCTCCCCCAGCGGTCAGGACAGTGCTTGGCCCGTAGTCAGCGCTTAACAAATGCCATCATCATCAGCACTCGGAACAGCGCTTGGCCCATAGTCAGCGCTTAAGAAATGCCATCGTTCTATAAGCCAGTGGGGTTGGACCCGGTCCCCGTCCCCCGTGGGGCTCGCGGTCTCCATCCCCGCTGGACAGATGAAGAAACTGAGGCCCAGAGAAGGGAGGTGAGTGGCCCCCATCGCCCCCGGGCGCCGCGCGGGGCCGGTTGGCTCAGCGCATCGTGGGGGTCGGACCCCCGGGCCCCGTGGGCCGCCCCCTGACCCGGGGCATTTGGGGGATCGGCCGGGGGCCTTTGGTGCATTGGCTGGATGCCCCCGGGGTGGGGGTGGGGGGTGGGGGAGGGGGCCGGTGGAGGCTGACCGGTGCCGGGGGGGGGGGCGGGGGGGGATGGGCCGCCCCCAGGACGTCTACAAGCCGCAGCGCCGCTACCGGCGGCAAGGGGGCGCCGCAGACCTGCTCGACGAGGACTCCAGGGTCCAGGCCACCCTGCTGGAGTACGGCAGGTAATGCCGCCGCCCTCCGCCGCCCTCCACCGCCCCCTGCCGGAGCACGGCGGGTAATGCCGCCGCCCTCCACCGCCCCCTGCCGGAGCACGGCGGGTAATGCCGCCGCCCTCCACCGCCCCCTGCCGGAGCACGGCGGGTAATGCCGCCGCCCTCCACCGCCCCCTGCCGGAGCACGGCGGGTAATGCCGCCGCCCTCCACCGCCCCCTGCCGGAGCACGGCGGGTAATGCCCGTGCCCTCCACCGCCCCCTGCTGGACGACGGCGGGTAATGCCGGTGCCCTCCACCGCTCCCTGCTGGGCCACCGCCCGCACTGCCCCCACCCCACGCCCTCACCACCGCCCTCTGCTGGAGTACGGCAGGTAATGCCCGTGCCCTCCACCGCCGTGGCTCAGTGGAAAGAGCATGGGCTTTGGAGTCAGAGGTCATGAGTTCGAATCCCAGCTCTGCCACTTGTCAGCTGTGTGACTGTGGGCGAGTCACTTAACTTCTCTGGGCCTCAGTTCCCTCATCTGTCAAATGGGGATTAAGACTGTGAGCCCCATGTGGGACAACCTGATTCCCCCGTGTCTCCCCCAGCGCTTAGAACAGTGCTCTGCACATAGTAAGCGCTTAACAAATACCAACATTATTATTATTACCGCCCCCTGCTGGAGGACGGCGGGTAATGCTGGTGCCCTCCACCGCCCCCTGCTGGGTCACCGCCCGCACTGCCCCCACCCCACCCCCTCACCAACCCCCCCCCCCGCTGAAGGACGGCAGGTAATGCGGGTCTGCCCCCCCCCCCCCCCAGCGCCCCCTGCTGGGCCACCGCCCGCATTGCCCCCACCCCCTGCCGCCCCCTGCTGGGCGACCGGCGGGCACTGCCCCCACCCCTCTTACCACCGCCCCCTGCTGGGCGATCGCCGGCACTGCCCCCACCCCCTCACCACCGCCCCCTGCTGGGCGACCGGGCTGGGCTTCGAGAAGCAGCGTGGCTCAGTGGCAAGAGGCCGGGTTTGGGAGTGAGAGGTCATGGGTTCTAATCCCGGCCCCGCCTCTTGTCAGCTCTGTGACTTCGGGTAAGTCACTTCGCTTGTCTGGGCCTCAGTGACCTCATCTGGAAAATGGGGATGGAGACTGAGCCCCACGGGGGACAACCTGATGACCTTGTATCTCCCCCAGCACTTAGAACAGTGCCTGGCACATACTAAGTGCTTAAGAAGTGCCATCATTATTATTATTATTATTACCAAATGTACTGCCCCCCGCCCCCTCCTTCTAACCACCACCGCCCCCTGCTGGAAGACGGCAGACACTGCACCCTCTCCCTTCCTGTCACCGCCCCCTGCTGGAGGATGGCCGGTACTGCCCCTCCTCCTCTTCCCTGCACCGCCCCCTGCTGGAGAACAACCGGTACTGCCCCCTCCTTCTCCCCTCCCGCCACCGCCCCCTGCTGGAGGATGGCGGGTACTGCCCCCCTCGCCACCGCCCCCTGCTGGAGCTCGGTGGTACCGCCCCCTCGCCCCGCCACCGCCCACCCTGGAGAAGGAGGGCAGCCGGGCAGGCCCCCGTGGGGTGCTGAGCCCTGTGCCGAGCGCTGGGCGGACGCCGGGCCGGAGAAGGGGGAGGGGCGAGGCCCCAGCCCACCTCTCCGTCTCTCTGGGTCCGCAGGAGGTACGGCTTCCGGAAGCCGGACGGAGCCCAGAAGGTGACGGGGATGGGTGGGTGGGTGGGTGGATGGACAGACGGGTGGACGGATGGGTGGACGGATGGATGGGTGGGCGAATGGATGGACAGATGGGTGGGTGGGTGGACGGATGGATGGTTTGGTGGGTGGATGGACAGATGGTTGGATGGATGGGTGGGTGGACGGGTGGATGGACGGATGGGGGGGTGGACGGAAAGACAGACGGACGGATGGGTGGACAGATGGATGGTGGGAGAGGGGCTGGGTGGGCTTTGTCGGTGCAGGTGGCTGGTGCTGACTCGGTCTCTCCCGTGCGGGGCTTTGGGGGGGCGTCTCTCCCAGGCCGAGGAGAGGCAGATGGTCCCGGGTCCCCCGGGGTCGGGGGGCAGGCCCGCCCACAGCCTCCACGAGGAGGAGCTGCAGGCGGCTGAGGAGGTAGGTAGAGGGGTCCACTGGGGGGGGGGGATGCGGGGGCGGCGGGGCGTTATTTCATTTGTCCCTGGGCTGGTCGGTCGCGGCCCCTTCCCCGGGGGGAGGGCGTGGGGCGGGTGACCGGGGAACCCCTTCTCCCCTTCTTTCAGAGGAGGACGCCGAGGTCCAGAGAGGGCCAGCGTCAGGCTGGGGGCCCACAGCGTCTCTCCCGGCTCCGGCCTGGCGGGGCGGGGTGGGGCCCGGTGGCGTGGGGCCCGTCCGCTCATTTCCTCTCTCCGTTTCCCTTTCGCCAGCTCCGCATTGAAACTCTGATGACCAAAATGGCCGCCACGGCAACGGAGGAGGTGACGATAGCTGCGGGACTTGCTGAGCCCTTACTTTGTGCCAAGCACTGTTCTGAGCACCGGGGGAGATGCAACCTCATCGGGTTGGACACGGGCCCGGTCCCACGGGGGTTTCTCACAGTTTCCGTCTCCACTTTCTAAATGAGGGAACTGAGGCCCAGAGAAGTGAAGTGACTTGACCAAGGTCACGCAGGATACACGTGGTGGAACTGGGATTGGAACCCAGGTCCTCCTGACTCCCAGGGCTCTAACCATTAGGCCATGCTGCTTCTCAGTGTATCCCTTCCACCCCGGGCCATTTCTCCACTCATTCCCTGGCTCTGGGGTTGCCCATAATAATAATAATGAAGATGGTATTTGTTAAGCACTTACTATGTGCCGAGCACTGTTCTAAGCACTGGAGGAGATATAAGGCGATCAGATTGTCCCCCGGGAGGCTCCCAGTCTTCATCCTCATTTTCCAGATGAGGTCACTGAGGCCCAGAGAAGTGAAGTGACTTGCCCAAAGTCACCCAGCTGACAAGCGGCGGAGGTGGAATTAGAACCCACGACCTCTGACTCCCAAGCCCGGCCTCTTGCCACTGAGCCACGCTCCTTCTCCTGAAGGCTGAGGGGAGGGTCTCATGGGCCGGGTTGTGGGGGGCGGGAGGGGGTAGGGAAGGGGAGGGTCTCCCCGCGGGGTCCCAGCATCCTCCTGGGCCGGCAGGGTCCCGTGACGGCCGGAGCGCTGGGCCAGATCGTCGGACAGCAGGTCCTGGAGATCAGGGACGCGGCCTCCAAGTACGCCAGCCAGGTACACCTCCGCCCCCCCAACCCCGCCGTCCGTTTTACACATGCGACAGGGAAGGCTCAGAGAGGTTGAGCGGGCTGCCCGAGGTCACACAGCAGGGCCGAGGCAGGGCTGGGACTGAAGCTCGGGGGTCCCAGCTTGGGGGGCAGCAGCGGGGGAAGGCGGGGCGGGTCCCGGGCTCTGGGTTGCTCCATGCCACCAGCTGGGTCGGGGATCAGGGACTGGCCCTCAGTCCCTCGGGGGCGGGGATCGGGTCTACTAACTCTACTGTCCTCTTCCAAGCGCTCAGCACAGTGTTCTGCACTCAGTAGACAGCTCCTCAATAATAATAACAATGCTATTTGTTAAGCGCTTACTATGTGCTGAGCACTGTTCCAAGCGCTGGGGAAGAGACAAGGTCATCAGGTTGTCCCCCATGGGGCTCCCAGTCTTCATCCCCATTTGACAGATGAGGTCACTGAGGCCCAGAGAAGTGAAGTGACTGGCCCACGGTCTCACAGCTGACAAGGGGCAGACCCGGAATTAGAATCCGTGACCTTTGACTCCCAAGCCCGGGCTCTTGCCAATGAGCCACGCTGCTTCTCCTGTGCCTGCTAACTCTGTCATCCTCCCCCAGCGCTCACTACAGTGCTGGGCGCACAGTAGACCGTCGGCTCCTTGAGGGCAGGGATCCTGTCTGCTGTCTCTGTTGTCCTCTCCCCAGTTCTCAGCACAGCGTTCCGCACACAGTAGCCTGGGAGCTCCTTGAGGACGGGGCGGGTGTCTGCTAGCCGTATTGTCCTCGGTCCAGCGCCCTGCGCACAGTAGACCGGAAGCTCCCTGAGGGCAGGGAGAGCGTCCCGTCCCGAGCGCTGAGCGCAGCGCCGTGCACAGAGTAGGGCGGGAGGTGGTTGAGCTGCGGGGGTGTTCCGCGGGGCGGGGGTCGGTGGCGGGGCTGGGGTGGACGTTCTGGGCGTCCCGCAGGCGTCGGCGTCCGGCGAGGACGCGGTCGGGGCGGCCCGGCCGGGAGCGGCCCAGCGGCAGCAGCACGGCCGCCTCGTGGCCTCCCTCAACAAGCAGATCGCGCACAAGACCCGCCTGCTGGACCAGGTCGGCCGGGGGTGGGGGTCCCGGGAGTCCGGGGGTCCCGGGGGGTCCCGAGGGTTCCCGGGGGGCCCGGGGCCTGATAGGGAGGGGGGTCCAGGGAGGGGCGCCGGCCCGGGGTCTCCCGGAAATCCTCCCGGCGGATGGAACTCCGCACTAAAAGCGGCGCTGTGGGCCGGGCCGGGCTCCCGCTGCGTGCGGGGTGCCGTGCTGGGCGTCCGTCGTGTGCACAGCTCGGGGCTGGGCGTCCACCATGTGCAGAGAAGGTTGTGCTGGGCGCCCGCTGAGGGTAGAGCACCGGGCCGGGCCTACGCGGAGACGCACACTGTGTTGTGGGGAGGTTGCAGTTGAGGGTGAGGAGGTGGAGGCTGATGGAAGCCTCCCTTCTCCTTCTCCTCCTCCTCCTCCTTCTCCTCCCTCTCTCCCCCCCACTTCCTTCCCTCCTCCTCCCTGACTTCCTCCTCTTCCTCCTCCTCCCCTTCTCTTCCTCCTCCTCCTCCTCTTCTTCCTCCTCTTCTTCTTCCTCCTCCTCCTGCTGGTCCTCCTCTTTTTCCTCCATGGCCGCCTCCTCCTCTTCCTCCTCCATGACCTCCTCTTCTTCCTCCTCCCCTTCTCCTCCTCCTCCTCTTCCTCCTACTGCTGCTCTTCCTCCTTTTCCTCCATGGCCGCCTCCTCTTCCTCGTCGTCGTCGTCATCCTCCTGTCGTCGGTCCTCCTCGGCCTCCCCTTCCGCAGCTGCAGGCCCAGTGCGCCGCCCTGCAGGCCGACTGCGACAGCGCCAAGAAGATGCTGGCGGAGGTGACGGGGGGCCGGGGCCGGGGCGGGCCGGACTGGGGGGCGCGGGGCTGGGAGCCCCTCCCGCCAGGTGCCCCCTGACCTCCCGGCCCCTCCAGGTTCAGAGCCACCGCAACCAACTGGACGCTGAACTGGACGCCCTCCAAGAGGCCGAATCTCAGGCCGACCCCGGGTAACCCTGCGCCGCCCTGCCCCCGCCCCCACCCCCACCTCCACCCCACCCCCACCCTGACCCGGAGGGCCCCCGGAATCCGGAGTAAGGCCCCAGGGCCTGGGAGTCAGAGGACCCGGGTTCTAATCCCAGCACCGCCACTTGTCTGCTGTGGGACCGTGGGAAAGTCCCCGCGCTTCTCTGGCCTGTGCGGCACCTGGGACGGGTCACTTCACTTCTCAGTTCCCTCATCTGTAGAATGGGGATGGAGACCGTGAGCCCCACGGGGCCTGTATCTTCCCCAGCGCTCAGCACAGTGTCTGGGCATATAGTAAGTGCTTATGTACCACCATTATTAGTGTTATTATTACTCAGGTCTCCGTGTCCCCCAGCACATTACACGAAAGGCCCTCGTGTCTATACCGTGAAGCCGGGGGGCTCAGTGGGTAGAGCCCGGGCTCAGTGGGTCCTAATCCCGGCCCCGCCACTTGTCAGTGGGTCTCGGTTCTCTCTGTAAAGTGGGGATGAAGACCGGGAGCCCCATGTGGGACAACCTGATGACCTTGTATCTCCCCCAGTGCTTAGAACAGTGCTTGGCGCATAGTAAGCGCTTAACAAATACCATCAGTATTATTCTTCTTCTTATTATAATGGAGATGAAGCCTGTGAGCCCCTCGTGGGACAACTTGTTGACCTTGTATCTACCCCAGTGCTTAGAACAGTGCTTGGCGCATAGTAAGCACTTCACAAATGCCATCATTCTTCTTCCTCTTCTTCGTCTTGTCACGCTCAACCCCTCGTGTCTCCCAGCATGTTGCGCTCGTTCATTCAGTCGTATTCACTGAGCCCTTACTGTGTGCAGAGCACTGTACTAAGCGCTTGGGAAGTCCAATTCGGCAACAGATAGAGAACATCCCTGCCCAACACCGGGCTCACGGTCTAGAAGTGGGGAGACGGACGACAAAAGAAAACGAAAGAAGCGGAGAGGCAGCCCCACACTCAGCCCCTCGTGTCTGCCGGGGCGTTTCGCTCAGCGCCACCCGGGACGCCGCGCTGAGCGCCTCCCGGGACGCCGCGCTGAGCGCCTCGTGTCTCGGTCCCAGCACGCTGCAGCAGCTCCGGGCCCTGGTGGCTGTGAACGACGGACTCAAGAGCCAGGAGCAGGAGTTCCGGGCCCACTGCCGGGTCAGTGCCCGCCCTGGGTCGGGCCGAGGGGCGCGGGGCCGGGAAGACCTCCTGGAGGTCTTCAGTAAGCTTCACAAAGCCCTCAGTAGGGCTTTGAACTGGGGGGGGGGTAGTCATTGTCCGATAGATTTGAGGAGGGAGGGCGTTGCGGGCCAGAGGCGGGACGTGGGCCAGGTCAGAGATGCTTGGAGGTTATAGGGGAGAGGGAGAGCTTGGGGGTGGGTAGGCTGTTATGGGGGTGGTTGGGGTCTAGGGTGGACCCTGAAGGTGTTTGAGGGGGCTAGGGTGGGCTCTGGGGGGGGTTAAGGGGGCTAGGGTGGTCCCTGAAGGTGGTTGAGGGGGCTCGGGCGGACCCCGAGGGTGGTTGAGTGGGCTAGGGTGGACCCTTGGGGTGGTTAAGGGGGGCTAGGGTGGCCCCTGGGGTTGGTTGAGGAGAGCCAGAGGGGGCTCTCAGGGTGGTTAAGGGGGGGCTAGGGTGAACCCCGAGGGTGGCTGAGGGGGCTAGGGCGGACCCTGGGGTTGGTTGAGGGGGCTAGGGCGGGCCTCGGGGTAGCTGGGGGAGGGGTGTCCAGAGGGGGTGGTCTGATGGGGTCCGTTGACTTTCCAGGAGGAGATGACCCGCCTCAAGCAGAACATCGAGAGTCTCAAGGCCGGGGCCGCTGAGGGCGGCGAGGATGAGGTGAGAGATCCACCCTGTGGGGCACCATTCGAACTCACAGCCGCTCTCAGGGCAAGGGGTGCGGAGGGCGGTCTGCCCCTCCAGGGGCTGTGCAGCTTCTTTCCCTGTCTCTGTCTACCCCGTCTCTCTCTGTCTTCCCTGTCTCTCAGTCTTCCCTGTCTCTCAGTCTTCCCTGTCTCTCAGTCTTCCCTGTCTCTCAGTCTTCCCTGTCTCTCTGTCTTCCCTGTCTCTCAGTCTTCCCTGTTTGTCTCTCTGTCTTCCCTGTTTGTCTCTCTCTGCCCCCCCCTCAGTCTTCTCTGTCTCTCTGTCTTCCCCGTCTCTCTCTCTGCCCCATCTCTCTCAACCTTCCCTGCCTGTCTTCCCTGTCTCTCTCTGCCCCATCTCTCTGTCTTCTCTGTCTCTCAGTCATCCCTGTTTTTCTCTGCCCCATCTCGCTCAGTCTTCTCCGTCTTCTCTGTTCTTCCCTGTCTCTCTCTGCCCCACGTCTCTCAGTCTTCCCTGTCTCTCTGTTTTCCCTGTTTCTCTCAGTCTTCCCTGTCTCTTCGTCTTCCCTGTCTCTCTCAGTGCCCTTTCTCAGTTTCCCTCTGTCTCTCTTTCTCTGTCTCTCTCTTTCCATCCACCTCTCTCTCTTCCCGTCTATAATTTCTTTGAGTGTCTGTTTGCCTCTCATCTCCTTGAGGGCAGGGACCGTGACTACTCGCTCGATTGTCCTCCCCCCAAGTGCTCAGCACAGTGCTGCGCACACAGTAGACTGTCAGCTCCTTGTGGGCCGGGCCAGAGTCTCCTAACTCCCCCTTCCTTGCTCTGTGTCTCTCTTGCTTCTGCCTGTCTCTGTGCCTCTGGTCTCGCTTTCTCCCTCTGTCTCTGTGTTTCTATCTCTGTGTCTCTGAGTCTCTGCCAATCCCATTCTCTCTGTGTTGGCATCTTGGTGTCTCTGTTTTTTTTCTCTCCCTCCAGTCTCTTTCTCTCTGTCTCGATATCTCTGTGTCTCTGTCCAGTCTCACCCTCTCCCTCTGCCTTGGCGTCTCTGTCTCGGTGTCTCTGTCTCGCCCTCTCCTCTGTCTCTCTCCCACTTTCTTGGTGTCTCTGTCTCGGGAGGCAGCGTGGCCTAGTGGGTAGATCCCGGGCCTGGGAGTCAGAGGCCGCGGATTCTCCATCCCGCCTCCGCCACGCGTCCGCCGCGTGACCTTGGGAGAGTCACTTCCCTTCTCTGGGCCTCAGTTTCCTCATCTGGAAAATGGGGATTAAGACTCTGTGGGACAGAGACCGGGTCCAACCTGATTATCTCGTACCTACCCCGGCGCTCAGTACGGTGCCTGGCACATAGTAAGCGCTTAACAATCATTATCATCAATATTACTATCATTACCCTCTCCCTCCGTCTTGGTGTGGCCGTCTAACCGTCTCTCTCCGTGTCTCCGTCTCGGTGTCTCTGTCTCGCCCGCTCGGCTGTCTCTCTCTCGGTGTCCCCGTCTCGCCCCGTCCCTCTGCCTGGGCGTCTCTGTCCGGGCTCGCCGCGTGTCGGTGCGGGGCGGCCGCGCTGCGCGGTGGTCGGCGTGTGTCCGTGTCTCCCGGGTGACGGGCGGTCTCCGCGGCCGTCTCCCCGCACGTCTCTCTCCCCGGCTGTCGTCTCTGTCCCCGTGGTTCCGGCCTGCAGGAGCCGGCGAGAAGGATCGGCCGCCAGTACCAGGCCGAGAAGGACAAACTCCAGAAGATACGTCTCCTGCTGGTCAGTGGTCCCCGACCCTCGACCCCCAGGCCCCCCGACTCCCCACCCGGGGCTCTCTCTCCCCCGCCGAAGCCCCCCAACTCCCCGGCCGCGGGGCTTCCCCGGAGGAGGCAGGCAGGCAGGCCGAGGGTGCTTTCCGCAGTCTAGCCGAATGCCCCCCCGCTGCAGCCCGAGCCGGCCGCCCCCTCGCTCCCGCAAGACCCTCGCCCAGATCGGTTCTCCCCGCCCCGCCACCGTCTGCTGTTAGTCGCCGGTCCTCGTGTCCCAGGCTAGAGCCCAGACCTGGGGGTCGGAAGGACCCGGGTTCTAATTCCCGCCTCCGCCCCCTGTCCGCTGCGTGACCTTGGACGAGTCACTTCCCTTCTCTGGGCCTCAGTTCCCTCCCCCGTCAAATGGGGATGGAGACCGTGAGCCCCACGGGGGGTGGGGACGGGGTCCCACCCCGTTTGCTTGGATCCACCCCAGTGCTCGGAGCAGCGCTTGGCACAAAGTTAGCACTTAGCAAGCACCGTCCTTACACGCCGCCGTTCAAGGCGCCGGAGCCGCGGCTCTGCGACGTGTGGAGCGCCGCGCCGGCCGGGTCCTGAGCGCGGAGGGAGCCGGGGGTCCCCGTCCCCGACCCCTCCCCGAGCGTGTCACCCCTCGCCCCGACCCCCCCCAGGCCCGCAGGAACCGGGAAATCGCCATCCTGCAGCGCAAGATCGACGAGGTGCCCTGCCGGGCCGAGCTCAGCCAGTACCAGAAGAGGTTCATCGAACTCTACGGACAAGGTGGGCCGGGGCTGGGGACTTCGGGGGGCTTCGCCGGGGCCGCGGGGGAGACGCCTTGAAGGTAGCGTGGCCCAGTGGGTAGAGACCCGAGTTCTCATCCCGGCTCTTCCACTCGTCCGCTGGGAGACCTCGGGGAAGTCACTTCACCTCTCTGGGCCTCGGTTGGTGAGCCCCCGTGTGGGACAGGGACCGCGTCCAACCTGATGAGCTTGTATCTACCCCGATGCTTAGGACAGTGCTTGGCACGTAGTAAGCGCTTCACAGATACCGGCGTTATTGTCAGTGTTATTATTGTTGAGCACCCGCTGTGGGCAGTGCCCTGCAATAGAGAAGCCCGGGATAATAAAGGGCTTCCACTGGAATGGGGGAGACAGAGACACCGAGGTGGAGACAGAGATGCCGAGGCGGAGGGAGGGGGGAGACAGAGATACCGAGATGCGGGGGGGGGGGGCAGAGACGCAGAGAGAGAGGGGGAGGCAGAGACGCAGAGAGAGAGGGGGAGGCAGAGACACAGAGAGGGGAAGGCAGAGACACCGAGATGAGGGGGAGGCAGAGATGCAGAGAGAGAGGGGGAGGCAGAGACAAAGAGAGAGGGGAAGGCAGAGACACCGAGATGGGGGGGAGACAGAGATGCAAAGAAAGGGGAAGGCAGAGACGGGGGGGGAGGCAGAGACACGGGGGGAGGCAGAGATGCAGAGAGAGAGGGAGGCAGAGACATGATGGGGGAAGACAGAGACACAGAGGAAGAGGGGGAGACAGAGACACAGAGGGAGGGGGAGAGACAGTGACATGGGGGTGGGTGAGGCAGTGACACCGAGAGAGAAGGTGAGGCGGAGACACCGAGAGAGCAGGAGAGGCAGAGAGAGGGAAGTAGGGAGGCCGGCGAGGAGGCTGCAGCCTCGGTCCGGCCCGGAGGTGACCGTGAGGCGACCGGGGCGGGAGAGGGGCCGGCCTGAGGTGGGGGAGGGGGCCAAGGGGAGATTCGTGCGGTCGTATTGATTGAGCACTTCCCGTGTGCAGAGCACTGTACTAAGTGATGCGCAGGATCCATCTCCCCGCAGGCTATGGTGGATCCCTGTGAGACGGGAAGGCCGGGGGTGCCGTCTACAGGGATGGGAATGTCACGGGGAGGACCAGCTTCGGGTGGGAAGAGGAGGAGCTCTGTATTGGACGGATTCGGTTTGAGGTGACGGGAGGACGGCCAAGGAGAGTCAGTCTGGGGTATTTACTGAGCGCTTACTGCGTGCAGAGCACTGGCTTCTAGTCAGCTTGTCGGCTGTGTGACCTTGGATAAAGTCACTTCTCTGTGCCTCAGTGACCTCATCTGTAAAATGGGGATGAAGACCGTGAGCCCCATGTGGGACAACCTGATGACCTTGTATCTCCCCCCAGCACTTAGAACAGTGCTTGGCACGTAGTAAGCGCTTAACAAATACCAACATTATTACTAAGCCCTTGAGAGAGTACAAGTGGGCCCAGAAGGTCATGGGTTCTAATCCAGGCTCCCAGCTTGTCTGCTGTGTGACCTTGGGCAAGTCACGTCACTTCTCTGGGCCTCAGTGACCTCATCTGGAAAATGGGGATGAAGACTGGGAGCCCTACGGGGGACAACCTGATGGCCCTCGTATCTATCTCACCTGTAAAATGGGGTTGGAGAGGGTGAGCCCCCCGGGGGACAGGGACCGTGTCCAACCCCATTTGCTTGGATCCACCCCAGCGCTTAGTACAGGGCCTGGCACAGAGTAAGCGCTCAACGGTAGAACGGACACACAGAACAGCTGCCCACCAGGAGCCGACCCTCTAGAAGGGGGAGACACGTCGCAGAGACAGGAGGAGAGGCGAGACCGGAGAGAGGGAGAGAGATCGGGGCCGGAGAGGGAGATTTGGGAATCGGCGGGAGTTGAAGCCGTGGGAGCGGATGAGTTCTCGGAGCGGGTGGGTGTAGGGCGTTGGAAAACGGTGCTCTGCCTTCACTGTGTGTTCAGTCCTGAATAGCCACAGTGCTCGCCGGGCCTAGCCCTGAGCGAGGGTAATAATAATAATAATAATAATGGTATTTGTTAAGCGCTTACTATGTGCCAAGCACTGAATGCCCGCCCTCCTCATGTCCGCCAAACTCTCCTTCCCTCTTCAAAGTCCCCCTGAGAGCTCACCTCCTCCAGGAGGCCTTCCCACGCTGAGCCCCCTCTTTCCCTCTGCTCCCCCTCCACCCTCTGCTCCTCCCCTCAGCACTCTGCTCATTTGTATATATTTTTTATTCCCCTATTTATTTTGTTAATGAGGTGTCCATCCCCTTCATTCTATTTATCGTGATTAAGTTGTCTTGTTTTTGTCCGTCCGTCTCCCCCGATTAGACCGTGAGCCCGTCGTTGGGCAGGGATGGTCTCTATCTGTTGCCGAATTGTCCATTCCAAGCGCTTAGTACAGTGCTCTGCACACAGTAAGCGCTCAATAAGTACCACTGGATGAACGAATGTACTAAGCCCCGGGGTAATAATAGATAATGATGGTTTTTGTTAAGCGCTCAACTCTGTATCAGGCACTGTCCTAAGCGCTGGGGTGGATCCAAGCAGATCGGGTTGGACACCGTCCCTGGCCCACGTGGGGCTCACACTATTCATCCCCATTTTTTACAGAGAAGGGAACTGAGGCACAGAGAATAATAATAGTGTTGGTCTTTGATAAACGCTTAATCTGTGCAAAGCACCGTTCTAAGCACTGGGTGGGGATACAAGGTGATGACGTTGTCCCACGTGGGGCTCCCAGTCTTCATCCCCATTTTCCAGATGAGGGAACCGAGGCCCAGAGAAGTGAAGCGACTTGCCCGAAGTCACACACAGCGGACAAGGGTCGGGGTCGGGATTAGAACCCGCGACCTCGGACTCCCAAGTCCGGGCTCTTGCCGCTGAGTCACGCCGCTCCTCATGGTGGCGATGGGATCGATCGATCTATCGATCGGCTGAGGGCCCGGGGCGTCGTAGCCTGAGGAGGGGTCCCACCCCCCTCCGCTCTCTCCCCTCATCCTACAGTGCTGGCTACGCACAAGGAGACCAAACAGTTCTTCACGCTGTACAACACGTTGGACGACAAGAAGGTCTGCCTGGAGAAAGAGGTGAGAGGCTGGGGAGGGGGAGGAGGACAGTGTGGCTAAGCTGGGCAGCGCCGGGGGAGATGCCCCCAGTGGGCGGAGCGGTCGCTGGTATGTATTGAGCACCTACTGTGTGCAGAGCACTGGGCTGAGCGTTTGGGAGAGGGAAATGGAACAATCTATAAGAGATGTGAGGCAGACGGGGATAAGGGGAGGTTGTGGTAGGGACCCCCACCCCGCCCTCCAAGGCCCCCTCCCACCATACAACAAGCAGCACGGCCTAGTGGTTAGAGCCCGGGCCCGGGAGCCCGAAGGTCCTGGGTTCTGATCCCGGCTCCACCGCTTCTCTGCTGTGTGACCTCGGGCAAGTCACTTCACTTCTCCGGGCCTCAGTTCCCTCCTCTGGAAAATGGGGATGGTGACCGTGAGCCCCACGTGGGGCGGGGACTGCGTCCAATCCGATCTGCTCGGATCCCCCCGGCGCTTAATACAGCGTCTGGCACACGGCGAGCGGCTGACCAGTACCGTCATCGTTCCTGCAAGTTGTCCCCTCTCTCCCCGGCCGCAGGTCAACCTGCTGAATTCCATCCATGACAACTTCAAGCAGTGAGTGGGGGCCGGGGGGGCGGCGGGGGTGGGGGTGGGCTTCCCCTGCTCGGGACCGTCCTGCGCCCCGTCCGTCCTCCGCCCCCCGGGGGTCCCCGTAACCGTACCTCCCGCCCCCCGCCGCCCCCTCAGAGCCATGGCCTCCCCGGCCACCCGAGACCAGTTCCTGCGGCAGCTGGACCAGATCGTCGACGGCATCAAACAGAATCGGATCAAGGTCGGTCCCGCCCCTCCCCGCCCTCATCGGACCCTTCTCCCCCTCTCGACCCCTTTTCTCTCCTCTTCCCTCCTTCTCTCCCTTCCACCTCCTCCCTCTGAGCCCTTTCTCGCCTCTCTCCTCCTCCTCCCTCTTCTTTTCTGCCTTCCTCCTCCTCCCTCTCAGCCCCTTTCTCTTCCCCTTCCTCCTCCTCATTCTCTACCCTTTCCTTCCTCCCCCTTTCTTCTTCTCCCTCTGTGTTCTTTCTCACCTCATTCTTCCTCCCTTTTCTATGCTCCCTTCCTCCTTTTCCCTCTGTTCCCCTTCCTTTTCGGTCTCCCTCTTCCTCCTTTTCCCTGTCTCCCCTTCCTTTATACCATTCCCCTTTCTCCTCCGGTTTCACCTTTCCAATATCGCCAAGATCCGCCCTCTCCTCTCCACCCGAACGGCTACCTTACCGCTACGGGCTCTCGTGATATCCCGGCTAGACTACCGTGTCGGCCTTCTCTCCGATCTCCCTTCCTCCTCTCTCGCCCCGCTCCGGTCTATCCTTCGCTCCGCCGCCCGGCTCGTCTTCCCGCAGAAACGCTCTGGGCCCGTCACTCCCCTTCTTAAACGACTCCGGTGGTTGCCCGTCGACCTCCGCTCCAAACAAACTCCTCACTCTAGGCTTCGAGGCTCTCCGTCCCCTCGCCCCTTCCTACCTCTCCTCCCTTCTCTCTTTCTCCCGCCCACCCCGCACGCTCCGCTCCTCCGCCGCCCGCCTCCTCGCCGTCCCCCGGTCTCGCCCGTCCCGCCGTCGACCCCCGGGCCGCGTCCTCCCGCGGTCCCGGAAGGCCCTCCTTCCTCGCCTCCGCCAAACTGATTCTCTTCCCCTCTTCGAAACCCTACTTAAAACTCACCTTCTCCGAGAGGCCTTCCCAGACTGAGCTCCCCTTCTCCCTCTACTCCCTCTACCGCCCCCCCTTCGCCTCTCCGCAGCTTAACCCTCTTTTCCCCCCATCTCCCTCCGCTCCTCCCCCTCTCCCGTCCCATCCCCTCGGCACCGTACTCGTCCGCTCGACCGTCTATATTTTCATCAGCCTATTTATTCTGTTAATGGAATGTACGTCGCCTCGATTCTATTTAGTCGCCATCGGTTTATATGAGACGTTCTTCCCCTCGACTCTATCGATCGCCATCGTTCTCGTCTGTCCGTCTCCCCCGATCGGACCGTGCGCCCGTCAAACGGCGGGGACCGTCTCTATCTGTTGCCTACTTGTTCATTCCAAGCGCTTAGTCCAGTGCTCTGCCCATAGTGAGCGCTCAATAAATACTATTGAATGAATGAATCCTCCCTCTTCCTCCTACGCACCCTCCCCCTTCCTCCTTTTCTCTCTCTCCCCTTCCTCCTTTTCCCCCTTCCTCCTTTTCCCTCTTTCCCCTTCCTCCTTTTCCCTTTTCCCCCTCTTTTTCCTTTTCCCAGTTCCTTTTTCCTCTCTCTTTCTCCCTCTCCCTCCTACACCCTCTCCCTGTCTCCCCCTTCTTCCTTTTCTCTCTCCCCATCCTTCTTTTTCCTCTCCCCCTTCCTCTTTTTCCCCCTACCCCCTTCCTCCTTTTCTCTCTCTCCCCTTCTTCCTTTTCTCTCTCCCCATCCTTCTTTTCCCTCTCTCCCCCTTCCTCCTCCTCTCTCTACCCTTTCTCGCTTCCTTCCTCCTCCTCCCCCCGACCCCTTCCCCTTTCTCCTCTTCTCCCTCTCCTCCTTCCTCTCCCGCTGTCGCCACTTCCCTCTCCTCCTCCTCCTGCCCCCACCTCGGCCCCTGCCTCCCGGGCTTGCCCCCCGACCCGCCGCCCGCCCTCTCCCGCGGCCCGGTTTCTGGAGCGCCCAGTGACCGCGGGGCAGGAAGATGGGCTCCTCGGGCCGCCCACCGACCGCCCCCTGGGGTGCCCGGGGTCCCCCCTCGGGGTGGGTCTCCGGCCGGGGTCGGGCGGGGGAAAGGGGCTGTCCCGAAGCGCGCTGACGGCCCCGTGCCCGCCGGGGGGCCGGGGGGTGGGCTCTGTGGCCGTCACCGCTCAGATGGAGAAACAGAAGCAGGAGAACAAGATGCGTCGCGACGAGCTGAACGACGAGCACCTGGGCCTCCTCGACAAGCAGCGTCTCTACTTCAAGACCGTCAAGGACTTCAAGGAGGTGAGAACCCCCCGCCCCACCCCCCGCGGGGCACGGCGGGATGCCCACCACGGGGGGAGACCACCACAGAACCCGTGGACGCGGAACCTGACGGGTTGACTGCGCGCGGAGCACTGCGCTGACCATTGGGGAGAGGGCAGTGGACGATCCTCACCCCCAAGGAGCTGACAGTCTGCTGTGTGCACAGCACTGTGCTGAGCGCTGGGGAGAAGGACAGTAGAGTGAGTAGACAGACTAGGTGACTGAGAGAGAGGAGTCGAGGATAACGCCCAGGCATTGCTTGAGAGACAGGGACGGACGGTGGTGCCGTCTACAGCGGTGGGATCCCCGTCCTTAAGGACCTTTTGGTTTACCGTGTTCAGAGCAGTAATAATTATAATTGTGGCATTTAAGTGCTTATACATTCATTCGGTCGTATTTATTGAGCGCTTACTGTGTGCAGAGCACTGTATTAAGCGCTTGGGAGAGGACAAGAGAACAAGAAACAGACACATTCCCTGCCCCCTGTGAGCTGACAATCTAGAGGGGGAGAGGGGTATGAATAGAAATGAATAAAATGAGGGAGGTGGACATGAGCGGTGCCGGGAGCTGGGAGGGGGGAGGAAGAAAGGGAGCGAGTCGGGGCGACGCGGAAGGGAGCGGGAGGAGAGGAGGGCGTAGTCAGGGAAGGCTTCCTGGAGGAGGAGGAGGGCCTTCAGTATGGCTTTG
Source organism: Ornithorhynchus anatinus (assembly GCF_004115215.2). NCBI lineage: Eukaryota > Metazoa > Chordata > Mammalia > Monotremata > Ornithorhynchidae > Ornithorhynchus > Ornithorhynchus anatinus. The sequence goes on along the minus strand of NC_041728.1, from coordinate 183,576,781 downwards.
AAGGGAGGGAGATCATTGTCTGATATGGCTTAGTGGCCAGAGCCCGGGCTTGGGAGTCAGAGGTCGTGGGTTCTAATCCCAGCTCCACCACCTGTTTGCTGTGTGACTTCGGGTCAGTCATTTCATTTCCGTTCCCTCATTTGTAAAATGGGGCTGCGGACTGAGCCCCACGTGGGTCAACCTGATTGCCTTGCATCTCCCCCAGTATGTAGAACAGTGCTTGGCACATTGTTAGCGCCTAACAAATACGATTATTGTTATTATATGGGGAGGGAGGGCGTTCCGGGCCAGAGGCAGGACGGGGGCCAGGGGTCGGCAGGGAGGAGGTCGGCGCGAGAGGAGCGGAGCGTGCGGGCCGAGCCGGAGGAGGAGAGCGGCCGGGGGTGGGAGGACGGGGCGACTCGACGGACGCCTTTGAAGCCGACGGTGACGGGTTTCTGTCTGAGGCGGAGGGGGACGGGTGACCCCCGAAGGGTCTTGAGGAGCGGGGAGACGTGGACTGAACTGAATTGAACCTTGAACTGAACGGTTTTGTAGAAAAAATGACCCGGGCCGCAGAGTGAAGTGCGGACCCGAGCGGGGAGAGGCTGGGGGCAGGGAGGTCGGCCGGGAGGCCGGCGCAGTCGCACGAGAGGGAAGGGCAGATTTTAGCGACGTTGTAAAGGTGAAACCGACAGGAGTCAGTGATTGATGGACTGTGTGATTGAGAGAGAGGAGTCGAGGACAACGCCCAGGTATCGCTGGTGAGACAGGGAAGGACGGTGGTGCCGTCTACAGCGGTGGGAAAGTCAGGGGGAGGACGGGGTCTGAGCGGGAGGACGAGGGTTAAGTTTGAGGTGTCTGTGGGACGTCTAGGGAGAGATGCGAGACTGCAGAGGAGGAAAAAAATCAGGGCTGCAGATTTGGGAATCGTCCACGCAGAGACGGGAATCGAAGCGGAGAAGCAGCGTGGCTCGTTGGCAAAAGGCCGGGCTTGGGACTCAGAGGTTGTGGGTTCTAATCTTGGCTCCCGCCACTTGTCAGTTGGGTGACTTTGGACAAGTCACTTCAGTTCCCTCATCTGTCAAATGGGGATGAAGACTGTGAGCCCCAGGTGGGACAGCCTGATGACCTTGTATCTACCCCAGGGCTTAGAATAGTGCTTGGCACAGAATAAGCACTTAAGAAATACCATTATTATTATTAATTGAGGCCGTGGGACTGAATGAGTCTTCCAAGAGTGTGTGTGTAGATGACGAATAGAAGAGCTCCTCTCCCCCCCCCCCCCCCCGGCCACTGTCACCTCTCTGCTGACCCCGGGCCCCCGTCCCACCTCTGTCGCCGAAGGCCCTCCCTCCTCAAATCCCACAGACAATGACTCTCCCCCAGCTTCAAGGCCTTATTTGAAGGCCCATCTCCTCCAGGAAGCCTTCCCTGACTGCACCCTCCTTTCCTCTCCACCCCTTGTTCCTTTTCTCCCAGCCCCCCACACCACTTATGTCCACATCCCCCATTTATTGATTTCTATTCATGTGTCTCCCCCTCTCGACTGGAAGCTCACTCTGGGCAGGGAATGTGCCTTTTTGTTGTTAGACCGTACTCTCCGAAGTGCTCAGTCCAGTGCTCTGCCCACAGTAAGCGCTCAATAAATACGACTGACTGAATGAGCCCGCCAAAGAGACGGGGAATGAGCGGCCAGAGAGGTAGGAGGAGAACCGGGAGAGGACAGCGGCCGGGAAGCCGAGGTTGGATAACGTTTCCAGGACCCGGGGGCGGGTTACAGGGTCAAAGGCAGCCGAGGGGTGGATGAGGATGGAGTAGAGGCCGGCGGATTGGGCGAGGAGGAGATCGTTAGTAACTTTAGAGAGGGCGGCTCCCGTGGAGCGAAGGGGACGGAAGCCAGACCGGAGGGGGGCCGGGAGAGAACTGGAGGAGAGGAACTCAAGACGGCGGGTGTAGACGACTCACTCGAGGAGTTTGGAGAGAGCGAGACGGGGCCGTAACGGGGGGGGCAGCCCGGGGATCAAGAAAGGATTTCTTTAGGCTACGGGAGACGTGGGTGCCTTTGAAGTGGTGAAGAAGCCACGGGAGAGTAAATGGTCGAAGATGACGTTTAGGGAGGGGGCGAGCCGACGGTGAGGGGCTCCGGCTTCTGTCCGATGCGCAAAGGTGGACGGGCAACCGCCGGAGGGGCTTGAGGAGTGAGGAGACATATGCAGCATGACCGTAAGCCGTCACTGGGCAGGGATTGTCTCCATCTGTTGCCAAATTGTATATTCCAAGCGCTTAGCACAGTGCTCTGCACATAGGAAGCGCTCAGTAAATACTACTGAGTGAATGGATGATGTTCCCAGTGCTTAGCACATAGCTGGGCACCGCTTAAATGCTGTGGTTACTATTCATATCAATGGCCATCCCCCTAAATCGAACTTATCAGCTCCCTTCCCCGGCCTCCCGTCTTCCCTCCCGCTCCCCTGGTTGGTCGGCCATTTGTGTCTGTGTCTCTGCCGCGCTGGACCCGTGTCTTATCCACTTGTCCAGGATGTTATAAGGCCCGTGTCTTATCCACTTGTCCAGGAGCGGAAAGCGGTCACGCCACCCGGTCGCCATCATCCTGGCCCGCGTGGAGACGAGGCCACCTCACTGGTGTGTGTGTCTGTTTGCACGCCTGGGTGTACACGCGTGTGTTCACTCGCATTACACGCGTGTGTTCACTCTCGCCCTCCAGGAGTGCCGCAAGAACGAGGCTTTGCTGTCCAAAGTGAAGGCGCAGAGACCCTGAGGCCCCAGGGGCGCCGGAAGCCGGGAGGCGGCCGGTCCTCGGAGGCCCCCTCCGGACCCCTTCTCCCGTCACCTGCTGCCTTAGGGTCCCGCACAGTCCCGTCCCCCCATTTCCGGTCCAAACGTCTCTCCCCCGCACCCGAGCGCGAATCCCCGTCTCTTGCCCAGCGAGGGCGGCGGCGCCTGTGGGAATAAATCCAGCTCGGACCCTCCGCAGTGACACCCCCCCCACCAGGGGAGCCTCCTCGTCGCCTCGTGCCTCACCTGCCCGGGACCGCCCGACACCCCCTCACTGAGCCCTGCAAATCTACCCTAAATCCTTCTTGCTGCAGGAGGAGGTATGCAATGTCTGCCCTGCCGCAGGTTAGCTGCAGGAGGGAGGAGGGGGAGCCGGCCTGAGCCCCGTCCACTGTCCCCCTTCCCCCCCCCCGGGGCTGCGGGAGCTTGAAGCGCTCGGCCTTCAGGGCCGCGCACGCTCGGGCGCGACGTCCGTTCCCTCTGGCTCCTGAGGGATGGATGGGCTGGCTCTGGTGGGCGAAGCACTGTGCTAAGTCCAGGGGGAGCTCAGAGATGACTAGGGCCGAGCCGCTCCCCGACCTCCACTTGGGTTCATAGGAGTCGGAAATGGGACTGTGGCACCGTGTTACAGAGGAGGAAACCGAGGCCCAGAGGGGGTCAGGGCTTGCGTGAGGTAACCCGGCGGCGGCCCTGGGCCGCCCTCCCTCCCCACGGGGACAGGGATCACTGTAACGCTATCATTAAAGCGGCTCGGCTTACGGGCTAGAAGCTGTCTTGGGGAGCCAGGAGGACCTGGGTTCTAATCCCTCCTTGTGTACAACCCCATTTGCCCGGACCCACCCCGGCGCTTAGTACAGGGCCTGGCACATGGTAAACACCCAATGATCACTATGGTTTTAGTCACACTCAGCAGAGAGTGGGGCGAAGGGCACGGGGCTCCCCTTCTCTGCCCACCTCTTCCTGACTGCTGTTGAGACCCTTCCGCCCCACCCCAATTCTTGCTCTCTAGTGGGGCAGTTAGTGCCACCGAGGGGCTGGGAGAGCCTGGGCCGCCCTACGGCTTCTCGGGGCCTCAGTTTCCCCAACCCTACGAGGAGGTAAGGCCCCCTCCCCACCCGCGGACCACCCCCGTCGTCTGAGCCCGGATGAGGGGAGAGGGCTGCAGGGACCACCCCGACTTGTATATTCTCTATCGGCCCCAGTGCTGCTTAATAATCGTAAGAATGGTATTCGTTGAGCGCTTACTATATGCCAGGCACCGTACTGGATACAAGCAAATCAGGTTGGACACAGTCCCCGCCCCTTGTGGGGCTCCCAATCCTCACCTGTTTTTACAGACGAGGGAACTGAGGTTGAGGAAGCGACTTGCCCGAGGTCACGCGGCGGATACGAGGGGCGGCGTGGGGATTAGAACCCACAACCTTCCGGGCTCTCGGGCCCGGGCTCTATCCCCGCCGCCGTGCAGCTCAGCACGGTGCCTGGCACCCGGGAAGTACCCGCTCTTCACCTTCCTCACACAGCAAAGCCTGGCCCTGTGCAGAGGTGAGACTGGGGAGTGGGTGGGGGGGGGGTCTTTGGGGGTCACCCCCAGGGCCCGCTCAGGGGGGCAGGGAGACCGGGGGAGTCGGGAGAATCACCCCACCTCCGCCACTCGTCCGCTGGGTGACCTCGGGCAAGTCACTTCGCTTCCCTGGGCCTCAGTTCCCTCACCCGTCAAATGGGGATGGAGACCGTGAGCCCCACCCGGGACAACCCGACCACCCCGTCTCCACCCCGGTGCTTAGAACAGTGCTCGGCCCATAGTGGGCGCTTAACGGATACCCTCGCTATTATGAATCGGGGGGGGGGGGGGGCTGCAAGGGGCAGGGAACGTGCCTGATTCACGGTGCCCGGCCCGCGGTGAGCGCTCAATAAATCCCACCGTTGGGAGTCGGGCCGGAAGGCGGAGAGATCAGCGGCCGCCAAATGGTTCCAGGTAGCGATTCATTAGAAAAACAAGGGGCGGTGGGGCCAACCCAGGCCGCCGGCCCCCCCCCCGTCCCCCCCCCGTCCCCGCCCCGTCCGGGGTCAGTGTGCGAACTGGCGCCGGTCGGCGGGGGGCTTCTTGCTGACGTGCTTGAAGATCCTGGCCTTCTGGACCGTCCGCGACTTCTGGTAGCCGAAGCCTCCGCCGCCCCCGCGCTTCTGCGGCTTCCTGCCCTGGCTGCCGTTGACGTCTTCGGGGCGGGGTCACGGAAAGATAACCCGAGACCGGAGGGGGCCGGGGGTCCCCCCCCCCCCCCCCCCCCCCCCCCCCCGGGTCCCCGGCCGCAAAGGATACTGAGGTCGACGAAGGGGGGCACCCTGAAGCCGAAGGAGAGGGCCACCTGCGTCAGGTCGAGGCTGGCCACGTTGTAGATCTGCTTGAGGGCGTGCGAGTCGTAGGCCCGGATGTAGGACTTGTAGGCCTCCTGGCCCGACTTGTGCAGGAAGTAGTTCTTCTCGATCAGCTTCTCCAGCTAGAGAGAGGCGCGCGCCGCCGGCGGGGGGTGGCCGGCGTGGCCTTTAGCCGGTCCAGCCCCGGCCCGGGGAGACCTGGGTTCTAATCCCGGCTCGCGCGAGGCCCTTCGCTTCCCTGGGCCTCGGTTCCCTCCTCTGGGAAACGGGGAGAGCGGGAAGCCCCGGGAGGGGCGGGGACCGCGTCCCACCTCGCGATGACGACGTGCCCACCGCGGTGCTCGGTACACTGCCTGGCACGTCGTGAGCGCTCGGCGAATAACGGTGGTATCTGTGAAGCGCTTACTATGGGCGAAGCACCGTTCTAAGCGCTGCGGGGGGGGGGGGGGGGGAATACAAGGCGATCAGGGTTGTCCCATGTGGGGCTCACGGTCTTAATCCCCATTCTCCAGATGAGGGAACCGAGGAACGGAGAAGTGACCTGCCCCAAGTCACACAGCTGGCAAGCGGCGGAGCCGGGATTCGCATCCGTGACCTCAGACTCCCACGCCCGGGCTCTTTCCACCGAGCCACGCCGCTTCATCATCATCATTAATATTATTATTACTTCTCTGGGCCTCGGGTCCCTCATCTGTTGAGACCGTGAGCCTCACGTGGGACAACCCGACGACCCTGTATCCACCCCAGCGCTTAGAACGGTGCTCGGCACATAGTGAGCGCTTAACGGATACCAACGTTATCATCATCATCCGTTAAACGGGGACGAAGAGTTGTGAGCCCCACGTGGGACGGGGCCCGTGTCCACCCTGACGACGCCGAATCCACCCCGGTGCTTAGCACAGTGCCTGCCACATAGTAAGCGCTCGACGAATACCATCACCTCTCCGGGCCTCGGGTCCCTCACCTGTCAGATGGGGACGAAGACCGGGAGCCCCACGCTCGACGGGGACCCAGTCCGACCCGATGAACCCGGACCTACCCTGGCGCTTAGAACAGTGCCGGGCGCCTAGTGATAATAATGATGTTGGTATCTGTCAAGCGCTTACTATGTGCCGAGCACTGTTCTAAGCGCTGGGGTAGACACAGGGTCATCGGGTTGTCCCGCGTGGGGCTCACAGTCTTCATCCCCATTTTTTTTTTACAGATGAGGTAACTGAGGCACAGAGAAGTTATGTGACTTGCCCACGGTCACCCAGCTGACAAGTGGCAGAGCCGCATTCGAACCCATGACCTCTGACTCCAAAGCCCAGGCTCTTTCCACCGAGCCACGCTGCTTCTCTAGTAAGCGCTCAGGTGATAATAATAACGTTGGTATCCGTTAAGCGCTTCCTATGCGCAGAGCACTGTTCTAAGCGCTGGGGGAGATACAGGGTCCTCAGGCTGTCCCACGTGGGGCTCAGTTTTCCTCCCCATTTTACAGACGAGGGAACCGAGGCCCAGAGAAGTGACTCGCCCACAGTCCCACAGCTGACGAGGGGCGGAGCCGGGATTTGAACCCATAACCTCCGACCCCCCCCAAGCCCGGGCTCTTTCCACTGAGCCGCGCCGCTTGGGAATCGTACCGTAATCGATCCTCCCCCTTATCACCTGAGACTGGATGTCGGAGATCTTGGCCCAGGAAAACTCGAACTCGCTCAGGGGCACCTGGAGGGGGACGGCGGCAGAGGTCGGCGGGGGCCGGAGGGAGCCCGGCCCGCGTCCGGTGATTCCTTCCCCCCGGATCTCCCCCGGCGCTTAGAACGGGGCCCTGCGCGCAGCAGGCGCTTAACAGATCCCGACGTTATCGTCTCCGGACGCTGGCGCGGCCCCCGGCCCGCGTCCCGCTCCGCCCCCACGGACCTTGGCCTGCTTGAGGTAGCGCAGGAAGCCCAGCTCCTCCGGCCTCAGGATCAGCAGGGCGTGGCCCCGGCCGTCGATGCCCCGCGCCGTCCGGCCCACGCGGTGGATGTACTCCTGCCGGCCGCAAGTCGGACGTCCGGGTCAAGGCCGGCCCGGGAGGGCGCGACCCCCGCCCGGCTCCCCCCCGCCTCCCCCCCCTCCCGGGCCGGGGCCGCCCACCTTGGGGTCGTCCGGGGGGTCGAACTGGACGATCCAGTCCACCTCGGGGATGTCCAGGCCGCGGGCCGCCACGTCCGTGCACAGCAGGATGCCCGAGTCGGCGTTGCAGAACTGGAAGAAGGTGGTGGTCCGCTTCGTCTGCTTCTGCTTGCCCTGAGGAACGCGGGGGCTTTAGGGCGATTCCCGTCCTCACCCGGGCGCGCGGGAGATACCCGCCGACCCACCGCGACCACCCTTCGGACCCCCGGCTCCTTGCGGGCGGGGAGCCTGACCGACCGCCAGCTCCGTCACGGTGCCTTCTCCCCCACGCTCAGCGCAGCGCTCGGCCCCGGGTGAGCGCTCGATGAGCGGCGCGGCGGACGAAGCCGGGGCCTGGGGGTCGGAGGGTCTGGATTCTAATCCCGGCTCGGCCGCCTGTCTGCCGTGTGACCTGGGGCGAGTCACTTCACCCCTCTGGGCCTCATCTCCCTCACCGGGAAACGGGGACCGAGACTGGGAGCCCCATCCGGGACAAGGGCCTTTCGTTCGATGGTATTTATTCAGTAGCGTTTATTGGGCCCTTACTATGTGCAGAGCACTGGACCGAGCGCTTAGAATGTACAAATGGCCCGATCTGCTTGCATCGGCGTGGCTCGGTGGCAAGAGCCCGGGCTTGGGAGTCAGAGGTCGTGGGTTCGAATCCCGGCTCGGCCCCTTGGCAGCCGGGTGACCGTGGGCGAGTCGCTTCACTGCTCTGGGCCTCAGTTCCCTCGTCTGTCAAATGGGGATGAAGACTGGGAGCCTCACGGGGGAGAACCCGATCACCTTGTATCCTCCCCCGGCGCTTAGAACGGTGCTCTGCACATAGTAAGCGCTTAACAGATACCACCATCATCACCCCCCCCCCCCCCGGCGCTCAGTACAGTGCCTGGCATATACTAAGCGCTTAACAGATACCACTATTGTTGTTAAGAATAAACACCGTCATCGTCATCCTTGATCGATAAGGTGGATGGCCAGACGGGAGGACAACTGGGGGCCACTCACGTGACCTCACTGTGGGCAGGGAACGCTGACGGTATCCGTTAAGCGCCGACTCTGTGCCAAGCACCGTTCTAAGCGCTGGGGTAGATACAGAGTCATCAGGATGTCCCACGTGGGGCTCGCCGTCTTCACCCCCATTTCCCGGACGGGGTGACCGAGGCCCGGAGCGGCGAAGCGGCTGGCCCGCGGTCGCCCGGCGGAGCCGGGGTCGGAACCCACGTCCTCGGACTCCCCGGCCCGGCCTCTGGGCGCGTCTCGTTCGTGGCCCTCCCGGTCTCTGCCCGGGGCCCGGGGGGCCCGAGCGGACCAAGGGGTCACTCACGTGGATGGCCATGACGGGCAGGTCGATGTAGTTGAGCAGCTCGTAGTGGTACTTGACGGACATGCACGAGGAGAAGAAGACCATCAGCTTCTTCTTGCGGTTCTTCTTGAGGAAGGTGAAGAGGAGGAGGAAGCGCTTCTCCGACGGGCAGACCACGTACCCCTGCCGGAGACGGGCGCTCGCATCAACCCCCGCCGCCCCGGGCGGGCAGGGGGCCGGGCTCGGGGGGCCGTGGAGGGAGAGCGAGCCGGGCCGCCCCACCCGCCCTCCCCGGCTCACGGGCCGCGGCCTTGGCCGTTCTCGACTCCTCTCCCTCGTCCGACCCACACGCTCCATCCGTCCGTCGCTAAGTCCCGTCGGTTCCAGTGTGGCGACGTCGCTGGAAATCCGCCCCGTCCGAACGCTCCCACGCCGCTCCGAGCCCTTCTCCTCTCCCGCCCTGACTCCCGCATCGGCCTCCCCGCCTCCCGTCTCTCCCCACTCCGGTCCTGACGTCACTCTGTCGCCCGCATCGTTTTTCGCCAGGAACTTTCGGTTCACGACTCCCCGCTCCTCGAGACCCTCCCGGGGTTGCCCAGCCCCCTCCGCATCGAACGGAATCTCGTCACCGTCGGCTTCGAGGGCGTCCGTGGGGTGGCCCCGTCCTTCCTCCTCCACCCTGGGCCGCACGCTCCGCTCCTCTCGTGCCGACCTCCTCCCTGCCCCTCCAGCTCGCCCGTCTCCCTGCCGACCCCCGTCCCACCTCTGGCCCGGAAGGCCCTCCCTCCTCACATCCCGCAGACGACGACTCTCCCCCTCTTCAAAAGCCTTACCGCAGGCCCACCTCCTCCGACGGGCCTTCCCTGACTGCCTCCCCATTTCCTCTCCTCCCGCTCCCTCCCGCGTCGCCCCGACGCGCTCCTTTTCTTCATCCCCCCTCCCGGCCCCGCACCCCTTACGTCCACCTCCCTCATTTATTCATTTCTATTGACGTCTGCCTCCCCCTCTAGTCCGTCCGCTCCTCGTGGGGAGGGAATGTGTCTAGGACACATTCATTGCCCTCTCCTAAGCGGTTAGTACAGTGCCCCGCACACAGGAAGCGCTCAACCAATACGACCGACTGCCTCTGGACCGTCAGCTCCCCGGGGGCGGCGACCGTGCCTACGCCGACCTCTCCCCGGCGGCTCGGCACGGCGCTCGGCACGCCGGATGAAGAGCACCGATCGATCGGGGCGGGGGGGCGGAACTGACCGAGATTCAGGGGGCGAACGGCGACGGCCCCCTCCCCACCGGCCCCGAACCTGCTCGAGGCCGTCCACGGTGGCCACATCCTTGTGGTCATCCACGCCGACGTAGAGGGGCTCCTTCTTCAGGGAGATCTTGGCCAGGTCCTCCACCTTGCGCGTCTGCGTGGCCGAGAACAGCATCGTCTGCCGCCGCCCTGCGGGACGGTCGGTCCTGTTTACGGAGCGCTCGCCGTGCGCAGGGCACCGGACTGAGCGATCGGAGGAGGACGGCGCGGCAATCGACAGACACGTTCCCTGCCCACAGGGCGACCGCGAGGACACCGCGGGGACACCGGCTCAGGTCTCGGGGCGGCTGACCTGCCTCCGCAGGGGCGTTCAGTTCAGTGCTCCAGTGGTGGACTGTCAGCTACTTGAGGGCAAGGACTGGGTCTCCTAACTCTCTTGTCCTCTCCCAAGCGTTCAGCACAGTGCCCTTCACACAGTATTAATAAGCACGATGCTAGCTGTTGAGCGCTTACTCTGTGCCGGGCACTGCACGCCGGGGTGGATCCAAGCAAATCGGGCTGGACACGGTCCCTGGCCCTCGTGGGGCTCACGCTATTCGTCCCCATTTTTTTTTTTACAGAGAAGGGAACTGAGGCACAGAGAATAATGATAGTGTTGGTCTTTGATAAGCGCTTAATCTGTGCAAAGCACCGTTCTAAGCACTGGGTGGGGATACAAGGTGATGAGGCTGTCCCCTGTGGGGCTCCCAGTCTTCATCCCCGTTTTCCAGATGAGGGAACCGAGGCCCGCAGAAGTGAAGTGACTTGCCCCAAGGTCACCCAGCTGGCAAGCGGCGGAGGCGGCATTAGAACCCACGACCCGCGACTCCCAAGCCCGGGCTCTTGCCGCTGAGCCACGCCGCTTCGGTAGAGCTCCCTGGGGGCCGTGCCCGACCCGGTCCCTCGCCCTCTCCCCAGGGCAGACCGTCCGCGCCCGGGGGGCGTCTCCCTCGCTCCGTCGTCCCCCCCCCCCCCGGGACCGCCGCTCACTGGGCAACAGCTTGATGATCTGCTTCATCTCCTCCTCGAAGCCGACCTCCAGGATGCGGTCGGCCTCGTCGATGACCAGGCACTGCAGGTTTTTGAACATGAAGCCCGGGGTGTTCTGCGGGCGGGAGGGGAGGCGGGGGTGGTCGGTCAGCGCCCGCCGGGTCCCCCCGGTCCGGCCCCCCGGCCCCCCCCGGTCCGGCCCCCCGGGCACCTGCATGTGGTCGAGGAGGCGGCCCGGGGTGGCCACGACGAGGTTGACGCCGTTGGCCAGCTTCTGGGCCTCGGCGGAGCGGTTGCTGCCGCCCATGACGAGGCCGTAGGTGTGGACGTGGTGGGTCATCAGCTCCTTGAGCACCCCGAACGTCTGCATCGCCAGCTCCCGCGTCGGGGACAGGATCACCACGCCCGTGCCTGCCCATTTGGGGAAGGGGGGGGGGGGGATAATAACCATATTCATTCGTTCAATGATAATGTTGGTATTTGTTAAGCGCTTACTCTGTGCAAAACACCCTTCTAAGCGCTGGGGGAGACACAGGGGCATCAGATCGTCCCACGTGAGGCTCACAGTTAATCCCCATTTTAGAGATGAGGGAACTGAGGCCCAGAGAAGTGAAGTGACTCGCCCACGGTCACCCAGCTGACAAGTGGCGGAGCCGGGATTCGAACCCAGGACCTCTGACTCCCAAGCCCGGGCTCTTTCCACTGAGCCACGCTGCTTCAATAGTATTTATCGAGCGCTTACTGTGTGCAGAGCACTGGACTAAGCGCTTGGAAGGCACAATTCGGCAACAGATAGAGACGATCCCCGCCCAATGACGGGCTCACGGTCTAACAATAATGGCATCTGTTGAGCGCTTACTATGTGCCAAGCACTCTTCGAAGCGCTGGAGGGGGAAACAAGAGAAGCAGCGTGGCTCAGTGGAAAGAGCCCGGGCTTGGGAGTCAAAGGGCCTGGGTTCTAATTCCGGCTCCGCCGCTCGTCAGCTGTGTGACTGTGGGCGAGTCACTTCACTTCTCTGGGCCTCAGTTTCCTCATCTGTAAAATGGGGATGAAGACCGGGAGCCCCACGGGGGACAACCTGATCACCCTGTATCCCCTCAGTGCTTAGAACAGTGCTTGGGACATAGTAAGAGCTTAACAAATACCATCATCATACAAGGCGATCAGGCTGTCCCCCGTGGAGCTCCCAGTCTTCATCCCCGTTTTAGAGATGAGGGAACTGAGGCCCAGAGAAGTGAAGCGACTCGCCCCAGGTCACACAGCAGACAAGTGGCGGAGCCGGGATTGGAACCCACAATCTCTGACTCCCAAGTCCAGGCTCTCGCCACTAAGTCACGCTTTGACTCATATTTTTGCTTTGCACAGTAAGGGCTCAATTAATCTATAACTCTATAGTGATAATAGTAATAATAATGTTGGTATTCGTTAAGCGCTCACTATGTGCCGAGCACTGTTCTAAGCGCTGGGGGTGGGGGATACAAGGTGAGGAGGTTGTCCCACGCGAGGCTCACAGTCTTAATCCCCATTTTCCAGATGAGGTCACTGAGGCTCCAAGAGGTGAATAAATACAAGAAATAAATGGTGGTATTTGTTAAGCGCTTGCTCTGGGCAAACCACTGTTCTAAGCGCTGGGGGATACAAGGTGATCAGGTTGTCCCACGTGGGGCTCCCAGTCTTCATCCCCATTTTCCAGATGAGGTTACTGAGGCCCAGAGAAGTGAAGTGACTTGCCCAAAGTCACACAGCTGCCAAGTGGCGGAGCCGGGATTAGAACCCATGACCCCTGACCCCTCAGCCCGTGCTCTTGCCACTGAGCCACGTCTACTCGTTTTGTCGTCCGTCTCCCCTCTTCTAGACCGTGAGCCCGTCGTCGGGCAGGGATGGTCTCTACCCGTCGCCGAACTGCACTTTCCAAAGCGCTTAATACAGTGCTCTGCACATAGTGAGCGCTCGATAAATATGACTGACTGAAAGGGAAGGGGCAGGAGGGGCAGGGGAATGAGGGGAGGCGGGCAGGGGGGGCGAGTGGGCTGGTGGGCAGGGCGGACGGTGGGGGAGAAGAGGGGAGTCCTCACCATTCCTGGGCATGAACTTCAACTTGTAGATGAGCTCGACGGCGGGGATGAGGAAGGCCAGGGTCTTCCCGCTGCCCGTCTTGGCGGCGGCCAGGATGTCTCTGCGGGGTGCGGGGTGCGGGAGGGCGCCGCTCAGGGGGTCCGGCCTCCCCCTCCCCCAACCAATCCGCCCGGGGGTGACCCTTGGCCACGCCCCCATTTCCCCGTTCATTCGATTCGAGCGCTGACTGTGTGCAGAGCGCTGGACCGAGCGCCCGGGAGAGGACGTCCCGACGACCAACGGACGCATTCCCGGCCCGCAACCAGCTCATCTAGAGGGACCGGGAGACCGGAAGCCCCTCGTGGGAGGCCAGCGGATCTATCGTCCTCCCCCCAGTGCTCGGCCCAGGGCTCTGCACACAGTAGACCCTTAATGATAATTCCCATCCTCGTTGAGTGCTTACTGCGCGCTAAGCGCCGTTTTAAGCACTGGGGTAGATCCGGGGTCGTCGGGCGGTCCCCCGTGGGGCTCACACAATTTCCAGAAGAGGGAACTGGGGCCCAGAGAAGCGGAGCGGCTCGCCCCGGGTCACCCAGCGGACGAGGGACGGAGCCGGGATTAGAACCCACGACCTCCGACTCCCAGGCCCGGGCTCTTGCCACCGAGCCGCGCCTCTAATCGGTGGTCCGTCGGCAGGGACGCCGCCGCGGGTCCTCCCACCCCTCTCCCGCCGTCCCGGGCCCCCGTCCCCCCCCCCCCCCCCCCCGTCGCCTCCCCGCTCCTGGGGGCGTCTCTCACCTGCCCTGGAGGAGGGGGCGGATGCTCCTGTGCTGGATCTGGGTCATGTTGGCGAAGCCCATGTCGGCGACGCCCCTCAGCGTGTTCTCGCTGACCAGGCCCTTCAGGGAGGCAAACGACGTGTCCTCGAAGGCCCCTGGGGACGCGGACACACACGTGAACGCGCACGAGAGCGACTCGGTACGCGCCCACCAAATGGGCCCCCACTGGGGGCGGGGCACCGTCCTGGGGGCAGGGGCCCGTGTGCGGAGAGCTTGACCGGGCGCCCGGTGGGCGCCGCGCCGAGCACCGGTTTTTATTATCGTTATTTCGATGGTATCTGCTAAGCGCTCACTACGCGTCAGGCCCCGTAGGGCGGCGGAGCCGGGATTAGAACCCGTGACCCGTGACTTCCCGCCCCCGGGGGAACCTGGCCGTTACCCGTCTGGCCCAGGGGCAGACCGGGAACTTCGGGGGCCTCTGCCGGATTCTGGTCTCGCTCTCCCTCCTCTTCGGCCTCCATCTCGGGCTGCTCCCGGGGCCCGTCCTCCTCGTCCTCCCCGGGCTTGGCCCTCTTGGTTTCTGAGAGGGGCGGGGGAGATGATAATCACAATAACGACCGTACCCGTTGAGCGTTCACTACGCTCCAAACGCCGTTCTCGGCGCCGCCGCGTCCCGCTCCCGGCCCCCCGCCGCCCCAGAGTTGCTCTTGACCATCCCGGGCCTCGGTCTCCCCCTCCGGGAGGGGGGTTCTCCGGGGCGTGTGGGCCCGCCTCGGTCTCCCCCGGCGGGCCGGGGGAGGCGGTGGCCGCCCAGCGGGCCGGGGGTCACGTTGGGGGGGGGGGGGGGGTCCGGCCGCCCACCTGGCTCCTCGTCGGCCGCCGCCTTCCTCTTCTTCTTCTTCCTCTTCTTCTTCCCGGGGTCGCCGGGGCCGTGGTCCCGGGTGCGGGCGGCGGCCGGCGCGGGCGGGGCGGGGTCCGGCTCCGGCCCGTCGGCCTCTGTGGGGAGACGCGGGGGGGGGGGGGGCCGGCGGTCAAGACCCCAACCACCCCGCAGCGGCACGGTTCTGGGCCATCCATCGATAAATCTCTAACTTATTGATTTCTATTCTATTCCTGGGGGCAGGGAATAGGTCTGTTGGTTGTCCTACGGGACTCTCCCAAGCGCTTAGGACAGTGCTCTGGCACGCGGTAGGTGCTCAAGAAATACAACTGAATGAACGGATCGTATTTATCGAGGCTCACTACATGCAGAGCGCTTAGGAGAGGGCGAGACAAGAAGCAGCGCGGCTCAGTGGCAAGAGCCCGGGCTTGGGAGTCAGAGGTCATGGGTTCGAATCCCGGCTCTGTCACTTGGCAGCTGTGGGACTCTGGGCGAGTCACTTCCCTTCTCTGGGCCTCCGTGACCTCATCTGGAAAATGGGGACGAAGACCGGGAGCCTCACGGGGGACGACCCGAGGACCCCGTCTCTTCCCCCGGCGCTTAGAACGGTGCTCGGCACATCGTGAGCGCTTAACAAATACCAACCTCATCATTATTATTAAATTGGTAGAGAGGTGACACGCTCGCTGCCCACAATAAGCAGCAGCACGGATAGAGCCCGGGCGTCGGAAGGTCATGGGTTCTAATCCCGGTCTCTACCCTCAGGTCATGGGTTCTAGTCCCGGTCTCTGCCCTCAGGTTATGGGTTCTAACCCCGGTCTCTGCCCCATGTCTGCCGTGCGGCCTTGGGCGAGTCCCTTCACTTCTCTGGGCCTCGGTGACCTCCTCTGTCACATGGGGATTAAAAACCCTGCGGCCCACGCGGGACTGGGCTTGGGTTAATAATTGTGGTGGTATTAAGCGCTTGCTATGTGCCAGGCACCGTTCTAAGCGCCGGGGGCGGATACAAGGTGATCGGGTTGTCCCACGTGGGGCTCCCAGTCTTCATCCCCCTTTGACAGAGGGGGAAACTGAGGTACAGAGAAGTGCCTCGCTCAAAGTCACCCAACTGACAAGTGGCGCAGCCGGGATTAGAACCCACGACCCCAGCCCGGGCTCTTGGCAATGAGCCGCGCTGCTTCTCAACTCGACCACCTTGTCTCCCCCAGTGCTTAGCACATGGTTGGTACTTAAGGAACCCCATGACCACCTTATAATAATGTTGGTATCTGTTAAGCGCTCACTGTGTGCCGAGCACTGTTCTAAGCGCTGGGGTAGACACAGGGGAATCGGGTTGTCCCACGTGGGGCTCCCGGTCTTCATCCCCATTTTACAGATGAGGTGACTGAGGCACAGAGGAAGGGAAGTGACTTGCCCAAAGTCACACAGCCGACAAGTGGCCGAGCCGGGATTCGAACCCATGAACCCTGACTCCAAAGCCCGGGCTCGTTCCACTGAGCCACGGGCGCTCCGTCCAGTGCCCTGCGCGCACCCGGGAGGCGCTCAATACATCGGCCCAGCGCCCCCCACCCCCCGGATAATGGGGCCTCCGCGCCCGCGCGCGGATAATCGCTCTCGGGTCCCCCCGCACGGATAATCGGGACCGAGGAATCCACGCGCGCCGACGGGGGTGCGGATAATCGGGGCGCGCGACGCGCGCGGATAATCGGGGCGCGCCCCCGATAACCGGGCCCCGGCCGCTGACCCGGCGGGTCCTGCTGCTGCTCCTGCTGCCGCTTGCGGAGGTTCCGCTCCCGCTGCTTCTCGTTCCGCTTCTCGATCTTCTTGCGCAGCAGCTTCATGGGCAGGTGAGACATGACGGCGGCTCCGGACGGGCGGGCTCCCCCTCACGGCCTCCCTCACGCGGCCGATGGGCGCGTCGGACCGGAAGCTGCCGCGCGCCTGACCCCGCCCGCCGGCAAGCGCTTCCGGGGCGAGCCCGGCCTGGGGCCGTCACTCGGGCGACGGAGGGGCGGGACTTCCGGGAGCGGTCACCCGGGCGACGGGGGCGGGACTTCCGGGAGCGGTCACCCCGGGCGACGGGGGGCGGGACTTCTACCTACCGGTCGGGGCCTGGGCCTGGGCGATGGAGGGGCCTGGCTTCGAATTCCACCTCTGCCACTTAATCAGAATCAGAATAATAATAATGATGGTATTTGTTAAGCGCTTACTATGTGCAGAGCACTGTTCTAAGCGCTGGGGGAGACACAGGGTCATCAGGTGGTCCCACATTCATTGATTCAATAGTATTTATTGAGCGCTTACTACGTGCAGAGCACCGGACTAAGCGTTTGGAGTGTACAGTTCAGCAACAGATAGATGAGGCTCCCAGTCTTCATCCCCATTTTCCAGATGAGGAAACTGAGGCCCAGAGAAATGAATAATAATGTTGGTATTAAGCACTTACTATGTGCAGAGCACTTTTCTAAGCACTGGGGGAGATACAGGGTCATCAGGTTGTCCCACATGAGGCTCACGGTTAATCCCCGTTTTACAGATGAGGTAACCGAGGCACCGAGAAGTTAAGTGACTCGCCCAAGGTCTCGCAGCAGACAAGCTGCACAGCGGGACTAGAACCCAGGTCCTTCTGACTCCCAGCCCCGGGCTCTGCCCGCTGCACCGGGCTGCCTGTCCGAGGTCACACAGCAGACGAGTGGTGGAGCCGGAATTAGAACCCGTGACCTTTTGTTCTAAGTGACTTGCCCACGGTCCCACAGCTGACAAGTGGCAGAGCTGGGATTCGAACCCATGACCCCTGACTCCCAAGCCCGGGCTCTTCCAGTGAGCCACGCCGCTTCTCTACAGGAGCCATCCAAGTGCTAGGGGGACGCAGAAGGGAGAGGGAAAAGAGGAAATGAGGGCTTAGTCAGGGAAGGCCTCTTGGAGGAGATGGCATTTTAACAAATATTATGTTATTTTAACTGTCTCTCCTAAACCTCCTCGGCCACCTTGGACGCTGAACCTCCCCCTTCTCCTGGAAACGTTGTCCAGCCTCGGTGGGCTCAAGCCTTAACCCTGTTCACGCGTATAGGTGCTTAGCAAATATTATTAGTAGTAGTATTATTGAGAAGCAGCGTGGCTCGGCGGCAACAGGCCGGGCTTGGGAGTCAGAGGTCATGAGTTCGACTCCTGGCTCTGCCACTTAATGTTGGTATTTGTTAAGCGCTTACTATGTGCCGAGCACTGTTCTAAGCGCTGGGGTAGACACAGGGGAATCAGGTTGTCCCACGTGGGGCCTCACAGTCTTAATCCCCATTTTACAGATGAGGGAACTGAGGCACCGAGAAGTGAAGTGACTTGCCCAAAGTCACCCAGCCGACAAGTGGCCGAGCCGGAATTCGAACCCGTGACCTCTGACTCCCAAGCCCGGGCTCTTTCCATGAGCCACGCTGCTTCTCTGGGTGACTGTGGGCAAGTCACTTCACTTCTCCGTGCCTCAGTTCCCTCATCTGTAAAATGGGGATTAAGACCGTGAGCCCCACGTGGGACAACCTGATTCCCCTATGTCTACCCCAGTGCTTAGAACAGTGCTTGGCACATAGTAAGCGCTTAACAAATACCAACATTATTATTATTATTATTATTCTCTGGGCCTCAGTGACCTCATCTGGAAAATGGGGATTAACTGTGAGCCTCACGTGGGACGACCTGATGACCCTGTATCTACCCTAGCGCTTAGCACGGTGCTCTGCACATAGTAAGCGCTTAACAAATACCAACATTATTGTCACTGACTATAGCGATTAGCTCATGTATCTGCGTTAGGGTCACCGAATATGTACACTTATTAGTTGCATCGAGTCCCACCTAGGAAGACATGACTGATCAGGCCAGGATCCACTTTATCAGCACCCTTAGCAACAACCAAACGCCGACCGCCCTCCGTCGTCCTGAGACCCCAGATTATCATTCATTCATTCATTCGTTCATTCATTCATTCACTCATTCATTCATTCGTATTTATTGAGCGCTTACTATAATAATGTTGTTATTTGTTAAGCGCTTACTATGTGCCGAGCTCTGTTCTAAGCGCTGGGGGAGATACAGGGTCATCGGGTCGTCCCCCGTGAGGCTCACAGTCGATCCCCATTTTCCAGATGAGGGAACTGAGGCCCGGAGAAGTGAAGTGACTGGCCCACAGTCACCCAGCTGACAAGTGGCAGAGCTGGGACTCGAACTCATGACCTCTGACTCCCAAGCCCAGGCTCTTTCCACTAAGCCACGGTATGTGCAGAGCACTGTACTAAGCGCTTGGAATATACAAATCGGTAACAGATAGAGAGAATCCCCGCCCTTTGACGGGCTTACGGTCTAATCGGGAAGCAGCTTGGATCAGTGGCAAGAGCCCGGGCATGGGAGTCAGAGGTCATGGGTTCGAATCCCAGCTCCGCCGCTTGTCAGCTGTGGGACTTTGGGCAAGTCACTTCACTTCCCTGGGCCTCAGTTACCTCATCTGTAAAAGGGGGATTAAAACTGTGAGCCCCACGTGGGACAACCTGATCACCTTGTATCCCCCAGCGCTTAGAACGGTGCTTTGCACATAGTAAGCGCTTAACAAATACCACCATTATTAATCGGGGGAGACGGTCAGACAAGCACAATGGCAATAAATAGAATCAAGGGGAAGAACATCTCATTAAAACATTAGCACATAAATAGAATCAAGGGGATGTACATCTCATTAACAAAATAAATAGGGTAATGAAAATATATACAGTTGAGCGGATGAGTACGGCGCCGAGGGGAGGGGAAGGGAGAGGGGGAGGAGCAGAGGGAAAGGGGGGAAAAGAGGGTTTCAGGGTTATCAGCAACCCTGGCGACAGTGAATTACCGCCTGCAACCTCGAGACCCCAAATTGATCCCCTCCTGAGAGCTCTCCTCCTCCGGGAGGCCTTCCCGGACTGAACTTCCCCTTTTCCCTCTGCTCCCTCTGCTCCCTCTCTGCCCCCCCCTTCACCTCCCCTCAGCTAAGCCCCCTTTCCCTCTGCTCCTCCTCCTCTCCCTTCCCCTCCCCTCAGCACTCTGGATATATTTTTATTCCCCTATTTATTTTCATTCATTCAATAATATCTATTGAGCACTTACTATGTGCAGAGCACTGTACTAAGCGCTTGGAATGGACAGTTCTATTTTGTTAATGAGGTGTCCACCCCCTTCATTCTACTTAGCGTGATTCTGTTGTCTTGTTTTTGTCCGTCCGTCTCACCCGATTAGACTGTGAGCCCGTCAGTGGGCGGGGATGGTCTCTATCTGGTGCCCAATTGTCCATTCCAAGCGCTTAGTCCAGTGCTCTGCACATAGTAAGCGCTCAATAAATATTATTGAGTGAATGAAATTATCAACAAACCTGACAGTAGTGAATTCCCGGCCCTAAACGCATAGCCTTGAAACCCAACACCTACCTTTGCTGAAGCCTTCTCGCCGAAGACTTCTGCAGCCCCAGAAAACTGTGAGCCCCACGTGGGACGACCTGTTGACCTTGTAACCCCCAGCGCTTCGAACAGTGCTGGGCACGTAGAAAGCGCTTAACAAATACCCCAATTGATTTTTATTTATTTAACGAGAGGCTAATGAAGACAAGACCGAACGGGCGGAGCGGCAGGTGATGTGCCCATCCAACACACGAAGAAACGGGACTCGAAGAGAGGGGTCGGACTAGAGGGAGGAACTTGGTGCTGCATCACCCGGGGAGGGGGGGGACCAGCGGGAAATAAAAAGATGGGCTCATCCTCACTTCTTTATCTTTTGGCTACCAAACAGCCCCGGACCTTTGGTCGCCACAAAATGAATAAAAGTCTGGCCTAACCCATCTCGTTACTTGCGATGTTTTCCAACAACGGCTTTGCCGGACACTGTCCTGGTTAGAGAAGCAGCCTGGTTCAGTGGAAAGAGCCCGGGCTTGGGAGTCAGAGGTCGTGGGTTCGAATCCCAGCTCTGCCTCTCATCGGCTATGTGACCGTGGGCAAGTCACTTCACTTCTCTGGGCCTCACTTCCCTCATCTGGAAAATGGGGATGAAGACTGGGAGCCTCACGTGGGACAACCTGATGACCCTGTATCTCCCCCAGCGCTTAGAACAGAGCTCTGCACATAGTAAGCGCTTAACAAATACCAACGTTATTATTACTAACAGAGCCAGACTTTCCCCACTCCCAGTCCTGAGCTCTTTCCTCAAGCTTATGCTACCAACCTTCCAGGTTGCTATGACGACCCGTGGGGTCTCCCCTCAAGTAGCACGAGGGACGCTGGGCGAGACCCTCCTTTATCCCACCTGCTGATTTGGGGGGTCCGGAAGCCGGTCGGGGAGGGAGAGACTTAAGGGGAGCCCCCTCCTCACTCCCGGGTCTGCGCTGTAGTGGCCGCCCCGTTCCCGGGGACGAAAGGCCTGATTCTGCTCTCGTTTCGTTTGGCTTCGGTGGGTTATTAAGGTGGTTTCTCCGGGCTTCCCTTTTTGTTTTCTTCCTTGGGCAGGGCTCGGGGGGCCACCCCGTCATTCTTAAATATTTACGGGAAGGATTAAAGAGTTTCTGAACGCTGGCGGATGGCAGGGCCCAAGGAAAGTGGCCAGTGGCTGGAGCCCAGGCCTGGGAGTCAGAAAGCCCTGGGTTCTAATCCCGACTCCCCCACTTGTCTGCTGGGTGACCTCGGGTGAGGCGCTTCGCTTTTCTGGGTCTTAGTTACCTCAACTGGAAACGGCGAGCCCCGCGTGGGACAGGGACTGTGTCCAACCCGATGACCTTTCTATCTACCCCAGCGCTCAGCACAGTGTCTGCCACATTGTAGCACAAGTCCTTCTACCCCCCAGGCTCGAGCTCTACCTGTGTGCTGCTCCTACAATTATTACTATTACTACTTCTGACAATAATGATAATTGTGGCCGAATTGTCCATTCCAAGCTCTTAGGACAGTGATCTGCACACGGTAAGCACTCAAAAAATACAAGTGAATGAACGAACGAATGAATATTGAGCGCTTACTGTGTGCAGAGGACTGTACTAAGCACTTAGGGGATTAATAATAATAATAATGTTGGTATTTGTTAAGCGCTTACTATGTGCAGAGCACTGTTTTAAGCGCTGGGGTAGATACAGGGTCATCAGGTTGTCCCATGTGAGGCTCACAGTTAATCCCATTTTACAGATGAGGGAACTGAGGCCCCGAGAAATGAAGTGACCCGCCCACAGTCCCACAGCTGACAAGTGGCAGAGCTGGGATTCAAACCCATGACCTCGGACTCCCAAGCCTGGGCTCTTTCCACTGGGCCAGACAAACAGGTTCCCTACCCACAGTGAATTTTCAGTCTAGAGGGGCAGACAGACATTAATAGAAGTAAACTCCGGATATAAATGTAAGTGCTGTGGGGCTGAGGGAGGGGGGAATAAAGGGAGGAAATCCAGGGGCAAGGGCGACGCAGAAGGGAGCGGGAGAAGAGGAGAGGAGGGCGCGGTCAGGGAAGGCCTCCTGGAGGAGGTGGGCCTTGGATAAGGCTTTGAAAGAGGGGAGAGTCATTGTCGGTGGGATCTGAGGAGGGAGGGCGTCCAGGACAGCAGGAGGACGTGGGGCGGGGGGTGGCGGCGGGACGGGCGAGCCGGAGGCCCGGGGAGGAGGCGAGCGGAGGCAGAGGAGCGGAGTGTGCGGCCCAGGATGGAGGAGGACAGGAGGGAGGGGAGGGAGGACGGCGCCGGGGCATGGGGGGCTTTAAAGCCAATGGTGGGGAGTTTCTGTTTGAAGTGGAGGTGGGCGGGCAACCACCGGAGGGTCAAACAGGGCCTGAACGTTTCTATAGAAAACCGATCTGGGCGGCAGAGTGAAGCGTGGACTGGAGCGGGGAGAGACGGGAGGCCGGGAGGTCAGCCGGGAGGCCCGTCCGGTCATCCAGGCGGGAGAGGGATGATTGATTGGTTGGATTAATGTGGTACCGGCTCGGGTGGAGAGGAGACGCCGGATTTTAGGGATGGGTAGTCGCTAAATCAATCGATCAGTGGTATTTATTGAGCACTTACCGAGTGCAGAGCACTGTACTAAGCTCTTGGGAGAGGACAATGCAACAGCGTCAGTAGACGTATTCCTGCCCGCAGCGAGCTCACAGTCTAGAGGGAGAGACGGACATGAATAGAAATAAATAACTTTGGGATATGGACATCATAATAATGATGGCATTTGTTAAGCGCTTACTATGTGCTCAGTGGAAAGAGCCTGGGCTTGGGAGCCAGAGGTCATGGGTTCGAATCCGAGCAGCGGAGTGAAGAATAGACTGAAGCAGGGAGAGACAGGAGGAGGAAGGGAGGTCAGAGAGGAGGCTGATGCAGTCATCCAGGACGGGGAGGATGAGCGATTGACGGATGGATAGAAACAGGACTTAGGAAGACTTAGGAATGTGTCTTTTTATTGTTGAAATGTACTCTCCCAAGTGGTTAGTACAGTCCTCTGCCACTTGTCTGCTGTGTGACCTTGGGTGAGTCACTTCACTTCTCAGGGCCTCAGTTACCTCATCTGTAAAATGGGGATGGAGACTGCGAGCCCCACGGGGGACAGGGACTGGGTCCAACCCCATTGCACTGAATCTCCCCCAGGGCTTACTGCAGTGCCTGGCACATAGTAAGGGCTTAACAATACCCTGGTAAGCGCTCAATAAATAATAATGATGATGGTATTTGTTAAGCACTTACTGACAGACTGACAGAAGGAAAATTCCTGTATGTCCTGAAAGCTGAAGAAGAGCTGGATGGATGGACCAGCAGGTGGGGATGTTAGACCTGGATTTGGGAATCCACCCGGGAAAAAAGGAGGTCCCGACTCATTCATTCATTCATTCATTCATTCATTCATTTATTCATTCATTCGTATTTATTATTATAATTATTAATAATAATGATGATGATAGTATTTGTTAAGCGCTTACTATGTGCCAAGCACTGTTCTAAGTGCTGGGGGAGATACAAGGTGATCAGGTTGACTACGTGGGGCTCGCGGTCTTCATCCCCATTTTCCAGATGAGGGAACTGAGGCACAGAGAAGTGAAGTGACTTGCCCAAGGACCCACAGCAGACAAGTGGCGGAGCCGGGATTAGAGCTCAGGTCCTTCCGACTCCCAGGTCTATCCACTATCCATGCTGCTTCTCATGCCATGCTGAGCTCTTACTGAGAAGCAGCGTGGCTCAATGAAAAGAGCCCGGGCTTGGGAGTCAGAGGTCACGGGTTCGAATCCCGGCTCGGCCCCTTGTCAGCTATGTGACTGTGGGCGAGTCACTTCACTTCTCTGGGCCTCAGTTTCCTCATCTGGAAAATGGGGATTAAGACTGTGAGCCCCACGTGGGATAATCTGATCGCCTTGTTTCTAGCTCAGGGTTTAGAATTCATTAATTCATTCAATAGTATTTATTGAGCACTTACTATGTGCAGAGCACTGTACTAAGCGCTTGAGATGAACAAGTCGGCAACAGATAGAGACAGTCCCTGCCGTTTGACGGGCTTACAGTCTAATCAGTGCTTGGCACATAGTAAGCACTTACCAAATAGCATAATTATTATTATTATTACCAACTCTGTTATACTGTACTCTCCCAAAGTGCCCTGCACAAAGCAAGTGTTCAAAAAATACCACTGATTAATAGATTGACTTCATTTCTCTGGGCCTCAGTTCCCTCATCTGTAAAATGGAGATTAAGACTGTGAGTCCCACGAGGGACGGGGGCTGGGACTAACCCGACTGGCTTGTATCTCTCTCAGCGTTTAATACAGTGCCTGGAACATAGTCAGCGCTTAATAAGTACCTTTAGGAAAAAAAGGGCCACTCTGCCATTAATTAATTGATTAATTCATTCATTCAATTATATTCATTGAGCACTTACTGTGTACAGAGCACTGTACTAAGCGCTTGGGAGAGGACATTATAACTACAAAATAGACATAGTCCTTGGCCACGACGAGCTCACCCAAAGGTCTTTGCTGGTATTTGTGTCCAGTAAAAATGAGCAATTAAAACTAAAGATGAACCCCATATGGGACAGGGCCCGTGTCCAGTCCGATTCTCTTGTGTCTTCCCCAGCGCTTAGTACAGTGCCTGGCACATAATAATAATGCTTGTATTTGTTAAGCGCTTACTATGTGCAGAGCACTATTCTAAGCGCTGGGGGAGATACAGGGACATCAGATTTTCCCACGTGAGGTTCACAGTCTTAATCCCCGTTTTACAGATGAGGTGACTGAGGCCCAGAGAAGTGAAGTGACTTGCCCACAGTCACCCAGCTGCCAAGTGGCAGAGCCGGGATTCGAATCCATGACCTCTGACTCCCAAGCCCGGGCTCTTTCCATAGGAAGCGCTTAACAAATACCAACATTATTATTATTATTATTATTATTATTATTATTGTTAACCAGTACATTTTAGAAAAAAATGGGGTCGAACCCTGAGGTCCTGGTATATCCCCGGAAATCGCATTTTCTTTACTCTCTCTCTGTCCTTGCAGGTGGCCAGATGGAAGACCCCGCCAGGGTCTGTGTGAGTTTCTATTTTCCTAACGGTGATATTGCATTTGTCGGTTAAGAGGCAAAGCATGGAAACAGTCAGACCCGATTCCGTGGCATCAGCGAAAGCGAGAAAATGAAGCCGTCTTATTAAACGACTTTCTGCAGCCGATTCAGCCCCGACTTGACCTTCTCTCACAGGATGATAATGAAAATGAACGCTGATATATTTCAATCGTCTGCCATAGAGGGCAATTAAACTCGAATACAGACTGTCTTTTGCGTCTCCGGTATCGCACCAGCCTGCAGACATAAAACTCTTCATTTCCTCGTGGTTTTTCCACCAACGCAGACATCATTTAGAGGCAGAAGGACCTGGGTTCTAATGCCGGCTCCGCCGCTTGCCTGCTGAGTGACCTTGGGCGAGTCACTTCACTTTTCTGTGCCTCAGTCACCTCATCTGTAGTATGAGGATTAAGACTGTGAGCCCTGCGTGGGACAGGGACTGTCCCCCACCTGATTATCTTGTATTTCTCCCAGCGCTCAGTAAAGTGACTGGAAGCAGCGTGGTTTAGTGGAAAGAACCCGGGTTTGGGAGTCAGGGGTCGTGGGTTCAAATCCTGGTTCCACCACCTGTCAGCTGTGCGACTTTGGGCAAGTCACTTCACTTCTCTGTGCCTCAATTACCTCATCTGTAAAATGGGGATGAAGACCGTGAGCCCCACATGGGACAACCTGATGACCCTGTATCTCTCCCAGTGCTTAGAACAGTGCTCTGCACGTAGTGAGCGCTTAACAAACACCAACATTATTATCATTATCATTACTTAAATTCTCTGGTCCTCAGTGACCTCATCTGGAAAATGGAGATGAAGACTGGAAGCCCCACGTGGGACAACCTGATGACCTCGTATCTACCCCAGTGCTTAGAACAGTGCTTGGCACTTAGTAAGTGCTTAAAAAGTACCATTATTATTATTATCATTTCTGTTGTTACAGTGAGTGCTTAGCAAAGACCAAAAAACATCCTTTCTGCCTCATCCATTGTCTAAGCAGTTTGGACTGTGTTAGACAACACCATCCTAGCAACGAGAGGGTAGAAATGGAGAAGAGGGAGGAGGGATATTCCAATCAGCCCTGCTTCCATCCCTTATTCATCCATTCAATCGTACTTATTCATTCATTTAATCGTCTTTATTGAGCGCTTCCTGTGTGCGGGGCACTGTACTAAGCGCTTGGAAAGTACAATTCAACAACAGAGACGATCCTTGCCCAACAACGGGCTCACGGTCTAGAAGCGGGGAGACAGACAGCAAAAGAAATTAAGGAGGCGGGCATCAATGACATCAAAATAGATAAATAGGATTATCGATTTATTGAGCCCTTACTGTGTGCAAAACACTGTACTAAGCGCTTGGGAGAGTACAATATAACAACAAACAGACACATTCCTGCCCACAACGAGCTCACGATCTAGAGGGGGAGACACACAGCAAAACAAAACAAGGAGGCAGGCATCAATAGCATGAAAATAGATAAATAGGATTATCGATTTACCGAGCCCTTCCTGTGTACAAAGTACGGTATTAAGCGCTTGGGAGAGTACAATATAACAAGAGACACATTCCTGCCCACATCGAGCTCACAGTCTAGAGGGGGAGACAGACATTAATAGAAAGGAATAGATGAATAAATAAATAAATTACAGATCTATACTTCTGGACTGGGGGGGGTGGGAGGGAGGCTGAATGAAAGAGCAAGTCAGAGAGACGTGGAAGGGAGAAGAGGAGGGCGCAGTCTGGGAAGGCCTCTTGGAGGAGATGGGCCTTCGATAAAGCTTTGAAGTGGGGGAGAGGAACCGTCTGTGGGATTTGAGGTGGGAGGGCGTTCCGGGCCAGAGGCGGGACGTGGGCCGGGGGTCGGCGGTGAGATAGAGGAGCTGGAGGGCCAGGGAGGAGGTCGGCACGGGAGGAGCGGAGCGTGCGGGCCGGGCCGGAGGAGGAGGAGAGCGACCGGGGGAGGGAGGACGGGGCCACCCCATGGTCGCCTTTAAAGCCGATGGCGAGCCCCACCCCCAGGCATCTCTCTGCTCCCCCTCCTCTGACACCTTCCTCCCCTAGAGTCTCCTTCCCTCCCTATCTCCCCCACCATAAACGCTGTGGCTCAGAGGCCAATGGATCAATGAATCAGACATATTTATTGAGCAATGGAATAAGTGCCTGAGAAAGTATAAGAGTTTTTCTATTAATGGGATTCATTAGGCGCTTACTCTGTGCCAGGTACTGAACTCGGCACTGGGGTAGACACAGGCTAATTCGGTTGGACGCACTCCCTGTCCCACATCAATCAATCCCTGTTTTGCAGAGGAGACTGAGGCCCAGAGAAGTGAAGCGACTTGCCCAAAGTCACACGACAGACAAGTGGCAGAGCTGGGATTAGAACTCGGGTCCTTCTGACTCCCAAGCCTGTGCCCTTTCCGCCAGACCACTCTGGTAGACACAGTCCCTGCCCACAAAGAGCTTACAGTCTAGGGTTAGGGAGCCAAAATATAAAATAAACTACACCTGGAGAGTTTCCAGTCCTCTAATAATAATAATAGTGGTATTTGTTAAGCTCTTACCATGTGCCAAGCACTGTTCTAAGCACTGGGGTAGATATAGGGTAATCAGATTGTCCCCCGTGGGCTCACAGTCTTAATCCCCATTTTACAGATGAGGTCGCTGAGGCACAGAGAAGTTAAGCGACGGCTTCCCCAAGGTCACCCAGCAGACAAGTGGCGGAGCCAGTCTCGACTAGGGGAGGGAGAATGAAGCAGAGGCAGACCCCTTTCATTCCTAATAATAATAATAATGTTGGTATTTTTTAAGTGCTTACTATTGCTGAGCACTGTTCTAAGCGCTGGGGTAGATACAGGGTCATCAGATTGTCCCATTTGGGGCTCACATTTTTTAATCCCCATTTTTACAGATGAGATAACTGAGGCCCAGAGAAGTGAAGTGACTTGCTCAAGGTCACGCAGCAGACAAGTGGTGGAGCCAGGATTAGAATCCATGACCCCTGACTCCCAAGACCGGACTCTTTCCTCTAAGACACGCTGCTTCTCTAAGCTTGGGCAGTGGCTAGCGAGGGGCAGGCCATGTGCTACACGTCAAAATTTCCCCGTGCCGGGCAACGGCGACCCAGGGAGAGAGTCCAGGGCGGAGACTCAGGTTGACTGCGTGGAAAGAGGCGATGGTCAACCACTGCCGGAATTTTCCCAAGAAAACTCTGCGGATCCACTACTGGATCGATGGCAGATGGAGAGCGGGACCTTCTGGGAGAGATGCGTCCCTGGCATCCGGAGACGACTCGGCGGCATAAGACAAGAGGTCGGAGCAATCATCGCCATCATCATCACTGGTGTTTATTGAGCACTTAGTATGGGCAGAGCACTGTAGTCAGAGCTTGGGAGAATCCAGGAGAACAGAACCGTCGACACGTCCCCGGCTGACAGTGTAGACTAATGGTAGGCTAGTAGGGATGGGGGTGGAGTTGATTTGAATCCAGATCCCCGGGGCGGGAGGGCAGGGCCGGGCTTCCTGCGGCCGTCGAGGGTCGGGGAGGGCCGGGGCACTGGGTTCCGGCGTCGGGCGTCGCCGGCGTCTTGCTCACTCCCGATTTTGGGGGTGCACCCTGGCCTTTCCCCACATGGTGTTTCGCACCCAGCTCCGGGCCCGGGCCACCCAGCCCAGCATCCCGCCCTCGGCCTCCTCGGACCCTATTTTCCCGGACCCCAGGGTCAAAGCCTTCAGCCTGTAGAACATCACTACCAGCGGCGAGGAACTGTGTGAGCACCTGCTGGCTTCCTTGACCTCCTCTGCCTCTCTCTCCTCTTCTCCCTCCTCCTCTTTTTCTTCCTCCTCTTCCTCCTCCCACTCTTCCTCCTCCTCCCCCTCCTCCCTCTCTTCCTTCTCCTCCTTCTCTTCCTTCTCCTCCTTTGGTTTCTCCTCTTCTTCACTCTCTTCCTCCTCTTTGTCATCCTCCTCCATGGGCCAGATGTCTTTCCAGTATTGCCTCTCGAGGAGCATGGAGCGTGAACTGTAGCTGCCGGAAGGATGGAGAATTAGGGTCGCGGGACCCCCGGGCCGCCTCCCCACCGCCCCCGGCCACCCCCGGCCCCGGCCCGACCCGGGGACCGCTCCGACCGTGCTTCCTCTGCCGGACTTTCCGCCCCAGTCAATCCGGGCCCACATCCTGTCGTGGAAAGGGCCTCCTCCTTGTTAAGAGCCAGGCCCGGCAGCCTGGGCTCTGGCTTGTTGTGGGCAAGAAATGTCTGTTACTGTTCTATTGGACTCTCCCAAGCGCTTAGTACAGTGCTCTGCACATAGTAAGCCCTCAGTAAACTCCATCGACTGCCTGAGGTCCCACGTGAAACTGACGCCACGGAGCCGGACCAGTGGCGATGTCCGTCAGGAGGGGAGGGGGTGGGTTTGAAGGGGAAGGGGTCCGGGGGTGGAGCCCAGAGGGGGAGCTTGGATTGAGGGGGGCTCAGGTAGGGTACGGAAGGTGCAGGGCTCAGAGTGGGAGTCGCACCCGAGTGCCCGCCGGGGCAGTGGGTCCCTCTCTCCGACCGGAAGGAGGCGGGAAGGGGTTGGACGAAATCGCTCCCCCACAGCCGCTCCCCCAGGCTCGGCCCCGTCTGGCTCCCTGAGAGCCCCGAGTCCAGACGTCCCGTTGATTCTCATGGATTCCCATTGATTCTGAGAAGCAGCGGGGCTCGGCGGAAAGAGCCCGGCCTTGGGAGTCAGAGGTCAAGGGTTCGAATCCCGGCTCTGCCGCTTGGCAGCTGTGTGACTGTGGGCTAGTCACTTCACTTCTCTGGGCCTCAGTTCCCTCATCTGTAAAATGGGGATTAATAATAATAATAATAATGGTGGTACTTGTTAAGCGCTTACTATGTGCAAAGCACTGTTCTAAGCGCTGGGGGGATACAAGGTGATCAGGTTGTCCCACAGGGGACTCACAGTCTTCATCCCCATTTTACAGATGAGGGAACTGAGGGTCGGAGAAGTGAAGTGACTTGCCCAAAGTCACACAGCTGACAGGCGGCGGAGCCGGGATTAGAACGCATGACCTCTGACTCCCAAACCCGGGCTCTTTCCACTGAGCTGCTTCTCAAGACTGTGAGCCTCACATGGGACAACCTGATTACCTTCTATCTACACCAGCACTTAAAACAGTGCTCTGCACATAGTAAGCGCTTAACCAATACCAACATTATTATTATTATTATTATTATTATTATTATTATTATTCTCCCGGCCCGGCCCTCTCCTACTCCGGCCTACTTCCTCTCACACCTACTCTCCCTCGGGTCCACTTCCTCGTTGGCCCCCTTCCTCTCACTGGCCCACTCCCACCCGGGCCCACTTCCCCTCGGGTCCACTTCCTCTCTGGCCCACTTCCCCTCAGACCCCTTCCCCTTCCCGGCCCACTCCCCCTTAATAATAAAAATAATTTTGGTATTTGTCAAGTGCTTACTATGTGCGAAGCACTGTTCTAAGCGCTGGGTGGATACAAGATAATTAGGTTGTCCCCCGTGGGGCTCGCAGTCTTAATCCCTATTTTACAGATGAGGGAACTGAGGCCCAGAGAAGTGAATTGACTTGCCCAAAGTCACACAGCTGAGAAGTGGCAGAGCCGGGATTAGAACCCACGACCTCTGACTCCAAAGCCCGGGCTCTTTCCACCACTGAGTCACGCTGCTTCTCCCCTTCCCCCACTGGCCCACTCTCCATCCTGGGATCTGGGGAAGGACTTAGAACTGTGCCCTGTACACAGTAAGCGCTCAATAAAGGCTTCCCTGGATTGGTTAAAGGGGAGGTAGGGCAGGCCGGACCCGTCCCTCGCTCCCCCCGTCGCGGTTGCCCATCCCGGAAGCCTTCCCAGGCCTTGCCTCCCGCTCCGACTCACTGTTCTCTCCTGAGAAAATGGCCCAGTCGCCACTGGTTTGGGGGCTGCCAGTTCGGCTCCGCCATGGCGGCTCTGGAAAGAAACCGACGGGCGGAAAAACCTGTGGTCAGTGGGGACGGGCGGTGGGCCCTCTCTCTCCACCTCTTTCCTCTCTCCCCCCTCCGGGGCCGACGCTGTGTCGCGATTTATCGTTTCATCGCTCTCTGTGTGTCTGCCCCAGTTCCCCTCCCTCCTCTGACACTGTTAGGCCGGGAGACCCCCGAGGGGGAGGGACCGGGCCTGATTCCCAGCGCTCAGTACAGTGCTCTGCCCACAGGAAGCGCTCCATCGATGACCTCCCGGCCCTGCCGCTCCCGCATGGGGAACGCTGGCCTTTGGAGAACAGGCCCCAGAGAGGCCCGGGGCGAGACCCTCCCTCTCCTCCGGCCTTGTAGCCCCCATTTCCAGCCTTCCTCAACGGGATGCCCCCAGCCCCCGAACCCCAGACGCTCCTTACTGGGGCCGGGGCAGGTTTCGGACTCTGTGCTGGACTATGAGCGGTCAGTTGGCGCTGGTTTCGCTGAGCCAAATGGGTCCCTTCTGGAGCTGAGTAGCCTCACAGTGGCCCGGTTGGCTCTCTCAGACAGGTAGGGTCCGGTGGAGCGGGTTGGGGGGTTCCGTTGCCATGGAAACCACTGTTGAGGGAGGGGAGGGGTGAGGTGGGGGAGATGTTCTCGAGGGGGAGGGCTTTGCCATGAGTAGAAAGGGCAGCCTCCAGGCCTAGGGACCTGACAAGTGCCTAAAAGCTGTGGATCTGTGACCTCTTTACTTTTTCATTCATTCATTCATTCAATAGTATTTATTGAGCACTTACTATGTGCAGAGCACTGGACTAAGCACTTGGAATGGACAAATCGGTAACAGATACAGTCCCTGCCCTCTGACGGGCTTACAGTCTAATGGGGGGAGACGGACAGACAAAAACAATAGCGATAAATAGAATCAAGGGGATGAACATCTCATTAAAACGATACCAAATAAATAGAATCAAGATGATGTACATCTCACTAACAAAATAAATAGGGTAATGAAAATATATACAGTTGAGCAAACGATGGGGCATTTGATATTCGCCCCACCCTCAGCCCCACAGCATTTTAGGTACACATCTCTAAATTATATATTATGAAAGATTTATTTACACCACTGTGGGTCTCTTTCTCTCTAGACTGTAAAGTTGTTGTGGGCAGGGAACGTACCTACCAACCCTGTTGTAGTTCACTCTCTCGAGTGTTTAATAATAATAATAATGTTGGTACTTGTTAAGCGCTTACTATGTGCAGAGCACTGTTCTAAGCGCTGGGGTAGACACAGGGGAATCAGGTCGTCCCACGTGGGGCTCACGGTCTTAATCCCCATTTTACAGATGAGGGAACTGAGGCACGGAGAAGTGAAGTGACTTGCCCACAGTCACACAGCTGACAAGTGGCAGAGCTGGGATTCGAACTCATGAGCCCTGACTCCAAAGCCCTTGCTCTTTCCACTGCGCCACGCTGCTTCTCTAACCTACCATAATAAGCACCAGCCTCCTCCCTGACCTCCCTGCCTCTTGTCTCTCCCCACTCCAGTCCAGACTTCACTCTGCTGCCCGCCTCATTTTTCTACACAAGTGTTCAGTCCACGTTTCTCGCTCCTCAAGACCTTCTAGCGGACGCCCATCCACTTCCGCATCAGACAGAAAGCCGTCACCGTCGGCTTTAAAGCCGTCCATCGGGTCGCCCCCTCCTACCTCACCTCGCTAATTTCCTACTACAGCCCGGCCTACGTAGTTGTATTTTTTGAGCGATTACTGTGTGCATTGGCTGTACTAAGCGCTTGGGAGAGTACAACTCAACAATAAACAGACTCATTCCCTGCCCACAACGAGTTGACAGTCTAGAGGAGGAGCAGACATTAATATAAATAAATTACAGATATGTGCGAAAGGGTTGTGGGATTGGAAAAGAGGGCTTAGTCAGGGAAGGCCTCTTGGAGGAGATAGATTTCCAATAAGGCTTTGAAGAGGGGGAGAGGGATGATCTGTGGATTTGAAGAGGGAGGGCATTCCAGGCCAGAGGCAGGACGTGGACCAGGGGTCGGCGGTGAGATGGAGGAGATTTCCTCCCTCTTTGCAAGTGCCACCTCCTCCACCTGTGTTTCGACCCCATTCCCGCTCACATTATAAAAACTATCGCCCCTTCTCTCCTCCCCTCCTTAACTTCTATCTTTAACCACTCACTCTCCAACGGCCTCTTCCCCTGTGCCTTCAAGCATGCCCAGGTCTCCGCCATCCTAAAAAAACCCTCTCTCAATCCCACCTCCCCTTCCAGTTATCATCCCATCTCCCTCCTACCCCTCCTTTCCAAACTCCTAGAACGAGTCGTCCACCCTCGCTACCTTGAATTCCTCAACTCCAACTCTCTCCCGGACCCCCTCCGATCTGGCTTCCATCCTCTCCACTCCACCGAAACTGCCCTCTCAAAGGTCACCCGTGACCTCCTTCTTGCCAAATCTAATAGCTCCTACTCTATCCTAATCCTTCTCGACCTCTCAGCTGCCTTTACCACTGTTGACCATCCCCTTCTCCTCCACACTTTGTCTGGCCTTGGCTTCGGACTCTGTCTTCTCCCGGTTCTCCTCTTATCCTTCTGGCTGTTCATTCTCGGTCTCTTTCGCGGGCTCCTCCTCCCCCTCCCATCCCCATCTGTAGATGACACCCAAATCTCCATCTCCTCCCCTATTCTCTCCCCCTCCCTTCAAGCTTGTATCTCCTCCTGCCTGCAGGACGTCTCTACCTGGACGTCCGCCCGCCACCTAAAACTCAACGTGTCCAAGACCGAGCTCCTTATCCTCCCTCCCGAACCCTGTCTTCTCCCTGACTTCCCCGTCACTGTGGACGGCAACACCATCCTTCCCATCTCTCAGGCCCGCGACCTCGATGTCATCCTTGCCTCTGCTCTCTCATTCACCCCACACATCCAATCTGTCACCAAAACCTGCCGGTCTCACCTTCACGATATCGCCAAGATCCGCCCTTTCCTCTCCATCCAAACTGTTATCTTGCTGGTACAAGCTCTCATGATATCCCGACTGGATGACTGTGTCAGCCTGCTCTCTGATCTCCCTTCCTCCCGTCTCTCCCCGCTCCAGTCTATTCTTCATTCCTCTGCCCAGCTCATCTTCCTGAAGAAAGGCTCTGGGCCTGTCACTCCCCTCCTCAAAACCTCCAGGGGTTGCCTACCAACCTTCGCACAAAACAAAAACTCCTCACTCTAGGCTTCGAGGCTGTCCATCCCCTTGCCCCCTCCTACCTCACCTCTCTTC
This sequence comes from Ornithorhynchus anatinus, assembly GCF_004115215.2. NCBI lineage: Eukaryota > Metazoa > Chordata > Mammalia > Monotremata > Ornithorhynchidae > Ornithorhynchus > Ornithorhynchus anatinus. Next base: position 183,542,390 of record NC_041728.1, on the reverse strand, counting down.
TCTCTTTCTCCTGCCCACCCCGCACGCTCCGCTCCTCTGCCGCCGCTCACCTCCTCACCATCCCCCATTCGCGCCCATCCCGCCATCGACCCCTGGTCCACGTCCTAAGAAGCATGGTTCAGTGGAAAGAGCACGGGCTTTGGAGTCAGAGGTCACGGGTTCGAATCCCGGCTCGGCCACTCGTCAGCTGTGTGACTTTGGGCAAGTCACTTCACTTCTCGGTGCCTCAGTGACCTCATCTGTAAAATGGGGATGAAGACTGTGAGCCCCACATGGGACAACCTGATTCCCCTGTGTCTACCCCAGCGCTTAGAACAGTGCTCGGCACATAGTAAGCGCTTAACAAATACCAACGTTATTATTATTACCACTGTCCTAGAATGTCCTCCCTCCTCACCTCCACCAAACTAACTCTCTTCCCCTCTTCAAAGCCCTCCTGAGAGCTCACCTCCTCCGAGAGACCTTCCCAGACTGAGTCCCCCCCTTCCCTCTGCTCCTCCTCTCCTCCCCATTCCCCCCCCCCCTCCGCACTTCCCCCTTCTCCTCCCATCAGCACTTTGCATATTTGTATATATTATTTATTACCCTATTTATTTTGTTAATGATGTGTATATCTCTATGATTCTATTTAGCTTGATGATGTCGTTTTGTTTTGTTGTCGCAGTTTTTGACAGTGAGCCCGTTATTGGGCAGGGATTGTCTCTATCTGTTACCGAATTGTACATTCCAAGCGCTTAGTACAGTGCTCTGCACATAGTAAGCCCTCAATAAATACTATTGAATGAAGAGAGGAGATGGAGGCGCAGTGAGAAGGTCAACATTAGGGGCGTGAAGTGGGCGGGCTTGTACCTCCATCTCACTGCCGACCTCTCGCCCACATCCCCCCTCTGGCCTGGAGTTCCCTCCCTCTTCATATCCCACAGACGATGACTCTCCCTCCCTTCAAACCCTCCTTAAAAGCACACCTCCTCCAAGAGGCCTTCCCTGACTAAGCCCTCACTTCTGGACATAAGGGCTGTGGAACAGAGGATGGGGCGAACATCAAGCGGTTAAAGATCTGTAAGTGTAGAGGTGACGCAGAGGGGAGAGGGAGTAGGGGGAGAGAGGGCTTAATCAGGGAAGGCCTCTCGGAGGAGATGTGACCTCAGGAAGGCTTTGAAAGTCAACGCTATTCAGGAGAGACAGAGCAGCACAATGAGGAGGTGAAAACAGCAAGGATCGATTGTCTCTCTCTCAGAGACTCCTCTAATTTTCCGGATTTCCGATGGGTAAAATCTTGCCTCAGAATCTTGCATAATCAGATGATTATGACCCTCTTCCCCTGAAGAATGTCACCGGTATTATTACACCCACCTTTAGCCTCTATCTGTATCTTGCCTCTATCTGTTGCCGAATCGTACATTCCGAGTGCTTAGTCCAGTACTTTCCACACAGTAAGCGCTCAATAAATAGGATTGAATGAATGAATGAAGCATTCCGGTGAGACAACTAGAGGCAGATGCCCGGTCCCGGGAGTCAGAGGACCTGGGTTTTAATCCTCACTCTGCCTCTTGTGTGCTGTGTGACTATGGGCAAGTCGCTTCACTTCTCTGTGCCTCGGTTACCTCTTCGGCTGTCTTGAATTCTTGTCTTGGGTTCTGAAGTACCATGCCTGGGAGATGGAGAAGCAAAGATCATGATATGCGTAATAGGGTTAAGAGAGTGTAATATTACTGCTATAAAGATGCAAGAGGGATTCATTCGGGTAACTGCAGTCAACCCCTATACACTTAGGAGAATACGTCGTAAAGAGATCGCTGAGAAGGAGGAATAATAGGAATAATGCCATAGTGGTGTCCTTCTGGCTGGAGGGAGCCCCAGGTTTGCAACTTGGACATTCTGCTCTCTCTCTATTCAGGGTGTCAGCTGCAGCATTTTATTAATAAAATAATAATAATAATAATAATAATAGTGGTATTTGTTAAGCACTTGCTATGTGCTAAACACTGTTCTAAATGCTGGGGTAGATACAAGGTCATCAGATTGTCCCACATGTGGCTCACAGTCTTAATCCCCATTTTACAGATGAGAGACCTGAGGCACGGAGAAGTGAAGTGACTTGCCCAATGTCACACAACCGACAAGTGGCAGAGCCGGGATTAGAACCCAGGCCCTCTGACTCCCAAGCCGGGGCTCTTTCCACTGAACCACGCTGCTTCTATCCTTTTAAACCCAAGGCGGAGGCCTCTCCTAACTGAGCCCTCCTCTCCTCTTCTCCCACTCCCTTCTCCGTCACCCTGACTCGCTCCCTTTCTTCATCCCCGGCCTTCCAGACCCACACCGCTTATGTATATGTCCGTATAGATCTGTAATTTATTTATTTATCTATGTATTCATCTTGATGTCTGTCTCCCCCTCTAGACTGTGAGTCTGTTGTGGGCAGGGAATGTGTCAGTTTGATGTTCTATTGTACTCTCCTGAGTGTTTAGTACAGTGCTTTGCACACAATAAGCACTCAATAAATACGATTGAATAAATATGACTGACTGAATAAATGAGGCTCAACTCCCTAGGTCTTCCCAAGGTCTTATTTATAAGCCGCGAGGATTAGTGAGAAGCAGCTTGGCTTAGTGGACAGACCCTGGGCTTGGGATTCAGAGGTCATAGGTGCCAATCCCCACCACTTATCAGCTGTGTGACTTTGGGCAAGTCACTTCACTTCTCTGGGTCTCAGTTATCTCACCTGTAAAACGGGGATAATAATAATAATGATGGGATTTGTTAAGCGCTTCCTACGTGCAAAGCACGCTTCTAAGCGCTGGGGGGGATACAAAGTGATCAGGTTGTCCCACGTGGGGCTCACGGTCTTACTCCCCATTTTTCAGATGAGATAACTGAGGCCCAGAGAAGTTGTGACTTGTCCAAAGTCCCACAGCTGACAAGTGGTGGAGGCGGGATTAGAACGCATGACCTCTGTCTCCCAAGCCCGGGCTCTGTCCACTGAGCCACGCCGATTCTCTGAAGCACGATGAAGACTGTGAGGTAGACGAGGTGGAGGCCCAGTGAGAAGGTTGGCGTCAGAGGAGCAAAGTGTGCGGGCTGGGCTGGAAGAGGAAAGTAGCAAGGGGAAATAGGAGGGACCGAGGGGATCGAATGCCTGATGTGAGGAGGAGGGGGATCCCCAGAAACGGGCTGCTGATACTCAAGATTTCCCCCTCAAAACCACCAACCTCTCGGACTCACAAGCCCACAATCTTGACCTGTTCCTCAACTCACCTCTCTAACTCAACCCACACACTCAATCCATCACCAAACCCTGTCCGTCCCACCTTCACATCGTCATTAAAATCTGCCCTTTCCTCTCCGTTCAAACGGCTCCCATGCCCATCCAAGAATTTCTCCTCTCCCCCCTTGACTCCTGCATCAGCCTCCTCACTGACCTCCCTGCCTCCTATCTCTCCCCACTCCGGTCCAGACTTCACTCTGCTGCCCGCATCATTTTTCTATGAAAATGTTCGGTACCGGTCTCCCCACTCCTCAAGATCCTCCGGGGATTTCCCATCCCTCTCCGCATCAGACAGAAATCCGGCACTGTCGGCTTTAAAGCCGGCCATCGCGTCGCCCCCTCCTCCCTCACCTGGCTTTTCTCCTCCTCTAATGCCAACCTACTCCTCGATCTCATCTATCTCGCCCTTGACCTCTCACCCAAGTCCGGCCTCTGGCCTCAACCTCCCTCATTCATTCATTCAATCATATTTATTGAGCGCTTACTGGGTGCAAAGCACTGTACTAAGCCCTTAGGAGAGGACAATACAACAACAGACACATTCCTGCCCACAGTGAGCTCACAACTAGAGGGGGAGACAGAGATTAATATAAATAGATAAATAAATGACAGATCTGGGCAGATGGGTTGTGGAGCTGGGATGGAGGATGAATGAAAGAGCAAGTCAGAGAGGCGCAGAAGGGAGGGGGAGAAGAGGAGGGTGCAGTCAGAGAGGGTTTCTTGGAGGAGATGGGCCTTCAATACGGCTTTGAAGTGGGAGAGAACAATTATCTGTGGGTTAGGAGGAGGGAGGACGTTCCAGGCCAGAAGAAGGATGTGGGAGAGAGGTCGGTGGCGAGATAGACGAGCTTTAGGTACAGTGAGAAGGTTGACATTAGAGGAGAGGAGCGTGCGGGCCGGGTTGGAGTAGGAGAGCAGCCAGGGGAGGAAGGAGGGGGCGACCTGTTGGACGGCTTTAAAGCCCATGGTGATGGGTTTTGTTTGATGTGGAGATGGACGGGCAACTGCTGGAGTTTTTTGAGGAATGGGGAGATGTGAACTGAAGGAAAATGATCCGGGCAGCAGCGTGAAGGATGGTCAGGAGTGGGGAGAGACAAGGGCTGGGAGGTCAGCGAAGAGGCTTGATACAGTCACTGAGAGTCACACTCTCTTCCTCTTCATAGCCAGTAGACCATCATTCTCCCTACCTGCAAATATTTATTGAAGGCCTCTCTCCTCCAAGAAGCCTTCCCTGACTGCGCCCCCCTTTCCTCTTCTCCCGCTCCCTTCTGCATCACCCGACTTTCTTCCCTTTCTTCATCCCCCGTCCCAGCCCCACACCCCTTATGTCCAAATCCCTCATTTATTTATTTCTATTAATGCCTGTTTCCCTCTCGAGACTGGAAGCTCCTTGTGGACAGGGCGTGTGTTCCAAATCTCTTACTTTGTTATATTGTACTCACCCAAGCGCTCAGTACAGTGCTCTGTACACAGCAAGTGCTTAATAAATAATATTGTTTTATTGATCGATCGATCGAATCGAGTTCCACTAGCATTATCGATCGAAAGGAATACGCTGGTTTGAGGGGCCATAGATTCCATTTGATTTCAGGTTTGTCCCTAATTCTCTGCGGGAGCGTGGGAAGCTCCATCTCTGGGGAGACAGAGGAGGAATCAGCATCAACAGCAAAATGAAATCCCCCACATGGCCCACCTCCATCTTTATTTCCGAGGGTAGGGCGAACTCTGACCCTTCAAGGATTCCATTAGATCGGCTTCTTATGGAAGCAGTGTGGCCTACTGGGTAGAGCCCAGGCCTGGGAGATGGAGGACCTGGGTTCTAATCCCGGCTCCACCTCTCATCTGCGGTGTGACCTGGGATAAGTCACTGCGCTTCTCTGGGCCTCCCTACTTCACCTGTGAAATGGGAATTCAATTCCTGTTCTCCCTCCTAGTTGGACTGTGAGCCCCAGGTGGGAACATGATGATCTTACATTCAATCATATTTATTGAGCGCTTACTGGGTGCAGAGCACTGTGCTAAGCGCTTAGAAAGTACAATTTGGCCACAGATAGAGATAATCCCTATCCAACAATGGGCTCACAGTCTAGAAGAGGGAGACAGACCCCAAAACAAAACAAGTAGATGGGCATCAATAGCATCTTCTATCTACCCCTGACCCTAGTACACTGCTGGGAGTCAAAAGGTCATGGGTTCTAATCCTGACTCCGCCACTTGTCTGCTGTGTGATCTTGAGCAAGTCACTTCACTGTACCTCAGTCACTTCACTTGTAAAATGAGGAATAAGACTGCGAGCCCACCTTGGGATCTGTTGCCGACTTGTTCATCCCAAGCGCTTAGTACAGTGCTCTGCACATAGTAAGCGCTCAATAAATACTATTGAATGAATGACAAGGGACTGCATCCAACCCAATTTTCTTGTATCCACCCCAGCACTTAATACAATGCTTGGCACATAGTAAGCGCTTAAAAAATACCAGCTATTATTATTTTCACGTGCTGAGCAGCTACTACCATCATCATTATGATAGAAAAGTATTTTCACTCAGGCTATTTTTTTCTGAAGTTTTAAATCTTTATTTTTTTAGAATGTGTACTGTACAAAGTTTTTTTCACAGCCTTGACTCATTCCTTCGCTCATGATGGGTGTGTTCAAGGGAAGGGGCTCTGTGAGAAAATATTTCCTGAAACTTGGCATTTCCAGGGCTGGGCTTTGATGTTTCTCACCCATGAGAAGTTTAGAGCAGGGCCTAGAGGAAATAGAGTCCGGGTCTGGAATTTTCGGGGCAGGGGTCCGGGCTTCCCCGGGAAAGGCAGAAGGTGGGCTCGGAGCGTCCGGTGTCCAGAGTCTGGAGAGCTGGCCGGGAGCCCGGGACATCGCCCCTGCCCTCCTCCCTTCCTTAACTTCTATTTTTAACCACTCAATCTCCAATGGCTCCTTCCCCTCTGCCTTCAAACATGTCCACGTCTCCCCCATCCTAAAAAAAACCCGCTCTCGACCCCACTTCCCCTTCCAGTTATCGCCCTATCTCCCTGCTACCCTTCCTTTCCAAAATCCTAGAATGAGTCGTCTACAATCGCCGCTTAGAATTCCTTAACTCCCATTCTCTCCCGGACCCCCTCCGATCTGGCTTTCGTCCCCTCCGCTGTACCGAGACTGCTCTCTCTAAGGTCACCCGTGACCTCCTTCTTGCCAAATCCGATGGCTCCTACTCCATTCTGATCCTCCTCGACCTCTCTGCTGCCTTTGACACCGTCGACCACCCCCTCCTCCTCCACACCTTGGCTTCATGGATTCCGTCCTCTCCCGGTTCTCCTCTCATTTCTCTGGCCGGTCATTCTCGGTCTCCTTTGAGGGCGTCTCCTCCCCCTCCCATCCTCTAACTGTTGGGGTTCCTCAGGGTCAGTTCTCGGCCCTCTTCTGTTCTCCATTTACACTCACTCTCTCGGTGAACTCATCCGCTCTCACGGCTTCGCCTACCATCTCTACGCAGATGACACGCAGATCTGCATCTCCGCCCCCGTCCTCTCCCCCTCCCTTCGGGCTCGCATCTCCTCCCGCCTCCGGGATGTCTCCGCCTGGATGTCGGCCCGCCGCCTGAAACTCGACATGAGAGAGACCGAGCCCCTCGTCTTCCCTCCCGAGCCCGGTCCTCTCCCGGACTTCCCCATCACCGTGGACGGCACGACCGTCCTTCCCGTCTCTCGGGCCCGCGATCTCGGTGTCATCTTTGACTCGTCTCTCTCGTTCCCCCCACGCATCCTATCCGTTAACGAGAGCTGTCGGTTTCACCTTTCCAATATCGCCGAGATCCGCCCTCTCCTCTCCACCCGAACGGCTACCTTACCGCTACGGGCTCTCGTGATATCCCGGCTAGACTACCGTGTCGGCCTCCTCTCCTCTCTCGCCCCGCTCCGGTCTATCCTTTGCTCTGCCGCCCGGCTCATCTTCCCGCAGAAACGATCTGGGCCTGTCACTCCCCTTCTTAAACACTTCCAGTGGTTGCCCGTCGACCTCTGCTCCAAACAGAAACTCCTCACTCTAGGCTTCGAGGCTCTACGTCACCTTGCCCCTTCCTACCTCTCCTCCCTTCTCTCTTTCCACCGCCCACCCCGCACGCTCCGCTCCTCCGCCACCCACCTCCTCGCCGTCCCTCGGTCTCGCCCGTCCCGCCGTCGACCCCCCAGCCCACGTCCTCCCGCGGTCCCGGAACGCCCTCCCTCCTCACCTCCGCTAAACTGATTCTCTTCCCCTCTTCAAAACCCTACTTAAAACTCACGTCCTCCGAGAGGCCTTCCCAGACCGAGCTCCCCTTCTCCCTCTACTCCATCTACCACTCCCCCTTCGCCTCTCCGCAGCTTAACCCTCTTTTCCCCCCATCTCCCTCCGTTCCTCCCCCTCTCCCTTCCCCTCCCCTCGGCACCGTACTCGTCCGCTCGACTGTCTATATTTTCATCACCCTATTTACTTTGTTAATGAAATGTACATCGCCTCGATTCTATTTAGTCACCATCGGTTTTTACGAGACGTCCTTCCCCTCGACTCTATCTATCGCCATCGTTCTCGTCCGTCCGTCTCCCCCGATCGGACCGTGAGCCCGTCGAACGGCAGGGACCGTCTCTATCTGTTGCCGACTTGTTCATTCCAAGCGCTTAGTCCAGTGCTCTGCACATAGTGAGCGCTCAATAAATACTATTGAATGAATGAATGAATGAATGACCTGACCCGATCCTCCCCAGGACGGACGAGCGGGTAGCCAGCCGCCCCCCACAGCTGCATTTGGGGGCTTGGGGGCTCGTGGCTGCAGAGAAGTTTCAGGGTTCATGGCTGCAGGGAGCATTTGGGGTTCTCAGCTGGGGGAATGTTTGGGGTTTGCAGCCTTGGGGAAAGATCAGGGTTCGAGGCTGCTGGGAACGTTTAGGGTTGGCCCCTGCAAAGGAGCAATGAGGTCTGGGGGCTCAGAGAGCGTCAGGATGTGCCTCGGCAGGGAACATTTAGGGTTTGTGGCTTCTGGGAGGATTTAAGGGTGCGGGACTATGGGGCAGGCAGCTGGTCAAGGCCCCCGAGAGAACGCATTCGGGAGGGGTGCGGGAGGGGTCCTCAGCAGGGGTCAGCGGGAGCCGGGGCGATGAGAACGGCAGCTCAGGGCAAGTGGGGGGTGGCGACGTAACCCCGGGCCGGGGTCAGCTTGGGACCGTCTTTCGGAGTGGCGTCGGGGCGAGGACAGAAGTGCGGACAAAGTCGAAGGAGAGGGGCAAGGCAGACGTGGCCTGTACATGCTAAAGAAGGGGGACGATTCGGCCGAGGCCGGCGGGCGTTGGGTGATGGGGCGGCGGACATTAAATGTGGGGCGGGGGGAGACGTGGATGTGGCCGGCAGAAGTTCGCAGATGGGGGCAATACACATGGGAAGCAGCGTGGCTCGGTGGAAAGAGCCCGGGCTTGGGAGTCAGATCTGGGCCATGGGTTTGAATCCCGAATCTGCCACTTGTTGGTATTTGTTAAGCGCTTACTCTGTGCAGAGCACTGTTCTAAGCACTGGGGTATACAAGGTAATCAGGTTGTCCCACATGAGGCTCACAGTCTTAATCCCCATTTTACAGATGAGGTAACTGAGGCACAGAGAGGTGAAGTGACTTGCCCACAGTCACACAGCTGACAAGTGGCAGAGCCGGGATTCAAACCCATGACCTCTGACTCCCAAGCCCGTGCTCTATCCATTGAGCCACGCTGCTTCACTGCGGGCAAGTTACTTCACTTCTCTGTGCCTCAGTTACCTCATCTGTAAAATGGGGATTAACTGTGAGCCTCACGTGGGACAGCCTGTTTACCCCGTATCTACCCCAGTGCTTGGAAGAGTGCTCTGCACATAGTAAGCGCTTAACAAATACCAACATTATTATTATGTGGCTGACAGGCGTTAAAAGATGGGCGGACGGGGACATGACCGGCCGACTTCGAAGGAACGAGATGACCCCTGCGTGGCCAGTGGATGTTGAAGGACGGGGGTGAGGGGCCGTGGCCGGCAGACGTCAAGGTCCAGAGCCGTCTGGACTCTGCCACCTGATTTTGAAGTTCTCGAGTGACGCGGACCTGACACGGGGAGGGTTTCCGCTGGGCCTGGGGGAGGCCGGATCCCCGGGCCGAGGGCGGGGCTGGACTTCCCGAGGCGGGCGGAGGTGGGGGAGGACGGGAGCCCGGGGCTCCGGTCGGACATCGGGGAGACGCCGGCGTCATTTTCATTCGGCGTCCTGGGGGTGCACCCTGGTCTTGTTCTTCAGGGAATGCCATATCCAGATCCGGGCCCGGGTCACCCAGCCCACCACTCCTCTCTTCTCCTTCTGCCGGACGCCGTCTCCCTCCTCCGGCCAAATCTTCCCGGATCTTGGAAACCGGATCTCCAGCTCCCCGAACGTCAACCCTCGCGGCGGGCTCTGGGGACGGAACGTGTCGGGTCCCTTAAGTTTCTTGTCATCCTGCTCCTCTTCCCAGTTCATCTTTTCCTCCACCTCCACCACTTCCTCGTCCTCCTCCTCGTCGTCCTCCTCCTCGTCGTTGTCCTCCTCCTCGTCATCCTCCTCCTCGTCCTCGTCATCGTCGCTGTCGTCCTCCTCTTCCTCTTCCAATTTCACCTTCTTCTCCAGATGCTCCAGCTCCTCTCCCTTCTCCCTCGTCTGCTCGACGCGGAAGATCTGCCGGGACTCCTCGGTCGTGCTGATGTAGGCCAGGTGTTTCAAACTGTGGCGACAGGAAGGATGGAGAATTAGGGCCCGAGGCCTCCTCCGGCCCCCCTTCTCCAGCCTGACCCCGAAGGGGTCTCCGCTTCCACCCCTGCCCCCGGCCGTCAAAAAGCTTGCTGGGACCATTCCTCCGCCCCCGTCCTCCAGCGATCACTCTGACTTGTCCTTCCTCTATCCCCGTTCCTGGCCATTCCTCAGCTCTCCTGCTCTTTGGGTCGTCGCCCTTGGCGGGGAAGGGGAGGTGGGAAGACCCCGTGGTCCCCCGGGGAAGGGTCTGCCGGCCCACATCAGATGGGTGGGTGCCTGAGGGGACCCGGGGGTCCCGACCGGACCACGCTGCGGCGTGAGGGGAAGGGAGGATGGCCTCCGTCACGTGGAGTAGGGAAGCAGCATGAAGGGGCGAGTAGAACCCAAGCCTGAGAGTCAGAAGGTCATGAGTTGCTATCCCGATCTGTCTTCTGTTGGCTGTGTGATCTTGGGCAAGTCACTTTATTTCTCCTTGCCTCAGTGACCTCATCTGTAAAATTGGGATCGAGACTTTGAGCCCCACGTGGGACAGGGTCTGCGACCAACCCGATTTGCTTGTATCCACCTCCGTGCCTAGTACAGTGCCTGACACGTAGTAAGCACTTAACAAATACCATTATTATGATGATTATTTATTTCTTTATCTATTTATATTAATGTCTGTCTCCCCCTCTAGACTGTGAACTCCTTGTGGGCAGGGAATGTGTCTGTTTGTTGCTGAATTCTACTTTCCAAGCCCGTAGTACAGTGCTCTGCACACAGTAAGCGCTCAATAAATATGATTGAATGAATGAATGTGGCTCACGGTCTCAGTCCCCATTTTCCAGATGAAGGAAATGAGGTCAAAAGAAAGGAAGTGACTTGCCTAAGGTCGCTTAACAGACAAGTGGTGGAGCCAGGATTAGAACCCACGACGTTCTGGCCCAGAGTCTTGCCTCTCCACTGCTCTGCACACCGTCTACGCTCAGTAAAGACTTTGCTGGATTGGTTAAAGTGGACGTTTGGGCAAACTGAGCCCCCATCCTCACTTGGTCTCTCCCTCCCTCCTGTTTTTTTTTTTTAGAGGCATTTGTTAAGCTCTTACTACATGCCAGGAACTGAACTAAGCTCTGGGGCAGATCAAGTCCGTCGGGTTAGACAGAGCCCACATCCCACACGGAGATCAGAGTTTTAATCCCTGTTTTACAGATGAGGTAAAAGAGGCACGGAGAAGAGCGGTGACCCACCCAAGGTCACGCAGCAGACAAATGGCAGAGCCGGGACGAGAACTAAGGGTCTTCTGACACCCAGGCCCGCCTTCTATCCACCGGCCACGCGGCTTCTCTTTGAAGTGACCGGCCCAAGGTCACCCAGCACACAAGGAGAAGAACCGGGCCGAGAACCCAAGTTCTTCCGACCCCCAGGCCCTCCTTCGATCCACCGGCCACGCTGCGTCTTTTTGTCTGCTGTGTGCCAGCCATCGCACCGAGCCCCCAGGCACGGAGGGCACATTCCCTCTCCCACGTGGGGCCTTTTCTTCCCCTCCGGACTCACCACCTTCCCTGTCGACACCTACAGAACCGCTGCTGGCTCCAGACCTGCCAGGCCCACTCCGACATGGCGGATCTGCAAAGAAAGCGACCGGAGAGGAAATCTGTCGCCAGTCGGGACGGGCGGTGGCCCCTTGTTCGCTGCCACTTTTCTCTCTCCCGACACTGCTTCGTGCTTAATGGTTTCGTCGCTCCCAACGGGTCTGCCCCAGCCCCCTTCCCCAGCTGTTAGCTCGGGACACCCTGGGGGGCGAGGACCGGGCCTGATTCTCAGCCGGGAATGACCAGGCAGCGCTGAGTTCAGTGGTCTACCCACAGGAAGCCCTCCATCGATGCCCTCACAGCCACTGGCCTTTGGATAACAAGTCCCAGAGAGGCCCAGAGCGAGACCCTCCCCCATTCTCGCTGGCCTGGGACCCCACCCTGGCTTTGGGGTCCCAATTTCCAGACCCCCCCCCACCCCCAAACCCACAGACACTCTGCACCAGGGCTGAGGTGGATCACAGACTCTGTAATGGACACAGAGAAATCAATTAACGAATCTTTTGCCGATCAAAATGAGTCCCAACTTGCCCCTAATAGCCACACAGTTCCCCGCTGGGCGCTCGGATACGGACAGGGTCCGGCGGGGAGTGGAGTGATGGGGCTCCATTGCCATGGACACCATTGTTGAGCGAGGGGCTTGGTGAGGAAGGAGGTGGGGTGGGGGGGGAGATATTCTAAATGGGGGGGTTGTCATCTGACCTTGGGCCCAGATACGTGGCCAGAGTCAATGGGGCCTAGAGGCCACCGGCTAGCGCATCCAGGGGAGGTGGCCATGGGCATCTCCTGCCCAGAGTCTGTGAGGGCATTCTTGATTTCCTGATGTCTCCGGGAGCAGGGGGTGGGCCACGGGGTCGAAGGCAGCCGAGAGGTGGAGGAGGATGAGGATGGAGTAGAGGCCGGCGGATTTGGCGAGGAGGAGATCGTTAGTAACTTTAGAGAGGGCGGCTCCCGTGGAGCGAAGGGGAGGGAAGCCAGACCGGAGGGGGACCGGGAGAGAACTGGAGGAGAGGAACTCGAGACGGCGGGTGTAGATGACTCACTCGAGGAGTTTGGAGAGGAAGGCTAGGAGGGAGATGGGGAGATCACTGGAGGGAGCTTTGGGGTCAAAGATAAAGGAGGGGTTTTTTTTTAATCTTTCAAACAAGAGCATGTTTGAAAGCAGTGAGGCAGAAGCCATCGGAGAGCCAACAGATGAAGATGGCTGCCAAGGAGGAAGAAGGGAGAGGGCAAGGGTTCTGACAAGCTGAGAACGTTGCGGGTCGGAGGCCGAGGTGGAGAGGAAATGGATTTTGAGAGGAGATGGGAGATCGCTTTTTGAGATCCTGCTGGGAAAGATGGGAAAACTGATGAAAGAGTGAGAGAAGGAAGGGAGCGGAGGGGATCCGGGGAGATTTTAGGGAGATCACATCTGGTCACCAAAGATCTCCTTCTTGCCAAGTCCTCTGGCCTCCACTCCATCCTCTTCTTTCTCCGCCTCTCCATGGCCTTTGACACTGTGGGCCACCCCCTTCTCCTGGGAACGTTTTCCAACCTCGGCTACCCGGACATTGTCCTCTTTTGGTTCTCCTCTCAGCTCTCTGCCCTCACATTCTCCGTCTCCTCGGCGGGCTCCTCCTCTGCCTCCCACCCCCTCACTGTGGGGATCCCTCGAGGCTCAGTTCTGGGTCCCCTTCTAGCCTCCATCTAAACCTACGCCTTTGGAGAACTCATTTACTCACAATCATTTATTCAATCAATTGTATTTATCGGGTACAGAATACCGTGCCAAGGGCTTGTCCAAGGGGATGATTCCCAAATCTCCCTCTCCAGCCCTGATCTCCCTCCTTCTCTGCAGTCTCGCCTTTCCTCCTCCCTCCAGGGAGTGTCTACCTGGATTGTCAGCTTGATGCCTCAAGATGGACGTGTCCTAACCAGAGCTCTTCATCTTCCCACCCAAACCCTGTCCACCCACCGATTTTCCTATCACTGGACTTGCTCCCTTTATCCCTCCCACCTCGCCACCCCACAGCACTAATTTCCATATCTGTCATTTATTCATTTCTATTCAGGCCTGCCTCCCCTACTCTAAGCTGTAAATTCTCATTTGTGGTCAGGGAATATGTCTGCTTATTGTTGTATTATGCTCTGCCATTGTATCGTCCTCTCCCAAGTGCTTAGTACAGTGTCCTGCACACAGTAAGCACTCAATAAATATGATTGAATGAATAATCTCAGTTCCACCACTGTCTGCCGTGTGACCTTGGTTAAATCACTTCACTTCTCTGGGCCTCAGTTCCCTCATCTGGAAAATGGGGATTAAGACTGTGAGCCCCACGAGGAACAACTTGATGACCTTGGATCTCCCCCAGTGCTTAGAACAGTGCTAGGCACATGGTAAGCGCTTAACAAATACCACTGTTATTATTATTATTATTATTATTATTATTGTTATTACAGTGGTCCGCACATAGCAAGCACTCAACAAATGCCATTGATTGATCGATTGACTGATTCTAATCCCGGCTCCGTCACTTGCCTGCTGAGAGACTCTGGGCAAGTCACTTCACTTCTCTGGGCCTTAGTTGCCCTGTGTATAAAATGGGGATTAAGACTGCGAGCCCCATGTGAGACAGACAGAAACTGTGTCCACCTGATGTCCTTGTATCTACCTCAGCACTTAGCACAGTGCCTGCCACAGAGTGAGTGCCTGACAAACGTCATTAAAATAAAATACAATAAAATCAAATAAAAATCCTCTGCTCAAAAGATTTTTTTAAATTTATTTACAGGTTATGCATAAGTAATGTGCTTCCTGGCAAGACCCGGTTGATTATATGCTGCTTGATTAAAACAAAACCAGCACCCAGCATGGTTGCCATGACAACCGGGCCTCTTTCCTCCCCATAAATTAAAAATTCAATCTAACCTATAGTTTCCCTCATCTGGAAAACGGAGACTGTGAGTTTGCTGTGGGCAGGAATTCATTCATTCATTCGATCATTTTTATTGAGCGCTTGCTGTGTGCAAAGCACTGTACTAAGTGCTTGGAAACTACAATTCAGCAATAGATACAATCCCTGCCTACACCAGGCTCACAGTCAAGAAAGGGGGAGACAGATGTCAAAACAGGTAAACAGGCATCAATAGCATTAGTAGAAATAAATAGAATTATAGATATATATACATCAAAACAAGTATACAGGCATTAATATAAATAAATAGAATAATAAATATGTACATATAGACACAAGTGCTGTGGGGTGGGGAAGGGGGTAGAGTAAAAGGAGTGAGTCGAGGAGATGGGGAGGGGAGGGGAAGCTGAGGAAAAGGAATGTGTCTGTGTTGTATTGTACTCTCCCAAGCACTTAGTACAGTGCTTTGCACACAGTAAGCAGCGTGGGTCGGTGGAAAGAGGCCAGGCTTGGGTGTCAGAGGTCATGGGTTCTAATCCTGATTCCACTACTTGTCAGGTGTGTGACTTTGGACAAGTCACTTCACTTCTCTGTGCCTCAGTTCCCTCATCTGGTAAATGGGGATGAAGACCGTGAGCCCCACGTGGGACAACATGATTGCCTTGTATTCCTGTCCCCCCAGAACTTAGAACAGTGCATGGCACATAGTAAGTGCTTAACAAATGCCATTATTATTATTATTATTAAGTGCTCAATAAATATGATTGAATGAATACATGAATGGGGAGTGAGACTGTGAGCCCCATGTGGGACAGGGACTGTGTCCAACCCGATTTGCAAGCCCGTTGTTGAATAGGGACTCTCTCTATCTGTTGCCGAATTGTACTTTCCAAGCGCTTAGTACAGTGCTCTGCACACAGTAAGAGCTCAATAAATACGACTGAGTGAATGAATGAACGAATCCACCTCTGCACTTAATACAAGACCTGACACACAGTAACAAATACCACAGGTTTTTTTTTAAGCACTGGGGTAGATACAACTTCATTACTTTGGACCCAGTCCCTGTCTCTCATGGGGCTCACTGTCTATATCCCCATTTAACAGATGAGGGAACCGAGGCACAGAGAGAGAAATGACTTCGCCAAGGTCACGCAGCAGAAAAGCGGCAGAGTGGGATTAGATTCCCAGGTCCCCTGACTCCCAGGCCCAGCTTTTTTCTTCTAGGCCACTCTGTTTCCCCTCCTACTATAATATTGGAAGTTATAGGGTCTCAATCCCTGGCCAAGATGGGCGTGTTCGATCCAGAGGTCATGGGTTCGAATCCTGGCTCTGCCACTTGTCAGCTGTGTGACTGTGGGCAAGTCACTTCACTTCTCTGTGCCTCAGTTACTTCATCTGCAAAAGGGAGATTAAGACTGTGAGCTTCACATGGGACAATCTGATGACCCTGTATCTACCCCAGCACTTAGAACAGTGCTCTGCACATAGTAAGCGCTTAACAATTACCAACATTATTATTATTATAATTGGAAAATCCTCCCAACGAGAGGATTTTGGATGCATAGACTGTGGATGTTCAAAACGAGAGGCTGACAGCTTTTATGGCATAATTAAATCTCCCTTTAGTTGACAAGTGCAATTTAATTGAATTTTAATCAAAAGTAATAACCACCCATAATTGCTATTAAATTCCACCTAAAACTTTGAACAAAGATCCAGCCTCTAAACATCAATTAATGTCTCTGTGCTGGCAAAGAGCCACTGTGGAAACAGGTAGAGGCTGGGACTAAGGAGATAATAATAGTAATATGTTGGTATTTTTTAAGCGCTTACTCTGTGCCAAGCACTGTTCTAAGCGCTGGGGGAGAGACAAGGTTATCAGGTTGTCCCATGTGGGGCTCACAGGCTTCATCCCCATTTTGCAGGTGAGGGAACTGAGGCCCCGAAGAGTGAAGTGGTTTGCCCAAGGTCACACAGCAGACAAGAGGTAGAAGCAGGATTAGAACCCACGTCCTTGGACACCCAAGCCCGGGCTCTTGCCACTGGGCCACTCTGTGGTTCTACCAACTTCCAACTACCATCCACCATCTACCATCATCTACCAACTTCGTTGTATTATTTTTTCCCAAGAGCTTAGTACAGTGCTCTGCGCCCAGTAAGCGCTCAATAAATACCTCGGATTGAGAGAAGGGAAATATAAAATGGGACAAAGTTAATGAATCAAAACGATATAGATAAATCCACTAGAGGTGGATAGGATGGGATGAACAAGAAATTGCAGACATTATTAATCAAGGAAGACTGCCCGGAAGAGGTAAATTTCAGGATAATAATAACGATAACGATTATGGTATTTGTTAAGCACTTACTATGTGCCAACCACTTGGGGAGATATAATGAATTAATTAATTGTGGTATTTCCGTTCCCACCTGGGGCTCACAGTCTAAATAGGAGAGAAAAGAGGTGTTGAATCCCCATTTTCCCGATGAGGGAACTGAGGCCCAGAGAAGTGATTCGAGGTGAATTGCCCCAGGATTAGAACCCAGGTCTTTCTGACTCACGGGCCTGGGCTCTATCCACTAGACGGCCCATCTCCTCCAGGAGGCCTTCCCGGACTGCGCCCTCCTTTCCTCTTCTCCCGCTCCCTCTGCGTCGCCCTGACTGGCTCCCTTCATTCATCCCCCGACCCGGCCCCACACCACTTATATCCAGATGTCTCATTTTATTTATTTATATTAATGCCTGTCTCCTCCTCTAGACCGTCAGCTCGTTGTGGGCAGGGGATGTGTCGGTTATGTAGTTGTAGTGTCCTCTCCCAAACGCTTAGTACAGTGCTCTGCGCTCAGTAAATATGATTGACTTATTGCTTCTCAGGAGGACTCTTGCCTTCTAGTTGACTATTCGTCGTTATTGTGACAGTAAGCTCGTTGTGGGCAGGGAACATGTCTACCAACTATCAATTAGTCCAATTAATCACGGGACTAATCGCTTGGGAGGGGACAATAGAACAATAATTTATTGAGCACTTGCTGTGTTTACAGCACTGCAGTGAACGCTTGGGAGAATACAGTATTACAGAGTCGGTAGAAACTTTTTCTACCCACATCGAGTTTACAGTCAAGAAGGGGAGACAGGCCTCAAAGTAAATAAATAAATGAGGGATGTGGACTTCAATTCCGTGGGGCTGAAGGAGGGAAAAGGGAGGAAAGTGCAAGGGTGACACAGGACCGAGTGGGAGAAGAGGAAATGAGGGCTTTGTCAGGAAAGGCAAAGGGAAGGGAAAGGGACATGAGAGGGAAGGGAGTTCCAGGCCAGAGGCAAGACATGGGCGAGGGTTCGGTGGAAAAATAGATGATGATGATGATGTTGGTATGTGTTAGGTGCTTACTATTTGCTAAGCACTGGGAGAGATACAAGGTGAACAGGTTGTCCCCACGTGGGGCTCCCAGTCTTCATCCCCATTTTACAGGTGAGAGAACTGAGGCACAGAGAAGACAACTGACTTGCCCAAAGTCACACAGCTGACAGGTGGCAGAGCTGGGAGACCGAGGGACAGTGAGCTGGTTGGCATCAGCGTGGCTGAGAAGCAGCGTGGCTCAGTGGAAAGAGCACGGGCTTGAGAGTCAGAGGTCATGAGTTCGAATCCCAGCTCTGCCACTTGTCAGCTGTGTGACTATGGGCAAGTCACTTCACTTCTCTGTGCCTCAGTTACCTCATCTGTAAAATGGGGATTAACTGTGAGCCTCACGTGGGACAACCTGATGACCCTGTATCTACCCCAGCGCTTAGAACGGTGCTCGGCACATAGTAAGCGCTTAACAAATACCAAATACCAACATTAGAGGAGCGGAGTGTGTGGACTCTAGTGCTAACCTTCTCACTGGGCCTCGATCTCGCCCGTCTCGCCGCCGACCCCCAGCCCACGTCCTGCCTCTGGGCCGGAATGCCCTCCCTCCTCACAACCCACAGACATTGACTCTGTCTATGCATCTAATCCTTTTCCTTAGGGTTTTTTCTATGGTTTTCATTACTTTTTATTGCTTGAATGTGTGAGGAAGCTGTAAATGCTATTTTTTTGTTGTTGTTAAGGGTGATTGGTGTGACTACATCTAAAGAAAAAGTCAAATTGTACACTTTAGGTGACCTGGTTTAACTAGCAGTATCTTCAAAACCTATTCCTCTCCCTCCTCTTCAAAGCCTTATTGAAGGCCCATCTCCTCCAAGCCCTCTTTTCCTCTTCTCCCATTCTCTTCTGCACATCCCTGACTTGCTCTCTTCAATAATATATTAATGATGACAATAATAATAATGATTATGGTATTTGTTAAGTGCTTACTATGTGCCAAGCACTGTTCAAAGTGCTGGGGTAGGTACAAGGTAAGCAGGTTGTCCCACGTGAGCACCGTGGCTCAGTGGAAAGAGTACGGCCTTTGGAGTCAGAGATCATGAGTTCAAATCCCAGATCTGCCACTTGTCAGCTGTGTGACTGTGGGCAAGTCACTGCACTTCTCTGTGCCTCAGTTACCTCATCTGTAAAATGGGGATGAAGACTGTGAGCCCCACGGGGGACAACCTGATTCCCCTGTGTCTACCCCAGCGCTTAGAACGGTGCTCGGCACATAGTAAGCGCTTAACAAATAGCAACACTATTATTCATCCCCATTTTCCTGATGAGGTCACTGAGGCACTGCGAAGTGAAGTGTCTCGCCCAAAGTCACACAGCTGACAAGTGGCGGAGCTGGGTTTAGAACTCACAACCTCTGACTCCCAAGCCTGAGCTCTTTCCAATAAGCCACGCTTAGCCCCTCTCCCAGCCCCACACCACTTATGTCCTTATCTGTCATTGAATTATTGATATTAATGTCTGTCTCTCCCATCTCTCCTCTCTCAGCTCGTTGTGGGAAGGGAATGTGTCTGTTTATTGTGTATCGTCCTCTCCCAAGCACTTAGTAATAATAATAATGATGGCATTTATTAAGCGCTTACTAGGTGCCAAGCACCGTTCAAAGCGCTGAGATAGATACAAGGTCATCAGGTTGTCCCACGTGGGGCTCCCAGTCTTCATCCCCATTTTCCAGAGGAGGTCACTGAGGCCCAGAGAAGTGAAGCGACTGGCCCACAGTCACCCAGCTGACAAGCGGCGGAGCCGGGATTAGAACCCACCACTTCCGACTCCCCAGGCCGGGCTCCTTCCACTAAGCCACGCTGGCTCTGCGCCCGCAGTAAGTGCTCAATATATACGAGTGGATGAATGAATGAATATGCCTAAATCTCTTTATTGCTCAATAAATGATAGTCATAAATTACAGGGAATTTCGCAGAGTTCTCCCGGGTCCATTCTGTCATGGTTCATATTACTTTAAACTCCTCTCCTTGCAGGTTTTTATCATTCCAGAGTGTTTGCCTGTTTTACTGGGGACAGTTTCCTTCTGAGAGACTAATAGAGGCTGCAGAAGCCCCATGTATATAATAATAATAACGATGGCATTTGTTAAGCGCTTACTATGCGTAAAGCACTGTTCTAAGCACTGGGGAGATACAAGGTCATCAGGTTGTCCCACATGGGGCTCACAGTTTTAATCCCCATTGTACAGATGAGGTAACTGAGGCACAGAGAAGTGAAGTGACCTGCCCAAAGTCACACGGCTGACAAGCGGCGGAGCCAAGATTAGAACCCTTGACCTCTGACTCCCAAACCCGGGCTCTTTCCACTGAGAAACGCTGCTTTTCATGACTATATAAACTAGAAGCAGCTTGGCTTAGTGGCAAGAGCCCGGGCTTGGGAGTCAGGGGATGTGGGTTCTAATCCCGGCTCTGCCACTTGTGGCTCTGAGACCTTTGGGGAGCCGCTTAACTTCTCTGTGTCTCAGTTACCTCATCTGGAAAATGGGGACGAAGACCGTGAGCCCCACGTGGGACAGTCTGTTGACCCTGTATCTACCCTAGCGCTTAGAACGGAGTTTGGCACATAGTAAGTGCTTAGATAACATAATAATTAATTAAAATAATAAACTAGAAGCTTACAGATGAAAGGAAGCCTTGAATGAGGAAATGAGAGTTGACGTGGTAATTATAGATAAGACCTCGGGCATGGCGGGCGGTGGGTGGAAATTAATGAAAACTGCAAGGGCAGTTACTTTCTGAAGGCAGAATTGATTTTTTAAAATTATATTTGTTCAGCGCTTACTATGTGCCAGGCACTGTACTAAATGATGGGGTAGATCCAAGATAATCGGGTTGGACAGAGTCTCTGTCCCATGTGGGACTCGCAGTCTTCCTCCCCGTTTTATAGGTGAGGGAACTGAGGCATAGAAAAGTGAAGTGACTTATCCAAGGGAATGCAGTAGACACGTGGCGGAGCCGGGGTTAGAACTCGCATCCCGTGACCTCCTTGTGGGCAGGGAGTGTGTCTGTTTGTTGTTATAGTTTACTCTCCAAGTGCTTTGAACAGTGCTTTGCACACAGGAAGTGCTCAGTACACAAGATTGAATGAATACATGAATGAAGGAATGTCCTCTGACTCCCAGGCCCGGGCTTTTTCCACTAGGCCGTGTTGCTTCCCTAAAGTGTTTGGGAATGGATCTAGTCACCTCTAGTTATTATTATTATTATTATTGTATTTGTTAAGCACTTACTATATGCCAGGCATCGTACTAAGCGCTGGGGTGGAAACAAGGAAATTGAGTTAGATACAGTCCCTGTCCCACATATGACTTTGTCTTATTCCCCATTTTACAGGTGAGGTAACTAAGGCACAGAAAAGTGAAGTAATAATGTTGGTATTTGTTAAGCGCTTACTAGGTGCAGAGCACTGTTCTAAGCGCAGGGGGAGATACAGGGTCATCAGGTCGTCCCACGTGAGGCTCACAGTCTTCATCCCCATTTTCCAGATGAGGTCACTGAGGCCCAGAGAACCGAAGTGACTTGCCCACAGTCACCCAGCTGACAAGTGGCAGAGCCGGGATTTAAACCCATGACCTCTGATTCCCAAGCCCGGGCTCTTTCCACTGAGCCACGCTGCTTCTCAACCTAAGATCACACAGAGGACAAATAGCAGAGCAGGAATTAGAACCCATGACCCTCTGACTCCCAGGCCCGGGCTCTAGCCGCTACACCATCCTGCTTCTCTAGGCCGTAAGCTCACTGTGGGCGGGGAATGTGTCCGGAAATTGTTGCATCGTCCTCTCCCAAGGGCTTAGTTCAGTTGGTACAATCTCTCATCCTCTCCCGACTGGATGACAACGTCAGCCTCCTCTCTGACCTCCCAACCTCCTTTCTCTCCCCACTGCAGTCCATATTTCACTCTGCTGCCCGGATTCTCTTCCTACAGAAAGGCTCAGGACAGGTCCGGAGGGTCTCCAGGAGAGTGGAAACGTAGACTGAACATTTCTGTAGAAAAATGATGTGGGCAGCAGAGTGAATTCAGAACTGGAGTGGGGAGAGGCAGGAGTCAGGGACGTCAGCCAGGAGGCTCATACGGTCATCGGGGTGGGATAGATTAAGCGCTTGGATTTATGAGGGAGCAGTTTGGATGGAGGTGAAAGGGCAGATTTTCCACGATGTTGTGAAGGTTGAACTGTTAGGATTTGGTGACAGATTGAATACGTGGGTTGACTGAGAGAGAGGAGTGGCCGAGAAAGCTAAGGTTATGGGCTCGGGAGGCAGGGAGGATGGTGGAGACGTCTACAGTGACAGAGAAACCGGTGGGAGGACAGGGTTGGGGTGGGAAGATGAGGAGCTCTGGTTTGGACATAGAAAATAATAATAATAATGTTGGTATTTGTTAAGCGCTTACTAGGTTCAGAGCACCGTTCTAAGCGCTGAGGGAGATACAGGGTCATCGGGTTGTCCCACGTGAGGCTCACGGTCTTCATCCCCATTTTACAGATGAGGTCACTGAGGCACAGAGAAGTGAAGTGACTTGCCCACGGTCACACAGCTGATGAGTGGCAGAGCCGGGAGTCAAACCCAGGACCTCTGACTCTGAAGCCCAGGCTCTTTCCACTGAGCTATGCTGCTTCCCCATCTTGAGGCATCAGAAGACCTCCCTGAAGGCAGGAGGAAATGCGAGACTTCAGAGAGGGAGGGAGATCAAGGCTGGAGAGGGAGATTTGGGAATCATCCCCTTGGACAAGCGCTTAGTACAGTGTTCGGCACCCAGGAAGCACTCAATAAATACGATTGAATGAATGACTTGAAGCCATGAGAGTGCACGAGCTCTCCGAAGGTGTGGGTGTAGATGGAGAATAGCAGAGGTCCCAGAACTGAGCCTCGAGGGACCCCCACAGTGAGGGGGTGGGAGGCAGAGGAGGAGCCCGCCGAGGAGATGGAGAATGAGTGGCCGGAGAGATGAGAGGAGAACCGGGAGAGGACAGCGTCCGGGAACCCGAGGTTGGATAACGTTTCCAGGAGAAGGGGTTCGGTCACAGTGTCCATGGCAGCTGAGAGGAGGAGGAGGATGAGGATGGAGTAAAGACCAGCAGATTTGGTAAGAAGGAGATCTTTGGTGACCAGGTGTGATCTCCCTAAAATCTCCCCGGATCCCCTCCGGTCCGCTTCCTTCTCTCACCCTTTTGTCAGTTCTCCCATCTTTCTCAGCAGGATCTCAAAAAACGATCTCCCATCTCCTCTCAAAATCCATCCCCTCTCCACCTGGGCCTCCGACCCCTAACTTTCTCAGCTTGTCAGAACATTTGCCCGCTCCCTTCTTCCTCCTTGGCCTCCATCTCCATCTGTTGGCTCTCCGATGGCTTCTGCCTCACCGCTTTCAAACATGCTCTTGTCTCCCCTAGATTAAAAAAAAAACTCTCCTCTATCTTTGACCCCAAAGCTCCCTCCAGCGATCTCCCCATCTCCCTCCTATCCTTCCTCTCCAAACTCCTCGAGTGAGTCGTCTACACCCGCCGTCTGGAGTTCCTCTCCTCCAGTTCTGTCCCGGCCCCCCTCCGGTCTGGCTTCCGTCCCCTTCGCTCCACGGGAGTCGCCCTCTCTAAAGTTACTAACGATCTCCTCCTCGCCAAATCCGCCGGCCTCTACTCCATCCTCATCCTCCTCCACCTCTCGGCTGCCTTCGACCCCGTGGCCCATCCCCTGCTCCCGGAGACATCAGGAAATCAAGAATGCCCTCACAGACTCTGGGCAGGAGATGCCCACGGCCACCTCCCCTGGATGCGCTAGCCGGTGGCCTCTAGGCCCCATTGACTCTGGCCACGTGTCCGGGCCCGAGGTCAGGTGATGGCCCTCCCACTCGTGACAACCCTCCCCCCCATTTAGAACATCTCCCCCCCATGCCCCATCTCCTTCCTCATCAAGCCCCTCGCTCAACAATGGTGTCCATGGCAATCCAGTCCAATCCAAACCAGTCTCGACTTGAGCCTAATAGCCGCCCAGACCTTGTCCGACTCCAGTGCCCAGCAGGGAACTGTGCGGCTATTAGGCTCAAGTCGAGACTGGTTTTGATCGGCAAATCTTCGTTAAATGATTTCTCTGTATCCGATACAGAGTCTGTGATCCGCCCTGGTGCGGAGTGTCTGTGGGTTTGGGGGCCGGGGGGGGGTCTGGAAATTGGGATCCCAAAGCTGGGATGGGGTTCCAGGCCGGCGAGGAGCGGGAGGGTCTCGTTCCAGGCCTCTCTGGGACCTGTTATCCAAAGGCCAGAGTTCCCTGTGCAGGAGGGTCAGGGCTGGGAGGGCATCGACGGAGAGCTTCCTGTGGGAAGAGCACTGTACTGAGCGCTGCCAGACCATTCCCAGCTGGGAATCAACCCAGTCCTCACCACCTTGGGGTCTCCTGGGCTACCAGTTGGGGGAGAGGGCTAGGGCAGACCCGTCGGGAGCGACGGATCCATTGAGCAGGATGCAGTGTCGGGCCCGGTGGGGGCCGACGCGGTGGAGGGAGAGAGAAAAGTGGCGGCGAGAGAGGGGCCATTGCCCATCCCGACTGGTGACAGATTTCCCCGCCGGTCCCTTTCTTTGCAGATCCGCCATGTCGGAGTGGGCCTGGCAGGTCTGGAGCCAGCAGCGGTTCTGTAGGTGTCGACAGGGAAGGTGGTGAGTCCGGGGGGGGAAGAAAAGGCCCCACGTGGGAGAGGGAATGTGCCCTCCGTGCCTGGGGGCTCGGTACGATGGCTGGCACACAGCAGACAAAAAGACGCAGCGTGGCCGGTGGATCGAAGGAGGGCCTGGGGGTCGGAAGAACCTGGGTTCTCGGCCCGGTTCTTCTCCTTGTGTGCTGGGTGACCTTGGGCCGTTCACTTCAAAGAGAAGCGGCGTGCCTGGTGGATAGAAGGCGGGCCTGGGAGTCAGAAGACCCTGGGTTCTCGTCCCGGCTCTGCCATTTGTCTGCTGCGTGACCTTGGGTGGGTCACCGCTCTTCTCCGTGCCTCTTGTACCTCATCTGTAAAACAGGGATTAAAACACTGAGCTCCGTGTGGGCTGTGGGCTGTGTCTAACCCGACTGACTTGATCTACCCCAGCGCTTAGTTCAGTTCCTGGCAGGTAGTAAGAGCTTAACAAATACCTCTAAAAAAAAAAACAGGAGGGAGGGAGAGACCAAGTGAGGATGGGGGCTCAGTTTGCCCAAAGGTCCACTTTAATCCGGGGAGGTCTTTACTGAGTGTTTACTGTGTGCCGGGCAGTGGAATGTCAAGATCCTGGGCCTGGGAGTCAGAGGGTCGTGGGTTCTAATCCCTGCTCCACCACTTGTCTGCCTGTGTGACCTTGGGCAAGTCACTTCGCTTCTCTTGGCCTCAGTTCCCTCCTCTAGCCTAGGGACAAGGGACTGTGTCCTACCCATTTGCTCGTCTCTACCCCAGGGCTTAGTACAGTGCCTGGCACACAGTATGCGCTTAACAAATACAAGCATTATTATCAATATTATTATTATGATTATTATGAAGCGCTTCCCCAGCCCACCCAGGACCCCCTCAGCTGACAGGGATCCTGGGGAGAGTCAACCTGAAGGAAGGGTTAGGCCCAGCAGACAGTCAGATGGGAGGAGGGTCAGATGGGGGGAGGAACAGATAATGATAATAATAATAACGATGATGTTAAGCTCTTACTATGTGCCAAGCACTGTTCCGAGTGCTGGGGGAGATACAAGGTCATCGGGTTGTTCCATGTGGGGCTCACAATCTTCATCCCCCTTTGACAGATGAGGTCACTGAGGCCCAGAGAAGTGAAGTGACTTGCCCGAAGTCACCCAGCTGACAAGACGAGGGGAGGGGATTAGAACTCATGTCCTCTAACTCCCAGGCCCGGGCTCTTTCCACTAAGCCACGGGGAGGGTCAGTTGGGGGGAGGGTCAGACACAGGGTGGGCCCTGCCCACTCCAAGCCAAGCCCTACTCTAAGTTCCCGCCCCCTAAAAATCGCCCATCCGGTGTGGGCCGGCAGACCCTTCCCCGGGGGACCACGGCGTCTTGCCACCTCCTCTTCCCCGCCGAGGGTGACGACCCAGAGAGGAGGGAAGCTGGGGAGGGGCCGGGGATGGGGATAGAGGAAGGACAAGACGGGGCGATGGTTGGGGGGCAGGGGGCGGAGGAGCGGTCCGAGCAGGCTTTTTGACGACCGGGGGCAGGGGGTGGAAGTAGAGACCCCATCGGGGTCAGGCTGGAGACGGGGGGCGGGAGGAGCCTCGGACCCTAAGTCTCCATCCTTCCTGTCGCCACAGCTTGAAACACCTGGCCTACATCAGCAAGTCCAAGGAGTACTGGCAGATCCGCGTCGAGCCGACGAGGGAGGAGAAGGGAGAGGAGCTGGAAAAACCAGAGAAGAAGGAGAAATTGGAAGAGGAGGAGGAAGAGGAGGATAAGGACGAGGAGGAGGACGACCATGACGACGAGGAGGAAGACGACGAGGACGACGAGGACAAGGAGAAGGAAGACAAGGACAAGCGGGAGAATGAGGACAACAAGGAGGGGGACGTGGAAGACGTGAAGGTGGAGGTGGTGGAGGAAAGGATGGAAGGGGAAGAGGAGCAGGATGACAGGAAACTTAAGGGACCCGACACGTTCCGTCCCCAGAGCCCGCCGCGAGGGTTGACGTTTGGGGGGCTGGAGATCCGGTTTCCAAGATCCGGGAAGATTTGCCGGAGGAGGGAGACGGTGTCCGGCAGAAGGAGAAGAGAGGAGTGGTGGGCTGGGTGACGCGGGCCCGGATCTGGATACGGCATTCCCTGAAGAACAAGACCAGGGTGCACCCCCAGGACGCCTACTGCATATGACGCCGGCGTCTCCCCGATGTCCGACCGGAACCCCGGGTTCCCGTCCTTCCCCACCTCCGTCCGCCTCGGGAAGTCCAGCCCCGCCCTCGGCCCGGGGATCCGGCCTCCCCTAGGCCTAGCGGAAACCCTCCCCGTGTCAGGTCCGCGTCACTCGAGAAATCAGGTGGCCGTGTCCAGACCTCTCTGGACCTTGGACGTCTACCGGCCAAGGCCCCTAACCCCCGTCCTTCGACATCTGCCGGCCACGCAGGGGTCGCCCAGTTCTTTCGAAGGCTGTTGGCCACGTCCCTGTCCCCGCATCTTTTAACGCCTGTCAGCCACGTGTATGTCGTCCCCATCTGCGAACCTCGACGTCGCCCCCCCAACCCCACATTTAACTCTACCTTAACTCTGCCCTCTCCTCTTCCAGGCAAAACTACTTTTCTTCCCTCACTGACGCCCGTGCCCCTCACCCCCTCCAATTGTTCTGGACTTTTATCTCTCTCCTCAGGCCCCCGTCCCTCCCCCTCCCCCATTCCTCACCCCCAACGATCTGGCCACCTACTTCATCACAAAAATTAACACAATCAGGTCTGAGCTCCCCAAAGTCACCTCCCCCTTCTGCCTCCCTCCTCCCTCCCCCTCAACTTTCCCATCCTTCCCTGCAGTATCCTCAGAGGAGATCTCCCTCCTTGCAAGTGCCACCCCCTCCACCTGTGCCTCGGACCCCATTCCCGTCTACCCTCGCCGCCTTGAATTCCTCAACTCCAACTGTCTCCCGGACCCCCTCCGATCTGGCTTCCGTCCGCTCCACTCTACCGAGACTGCCCTCTCAAAGGTCACCCGTGACCTCCTTCTTGCCAAATCCAATGGCTCCTCCTCTATCCTAATCCTCCTCGACCTCTCGGCTGCCGACCGTCCACTTCTCCTCCACACCTTATCTCACCTTGGTTTCACGGACTCCGTCCTCTCCCGGTTCTCGTCTTATGTCTCTGGCCGTTCATTCTCGGTCTCCTTCACCACGAACTCCTCCTCCCCCTCCCATCCACTAACTGTAGGGGTTCCTCAAGGGTCAGTTCTTGGCCCTCTTCTGTTCTCCATCTACACTCACTCCCTTGGAGAACTCTTTCGCTCCCGTGGCTTCAACTATCATCTCTATGGAGATGACACCCAAAATCTCCATCTTCTCCCCTGTTCTCTCCCTCTCTCTTCAGGCTCTAATCTCCTCCTACCTCCAGGACGTCTCCACCTGGATGTCTGCCCGCCACCTAAAACTCAACATGTCCAAAACTGAGCTTTTTATCTTCCCTCCCAAGCCCTGTCCTCTTCCTGACTTCCCCATCACTGTGGACGGTACGACCATCCTTCCCGTCTCTCAATCCCACAACCTCGGTGTCATCCTTGAGTCCGCTCTCTCATTCACCCCACACATCCAATCCGTCACCGACGCCTGCCGGTCTCACCTTTACGATAACCCCAAGATCCGCCCTTTCCTCTTCATCCAAACTGTTATGGTGCCGGTACAAGCTCTCACAATATCCCGGCTGGATTACTGTGTCAGCCTTCTCTCTGATCTCCCTTCCTCCTGTCTCTCTCCACTCCAGTCTATTCTTCATTCTGCTGCCCGGATCATCTTCCTGCAGAAACTCTCTGAATCCAAGAGTGATTCAAGATTTTCCGTCCCCTTGCCCCCTCCTACCTCACCTCCCTTCTCTCTTTCTCCATCTCACCCGACACGCTCCGCTCCTCTGCCGCTCACCTCCTCACCGTCCCCCATTCATGCCCGTCCTGCCGTCGTCCCCCGGCCCTCGTCCTACCACTGTCCCGGAACGCCCTCCCTCCTCACCTCCGCCAAACTAATTCTCTTCCCTTCTTCAAAGCCTTACTGAGAGCTCACCTCCTCCGAGAGGCCTTCCCACACTGAGCGCTTCCCCTTTTCCCTCTGCTCCCTCTCTGCTCCCCCTCCGCCCTCTGCTCCCTCTCTCTTCCCCCCTTCACCTCCCCTCAGCTAAGCTCGCTTTCCCTCTGCTCCTCCCCCTCTCCTTCCCCTCCCCTCAGTACTGTGCTCATTTGTATATATTTGTATATGTTTTTATTACCCTATTTATTTTTTTAATGAGGTGTCCGTCCCCTTCATTCTATTTATCGTGACTGTGTTGTCTTGTTTTTGTCCATCTGTCTCCCGGATTAGACTGTGAGCCCATCACTGGGCAGGGATTGTCTCTATCTGTTGCCGAATTGTCCATTCCAAGCACTTAGTACAGTGCTGTGCACATAGTAAGCGCTCAATAAATACTATTGAATGAATTTAATGTCTGCCAACCCATCACCTCATCCCTTCAACCCCCGCCAGCCTCGTCTGAATCATCCCCCTCCTTTACCTTCTGCAGGCCACGTCTGCGTTGCTCCTCTCCTTCGACCTTTGCTGGCCACATCCGCACCTGTGACCTCGCCGCAGGATCCCTACGCCGCTCCAAAAGACGGTCCCAGGCCGACCCCGCCCCGGGCTCGCGTCGCCACCCACCCCGCGTGCCCTGAGCTGCTGTTCTCATCGCCCCGGCTCTCGCTGACTGCTGCTGAGGACCCCTCTCGCGCCCCTCCCCGAATGCTTTCTCTCGAGGGCCTTGACCAGCTGCCTGCCCCGTAGTCCCGCAACCTCGAATGCTCCCAGAAGCCACAAACCCTAAATGCTCTCCATGGGGGCCCATCCCGACGCTCTCTGAGCCGCCAAACCTCATCGCTCCTTTGCAGGGGCCAACCCTAAATGTTCCCTGCAGCCTCGAACCCTAAACATTCCCCCAGCTGCGAACCCCTAATGCTCCATGCAGCCACAAATCCTGAACGCTCCCTGCAGCCATGAACCCTAAAACCTCTCTGCAGCCGCAAGCCCCCGAGCCCCCAAATGCAGCTGTGTGGGGCGGCTGGCTACCCGCTCGTCCGTCCTGGGGAGGATCGGCTCGGGTCCCGGGCTCCCGGCCAGCTCTCCAGACTCTGGACACCGGACTCTCCGAGCCCACCTTCTGCCTTTCCCGGGGTGCTCTAAACTTATCAGGGGTGAGAAACATGGAAGCCCAGCCCCGGAAATGCCAAGTTTCAGGAAATATTTTCTCACAGAGTCCCCTTCCCCTGAACACACCCATCATGAGTGAAGGAATGAGTGAAGGCTGTGAAAAAAACTTTGTACGGTACACATTTTAAAAAAATAAAGATTTAAAAAGTGAGAAAAAAATAGCCTGAGTGAAAATACTTTTCTAACTATCATAATGATGATGATGATTGTACTAGCTGCTCTACACGTGATGATAATAGCTGGGGTATTTGTTAGGCGCTTACTATGTGCCAGGCACCGTACTAAGCGCTGGGATAGATCCATGCAAATCGGGTTGGACGCAGTCCCTGTCCCACGGGGCGCTCACAGTCTCAATCCCCATTTTACAAGTGAGGTGACTGAGGCACAGAGAAGAGAAGCGACTCATTCAAGGTCACCCAGCAGGCAAGCGGCAGAGTGAGGATTAGAACCCATTACCTTCTGACTCCCAGCAGTGTACTAGGCTCAGGGGTAGATAGAAGATCATCAGGTTCCCACACGGGGCTCACAGTCCAAGTAGGAGGGAGAACAGGGATTGAATCCCCATTTCGCAGGTGAGGGAGGTGAGACCCAGAGAGTCCGGGAGGTTGGTGCTTTTGAGGGGAAAATCCCCCTTTTCAACTGTGAGCCCATCACTGGGCAGGGATTGTCTCTATCTGTTGCCGAATTGTACATTCCAAACGCTTAGTACGGTGCTCTGCACATAGTAAGCGCTCTATAAATATTATTGAATGAATGAATGAATGAATTAATATCAGCAGCCCATTTCTGGGGATCCACCCCTCGCCCCTATCCGCACTCGAACCCCTCAGCCCCTCCTATTTCCTCTTGCTACTTTCCTCCTCCAGCCCAACCCGCACACTTTCCTAACCCGATGCCAACCTTCTCATGGGCCTCCACCTCGTTTACCACACTGCCTACTCGTCGCCCTTCCTCCTCAGCTCCCGCAGACGATGACTCTCTTTCCAAGTCTTATCGAAGGTTCACCTCCACCAAGAGGCCTTCCCTGACTAAGCCTCCCTTTCCTCTTCTCCCACTCTCTTCTGCTTCACCCTAACTTGCTCCCTTGGTTCTTCCCCCCTCCCAGCCCCACACACTTTCATTCTCAGTCTCCTTCGCGGGCTCCTCCTCGCCCTCCCATCCCCTAACTTTAGGGGTTTCTCAAGGGTCAGTTCTTGGTCCCCTTCTGTTCTCCATCCATACTCACTTGGTGAACTCATTTGCATCCATGGCTTCAACTATCATCTCTTACGCAGATGATTCCAAATTTCCATCTCCTCCCCTGTTCTCTCCCTGTCCCTTCAGGCTCTTATCTCCTCCTGCCTTCAGGAGGTCTCTACCTGGATGTCCGCCCGACACCTCAAACTCAACACGTCCAAGACGGAGCTCCTTCTCTTCCCTCCCAAACGCAGTCCTCTCTCTGACTTTCCCGTCACTGTGGCCGGCACCGCCATCCTTCCTGTCTCATGGGCCCGCAACCTCGGTGTCATCCTTGACTCCGATCTCTCTTTCACCCCACACATCCAATCTGCCACCAAAATCTGCCGGTCTCACCTTCACCAAGATCCGCCCTTTCCTCTCCAGCCAAACTGCTACCATCTTGGTACAGTCTCTCAGCCTCTCCGGACTGGATGATGGCATCAGCCTCCTTTCTGACCTCCCAACCTCCTGTCTCTCCCCACTGCAGTCCATATTTCACTCTGCTGCCCGGATTCTCTTTCTACGGAAAGACTCTGGGCATGTCACCCCCCTCCTTAAAAACCTCCAGTGGTTGCCTATCAACTTCACATGATGCAAAAACTCCTCACTATTGGTTTTAAAGCTCTCCATCCCCTTGCCCCCTCATACCTCACCTCCTTTCTCTCCTTCTCCGGCCCAGCCGACACACTCCGCTCCTCTGCCGCCGTTCACCTTCTCCCTGAGACTCCAGCTCTCCCGTCCCGCCGCCGTCCCCCGGCCCATGTCCTGCCTCTGACCTGGAACGCCCTCCCTCCTCACATCTGCCAAACAATCACACATTCCCCCTTCAAAGCCTTCCTGAGAGCTCACCTCCTCCAGGAGACCTTCCCAGACTGAGCCCTCCTTTTCCTCTGCTCCCCCTCCCCATGGCCCCGACTCCCTCCCTCTGCTCTTCCCCCCTCCCTGCCCCTCACCACTTGCCTATATATGAGCATATTTATTATTTTATTGTCCTATTCATTTTATTAATGATGTGTAACTATCTATAATTTTGTTTCTTTACACTGACGCTATTGATGCTGTCTGCTTGCTTTGTTTTGTTGTCTGTCTCGTCCCTTCTAGCCTGTGAGAAGGGTAGGGATGGTCTCTATCTGTTGCCCTATTGTACTTTCCAAGCGCTTAGTACAGTGGTCTGCACACAGTAAACGCTCAATAAATTCGATTGAACGAATGAATACAGTGCTCTTCACACACTGAGCGCTCAATAACCACTATTGACTGAATGAATTGCTACTGGCTGTGGTGAGAGAAGCAGCGCTGAGGAACAGGGGGATATTTATTCTGGTGCGGTTCAGTCTGTCAAGTAAACACGCTACTTGCGGCTTAATGAAACACGCAGAGACCAAATTAATTATGAATGAAGACCTCATCTGGGAACCAGGATAAACTGCAAACCGCAGACACGCTGGTGAGGGAAAAACGATCCTTACGACAGCCGTGGCCCACCGAAGACAGAATGATCCAGGGAATTTGTAGAATGTCTTCCAGAGCCCTTTCACGTCGACTGCCTAATTTTTAACCTGATAAAAGCTCTGGGAGATACCTGGGCCTCCTGGTTGAGCTCCCTCCTGTCTCTCCCCACTCAGGTTCGGACTTCACTCTGCCGCCCGCATCATTTTTCGACAAAAACGTTCGGTCCACGCCTCCCCGCTCCTCAAGAACAACCAGGGGTTGCCCGGCCCCCTCTGCCTCAGACAGAAACCCGTCACCATCGGGGTTAAAGTCGTCCATCGGGTCGCCCCCTCCTCCTCCCCCGACCGCTCTCCTCCTCCTCCCGCCCAGCCAGCACGCTCCGCTCCTCTCGTGCCAACCTCCTCCCTGCCCCTCCATCTTCTCTATCTCACCACCGACCCCGGGTCCACGTCCTGCCTCTGGCCCGAAACACCCTCCCTCTTCATATACACCAACCCCCCACTCTCCCCACCTTCATAATGCTCCTAAAAGCACACCTCCTCCAAGAGGCCTTCTCCGACTAAACCCTCATTTCCTCCCCTCTTTCTCCCTTCTGCATCTTCTATGCTTTTCGATCTGTGCCCTTTAAGGACTTGATATTCTCCCCTCCTTCAGCCCTGCAGCATTTAGGTCCATATCCATAATTCATGTATCTATATTAATGTCTCCCTCCCCTCTAGACTATAACATCGTTTCGGGCAGGAAATGTATCTACCAACTCTGCTGTATTGTACTTTCTCCAGCATTCAGTACAGTGTTCTGCCTATAAAAACTCTCAGTTGATGTGATTTCATTCATTTATATTAATGTCTGTCTTCCCCTCTAGACTGTAACATCGCTTTTGGCAGGAAATGTGTCTACCAACTCTGCAATATTATACTCTCCCAAGCATTCAGTACAGTTTTCTGCCTACAAAACTCTCAATAAATATGATTTTATTCATTTATATTAATGTCTGTCTTCCCCTCTAGGCTGTAGCATCGTTTTGGGCAGGAAATCTGTCTACCAACTCTGCCATATTATACTTTTCCAAGCATTCAGGACAATGTTCTACGTACAAAATTCTCAATAAATGTGATTTTATTCATTTATATTAATGTTTGTCTTCCCCTCTAGACTGTAACTTCATTGTTGGCAGGATACGGTTTACCACTTCTGCCATATTGTACTTTCCCAAGCTTTCAGTATAGTGCTCTGCCTACAAAAACGCTCAATAAATATTCATTCAATCATATTTATTGAGTGCTTACTGTGTGCAGGGCACTGTACTGAGCGTTTGGAAAGTCCAACTGGGCAACAGAGAGAGACAATCCCTGCCCAGCAATGGGCTCACGGTCTAGAAGGGGGGAGACAGACAACAAAACAAAACAAGCAGACAACAAAACAATGATTTTATTCATTTATATTATTGTCTAACTTTCTCTCTAGACCCTAAGCACCTTGAGGGCAGGGAACATGTCTACCAAGTCTGTTGTATTTTACTCTCCCAAGCATTTAGTTCAATGCTCTGCACACAGACGCTCTCAATAAAAGTGACTTTATTTATTCGTATTAATGTCTGCCTCCTCCTCTAGACTGTGAGCTCATGGTGGGCAGGGAACGTGCTTACCAACTCTGTTGTATTGGACTCTCCCATGTGCTCCACCCACACTAAGCGCTCAATAGATACAATTGATCAGTAGTTGACCCAGAACTTGGTACAGTGCTTAGCACATAGTAAGTGCTTAACAAAGCAGCACCGCATAGTGAGAAGCAACGTGGCGTAGCGGATAGAGCCCGGGCCCAGGAGTCAGAAGGCCGTGGGTTCTAATCCTGACTCTATCGTTTGTCTGCCGTGTGACCTTGGACAAATCACTTCACTTCTGTGGGCCTCAGTTCCTTCCTCTGTAAAATGGGGATGGAGACCGTGAGCCCCACGTGGGACAGGGACTGTGTCCAACCCGATTTCCTTGTATCCACCCCAGCGCTTAGAACAGTGCCTGGCACAGAGTAAGTGCTCAACAAATCATTATTATTATTATTATTAAATATCATTGTCATCATTCTCATGATCCAGATCTCCCGACTCCCAGTTTGCAGTCTCACCCTCAGCACAGGCTGGTCCAGAAAGTCCTAACAACCGAGGCTGAGAAGGCCCAGCGGAGAGAAGAAAGGGGCAGGAGTTATGGGCGGGGGAGGAAAATACTGGTGGAATTTCAGTTTTGCGCTGAGTGACCCTCGGTCAACAACCGGTGAGCCGCATTTTCGCGGCTTCTGAGACCGGAGATGATACATCGGCAGTATTTAATCGCTCGATCAATCCCTGGCGTGGATTGAGCGCTTTCTGTGGGCAGAGCAATTTCCCTGAGCACTTGGGAGAGTCCAATACAGTGGAGTTTTAGACACAGTCCCTGCTCTAAAGGAACTTACTGCTACTGTACTGAGAGCTTGGGAGAGGATACTCCAACAGAACTGGTAGTCACCTTCATTCATTCGATTGTATTTACTGAGCGCTTACTGAGTGCAGAGCACTGTACTAAGCCCTTGGAAAGTACAATTGGGCAACAGATCGAGACGATCCCCACCCAACAACGGGCTCACGGTCTAGAAGGGGGGAGACAGACAACAAAACAAGTAGACAGGCATCAGTAGAAATAAATAGAATTATAGCTATATCCACATATTCCCTGCCCACAACCAGCTGACTGTCCAGAGGGGGAGACAGATATTAAAATTAGGTCGACGGGAGAATGGAACGGCGTTTAAGAATGAAAATAATTACATCGGAATGGGTGAGTGACTATATGCTTAAATGATGCAAAAGTCCCCAGTGAGGAAATAAGGGCTTAGTCCGGGAAGGCCTCTTGGAGTAGGTGGGATTTTAGGAAACTTTTGAAGCTGAGAAGGAGCGTGGCTCAGCGGAAAGAGCCCGGGCTTGGGAGTCAGAGGTCATGGGTTTGAATCCCGGCTCTGCTACTTGTCAGCTGTGTGACTGTGGGCGAGTCCCTTCACCTCTCTGTGCTTCAGTGAGCTCATCTGTAAAATGGGGATTAACTGTGAGCCTCACGTGGGACAACCTGATTACCCTGTATCTCCCCCAGCGCTTAGAACAGTGGTCTGCACATAGTGAGTGCTTAACAAATACTGACATTATTATTATTATTAAGGCGGGGAGAGAGTGGTGTATCAGACATGAAGGGGGAGGGAATTCCGGGCCGGAGGCAAGATGTGGGCAAGACGACACAATGGTATGATTTTATTATAATTAAAGTTAAAAGTGGAAACCCAGTGATCCGGAAGGCAGTTTTGCTGCCGATGGGCCGAAAAATAAATATTCATGTATTCAATTGTATTTATTGAGCGCTTACTCTGTGTAGAGCACTATACTAAGCACTTGGAAAGTACAATTCAGCAACAGATGGAACCAACTAGATAATATCTGGATTCAAATCCATTTCCAGAGTGATCTGCCACCTGAGAAAACCGTCGGAAGCTAAGACGCTATTTCTTGAACTTCACGAGAGGGAAGGAATAGGTTATCTTCAGAGGAGTCATTAACTAAATAAGAAAACAGAACCGAGGCATACAAAAAGCCTCTTCCATCTATTCATCCTCTGTGATTCCAAGTTATTTTCCACTGGGAAGGTCTGTTGATCCAATCCTCCTCCCCCCCTTAGTGAGAATTAAGTGGCGTTGGGATAAATGTCAGGGATTCTTACTACAGGAACCCAGAAATGTCTGCTGAACTCCAGCAGCGGAGAAATAAACTATTTTGTGGGGAGGATCACACCTGCAGTTGGGTTTTCTGGAGTGATGTGGTGACGACTGCTAACGCGCGGAGGCCGAACTTATAGAAATGGGATGCCCCGAAGCAGCTCCCGAAAGCACCGCAATAGATATTGTCTGCTGTGTGACCTCGGGCAAGCCACTTCACTTCTCTGTGCCTCAGTTCCCTCATCTGTAAAATGGGGATGAAGACTGAGCCCCGCGAGGGACAACCTGATGACCTTGCATCTCTCCCAGCGCTTAGAACAGTGCTTGGTACATAGTAAGCATTTAACAAATCCTATCATTGTTATTATTATTATGTAGATGTAGAAGCATGGCTTAGTGGAAAGAGCCCGGCTGGGGAGTCAGAGGTTGTGGGTTCTAATCCCAGCTCTGCCGCTTGTCAGTGGTGTGACTTTGGGCAAGCCACTTCACTTCTCTGGGCCTCGGTGACCTCATCTGTAAAATGGGGATGAAGACTGTGAGCCCCCACGTGGGACAGGGACTGGGTTCCACTCGATTTGGTTGTACCTACCCAGCGCTTAATACAAAGTCTGGCACATAGAAAGCGCTTAACAAATACCATTATTATTATTATGTGGGACAGGGACTGTGTCCAACCTAATTACCAAGATATTCTATCACCAGGACTTCAAATTCTCCCAACTGTTCGAAGGAGAAATTCTCCTTTACTGGAAGACAATGATCCCCAAATGAAAGGCATTTTAGAAGTTCAAAGCAGAATCACAGCAGTATTTTCCTGGAGCTCATTACATCAGAGAAAACAGTAAAAACTAAGAGTATAAGAGAATCTACCTTAGGGTTTAGACCAGTCCCGTGCACATAATAAGCGTTTCACAAATGCCATAATTATTACTGTAGAAGCAGCATGGCTCAGTGGAAAGAGCCCGGGCTTGGGAGTCAGAGATCATGGGTTCGAATCCCAGTTCTGCCACTTGTCAGCTGCGGGACTGTAGGCAAGTCACTTCGCTTCTCTGGGCCTCAGTGACCTCATCTGTAAAATGGGAATGAAGACTGTGAGCCTCACGAGGAACAACCTGATTACCCTGTATCTACCCCAGCGCTTAAAACAGTGCTCTGCGCATAGTAAGTGCTTAAAAAATAGCAACATTATTATTAGGTTGGTAGCAGAAGAGCGGAGTGCGTGGGCTGGGCTGTAGTGAGTAGCGAGGTGAGGTAGGAGGGAACCAGCTGGCTTGAAAGCCGACAGTGAGGGAGTTTTGTTTGGTACAGAGAGGGTGGGCAACCACGGGTGGGTCTCGAGGAGGGGGAAAAACGGACCGAATGGTTGTGTCGAAAAATGAGGCAGGCGGCAGAGTGAAGTGTGGACTGCAGTGGGGAGAGACGGGAGGCGGGGAGGTCAGCGAGGAACCTGGTGGAGTCGTCGAGACGAGAGAGGAGAAGGGCTCGGATCAGCACCGGAGCAGTTTGGATGGAGAGGAAAGGGCCCATTGCAGCCAGGATGAGGAGGTCGAATCGATAGGCAGCGTGGCTCAGTGGAAAGAGCCCGGGCTTTGGAGTCAGAGGTCACGGGTTCTAATCCCGGCTCCGTCAGCTGTGTGACTTTGGGCAACTCACTTAACTTCTCGGTGCCTCAGTTACCTCATCTGTAAAATGGGGATGGAGACCGTGAGCCTCACGTGGGACAACCTCATTCCCCTGTATCTCCCCCAGCGCTTAGAACAGTGCTCGGCACAGAGTAAGGGCTTAACAAATACCAACATTATTATTATTATTATTATTGTAGGACAGACTGAATATTTAGGAGAAATAAGAGAAATCAGACAAGGGCGACCATCACAGAACAGATGTGCTGCTTGCAGAAACCTCCATTCTAACAGCCAAGAAATCTTCTTAGCCATCTCTCAGTTCAAAGGTCAGGGCCTTTCAATTACACTCCTCTTCCAGATGAAACTTCTCACTAATTTCAAATTAGAATTTTAACAGGAAAGACGCCTTTCCCCTCCAGGGTTTTTCAAAGCGAATTAGCCTGTCCTATTTCCATCTTCCTTCACCTCCTAATCTTTGAAAATCTAATCAAGCCTTAGGGGCCATTTTCCCGCTGCATTACACATCAAAGTGAAAGATATTCTTCTGCCCGTTGGTCTTCCTGGAGCTTTATATAGCAGGGAAGGGAAATGGTTCCCGTGGCCGAGGACGCTGCCTAGAACCCACCAAACTACTCTCGAGAGCCATTTCTTAGAGGAAATCAATGAGGTGGAATCCTCTGAAATCCCTTCCAACTCCCTTAATTGATTTACCAAGGCCGGCGTTTAACGTACCATCCCTCTTTCTGGATTTAATAATGATAATGGCATTTGTTAACCACTTACTACATGCCAGGCACTGTTCTGGGCCCTGGGGTAGACACGAGACGATCGGGCTGGATACAGTCCCTGTCGCATGCGGGGTTCACAGTCTCATTTCCCATTTTACACTTGACTTCTCTGAGACACAGAGAAGTGAAGTGACTTGCCCAAGGCCGCACAACCCACAAGTGACGGAGCCAGGATTAGAACCCACGACCTTCTGACTCCCAGGCCCCAGCTGTATATACTACACCACGCTGTATCTTTATATCACAATAATACTGATGATGATGGGATTCGTTGAGCGCTTACTGTGTGCCACGCACTGTTCTAAGCACTGGGGGAGAGGCAAGGTCATCAGGTTGTCCCTCGTGGGGCTCAGTCTTCACCCCCATTTTACAGATGAGGTCACCGTTGTTTTCCAGACAACGTCCTCTCCCGGTTCTCCTCCCAGCTCTCCGGCCGCTCCTTCTCCGTCTCCTCGGGGGGCTCCTCCTCTGCCTCCCACCCCCTCACTGTGGGGGTCCCTCGAGGCTCAGTTCTGGGCCTCAGTTATCCTGCATCTATGTGAACACTTAGAACAGAAGCAGTGTGGCTCAGTGGAAAGAGCCCGGGCTTGGGAGTCAGAGATCATGGGTTCGTATCCCGGCTCCACCACTTGTCAGCTGGGTGACTGTGGGCGAGTCGCTTCACTTCTCTGGGCCTCAGTGACCTCATCTGTCAAATGGGGATGAAGACTGTGAGCCTCACGTGGGACAACCTGATTTCCCTGTATCTACCCCAGCGCTTAGAACAGTGCTCTGCACATAGTAAGCGCTTAACAAATACCAACAGTGCGGGACACATAGTAAGCCGCTTAACAGATACCATTATTAAGTATTATTATTATTATTAATCCTCTACCTCTCCATCAGCTCCTTACTTAGTACTGCTTATGTAGTACAGTGTTTTGCACAGAGTAAGTGCTCAATAAACAGAAGAAGCATGGTGTAGTGGAGAGAGCGTGGACCTGGGCTTTAATCCCGGCTCTGCCACTTATCACTGTGTGATCTTGGGCAAATCACTTCACTTCTCTGGGCCTCAGTTCCCTCATCTGGAAAATGGGCATGGAGACTATGAGCCCCATGTGGGACAGGGATTGTGTCCAAACCGATTTGCTTGTATCTAACCCAGCGCTTAGTCCAGTGTCTGGCACAGAGTAAGCACATAGTGAGAAGCGGCGTGGCTAGGTGGAAAAAGTACGGGTTTGGGAGTCGGAGGTCGTGGGTTCTAATCCTGGCTCTGCCACTTGACAGCTGTGTGACTTTGGGCAGATCACTTCACTACTCTGGGCCTCGGTTCGCTTTACTGTAAAATGGGGATTAAGACTGTGAGCCCCATGTGGGACAATCTGATTACCTTGTACCTCCCCCCAGCGCTTAGAACACTGCTTGGCACATCGTAAGTGCCTAACAAATACCATCATTAGTATTATTACTTAGCAAATACCATTATTATTATCATTAAATTATATTGACTGACTAATGCCCTCTTCTGAGCATTTTAACAGGGTTCTGCACACAATTAATCCTCTATAATGACACCGACTGACTGATTGATTGATTGGGCTAAACAACTCCTCATATTCATTCATTCATTCATTCATTCATTCAATCGTATTTATTGAGCACTTACTGTATGCAGAGCACTGTACTAAGCGTTTGGAAAGTACAGTTCAGCAACTCGGGTTAGACACAGTCCTTGTCCCACGTGGGCCTCACAGTTTCAATCCCCATTTTACAAAAGACGGAACAGAAGAACAGAGAAATGAAGTGACTTGCCCAAGTTGGGCCAAGTGGGAAGCAGTGTGGCTCAGTGGAAAGAGCCTGGGCTTCGGAGTCAGAGGTCATGGGTTCGATTCCCGGCTCTGCCACTTGTCAGCTGTGTGACTGTGGGCAAGTCACTTCACTTCTCTGGGCCTCAGTTACCTCATCTGTAAATTGGGGATTAACTGTGAGCCTCACGTGGGACAATCTGATTACTCTGTATCTACCCCAGCGCTCAGAACAGTACTCTGCACATAGCAAGCGCTTAACAAATACCAACATTATTAAGTTCACACAGCAAACAAGAGGCAGAGATGGGATTAGAACCCATGGCCTTTGGCCTCCCAGGCCTGTGTTCTATTCACTATGTCATGTATCCATTAAATGCTTCCAATGTGCCAGAAACTGTACTAAGCCCTGGGGTAGATACAAGAAAATCAGGTTGGACAATGTCCCTGTCTCACTTAGGGCTCACAGTCTTAATCCCCATTTTACAGAGGAGGGAACTGAGGCCCGGAGAAGTGAGGTCACCTTCCCAAGTTCCCATAGCAGACGAGTGGAGGAGCCGGGATTAGAACCCAGGTCCTTCTGACTCCCAGGCCTTGGTTCTATCCACTGGGCCACGC
This sequence comes from Ornithorhynchus anatinus, assembly GCF_004115215.2. Taxonomy (NCBI): domain Eukaryota; kingdom Metazoa; phylum Chordata; class Mammalia; order Monotremata; family Ornithorhynchidae; genus Ornithorhynchus; species Ornithorhynchus anatinus. The sequence continues at coordinate 183,501,402 of NC_041728.1, read as the reverse complement.
TGCTTCTCTTAGCTCCGTGCTGGCAGGGATCATGTCTAGAAAATCTCCTATTCTCTTTCAGATGCTTAGAACAATGATCATCCAATCAATCAATCAAAGAATAATAATGTTGGTATTTGTGAAGCGCTTACTATGTGTCGAGCACTGTTCTAAGCGCTGGGGTAGACACAGGGAAATCAGGTTGTCCCACGTGGGGCTCACAGTCTTCATCCCCATTTTACAGATGAGGGAACTGAGGCGCAGAGAAGCGAAGTGACTTGCCCACAGTCACACAGCTGACAAGTGGCAGAGCTGGGATTCGAACCCATGACCTCTGACTCCATAGCCCGTGCTCTTTCCACTGAGCCACGCTGCTTCTCTGGTGTAGAGCTCCGTTCTATGAGCTTGGGAGAGTATAATGTAACAGAGTTGATAGACACATTCAGAGTAGAATTCAGAGTAGAATTCAGACACATTCAGAGTAGAGAGGCAGCGTGGCTTAGAGAGAAGCAGCGTGGCTTAGTGGAAAGAGCGTGGGCCTGGGAGTCAGAGGTCATGGGTTCTAATCTCAGCTCCGCCACTGTCTGCTGTGTGACCTCGGGCAAGTCACTTAACTTCTCTGTGCCTCAGTTACCTCATCTGTAAAAATGGGGATTAAAAAATGTGAGCCCCACGTGGGACAATCTGATTACCCTGTATCTCCCCCAGCGCTTAGAACAGTGTTGGGCACATAGTAAGCGCTTAACAAATACCATAATTATTAATTATTATTAGAATTAAGAGTCTAGAGGGGAGGCAGATATGAATGAAAATAAATATATTATGGATATGGACATAAAGGCTGTGGGGCTGAGGGAGGGGGGAATAAAGGGAGCAAATTCAAGTGCCAGGATGACGCAGAAGGGAGCGGGAGAAGAGGAAAGGAGGGGGCTTAGTCCGGGAAGGCCTCTTGGAGGAGATGGGCATTCACTAAGGCTTTGAAGGCGGGGAGAGTCACTCTCTGTGGGATTTGAGGAGGGAGGGCGTTCCGGGCCACAGGCAGGACGAGGGTGAGGGGTTGGCGGCGAGATAGACGAGCTGGAGGCCCGGTGAGGAGGTCGGCACGAGAGGAGCGGAGCGTGCGGGCCGGGCCGGAGGAGGAGGAGAGCGGCCGGGGGAGGGAAGAGGAGGCCATCACATGGACGTTTTTAGAGCCTTCTGTCTGATGCGGAGGGGGAAGGGCAACTGCCTGTGGGTCTTGAGGAGCGGGGAGACGTGGCCTGAACGTTTTTGTAGAAAAATGATGTAGGCGGAAGAGTGAAGTCAGGACAGGCGGAGTGGGGAGAGACAGGAGGCAGGGAGGCCGGCGAGGAGGCCGGAGCAGGAGTCGAGGTGGGAGAGAAGAAGGGGGCTTTGATCAGCTTGGGGATATTCATTCAATCGTATTTATTGAGTGCTTACTGTGTGCAGAGCACTGTTCTAAGCATTTGGAAAGTACAATTCGCAACAGATACTGACAATCCCTGCCCAACAACTGATCCACAGGCTAGAAGAGGGGAGACAGACACAAAACAAGTAGACAGGTGTCAATAGCATCAATATAAATAGAATTATAGATATATATGCATTATTAATAAAATAAGTAGAATAATAAAAATGTATATTGGGAATAGGTTGGATGGAGAGGAAGGGGTGGATTTTAGTGATGTCGAGACAGGATTTGGTGACATGGAATATGTGAGTTGAACGAGAGATGAGTCAAGGACGTCCCCAAGGTCACGGGCTTGTGAGACGGAGGATGGTGGTTCTGACTACAGTGATGGGAAAGTAAGTGAGGGGACTGGGTTTGGGTGGGAAGATAAGGAGCTCAGTTTTGGACATATTAAGGTTGAGGCGATGGGAGGACATCCAAGTAGAGATGGCTTGAAGGCAGGAGATGTGAGCCTGTGGAGAGGGAGAGAGAGCGGGGTTGGGGAGGGAGATTTGGGAATCATCAGCAGAGAGGTGGGAGTCGAAGCCGGGGGAGCGGACGAGTTCTCCGAGGGAGGGGGTGAGGATGGAGACCAGAAGGGGACCCAGAACTGAGCCTTGAGGGACCCCCACAGTGAGGGGGTGGGAGGCGGAAGAGGAGCCCGCCGAGGAGACGGAGAATGAGCAGTCGGAGCTAGGAGGAGAACCGGGAGAGGACAGCGTCTGGGAAGCCGAGGTTGGATAACGTTTCCAGGAGAAGGGGGAGGTCCACGGTGCCGAAAGCAGCTGAGAGGTCGAGGAGGATCGGGATGGAGTAGAGGCCGCGGGATTTGGCAAGAAGGAGATCATTGTTGCCCTTTGAGAGGGAGATTTCTGTGGACCGAAGGGGATGGAAGCCAGATGGGAGGGGATCCAGGAGGGAGTTGGAGGAGAGGAATTGGAGGCAGCGGGTGTAGATCACTCACTCAGGAAGTTTGGAGAGGAAGGGTAGGAGGGAGACGGGGCCATAACTGGAAGGAGCCGTGGGGTCGAGGGAGGGTTTTTTTAGGATAGGGGAGACGTGAATGTGTTTGAAAGCAGTGCGGAAGAAGACATTGGGGAGCGAACGGTTGAAGATGGCAGTCAGGGAGGGAAGAAGGGAGGGGTCAAGTGCTTTGATATGGTCTAAAGGAAAGGGGTCAGACTCACAGGAGGAGGGGATGGATTTGAGAGAAGGCCGGAGATCTCCTCTGGAGATACTGCTGGGAAAGATGGGAGAGCTGAAGGAGGGGCAGGAAGAAAGAAGGCCCGGAGAGGAGCCGGGGAGATTTTAGGGAGATGACGCCTGATGGATTAGATTCTCTCAATCAAGTGGGTAGGTGTCCAGGTCATTAGGGTCAAGAGATGGGGGTGGCGGTCGGGGGGATAGGGGCTTGAGGAGGGAGTTAAATGTCTGGAACGACCAGCGAGGGCCATGATTATGGGTGTCAATAAGGATGGAGAAATTATGTTTGCCGGGCGGAGGAGAGGGAAGAGCTAAAGCAGGCGAGGATGAAGTTTGGGTTGATGAGGTGAGCCTGATATCTGAATTTCTCCTGTAGCTCGCGTACAGTAGGGAAGGAAGCTGAGTGCGGAGGTGATCCAGGGCCGTGGGTTAGCCGTACGAGAAAGACGAAGGGAGAAGGGAGCGAGTGAGTCGACTTCAGTTTCCAGAAACCAGCCCCTCCAAGATGGCGCTTAATAATGAGGCCGAGAAGACATCTTCTGCTCTGTGCTCTGCTCTGTGCGCTCATCCTGTTGCCAAGTCCTCCTGAAAGAATCCTGAAGACTTTACTTTCTTTTCCTCCCTCCCCCTCCCACCCCGCTTCCACCAAAGCTCTCATCCCGTCACGGAATGATTTACAGTTATCCAACAACCAGCGCCTCCGTGATGGTGCTTAATAACACGGCCGAGAAGACGTCTTTGCTTCTCTCCACAGCGTAGAGAAACACGCGGTCTAAATGCAGGATGGATGATCGGATGAAAACTCCATCCTTCACCTGGCTCTCGGGAATTGAGAAATATTCCCCATAATTTAATGTTAGATTAACTTCCTGTGGCTCCGGGCCAGGGCTGTTTAGACAATGCATCACTCCGGGGAGATCGATAAAGGAATCAAATGAGTCAAGACACCAGACGATATTTCATAACGTTGATTCTTCTTCTACTCTTTCGCATGAGTTTAATTAAAGTCTGCTTTCCTCCCCTGCCTTTAATTAAAATGAGGCGATTTCTCTCGCCGGGTTGAGAAAAATACACATTCCCCATTTTCTCCTCAACCGCCTTTCACATGGCCTAGTGGAGAGAGTCCAGGCCCAGGAGGGAGAGGAGCAGGGGATGCATCCCGGCTCTGCCACTTACCTGCTGTGTGACCTTGGGTAAGTCACTTCCCTCTTTTGTGCCTCAGTTTCTTCACCTGTGAAATTGGGATTCAATCCCTCTTCTCCCTCCCTATGTGGAACAGGGACTGTGTAAGACTTCTCTCCCGCTCTGAACTGTGAGCTCGTTGTGAGCAGGGATTGTCTGTCTTTATTGCTGAATTGTACCTTCCCAAGCGCTTAATACGGTGCTCTGTACGCAGTAAGCGCTCAATAGATAGGATTGAATGAATGACTTGATTATCTCGTAACTACTCCAGGGCTTAGAACAGTGCTTGGCACACAGTGTTTAACAAATGCCATCATTATTATTACTATTACTATCTTTAAATCCCCAGACACTTTGGACTGAGTGTAAAAGTCTTTTCAGTCAATAGATCAGTGGTATTTATTGAGCACTTACTGTGCATAGAGCGTGGCTTAGTGGAAAGAGCCCGGGCTTGGGAGTCAGAGGTCGTGGGTTCTAATCCTGCCTCCGCCACTTGTCAGCTGTGTGACTTTGGGCCAGTGACTTCACTTCCCTGTGTCTCAGCTACCTCATCTGTAAAATGGTGAACAAGACTGGGAGCCCCACGTGGGACAAGCTGATGACCTTGTATCTATCCCAGTGCCCAGAACAGGGCTTGGCACATAGTAAGCGCTTAATAAATACCATCATCATCATTATTATTAGAGCACTGTACTGAGAGGTTGGGAGAGTCCAATATAACATAGTTGGTAGACACATTCCCTATCCACAACTAGCTTACAATCTAGTGGGGGAGACAGATATTGAAATAAATGAATGTTAGTTATGGGTTTGGGCATAAGTGGTGTGGGGCTGAGGGAGGGGTGAGTAAAGCTAGCAAATCCAACTTCAAGGTCAACGCAGAAGGGAGGAATGATAATGTTGGGCTTTGTCAAGCGCTTACTATGTGCCATGCACTGTTCTAAGCGCTGGGGTAGATGCAAGGTCATCAGGTTGTCCCACGTGGGGCTCACAGGCTTCATCTCCATTTGACAGATTAGGGAACTGAGACACAGAGAAGTGGGGAGAATGTTAGATATGAAGGGGGAAGGCATTCCGGGCCAGAGGCAGGACGGGGGCCGGGGGTCGATAATGGCGGAGGAGGGATTAGAACCCACGACCTCTGACTCCCAAGCCTGGCCTCTTGCCACTAAGCCATGCTGCTTCTCCAGGGAAAGAGGAAACGGGTAAGCAGCGTGGCTCAGTGGAAAGAGCCTGGGCTTCGGAGTCAGAGGTCATGGGTTCGACTCCCGGCTCTGCCACTTGTCAGCTGTGTGACTGTGGGCGAGTCACTTATCTTCTCTGGGCCTCAGTGACCTCATCTGTAAAATGGGGATTAACTGCGAGCCTCACGTGGGACGACCCGATGACCCTGTATCTCCCCCAGCGCTTAGAACAGTGCTCTGCACAGAGTAAGCGCTTAACAAATACCAACATTATTATTAATCAGGAAAGGCAGCGGTGCGGTCTAGTGGCTACAGCCCAGGCCTGGGAGTCAGAAAGACCTGGGTTCTAATCCCACCTCCGCCACTTGCCAGCCGTGTGACTTTGGGCAAGTCACTTCACTTCTCTGTGTCTCAGTTCCCTCATCTGTCAAATGGGGATGAAGACTGGGAGCCCCATGTGGGACAAAGACTGTGTTCAACCTGATTTACTCATATCTACCCCAGAGCTTAGTAGAGTGCCGGGCGCATAGTAAGCGCTTAACAAAAACTACAGTAATTATGATTATTGTTATTTGAAAATGGGGAGAATGTTAGATATGAAGGGGGAGGGCGTTCCGGGCCAGAGGCAGGACGGGGGCCGGGGGTCGATAATGAGGAGCAGTGTGACTCAGTGGAAAGAACCCGGGCTTGGGAGTCAGAGCTCATGGGTTCGAATCCTGGCTCTGCCACTTGTCAGCTGGGTGACTGTGGGCAAGTCATTTAACCTCTCTGGGCCTCAGTGACCTCATCTGTAAAATGGGGATTAACTGCGAGCCTCACGTGGGACAACCCGATCACCTTGTATCCCCCCAGTGCTTAGAACAGTGCTCTGCACATAGTAAGCGCTTAACAAATACCAACATTATTATTATTGTTATTATTAGATAGATAGATGAGACGGCGGGGCGGTGAGTAGGTTGGTTCTGGAGGAGCGGAGCGTGCGGGCCGGGCTGGAGGAGGAGAGAGACCGGGGGAGGTGGGTAGGACGGGATGGAAGGGCGTTGAGCGGGTGGGTGTCAGTGTTCCAAACCCTAGCTCGGGGTCTCACCCCAACCTCCAACCGCCTCCTCCCCAAACCCGACAAATCCAGCGCCCGCCCCCTCAATCTTCAAAGCTCCACCTCCTCCAGGAAGTCCTCCCTCATCGACCGCCAACATCCCAGGGGCATCCCCCCTAGGACGTAGGGTTTTACAGTCTGTCCCTCGATCTCGTCTAGTTCACCACTGACCCCTCACCCACAACCTCCCTCTGGCCCGGGACTCCCTCCCCCTTCAAATAATACTAATAATCATAATAATGGCATTTGTGAAGCGCTTACAACGTGCCAAGCACTGTTCTAAGCTCTGGGGCAGATACGAGGTCACCGGGCCGTCCCACGTGAGGGTCACAGTCTTCATCCCCATTTTACAGACGAGGGAACTGAGGCACAGGGAAGTGAAACGACTTGTCCAAGGTCACACCGCAGAGGAGGGGCGGAGCCGGGATTAGAACCCGCGTCCTCCGAGTCCTAAACCGGTGCTCTTGCCGTTAGGCCACGCTGCTTCGGGTTTTCCAGTCCGTCCCTCGATCTCGTCTATGTCGCCGCTGACCCCTTACCCACAACCTGCCTCTGGTCCTGAACTCCCTCCCGCTTCGTCTCCGTCAGACCCCGGCTCTCCCCACCTTCAAAACCCTCCCATGAGCCCCGTCTCCTCCAGGAAGCCTTCCCTGACTGACACTCATTTCCCCATCTGCTAGAGAAGCAGCGTGGCTCAGTGGAAAGAGCATGGGCTTTGGAGTCAGAGGGCATGGGATCGAATCCCAGCTCGGCCACTTGTCAGCTGTGTGACTTTGGGCGAGTCACTTAACTTCTCGGGGCCTCAGTTCCCTCATCTGTAAAATGGGGATTAAGACTGTGAGCCCCACGTGGGACGACCTGATTCCCCCTGTGTCTACCCCAGCGCTTAGAACAGTGCTCGGCAGATAGTAAGCGCTTAACAGATACCAACATTATTATTATTTTATTATTTAGTGCCCCTTCAGCCCTCGTGTTGAAATCCCCACTAGACTACATTATCCCTGAACTCTTGGCTACCTCTAACCTCCTAAACACTGTACTAAGCGCAAGGGAGAGTCCAATACAACAGAATTAATAATAATAACTATAATAATGTTGGTATTTGTTAAGTGCTTACTATGTGCAGAGCACTGTTCTAAGTGCTGGGGTAGACACAGGGGAATCAGGTCGTCCCACGTGGGGCTCACAGTCTTCATCCCCATTTTACAGATGAGGGAACTGAGGCCCAGAGAAGTGAAGTGACTCGCCCACAGTCACACAGCTGACGAGTGGCAGAGCTGGGATTCGAACTCATGAGCCCTGACTCCAAAGCCCATGCTCTTTCCACTGCGCCACGCTGCTTTCTCAATTTCTCAGAATTAGCAGAGACACGTCCCTGACCATAATAATAATAATGATGTTGGTATCTGTTAAGCACTTACTATGTGCCGAGCACTGTTCTAAGCTCTGGGTTGGATACAGGGTCATCAGGTTGTCCCACGTGAGGCTCACGGTCTTCATCCCCTTTTTCCGGAGGAGGTCACTGAAGCACAGAGAAGTGAAGTGGCTTGCCCAAGGTCACACAGCAGACGAGTGGAGGAGGCGGGATTAGAACCCACGACCTCTGACTCCCCAATCCAGCCTCTTGCCACTAGAGAGCTGACAGTCTAGAGAGTCAGGAGCAGAGATCTTAGTAGTGATAGTAACAGCAATAATGGTGGTATTTGTTAAGCGCTTACTATGTGCCAAGCACTGTTCTAAGCGCTGGGGTAGCTACAAGGTCATCAGGCTGTCCCATGTAGGGCTCATGGTCTTCATCCCTATTTTCCAGATGAGGTGACTGAGGCCCAGAGAAGTGAAGTGACTCGCCCAAGGTCACCCAGCTGACAAGCGGCGGAGCCGGGACTGGAACTCACGACCTCCGACTCCCAAGACCGGCCTCTCGCCACGGAGCCACGCTGCTTCTTAATCTCACTGGGGCAAAACTGAATCATTTGCAAAAGCTCCACCCGCTCCCTTCTGTGTCCTCCTTGAACTTGAATTTGCCCTCTTTTATCCCCCCCTCCCTCAGCCCCGCACTGCTTATGTCCCATCCCTCATCTATGTATTTATATTAATTATTAATATATTTGTTTGGACCCATCCCAGCACTTAGAACAGAGCCTGGCACATAGTAAGCGCTTAACAAATACCATTATTATTATCGTCTGTCTCCCTCTTTTAGACCGTAAACTGTCTGTGGGCAGGATGGATTCCTATCTGATAACCAACTCCGTTATCTGAAACTCTTCCAAGCGCTTAATCCAGGGCTCTGCACATGGTAAACACTCAATAAATTCGATTGATGGATTGATCGATCAGCCGGTCGCTTTTGAGCTCAGTCTTCAATCAATCAGTCGTATTTATTGATCACTTACTGGGTGCGGAGTGGTGGATTAAGCGCTTGGGAGAGTCCAGTAGAGAAACAGAACGGACACATTCCCTGCCCACAAGTCTAGAGGCGGAGACGGATGATGATAGAAATGAATAAAAGACGAAGATGGACATAAGTGACGTGGGGCCGGGAGGGGGGATGAAGAAAGGGAGCGAATCGGGGCGACGCGGAAGGGAGCGGGAGGAGAGGAGAGGAGGGTGCGGTCGGGGAAGGCCTCTTGGAGGAGATGGGCTTTCGATAAGGATTTGAAGGTGAGGAGAGTCATCGTCGGTGGGATTTGAGGAGGGAGGGCCTTCCGGGCCGGAGGCGGGACGTGGGCCGGGGGTCGGCGGCGGGACGGGCGAGAAGGAGGCCCGGGGAGGAGGCGAGCGGCGGCGGAGGAGCGGAGCGTGCGGCCCGGGCCGGAGGAGGACGGAAGGGAGGGGAGGGAGGAGGGGGCCGGGGCGTGGGGGGCTCGGAAGCCGATGGGTGAGGGGTTTCTGTTTGATGCGGAGGTGGATGGGCAACCGCTGGAGGATCTCGAGGAGCGGACAAACAGGGCCTGAACGTTATTGTAGAAAAACTACGCAAGCAGCGGAGTCAAGTGTGGACCGCAGCGGGGAGAGACAGGAGGCGGGGGGTCAGCCGGGAGGCCCATCCCGTCATCCAGGCGGGAAAAAAAGCCTTGGATTAATGTGGGAGCAGTTTGGACGGAGAGGAAAGGGTGGATTTTAGCCAGGTGGTGGACTTGACATCGGGATCACAGAGAGCATCACCACAGTTGACGGTGACCTTACTGCCCACTAGAAACCGTACGACATTCATGGAAAAATCGATGAACACCAATAAGGTTAAAATGAGAGGAAGGCTCGGCAATAAAGGGAAAGTGCTTGGAAATAGTCTTCAGACCCACTTTCACTAAAACGGTACCGTCTGCCCAGCTTCATCATTTGTAGCGTAAAATAAACTAAGGTGGTTTAAGATGGACCGTGAGCCCGTCGTGGACAGGGATTGTCTTTATCCGGTGCCGAATTGTACTTTCCAAGCGCTCGGTACAGTGCTCGGCACATAGAAAGCGTGGCTCAGTGGAAAGAGCCCGGGCCTCGGAGTCAGAGGTCATGAGTTCAAATGCCGGCTCGGCCACTCGCCAGCTGTGTGACTGTGGGCAAGTCGCTTCACTTCTCTGTGCCTCAGTGACCTCATCTGTAAAATGGGGATGAAGTCTGTGAGCCCCACGTGGGACGACCTGATTCCCCTGTGTCTACCCCAGCGCTTAGAACAGTCACTGAGGCCCAGAGAAGTGAAGTGACTCGCCCACAGTCACCCAGCTGACAAGTGGCAGAGCGGGGGTTCGAACTCATGACCTCTGACTCCCAAGCCCGGGCTCTTTCCACTGAGCCACGCTGCTTCTCAGCGTGGTAACAGAGACGATCCCTACCCGACACCCACCAATACTGCTAGTATTACTAATGAGAATGATTGTATTTGTTAAGCACTTATTTTGTGCCATTCATTCAATCGTATTGATCGAGCGCTTACGATATGCAGAGCACTGTACTAAGCCCTTGGAAATTACAATTCAGCAACAAATAGAGGAAAGAGCCCAGGCTTTGGAGTCAGAGGTCACGGGTTCTAATCCCGCTTCCGCCACTTGTCAGCTGGGTGACTTTGGGCAAGTCACTTCACTTCTCGGGGCCTCAGTTCCCTCATCTGGGAAATGGGGAGTAATAATAATAATAATGATAATGTTGGTATTTGTTAAGCGCTTACTAGGTGCAGAGCACTGTTCTAAGCGCTGGGGGAGACACAGGGGAATCAGGTTGTCCCACGTGGGGCTCACAGTTTTAATCCCCATTTTACAGATGAGGTCACTGAGGCACAGAGAAGTTAGGTGACTTGCCCACAGTCACACAGCTGACACGTGGCAGAGCCGGGATTCGAACCCGTGACCTCTGACTCCAAAGCCCAGGCTCTTTCCACTGAGCCCCACGTGTTGCTAAAGAAATCATCTTTCAGTCTGATCTCTCTAGCCTGTAAGCGCCTTATGGGCCGAAAGAGAAGCCGCAGGGGGTGAGCGGAGAGAGGCCGGGCCCGGGAGTCTGAAGGTGGCGGGTTCTATTCCCGGCTCCGCCCCTTGTCTGCTGTGTGACCTTGGGCGAGTCACTTCATTTCTCTGGGCCTCAGTTACCTCAGTTGGAAAAATAGGGGATTAAGACTGCGAGCTTCATGGGGGGGCGGGGACAGGGACTGTGTCCAATCTGATTAATTTTTTTTGAGCCCTCTTTTTTGAGCAATCTGATTACTTGTGTTGTTGACTGCCTGCCCCCTTCTAGACCGCGAGCCCGGTGTGGGCGGGGATTGTCCCTCTTTATGACTGAATTGGACTTTCCGAGCGCTCAGCACAGCGCTCCGCACGCAGCAAGCACTCAATAAATACGGTTGAATGATTAAATGAAGGATCTGTTATTATTCATTAATTATTAGTAATAATCACGGGGCTTGTTAAACACTTACTTACGTGTCAAGCACTGTACTAAGCGCTGCGGTTAGTACAACTCAGACTGGACACGGTCCCTGTCCTACATGGGACTCACGCTCTTAATCCCCAGTTTCCAGATGAGGTCACTGAGGCCCAGAGAAGTGAAGTGACTTGCCCAAGGTCACACCGCAGACTTGTGGCGGAGCCGGGATTAGAACCCGCGACCTTCTGATTTCCAGGCCTGGGCTCTATCCACTAAGCCCCGCTGCTTTGCATCTATCCCAGTCTTTGACACGTAGCAAATGCTTAACGAGCACCATAGTAAGTATTATTTTCCAACTCTGTTGTATTGTCTTCTCCCAAGCGTTTAGTACAGTGCTCTGCACACGGTCGGCGCTCAATAGATGCTATTGATTGACAGACTGATCGATAAACTTCTTGACTGTTTGTTTAAATAGGGAAAGGTTTAAATCAGTGCCCGGCGCATAGTAAGCGCTCAACAAATACTATCATCATCATCCGTATCATCGTGTGTTCCGTCCTGTTTCACCTCAGACCCGTAAACGACTGAAATCTCAGGAGAAAAATTTCTGGTCCACCTCAACTCTAATAATAATAATAATGGCATTTGTTAAGCGCTAACTATGTGCCGGGCCATGTAATAATAATGTTGGTATCTGTTAAGCGCTTACTAGGTGCAGAGCACTGTTCTAAGCGCTGGGGGAGATACAGGGTCATCGGGTTGTCCCACGTGAGGCTCACGGTCTTAATCCCCATTTTGCAGATGAGGTCACTGAGGCACAGAGAAGTAAAGTGACTCGCCCACAGTCACACAGCTGACGAGTGGCAGAGCTGGGATACTAAGCGCTGGGGTGGATACGGGCAAATCGAGTTCATAATAATAATAATAATAATAATTATGATACTTGTTAAGCGCTTACTATGCGCCAGGCACTGTACTAAGCGCTGGGGTGGAGCCAAGCAAATCGGGTTGGACACTGTCCCTGTCCCACGTGGGGCTCCCGGTCTCCGTCCCCATTTTCCCGATGAGGGAACTGAGGCCCAGAGAATGACTTGTCCAGGGTCACCCAGCAGACAAGCCGCGGAGCCGGGATTAGAACCCAGGACCTTCTGACTCCCGGGCCCGGGCTCTATCCAATATGCCAAGCCGCTTCTCCCAAGTTGAGCTGGACGCAGTCCAGCGGGATTTCCATTTCACGGCCGAGGTCCCCGAGGCCCAGAGGAGCCAAGCGACTTTCCCGAGGTGACCCAGCGGACAAGCGGCGGCGCCGGGATCGGAACCCACGCCCTTCCGCCCCCCCAGGTCGGGGCCCTACCCGCTAGGCCCCGTTGCCGCCATCCGCTCAACCGCACATCTCCCCTCTCAACGGAGACTAGACAAAATACCGCGTCCTTTATTCACTGGAAGTTTTCCTTGGGCTTTGAGTAGACAGAGAAGGGACCGCACCCAGCGAAACGTTTTTACAGGCAAGGGTCGCCTCGTCGCTCGCCGCCAAGAAGTCCCGTGAGCTTCTCCCGGCCGGACGGAGGGAATCCGAAAGCCTCGGTGGAGATCAAAATCGGAGCGATTACTTCGGAGGGAGAACGGGGAGCGGGGACGGAAGGAAACATGCACTACCCCTATTTTTAATGCCGTCGGGCCACCGCGCCCTTCCCCGGCCCGCGTGTTCTTGGACTCCGACGACCCGCCGTCTTGCGTCCGTCGCGCCGGGCGGGTCGGAGGCTCGGGAAAACCTGCCGTCCCTTTTCCGGCGGGGAGAGCCTCACTCGTCCTCTTCGGGGTCCCCGGATGAGAGCGGGGCGTCTTCCTTCAGGCAAGAGCTGAAGAATCGGAGGATTGTGCTGTAAAGGTGGAATCTGCTCGGCCCCGACGCGATGTGGTGACCTTCGTCCGGGTAGATCTGGCGGGGAGGAGGGAAGAGGGATCGGGGGTGGGGAAGGGGGACGTGGAAATCCTTGGCAAGACCCTTCCCGATTTCTTTCCTTACCCTCCCCTCCTCTACGCTGTGGCTCAGCGGAAAGAGCCCGGGCTTCGGAGGCAGAGGTCATGGGTTCGGCTCCCGGCTCTGCCCCTCGGCAGCCGGGTGACCGCGGGCGAGTCGCTTCACTTCTCTGGGCCTCAGTGACCTCATCTGGAAAATGGGGATTAACCGTGGGCCTCACGTGGGACGACCCCATGACCCCGTATCTCCCCCGGCGCTTAGAACGGTGCTCTGCACCTAGGAAGCGCTTGACAAATACCAACATTATTATTACACTAGAGGGATCAACAATAACGATAAAAACGGGCGTAATCGATCAGCGCTTCCCAAGCGCCGGGCACTGTAATAATAATTCTAATGGTGACGGTATTCGTTCCGCGCTTACTATGTGCCGAGCGCTGTTCTAAGCGCTGCGGGGGTGCGGGGTCACGAGGTTGTCCCGCGTGCGGCTGACGGTCTTCATCCCCATTTGACAGATGAGGGAACTGAGGCCCAGGGAAGTGAAGGGACTCGCCCAGAGTCACACGGTCGACAAGCGGCGGAGCCGGGATTAGAACCCACGACCTCCGACGCCCAAGCTCGGGCTCTTTCCACCGCGCCACGCTGCTCCTCTGCTAAGCGCTGGGGTGGGTTCAACCAAATGCGGTTGGACACAGTCTCGGTCTCACTGATGATCTCGATCTTGTTTGATGATCTGCTTAGAGAAGCGGCGGGGCTCAGGGGCAAGAGGCCGGGCTGGGGAGTCAGAGGTCATGGGTTCTAATCCTGCCTCCGCCACTTGTCAGCTGTGGGACTTTGGGCAAGTCACTTTACTTCTCTGGGCCTGAGTGACCTCATCTGGAAAATGGGGATTAACCGTGAGCCTCACGTGGGACGACCCGATGACCCTGTATCTCCCCCAGCGCTAGAACAGTGCTCAGCACATAGTCAGCGCTTAACAAATACCAACATTATTATTATTCTCTGGGCCTCAGTTCCCTCATCTGGAAAATGGGATGAAGACTGTGAGCCCCAGGTGGGACAAGCCGATGACCCTGTATCTCCCCCGGCGCTTAGAACAGTGCTCTGCACATAGTAAGCGCTTAACAAATACCATCATCATCGTTACTATTATTATTACTAATAATAATAATTCAGGCTCTGTACTGAACTCTGGGGTAATCGGGTTGGACCCGGTCCCCGTCCCACGCGGGGCTCGCAGGCTTAATCCCCATTCTTTAGATGAGGGAACTGAGGCACGGAGAAGTGACGTGACCTCCCCAAGGTCACCCAGCAGACAGGTGGCGGAGCCGGGATTAGAACCCAGGTCCTTCCGCCTCCCAGGCCCGGGCTCTCTCCACGCCGCTTCTCCGTTCGGAAACAACCACTGACCGTGGGCTGGGAATGTGTCCGTTTATCATCGTGTCGTCCTCTCCCGGGGGCTCAGTACAGCGCTATGCGCACAGTAGGCGCTCAATAGAGAAGCAGCGTGGCTCAGTGGAAAGAGCCCGGGCTTGGGAGTCAGAGGTCATGAGTTCGAATCCCGGCTCTGCCACTTGTCAGCCGTGTGACTGTGGGCGAGTCACTTCGCTTCTCTGGGCCTCAGTAACCTCAACTGGAAAATGGGGATTAACTGTGAGCCCCACGTGGGACAACCTGATGACCCTGTGTCTCCCCCAGCGCTTAGAACAGTGCTCGGCACAGAGTAAGCGCTTAACAAATACCAACATTATTCAATAGATGCCACTGAACGAAAATATGGACCTGTGTATCTATGATTCTATTTATCTTGACGATATCGACGCCAGACTACTCGCTTTGTTGTCTGTCTCCCCCGATTAGACTGTGAGCCCGGTGTTGGGCAGGGATTCTCAGCGCGGCTCAGTGGAAAGAGCCCGGGCTTGGGAGTCAGAGGTCAAGGGTTCGAATCCCCGCTCCGCCACTTGTCAGCTGTGGGACTGTGGGCGAGTCACTTCACTTCTCTGTGCCTCAGTTCCCTCATCTTAAAACTGTGAGCCCCACGTGGGACAACCCGATGACCCTGGATCTCCCCCAGCGCTTAGAACAGTGCTCTGCACATAGTAAGCGCTTAACAGATACCGACATTATTATCTGTTGCCCAATCGTCCATTCCAAGCGCTCGGTCCGGTGCTCTGCACTCAGTAAGCGCTCAATAAATACCACCGGATGACTGGACGCCCGGGTGACCAACCCCGGAAGGCTGGGCCTGTCCCGGATGGATCGGATTCCACCGAGACGGTTCCCAAAGCGAGAGGAGCGACTGTAGCCATCTGTACCTGCACGGTATAATTGACGCCGGCTTTAATCAGGTGCTTGATGAATTCCGCCGAATGCTGGAAATGAACGTCGGCTGCAAGAGAGACAGACGCCCGCGGCCCGGGCGGGAAAACCCCGTCGCTCCCTGGAAACCTCCTCCGGCTCCTCTTCCCGCCCACCGCGGAGCCATCTCCCTTTTCCACCGCTCCAACCAAGTACGACCGAATGGCGCGTGACCTTGGGCCGGTCGCTTCGCCGGGCCTCAGTGGCCTCGGCCGGAAAATGGGGCCGAAGCCCGCGAGCCCCGCGTGGGACAACCCGATGACCTGGTATCTACTCCCGGCGCTTAGGTCTGTAAGCCCGTCCAACGGCAGGGACCGTCTCGATCTGTTGCCGACTTGTTCATTCCAAGCGCTTAGTACGGTGCTCTGCACATAGTAAGCGCTCAATAAATACTATTGAATGAAAGGTCAGCGCTCGGCACATAGTAAGCGCGTAACAAACGCCGTCGTCATTATTACTCACTTCTCGGGGCCTCGGTGACCTCATCTGGAAAATGGGGATGAAGACTGGGAGCCCCACGGGGGGGCAACTCGATGACCTTGGATCTACCCCAGCGCTTAGAACAGTGCTGGGCACACAGTAAGCGCTTAACAAATACTGTTATCATTATTATTAACTGCTCTGGGCCTCAGGGACCTCATCTGGAAAATGGGGATGAAGGCTGGGAGCCCCATGGGGGACAACCTGATGATCTCGTGTCTACCCTAGTGCTTAGAACAGTGCTGGGCACATAGTAAGCGCTTAACAAATACTATTATCATTATTATTAACTGCTCTGGGCCTCAGTGACCTCATCTGTCAAACGGGGATGAAGATTGTGAGCCCCACGTGGGACAACCTGATCACCTTGTATCTCCCCCAGGGCTCAGAACAGTGCTTGGCACATAGTAAGCGCTTAACAATTACCCTCTTCATTATTATTACCGATTCTATTCTCCTCTCCCAAGCGCTCAGCACAGTGCTGTGCACACAGTAGGCCGTCAGCTACTTGAGGACAGGGATCTCGTCAACCAGCTCTATCGTCCTCTCCCCAGTGCTCCGTGCGGGGCTTTGCACTCCGTAAGGACTCAATAATCATTCAATCATTCATTCAATAGTATTTATTGAGCGCTTACTCTGTGCAGAGCACTGGACTAAGCGCTTGGAATGGACAAATGGGTAACAGATAGAGACAGTCCCTGACCTCTGACGGGCTCCCGGTCTAATCGGGGGAGACGGACGGACAAGAACGATAGCAATAAATAGAATCAAGGGGGTATAAATAGAATCGAGGGGATATAAATAATAATGTTAGTATCTGTTAAGCGCTTACTATGTGCAGAGCACTGTTCCAAGCGCTGGGGTAGACACAGGGGAATCAGGTTGTCCCACGTGGGGTTCACAGTCTTAATCCCCATTTTACAGACGAGGTAACTGAGGCACAGAGAAGTGAAGTGACTTGCCCACAGTCACACAACTGATAAGTGGCAGAGCTGGGATATAAATACATCAAGGGGATATAAATAGAATCAAGGGGATATCCCCTTGACGGATGGATTGCCCCAGCGCTTAGAACAGTGCTCTGCACCTAGTAAGCGCTTAACAAATACCAACATTATTATTTCCAGTGTCCTCCCCGTCCCTTCTCTTCCCCATCCAGGCTCGGTGACCCCAGCTTCTCCCCCGGTGCTCCAACCCGTCCCAAGCTGACCACCTCGGTCCACGGGTCTCCCGCCCCACTGCCCCCCGTCCCGGCGGTCGGCGGATGTCCCCCGTCCCAGGGGTCGGCCACAGGCCGCCCCCCATCCCCGCGGTCAGCCAGAGACCACCCCTCTCGGCGGTCAGTCAGAGACACCCCCAATCCCAGGAGTCAGCCAGAGATCTACCATCGTAGTGGTCAGTCGGAGACCTACCATCCCGGTGGTCAGAGACCACCCCTTTCCCAGTGGGCAGCCACAGACCACCCATTCCTGCAGTCAGAGCCCCCCCTGCCATCCCAGCGGTCAGCCTGATGCCCCCATCCCACTGGTCAGAGACCTACCATCCCAGGGTTCAACCAGAGACCACCCCCATCCCAGTGGTCGGCCATATACCACCCCCATCCCAGCGGTCAGCCAGAGTCCTACCATCCCAGTGGTCATCCAGAGACCACCCCCATCCCAGGGGTCAGCCAGAGACCATCCATATCAGCGGTCAGTCAGAGACCTACCATCCCAGTGGTCAGCCAGAGACCACCCATTCCTGCAGTCAGTCAGAGCCCCCCCCCCCCCCCAACCCAGCGATCAGCCAGATGCCCCCATCCCACTGGTCAGAGACCTACCATCCCAGGGGTCAACCGGAGACCACCCCCATCCCAGTGGTCAGCCAGAGACCATCCATCTCAGCGGTCAGTCAGAGACCTACCATCCCAGTAGTCAGCCAGAGACCACCCTCATCCCAGGGGTCAGCCAGAGACCACCCCCAGCCCAGTGGTCAGCCAGAGACCACCCATCTCGGCGGTCAGCCAGAGACCTACCATCCCGGTGGTCAGCCAGAGACCACCCTCATCCCAGGGGTCAGCCAGAGACCATCCATCTCAGCGGTCAGTCAGAGACCTACCATCCCAGGGGTCAGCCAGAGACCACCCTCATCCCAGGGGTCAGCCAGAGACCTACCATCCCAGGGGTCAACCGGAGCCCCCCCATCCGGGCGGTCGGCCAGAGACCTCCCCGTCCCCGGGGTCGGCCGAGACTCCCCCACCCCCGCTCCAAGCCGTCGGCCGGACACCTACCGTCGGCCGTCCCGTGGATGATGAGCAAGTTTTCGTCTCTCATGTTGTGCAGGTTGTGCAGCACACTGGCCGCCTGCGAGGAAGGAGGGCCTGCTGAGCGGGGGTTGGGGGGGGTGGGGTCTGTTTTCCGGGCCGGTGGCGGGCTCCCCCTCCCCAACCCCCAGCCCCCCAGGCTCCCGCCGCCCCCCAAACTCAGCGTGGGGGACCCCGGCGTTACCTGATAAGTGCTGTCGTCCTTGGTGGGTCTGCCCAAGTATCGCTCCGAGAAAGCCGAAGCTGCACCCCAAAAAAAACAGAACAGAGAGGGTGGGGTTGGGGGAGCCGGGCGCCCCATCTTCTCGGGACCCCCCCCCCCCTTCTCACGGCGTTTCTTAGGGTTTATCACTGGGACTAGGCCTCGGCCCAGGGCGAGGGTTAGATTGAGTCTGACCCAATTATCTCGTTCCTACCCCGGGGCTTAGAACTGAGTTTGGTGCCGAGTAATAATAATAACAATAATAATATTCAATAGTATTTAGTCAATAGTATTGATTGAGCGCTTACTACGTGCAGAGCACTGGCCTAAGCGCTTGGAATGAACAAGCCGGCAACAGAGAGAGACGGCCCCTGCCGTCTGACGGGCTCTCGGTCTAATAATAATAATGTTGGTATTTGTTAAGCGCTTACTACGTGCAGGGCACTGTTCTAAGCGCTGGGGGAGACACGGGAGAATCAGGTCGTCCCACGTGGGGCTCCCAGTCTTCATCCCCATTTGACAGATGAGGGAACTGAGGCCCAGAGAAGTGAAGCGACTCGCCCACAGTCACCCAGCTGACAAGTGGCGGAGCCGGGATTCGAACCCGCGACCTCGGACTCCAAAGCCCGGGCTCTTTCCACTGAGCCACGCTGCTTCGTAACGCCGGTATTCGCTAGGCGCTTCCTATGTGCCGAGCACCGCTCTAAGCGCTGGGGGAGATACGGGGTCATCAGGTTGGCCCGCGTGGGGCTCGCGGGCTTCGTCCCCGTTTGACGGATGAGGGAGTAAGTGCTTAAAAATACCACGATTATTATTATTCTTATTATCACTATCTTTTAGGGGTAGGGTTCAGGTTAGGGCTAGAGGAGGGTTAAGACAGCGTGGCTCAGTGGAAAGAGCACGGGATTTGGAGTCAGAGGTCATGAGTTCGAATCCCGGCTCTGCCACTTGTCAACTGTGTGACTGTGGGCGAGTCACTTCACTTCTCTGTGCCTCAGTCACCTCATCTGGAAAATGGGGATGAAGACTGTGAGCCCCACGTGGGACAACCTGATTCCCCTGTGTCTACCCCAGCGCTCAGAACGGTGCTCGGCACCTAGTGAGCGCTTAACAGATACCAACATTATTATTATTACTAGGGGTACGGTTAGGGTTAGATTTAGCCTGACCCGATTATCTCATCGTGGCTCAGTGGCAAGAGGCCGGGCTTGGGAGTCAGAGGTCGTGGGTTCTAATCCCACCTCTCCGCCACCTGTCAGCTGGGTGACCGTGGGCAAGCCACTTCACTTCTCTGGGCCTCGGTTTCCTCATCTGGAAAATGGGAATGAAGCCTGTGAGCCCCACGTGGGACAACCCGATGACCTCGTATCTCCCCCAGCGCTTAGAACAGTGCTGGGCACACAGTAAGCGTTTAACAAATACCATCATCATTCTTATTATTATCTTGTAGCTACCCCAGCGCTTAGAACGGTGTTTGGCACATAGCAACTGTTTAACAAAAGCCATAATCATTCTTCTTCTTCTTCTTATTTTTTAGGGTTATGGTTAAGGTTAGGGCTAGATAAAGTCTGACCTGATTATCTCGTATCTCCCCCAGCGCTTAGGACAGTGTTTGACACATAGTGAGTGCTTAACAAATACCACAATCATTATTATTCTTATTATCGTTATTTATATGCCGAAGATTAATGTCAGGAAGACTTAATAATAATAATAACGATGGTATCTGTTAAGCGCTTCCTATGTGCCAAGCACTGTTCTAAGCGCTGGGGGAGATACGAGGTCATCGGATTGTCCCACGTGGGGCTCACGGTCTCCAACCCTCTTTTCCAGATGAGGGAACTGAGGCACGGAGAAGTGACTCGTCCACAGTCACACTGCTGACAAGTGGCAGAGCCGGGATTCGAACCCATGACCTCTGACTCCCAAGCCCGGGCTCTTTCCACTAAGCCACGCCGCATAAATACCATCATTATCAGTATCGGTCGTATTATTTCTTGGTTGAGGGTCGAACGGGGTCTGAAATCTCACGGCCCCCGGGGTGGAGGGCTTCTAACGGCAGCGGGATCCTCCACGATTAAGGATTTGGGGGTGGGAGGAAAAGTTTCCTCGTCGTCACCCCGAATCCCGCGGTTCGTTCCGCCGGCGAAGCCGAGCGCCCCGCGTCCCCGACCGGCCACATCGGGATGTCACGCCGAGGTCACCCGGAGGACAAGCGGCCGGGCCGGGATTAGAACCCAGGACCTCTGACTCCCGGGCCGGCGGCCTACCCGCTAGGCCGCCCTGCTTGTCCAGCATCGGCCGGGTAAAAAGTACTGTATTAAGCACTTGGAAAAATATATGTTGGTATTTGTTAAGCGCTTACTATGTGCCGAGCACTGTTCTAAGCGCTGGGGTGGATACAGGGTCATCAGGTTGTCCCGCGGGAGGCTCACAGGCTTCATCCCCATTTGACAGATGAGGGAACTGAGGCGCGGAGAAGTGAAGTGACTTGCTCGAAGTCACACGGCTGATAAGTGGTGAGGCCGGGATTAGAACCCACGACCTCTGACTCCCAAGGTCAGAGAAGTGAAGTGACTCGCCCACGGTCACACAGCTGACAGGTGGCAGAGCTGGGACCAGAAACGTAGGTTGGGTTAATAATAATAATAATAATAATAATAATGATGTAATAATTGGGGTATTTGTTAAGCGGCGCTGACTCTGCGCCAAGCACTGTTCTAAGCACTTCTTTTGACGTGTCTCCGCCACTGCGAGCCCGTTGTGGGCGGGGACGGTCTCTATTTGTTGCTGAGTTGTACTTCCCAAGCGCTTAGTCTTGGAAGCAGCATGGCTCAGTGGCAAGAGCCCGGGCTTGGGAGTCAGAGGTCATGAGTTCGAGTCCCGGCTCTGCCCCTTGTCAGCTGGGTGACCGTGGGCGAGTCACTTCACTTCTCTGGGCCTCAGTGACCTCATCTGGAAAATGGGGATTAACCGTGAGCCTCGGGTGGGACGACCCGATGACCCTGTATCTCCCCCAGCGCTTAGAAGGGTGCTCCGCACATAGTAAGCGCTTAACAAATACCAACATTATTACCGCCGAACGTATGAAGCGCTCACCGTACAACCGCAGGTCCGTAATGGGAGCGAAGACGGATGCGCATTTGAAGAGATGCTCGTCGGACTTCAGGATCATCGACGCGACGTAGCCCCCGTAGCCCTGCGGACGGGAGAATCGATCGATCGATCAATCTGTCGTATTCAATAATAACGACGGTATTTGTTAAGCGCTTACTATGTGCCCGAGCACCGTTCTAAGCACTGGGGTACATACAGGGCAATCAGGTTGTAATAATAATGTTGGTATCTGTTAAGCGCTCACTAGGTGCAGAGCACTGTTCTAAGCGCTGGGGGAGATACAGGGTCATCGGGTCGTCCCGCGTGGGGCTCACAGGCTTCATCCCCATTTGACAGATGAGGGAACTGAGGCCCAGAGAAGTGAAGTGGCTCGCCCAAAGTCACACAGCTGACAAGTGGCGAGGCCGGGATTCGAACCCACGACCTCTGACTCCCAAGGCCGGGCTCTACCCACGAACCCGCGCTGCTTCTCCAAAGCACTTACTGTGTCAGACCACTGTAATAATAATAATAATAATAATAGTATTTGTTAAGCGCTTACTAGGTGCCAGGCACTGTTCTAAGCGTTGGGGGAGATACAAGCTGATCAGGTTGGACACAGTCCCTGTCCCACGTGGGGCTCACAGTCTCCATCCCCATTTGACAGATGAGGGAACTGAGGCACGGAGAAGTGAAGTGACTTGCCCAAGGTCACACAGCAGGCAAGTGGCAGATGTAGGATCAGAACCCAGGTCCTTCTGACTCCCCAGCTCATGCTCTAGAAGGTCATGGGTTCCAATCCCGGCTCCGCCACTTGTCTGCTGTGTGACCTTGGGTGGAATCACTTCACTTCTCCGGGCCTCAGTTCCCTCATCTGGAAAAGGGGGATGGAGACTGGGAGCCCCACAGGGGAGGGGGATTTGGTCCAACCCCATTTGCTTGTATCCACCCCAGTGCTTAGTACAGTGCCTGGCACATAGTAAGCGCTTACCAAACACCATAATTATTTATTATTATTATCATTAATAAAATCAAGTTGGACACAGTCCCCGTCCCGCATGGGGCTCACGGTCTTCATCCCCATTTGACAGATGCGGAAACTGAGGTCCAGACAAGTGATGTGACTTGCCCAGGATCCCACAGCAGACAAGAGGCAGAGGTAGGTTTAGAACCCAGGACTTAGAGAAGCAGCGTGGCTCAGTGGAAAGAGCCCGGGCTTGGGAGTCAGAAGTCATGGGTTCGACTCCCGGCTCTGCCACTCGTCAGCTGGGTGACCGTGGGCGAGTCACTTCACTTCTCTGGGCCTCGGTTCCCTCATCTGGAAAATGGGAATGAAGACTGTGAGCCTCCCTGGGACAACCCGATGACCCTGTCATAATAATGATAATGTTGGTATCTGTCAAGCGCTTACTATGTGCCGAGCACTGTTCTAAGCGCTGGGGGAGATACGGGGTCATCGGGTCGTCCCACGTGAGGCTCACAGTTAATCCCTACTTTTACAGATATATCTCCCCCAGCTGTATCTCCCCCAGCGCTTAGAACAGCTCTCTGCACATAGTAAGCGCTTAACAAATACCAACATTATTATTATTTGTGATCCCCAGCCTGTGCCCTACGCTGACCGCTTCCTGAGTGTACTGTGCTGAGCACTTGGGAGAGTCCACTACAGCAGAGTAGGTAGCGTGTTCCCTGCCCACGACAAGCTTAAATATTCATTCATTCAGTCAATCGGTGGTATTTATTGAGCGCTTACCGCGTGCAGAGCACTGTACTAAGCGCTTGGAAAGCATTGATTGACGGGGAAAAGAGCATGTCTTCTGCCTCTGCTGAACTGAACTCTCCCAAATGCTCGGCATAGTGCTCCGCACGCAGGAAGTGCTCAATAAATAGCACTGATTGATTGGGTCGGGGCAGTTTTAAGACTCAAAGGGAGACAATCCGGGCCGTGCGGACCCCATTTTGGGCACCCCATAAAAGACTCCGGCGAGGACGCTAGTGCCTTGGCGTCAGAGGACCTGGGTTCGAATCCCGGCTCTGCCACTTGCTCGCCGTGTGACCTCGGGCCAGTCATTTGACTTCTCTGTGCCTCAGTCTCCTTAATGGTGAAATGGGGATTCGATACCTACTAAAAATGATAATAGCTGTGGTATTGGTTAAGCGCTTACCGTGTGCCAGGCACCGTACGAGGCGCTGGGGCGGAGACGAGCTAATCGGGCTGGGCCCAGTCCCTGTCTCACGTGGGGTTCACGGTCTCCATCCCCAGTGACAGAGGAGGGAACTGAGGCGCAGGGAATAATAATGATAATTATGGTGTTTGTTAAGCGCTTACTATGTGCCAAGCACCGTCCTAAGCGCTGGGGTAGATACAAGGTCATCAGCTGGTCCCCCGTGGGGCTCCCGGTCTTCATCCCCATTTAACGGATGAGGGAACCGAGACCCAGAGAAGTGCGGTGACTGGCCCGAGGTCACCCAGCCGACAGGCGGCGGAGCCGGGATTAGAACCCACGACCTTCCGACACCCAGGCCCGGGTTCCACCCACTGGGCCGCGCTGCTTCTTTACCTGGTCTCCCTCCCGCTTAGACACGCGGGACGGGGACTGCGTCAGGCCTAACTGACCTGGGTCTACCGCAGCGCTTAGGGGAGTGTCTGACACATAGCGAGCGCTTAACAAATACCACGAAGAAAAAGAAAACAGAGCAAGGGGGGGCTGGAGAAGGGGTGACAGGAGGGGATCCCCAACGTGCCAAGCGGAGCCCGGGCCGGGGGAGAGGGGCGAGGGCAGGACGGGGTCGGTCCCCTTCCCCCTTTACCTTTCCGAAAATGCTCAGCCTCTTGGAGTCGACAAACGGCTGTTTCAGAAGCGACCTGCGGTGGAGAACCCGGCGTTGATTTCCTCTGCGTCAACCAGGTCGAGTCATTTCCCTTCTCCCGGCCTCGGTTTCCCCCTTTGGGAAACGGGGCGGGTGGCGGGGGGATCCGACCCCTGTTCTCCCTCCCCCTTAGACCGGGAGCCCCGTGGGGGACGGGGCCCGGGGCTGGCCTCATTGCCTCCTATCTGCCCCGGCGCTTAGTACAGCGCTCAGGGAAGCAGCTGTGGCTCAGGGGCAAGAGGCCGGGCTTGGGAGTCAGAGGTGGTGGGTTCTCGTCCCGGCTCCGCCGCCTGTCAGCTGGGTGACCTTGGGCGAGTCATTTAGCTTCTCTGGGCCTCAGTTCCCTCATCCGGAAAATGGGGATGGAGACTTTGGCCAAGTCACTTCGCTTCTCTGGGCCTCAGTTCCCTCATCCGGAAAATGGGGATGGAGACTTTGGCCAAGTCACTTCGCTTCTCTGGGCCTCAGTTCCCTCATCCGGAAAATGGGGATGGAGACTTTGGCCAAGTCACTTCGCTTCTCTGGGCCTCAGTTCCCTCATCCGCCAAATGGGGATGGAGACTTTGGCCAAGTCACTTCGCTTCTCTGGGCCTCAGTTCCCTCATCTGAAAAATGGGGATGGAGACTTTGGCCAAGTCACTTCGCTTCCCTGGGCCTCACTGACCTCATCTGTAAAATGGGAATTGAGGCTGGGAGCCCCATGTGGGACAATCTGATTAGCTTGTATTCCCCCCCAGTGCTTAGAACAGTGCTTGGCACATAGTAAGCGCTTAATAAATACCATTATCGTCTTCTTCTCCTTCTCCGGTGCTTGGCACAGAGCAAGCGTGGAACACAATAATACCTGGGACGTTAGCAGGGTCCCTGCTCCTATGAGTTTACTGCCTGGGTGAGGGGAGTGGGGGGATTCAGAGGAGGGATTCTGGGGTGGGAGGGTCTCGGGACGGGGGGGTCCTAGGGTGGGAGATAATAATAATAATAATAATGATGATAATAATAATAATGACGATGGTATTTAAGTGCTTACTATGTTCCGGGCACCGTACTAAGCGCTGGGGTAGATACAAGGTCATCGGGTGGTCCCACATGGGACCGACAGTCTTCATCCCCATTATCCAGCTGAGGGAACCGAGGCCCCGAGAAGCAAAGTGACTCACCCGAGGTCACACAGCAGACAAGTGCCGATGACGAGGGTGTTCGTTAGGCGCTTACTATGTGCCAGGCACCGTTCTAAGCGCTGGGGGAGACAGAAGGTCATCGGGTGGTCCCACATGGGACTGACAGTCTTCATCCCCATTTCCCAGCTGAGGGAACCGAGGCCCCGAGAAGCCAAGCGACTCACCCGAGGTCACGCAGCCGACGAGGGGCCGAGGCGGGATCAGAACCCGGGACCTCCTGGCCCCCGGGCCCGGGCTCTCCCCCTAGGCCGCGCCGCCGTCGGGTCCCGGGGCGGGCGGCCTTGGGGTCGGGGGGGGTCTGGCGGGGCAGCGGGGGGCGGAGGGGCTCACCTGACGGCGGCCATCTGGTCGTTGGCGTCGACGACGCCGAGGGCCCGGTGGACGCCGCGGAGGAGGCTGAGCCCGCGGGCGCCGCTGCCCCGGCCGGCGAAGCGGGCCACGATGACGCCCCCGGCCTGGCCCAGCACCGACGACCAGTCCGCCTCGAACCGCTCGCTCACCGCCTCACACCCCGGACCTTCGCCCCTGAAGAACAACAGAAGCAGCGGGGCTCAGCGGAAAGAGGCCGGGCTGGGGAGTCCGAGGTCATGGGTTCGAATCCCGGCTGGGTGACTGGGGGCGGGTCACTTCGCTTCTCTGGGCCTCGGTGACCTCATGTGTCAAATGACGATGAAGACCGGGAGCCTCACGTGGGACCACCTGATGACCCTGTATCTACCCCAGTACTTAATAATAATAATAATAATGATGATAATGATGACGTTGGTATTTGTTAAGCACTTACGATATGCCAAGCACTGTTCTAAGTGCTGGGGTAGATACAAGGTCATCAGCTTGTCCTATGTGAGGCTCACAATCTTCATCCCCGTTTTACAGATGAGGCCCAGAGAAGTGAAGCGACTCGCCCACGGTCCCACAGCTGACAAGCGGCAGAGCCGGGAGTCGAACCCGTGACCTCTG